>NC_059341.1:57613194-58238694 GCF_018350155.1 Leopardus geoffroyi | reverse complement strand
TTTTAAAAGAAAAAAAGAGTCTTTAGGATCTAGAGTTAGGTGATGTAGTTTTGAACTTTCTGCCAGAAGCACAATCCATAAAAGGAAAAATGATAAATTGGATTATGTTTAAATTAAGAACTTTTGCTCTGTGAAAGACCTTCTATGAGGATGAAAAGACAAGCTTACAGACTGGGAGAAAATATTTGCAAACTATGTATCTGACAAAGGACTAGTATTAGGAATATAATCTTTCAATCTACAGTAAAAAAAATCCAAATAGAAAATGAACAAAAGACACGAAGAAACATTTCATAGGAAAGTATATATAACAGATAGCAAATAAGCCCATGAAAGATGTTCGGCATCACTGATCATTAGAAAAAAGCAGAATGGCTAAAATAAAAAATAATGACAACATGAAATGGTGGCAAGGATGCACAGAAACTGGCTCATTCATGCACTGCTGATGGGGATGTAAAATGGTACAAGCATTCTGCAAAATAGTTTGGCAGATTTTTAAAGAAAACTAAACAGACAACTCCAGTACAACCCAGCAATTGCTCTCCTGGGCATTTATCCCAGAGAAAGGAAAACTTTTGTTCACACAAAAACATGTATGCATATGCTTGTAGCAGCTTTACTCATAATAACTTCAAACTGGAAACAACGCAGTGTCCTTCAATGAGTGAATGGTTAAATGATCCGTTTGATAGAGCACTACTCAGCAATAAAATTGAGAGAACTACTGATGCTCCAACTTGGATAAATCTCCAGAGAATTCTGTTGACTGTATGATTTCATTTTTATAATATTTTTGAAATGACAAAATTATAGAAATTGTAAGTTGATTAGTGATTTTCACTGTTTATAGAGGGGGTGGGATGGGAGGGAAAATGGTTATGGCTATAAAAAGGAAATTGGAGGGATTTTTTGTCTTTTTTTGAGAGAGTGTATGAGGGAGGGAAAGATGGAGGGAGGGAGGGAGTGAGAGAGAGAATGAAAGAATGAGAGAGAGAGAGAGAGAGAGAGAGAGAGAGAGAGAGAGAGAATATATGAGAATGCTAAGCAGGCTCCTTGCTCAGCACAGAGCCTGATGTGGGGTTTGATCCTACAACATGACCTTACCTGAAATCAAGAGTCAGACGCTCAACCAACTGAGCCACCTAGGTGCCCCAGGGATTTTTAAGATGATGGAAATGTCTGTCTTGACTCTATCAATGTTAATATCTTGGATCTGATATTGTACTGTAGTTTTGCAAGATGTTACCACTGAGGGAAATGAAGCAAAGAGTATAGGAATCTCTGTTTCTTACAGCATTAATGATCTCAAACTAAATTGTTTTACTCAGACAGCTTAAGGCGCCTGCGTGGTTTGGTCAGTTGAGTACCTGACTCTTGATTACTGCTCAGGTTATGATCCCAGGGTCGTGGGATTAAGCCCCACGGTTGGACTTTGCCCTGAGTGTGGAGCCTACTTAGGATTCTTTCTCTCCCTCCCTCTGCCCCTCTCCCCTACTCTGGAGTGCTCTTTCTCTCTCAAAACTAAAAAAAAAAAAAAATTAAGGAAAGGATAGCTCTCTACCAGCTCCTAGATCAAAATCCAAAGCCTTTCCTTTGTCCTTTCCAAACTCACTCATGTTCTGCTTCTCTCTCTCTTACCTAATCATGCTGCAACCGCAGTGGCCTTTTTCTATCCCTGGACATGCTTAGCATGCTGTCACCACAGGGCCTTTGTACTTGCTATTCCATCTTTTGGGAAAGCGCCTCCTTCTGATTTGCTTACTTTATCCTGGTCTATGTGTAATACTCTCTCTAAAGTAGCACTCCTGTCACAATCTATTCCCTTATTTGGATTTCTTCTCAGTAAAAACATATTTGGTACTTTAAAAAATTTCACATTTGTAGGATGGGAACCTTAAATTCCTTTGTATTCCTTCACTTTTCTGTGTTATGGAATTTGGAGCATTTGATTTAAAAAACAAACTGAAGAAGCTGATTTCTAATTTCTTAACTTTTTTTTTTTCCTTCTGCTGATGTCTAGGTTGAATTTATGGGTTCTATAGTAGTAAATGTTTTGTATTCTGTCTTGCTCAGCTTATCACAATCTACTGGTATTTCCCCAACAGCTAAGATGTGAGAGTTGGCCTCCTTACACAGTGAATCTTCCTCTAAATGACTTAACTCTAATTCTTTTCTAGGCTTTTTAACCAGTCTGTGGTGTAAAGACACACTTCCAGAGGATCCTTAGAAGTCTTGGACAAGCTTACCCTTATGTGGCAGGTATGTCTCTCTCTACCCAATAAGCGTGTAGGATGCGTAACGTTTTAAAAAAATTCTTTCTAAATGTTTTTTTCATTTCTCTCATATGTGGCCCACACCTCCTTGATGAAAGCATGGATCTTATGAACCTCTGTGGATAGGAGGGGTGCAGATGCTTCTCAGATTCCAGAACTTCTCCTAGCCTGACTCTCTTGTCCTCTGGATTTTCAAGGGGAGAATCAGTCAGCAGTCCATTGGGTTTCCCAAACTCCAGGGTATGCATTCAGGCTGTCTAACTTGTTCCTTTGAAGCCTCTCTAAATGATTGAGAGACAAAAAGAAGCACCTTCCATCCCTCTTACTTGGGGGGAGGTGGGACTTACCATAGAGTAGCAGCTCCATCCAAGAAGCTCTTCATAAAGCTTCTCCTAATCTCTGTTCTTTTGATCCTTTACATTATCTTGTTGGCTTTAGAGCCATCCAACCAGTCTCATGATTTTCTTTTAAAATCTTGATTTTTGATCTGGCCTTTTACTTTGGAATTTTATATCTATTTAATGGAGGCAACTCAATTGAATCTCCTGAACCAAAGGCCTGTCATTCTGAGGCCTCTCATTCAGGATGAGTTGAGGTGGTGGGAGGAGGGTAAAGGTGCAATTACCCACCCCTAAATTGACCTGGATCCACTAATGTCTATGTATATATTGACCACCTTATTATTATTATTTTTTTACCAAAAGGGATCTAAATCTGCTCTAAGCTTTATTAATACATAGGAGAGTCTCTTCTAGGTCTCTTTTCTATGCATGGGAATCATTTCAATTTCCCAGGGTATCTTAGGCTTTTGAAACTCAAAAACCAATAATGGACACTCTCTCCTACCCCATGCTCCCCTGCTCTGACAATAATTTTCCAATTCTATGAGTGCAGAGTATGGCAACTTGACTGCCTGAATGGGGAGATAAACAAGATTCAAGGATATGAAATTAAACACTTCAAATATTATATCTCAAATGATAAAAAAACATATATCCTACCCTCTTTTGAATACCTCTAATGTGGTTTTTAATCTTTATAATGGCACTACATCCTTTACATTAAGGATTTGACATTTGAGGAAACCAGGTATATTAGTCGGCTGGAGCTGCCATAACAAAGTGCCACAGAGGGGTGGCTTAAACCACGATTTTCTGTTGTTGTTATTGTGTCGCAATTCTGGAGGCTCAAAGTCCAAAATCAAGGTGTTGGCAATGTTGGTTCTTTATGAGGGCTGTGAGGGAAGGATCTATTCCCTCTCCTTGGCTTATAGATGGCATCTTCTCCCCGTCTCTTCACATCATCTTTCCTCTAGAAGTGTCTTTCTCTGTCCAAATTTGCTTCTTTTTTTTTTTTTTTCTTTTTAATAAGGACACCAGCATATTGGGTTAGGGCCCACACTTATGACCCCATCTTAACTTAGCTAATTATAGCAATGACCTTATTTTCAAATGTCACCTTCTGATGCACTGGGAGTTAGGACTTCAACGTATAAATTTGAGGAGGGTGTGTGTGGGGCACAACTGAACCCATAGCACTAGGGTTCAAAGAGGCCCAATGACCTCCGTATCACACAGACCTTGAAATGCTTTTGCAGGGATTCCATAGCTGTGTAACTCTAAAGCTGGTGTTCTTCCTGCTGTACTACACTTGATCTCAGATGGATCTTGCATGCAGGCTTGTGTAATGAGAATACAGTCTTTTCTTTAAACAACCAAACCAGCCTGGTTGAGGCATGGATCTATCCAGGAATAAAAGCTTATATTTATCTATAAGGTGTATCATCACATGAACTCAGAATAACATGCCTTAAACAAAGAAGAAACAGGAACATGTTTGCGGAGAGGTCCAATATAAAGCCATTGCACCATAAGCTGGAAAATGAACTTATACCTGAACTAAGTGTTTAGGTGATAGGGGAATCAAATGGCTCTGAAGCTACTAAAAGGGTATCAGCTCTTATTTGGGGATATTATTCCTATGGCCTGTGGTTTGCAGTTTGGTGCTTTTAACCTGTATTCATATCTAAATATGCTGTGTGTATGTGGGCTGCTTCACGTAGAGCATATTTAAACAATATGTAATAAAACAACATATTTAAATCATACACAAGAAAAAGGGTAAAATGTTTGCTGTAAAGTCTCTGCAGGCAGTTACTGGATAATGATAATGATAGCTTTACTAAAAAAGGATAAAATATATTCAGCTTCAATGAGGATTATATTTAGGGGAATTATCAGATTATTTTGGATATTTTCCTTTTAAAAACAATTCTTTAGTGCATCCTAGGTGGGAGATAGGAATTATAATGGTGATTCGGAAACGTGGCTTCATGCATCTGAACATAATTTGAGTCTTGTAGTATTCGTCCCTGTTTTATTCCAGATGGCAAAAAATTATTATTCCTTCCAGTCAGCGCTTGAAATATATACCTACAGAAATAAGTCCATTATAAGATTTTTCTTGCCAAAACTCTAATAGATGCTCACTTACTGAGAAATATGTGCACTGAGAAATATTTAAGAAAATACACTTTAATGAAGCTGCACTAATGATATTTATTTAGCTAATTGTGTACAGGGATCTAAATATGATTTCAAGTAAAGTAGACTGTTGGCCGTAGAAATAAGCCTGGCACAGGTGTGCAGAGTTTTAAGAGAATTAGATAGCAGATATAATGAAACTTAGAGTAAGTCTCAAAGAAATATTTTATTATAAATTAGATTTCCCAGTATAAAACAAATAGAGCCACATAACAAAAGTATTTTAAAACAAGGGTAAAAAAACTGCTAAAATATCAATAAGCAGAAGCAACAAAAATAACCTTTTGGCATACTTGCTTCTCCTGTTTTTTCATTCATTTGTTCAGTTGAGGATTACTGAGTACTTAATGCAGGCACCTGGGGAACGATGGCTAGGACAAGGTCTCAGCCCTGAATGAGCTTTTAATGTATCAGGGGAAACACACAGTGAATGAGCCCTGATCACGGGTGGTAAGTGCAGTACTAGAGAAGAGTTAGCCAACAAGCTTGCTATCAATTCTGTCGTCAGGTCTGGGAAACCTTTAACAGGTAAGCTGGGATAGAAAACCAGGAGCAGAAATCTGTTAGCTGGAAAAGAGAAGAAAATATATTTTTGTTAGAGGAAAGAGCATCTGCTAAGGTATGGGAGGATTGAAATAACATTACGAGGAACTGTAAATAATGCAGCATGTCTGGAACAACAGAGAATGAGGTTGGAGAAGTAGGTGGAGGTGATCTCATGGAGGGATTTGTGCCAGGTATACTGTTGGCAAGAAAGTTTTTCAGGTAGTGAAGGAATGTGTTTAGAATTTCATTTTAGAAAAATTAATCTTCGGCAATGAGATTGGATAGATGGCTTAGAAATTACTAACCTTAGGAACTGAGGGTTTGGTAAGGAGCCAGATATAGCAAGAAGCTGAAATAAAGCTTAAATTTAAAAACTCTTGGCTTGCATGGGACTCTAGCATGGGTAGGAACTCTAAAATATGTTCTCATGGTCATATGTTTCTGTGAAATTTGTAACAAGTGTGTTTTTAACTTCATTTAGTCGTATTTTCTTTCTATATTACTACCCTGTGTTATGCTTCTCTTAAAATTCTCTTACTGTTGGATGGCATCGGTGATGCAGATTTTGTATTCACAATTTTTACCGTCTTTTCTGTCATTTTCAAATTGTATAAGCTTAGGCCTCACTTGGTAGATCCAGCCCCAAGAAGAGAAATGAGTGGCAGGTTCTTAAACCAAGGCAGAGATGAAGAAGCAAAGGATGTGGAAGACTAAGGGGGAGGAACTGTCGACTGTTGGTATGAAGGAAAGATAGTGCCAAGTTTTCTTCTAATACTTGGTGAATGGTAGGGGCAGGTTACAATCATAAGTAACTGGGTATTGAAAATCTTTATGTGTGTGTATGTTTCATATTTTTGGATTTACAAAAAGGGTATTTACCTGTGTCAAAGTATTTTCAATGGATTTTGTTATCTATTACCAAATTGCTTTTCAGATAGATTGTGCCATTTAACACTGCTTCAGTTAATGTGGAAATGGGTTTTCTTGTTTACGCCCCCACTAGCACTGGGTATTATAATTTTAATTTTTTCAAACTAAATTATTTGGTAAAATTAGTACCTACTTTCAATTTTATTCTGAGGTGAGATAGATGTCATCCATTATTGTTAGCTCTGCATGGGAATCTATTTTCAGGGGGTAGTTATTGTAGCCTTTTCCTGGTAGTGATTTAGGAAGCATTAGGAGGTAGTTATAAATCTTTTATGTGAGTCGTTACGTTATACACTCTAAATGCATACATATATACACACATACATATATTATAAAATTTAGAAATAAGTGGGGTAGAACAGTTTTATAGATCAGATTGTTTTAAACCGGGTATTGGCAAATTTTTTCTGGTAAGTACTAGATAGTAAATATTTTAGGTATTGTCGATGAGAGGGCAAATTTGAGGATATTATGTAAGTACTTTAAGAGAAGAAAAAAATTCCACAAAATTTATTGACATAGTTAAATATATAATAATAATTAAGGATTTTTTTTATAATAGAAGTCTAATAATGAGAAAATATTGAATTATTTTGAGGGGGAGACATTTCATAATTGTAGCTCAAAGTTAATGTTCTCAATCATTTAATTGATTATAAATGTTCATTCATTAAATCATCTCATTTCACAGGTGGAGAGCTAGATTTAGACTATAGACCATACTGTGCCGACCTCTGTTTTAGGCAGTGACATTTATAGGTCATTTTTCCATTAGGCTTTGTTAAAATGTTTGGTAATAAGTTTCAGTTCTGTTACATACTTTATTTGCACGTTTTGGCAGATCTACACCTTGGAAAACACTCCTCAAAATGTGTGCATACGTGTGTGTTTGTTATATGTGTATAGGGTGTGGATGGATTTATTCTGCATTACCAATAGAAATGGGGATATACATGGGGTAGCAACACTATGACAATGAAGCATTTGGTCTATTTAGGTTACCAGAGAAGTGAAACAGGAAACTAGATTTGACAGGTCCAAATTTGATCTGGTGGTATAGGTACTGGAATGAGTTTGAATGCTCCTTGTTGACTTTGATTTGGCTATAATTGGTCCTGTTCTTTATTGTCTGTTTTTGCTAACTTTTGGGGGTTTCTGCTTTGGTTTTAGCTTTGCTGTTCCTCAGCAACTTTCCAAAATGTTTCATTCTTTTCTGACCCTCTTTCACAAACTTGATATCTTGAAATACTTTTTATAATTTACATTTCATTTGCTAATGGTTTTTGTGGCAAGGCTACCCAGTTCCTCTGGTTTTAAGAAAGAAAAGAAGGAGGAAGGAAGAAAAGAAATGAAATGGAAAGATATGAAAATAAGCAGGTCATTTAACCCACTTCAGAGATGGGCCATTTATCTCCAGAGTCTCAACTGGAATTTGATTCCCAAGTCTAAGACCAATTTTTCCTTTAAACTCTCAATGAATGGTTTGGGAATTCTTTTCAAACTTAGGGAAGTTCAGCTATTTTCACGAATATGCTGAATTATAGACTAGATTTCTTAGGAGCTGACAATTGGATTGAAAGTTTATTTTATCTTTTTTAGTCAATATGGGCACAAAGAATGGGTATCTTTCTAATGATCTTTAAAGATACTTCAAATGGGGGCGCCTGGGTGGCTCAGTTGGTTAAGCAGCCAACTTCGGCTCAGGTCATGATCTCGCGGTCCGTGAGTTTGAGCCCCGCATCGGGCTCTGTGCTGACGGCTCAGAGCCTGGAGCCTGTTTCAGATTCTGTGTCTCCCTCTTTCTGACCCTCCCCTGTTCATGCTCTGTCTCTCCCTCTCTCAAAAATAAATAAAACGTTAAAAAAATTAAAAAAAAGATACTTCAAATGAATGAAACTTGATTTCTTCAAAATACAGAAATATTTTCTTACATTAATAGTTCATAAAATCAAATATTTTGATTTAATATTTTGTTTAATGGAGAACTATGCTATACCTATTTACACAATGAGTAAAGGGGTCTGTATTTTTTACTGATAATTTGTTATAAGACTGCAATTTGTGTTTCTGAGAGCACAGGAGAAAAACCATCAAAATTAAATTTTGGAATTATTTCCTTCTCTTATTTATTTTCATAGGCTCTTAGGAAAGCAAGTTTCCAAATTCATCTTTCCACAGTCTTCCCACCAGTGGCTAACTGAGCATGCTCTTCTCAACTATTATCTTGTGTTTTAGCTGCTGAAATATGTGGCCATCTTAAAAAAATTAATTCCACATTTTGTTTCTGCTTTAGATGCAGAAGGTCTTTGTGATTTTTTTTTCAGAAAATTGGTACCTAATAGTTTTATAATTCCAAGAACAAAATTTTCTGTAGATACCATTTTTTAAAAATTTTCACTGAATTCTCCAATTATTGTTAAATACCAGTTGGATTTACTGTGTCTTAAAATAAAATTATTTTAATAGATATTTATACTCAAAATTATTGACAAATACCTGATGTTATTTAAAAAAAACAACATTTTTTTTCATCCAGGAAAGGAGTAAATTATTTCATCGGAGACAAAACAAAGCTCCAGAGTCCTTCATTCTGGAGTTCTGCTGTAGGTTTGAGGAGAAGTTGGAGGCAGTGTGTACACATGAACCTACATTTTGTAAAATTTGCAAAGCAAGCTATTTTAACCGCAATCATTTGTGACCAGTGCTTCCAACTTTAACCTCCCTCCATTCCTTTTCTGTTTTGTGGTGAAATTGGAGAGGCCATGGCTTTGTTTTGGTCTGGAGGAGGGTCTACTGAAGGAGGAATCAAAGTGGGGATACAGTTATTTTAAATTAAGTGTAATATAGTTGTGTTGTTTGCAAACACTTCCATGTATCATGAAGCTATTTGATGATGTTCCACCTTGGAACATTTGACTAGAATATTTGACACACAGAGGCCACATTGGAGCCCAGAAGCCAGAGGCCACATTGTCCTATGCGTGCGGATGGAAGGGTGAGACTAGGTTTGGAACATACAGAGCCAGAAGCTACTCTGTGGAAAAACGCTTCTTGTTATTAGATGTATCATATTATAAACCGAGGATATGGTTTGTATCAATGCCCAGTCACAATAGAAGTTCTTCCTGTTAGGAATTTAATGACTGATGCAGTTTATACTGTTCTTTTTTTTTTTTTTTTTTTTTTAATTTTTTTTTTCAACGTTTATTTATTTTTTTGGGGGGACAGAGAGAGACAGAGAATGAACGGGGGAGGGGCAGAGAGAGAGGGAGACACAGAATCGGAAACAGGCTCCAGGCTCTGAGCCATCAGCCCAGAGCCTGACGCGGGGCTCGAACTCACAGACCGCGAGATCGTGACCTGGCTGAAGTCGGACGCTTAACCGACTGCGCCACCCAGGCGCCCCAGTTTATACTGTTCTTAACACATTGTATATTTTTTTCAATTTTTGATGGATATTACACAAATAGAATTTCTCGAATATCTGTATTTTTAGGGCACAAACTTATAGCAGTGATACAGGCAGCAAGAACCACTGTGTGTGTGCAATTGCATGTTTTCTGAATTCCACTTATGTATAGTTGAAAACAAATTTTGATTCAACATACTAGATACAAGAATGGATTACCTTTATATTTTCTGTATGGAAAATGATATTTACAAAGAGGTGGAATAAGCAGCCAACAACTGTAGGGGGAAAAAGCATCAGAGAACTGTAGTCAGGGACCTAATTGATATGAATATTCTGTTTTATTCTAGATTTTGTGATTTTTTTTTCATATTTCTCAGCATTTTAAAATAGTAGTTTGTTGGGATTTTTGCATTGTGGATGTTTACTTGTTTTTAAAAAAAATTTTTTTAAGTAAAAAATTAACATTTATTTATTTTTGAGACAGAGAGAGACAGAGCATGAATGGGGGAGGGTCAGAGAGAGGGAGACACAGAATCTGAAACAGGCTCCAGGCTCTGAGCCGTCAGCACAGAGCCCGACGCGGGGCTCGAACTCACGGGCCGCGAGATCATGACCTGAGCCGAAGTCAGCCGCTTAACCGACTGAGCCACCCAGGCGCCCCTAAAATTTTTTTTTAACATTTATTTATTTTTTGAGAGACAGACCCTGAGCTGGGGAGGGGACAGAGAGAGAGGGGGAGTCACAGATTGCGAAGCAGGCTCCAGGCTCCGAGCTGTCAGCACAGAGCCCGTTGCGGGGCTCGAACTCATGAACCATGAGATCATGACCTGAGCTGAAGTCGGATGCTTAACCAACTGAGCCACCCAGGCGCCCGTGGATGTTTACTTTCATATTAAACTAAACATTTTAATTTGTATTCTCTTTCTAAAATTGCATAAGCTTTGTGGCCCCACAAAACCTGGATCTACATAATAAATACTTATTAAATATTTAGATACCATGAAGGCATAGATCCTAGTATATACTTGTCACTTATTTTTGTATTTAGAGTTGAATGCATCTCCGTAGTAACAATTTGTTATTATTGTTCAGTGATGACTGGCACCTTATATAGACATTAAGTAATATGAGTAAGCGGTAGCTAAGAAGAATTTCTACTTTCTCAAGATCTTGAGCTGATGAAATGATTCATTCTACCAGACATTTTCTTATGGGTGAAAACTATTAAAAGGTCTTCATTTAACCAAGAATTTTGATATATGGAAACAATATTTAATCATTTCCTTCAGTCACCTTTTCTGGCTCAACTTTTTTTTTTTTCTTTAAAAAAAAATTTTTTTTTTTTAACGTTTATTTATTTTTGAGACAGGGAGAGACAGAGCATGAACAGGGGAGGGGCAGAGAGAGAGGGAGACACAGAATCCGAAACAGGCTCCAGGCTCTGAGCTATCAGCACAGAGCCCGACGTGGGGCTCGAACTCACGGACCGCGAGATCATGACCTGAGCCGAAGTCGGACGCTTAACCGACCGAGCCACCCAGGCGCCCCTTTTTTTTCTTTTTTAAAGGAAGGAGAAAGAAGGAGGGAGAGAAACAGAAAGAAAAAGGGAGAGAGAGAGAAAAAGCTTCAGTAGTCTTCTGAAGACTGAACCCAAGTTGGGTTATAACAGAATGGTAGGAGAGTCTCAGAACAGGTTCCTCAAATTTCCAAAAGTGGCGGGGACATAGTCAATGACACTCCCAGGAAAGTAGCAAAGTGCTACTGAGGTACTATCTGTAAAACTTTTTCCAAATAATAAGTTCCCAGCAAAAATTTATGTAACCAGTGCATTTTTGGAATGATAGTATCTACTTGTGTTTTAAACAACTCCTTGTTACAGGCAGTACTTACAACGTTTCAAGGAATTAAGCCCATCATCTTCCTTTGGTAAACACATTTTTCACTTTAACACAAAAACACTGTTTTAAGCATCTTATCTTCCAGTTGTACCTGGAGATTCAGACATAGTCTATGCTTATATAGACACTCCTTTTTAAACCAGCCACTTGGGGCGTATAAATGGATAAGAGGTCACAAAGATGCACCCAGGGGTGACTGTGCCTGCATAGTTCACCTGGTTACGTGTTAATTTTTTTAACATTTTTTTTAACGTTTATTTATTTTTGAGAGGCAGATCATGAGTGGGACAGGGACAGACAGAGAGAGGGGGACACAGACTCCAAAGCAGGCTCCAGGCTCCAAGCTGTCAGCACAGAGCCCGATGCAGGGCTTGAATCGACAAACTGTGAGACCATGACCTGAGCCGAAGTCGGACGCTTAACCGACTGAGCCACCCAGGCGCCCCTCACCTGGTTACTTCTCTATGTGTGTTGATGGCTGACTAAAATATGTTAGCTGGAGGAAGCCTGAGTGTGGGTGCATGAGCAAGTGGGGGCTGTTGCTGTGCCGGCACCAACAGAGTTAACCAGCCTTGCCAGCATGAACAATGGAAACCGGGCAGCTCTAAATGAAATGAGCTGAATATTTCATTCGGCCACTCAGCTGCCTGCTCCAATTGCCTCCCTTACTAAAATAAGAGCTTAATCTAAAGTGACAACAACATCAGTTTCTGTGTGCTCCAGTCACACTGAACATGACTTCCTTAACATAAACACTATTTACATGGACCGTCTGGATATAGCAGGGAATCAGGAGCGTGCCCAGCTAAGACACAGGGTACAATGAAGGACGAGAAGCAGGCAGCTGAGAATTAACATCAGCAAATGAAAGCATGACCCTCAGAGGGCATGTCCCTGATACGTTTTAAAATGAGAGAGCGTTGCACCAGTAACCTTAGCCTTTGTAAAGACTATGCCATTTAAAATAAAATAGCACCTTTTCAGTTTAGACACTTAACCAAATGCATTATGTCTGACCCATTTTCCAACTTATGTGACACGAGAGGATGGATCCCTAGCTGCAATTATTAGAATCTTTCAAACAATTGCAACCAATAACCTCCCTCCCCAGACTCCTTCTCATAGCAGCCTGCACTTCTTCGAGATAAAGAGGGCATTTCGTTCAGTGAGTTCAGGCCAGACAGAGACGTCAGGGGAGTGGGAGAGAAGATGTGACCCTTGAACTGAAGGCTTTGATGTCAGTGTTAGCAGTACCCAGGAAATCCCTGTTTGAAAGTGGTTTTCAGCTCGAGAGTTCTGGAAGATTAGAAGCAAGAGTGTGACAAGGCACCAGCCTGTCAGAGTCCACAAAATAACACAAGTTACTTATTTCTAGCACCCTAGAATAGATAATGAGGAAGATAGCAATCCTGAAAATGCATTATTGATGGTTTATTTCCACAAAAAGGATGCTATAGTATTAATCACTTTTACCATGCAGCCGTCTTCTGGGAATTTTAGAAGGGTCACAAAATGTCAAAATACATTACAAAATGTAAAAATATATAACTTAATCCTATTCAAATTATTGACAGTTAATGGAACTTCATGGTTTTTCCCCTAGCTTCATAGGTAAGGAAAGTAGGGCACAGAGAACTTACAGATACGTCTGAAGTCACACAGTGAATCAGAGAGCAATATGGAAAGAGAAAGAGCCTTTTTTTTTTCTCTTTTCTCTGTTATTGCTACTTCCTTCAAGTCAACAGTAATACTCTCATTTCTAAAATGGCTCTTCTCTTAAAATCTTCTTTAATTGAGCCTTGTGGAGGCTGACCCCGGGCACTGATTCCTGGCTTCTGGGCTCCAAAGACCGGAGGCAATGGCAGGATTTTTTTTTTTTTTTCTTTTAAATACAGTTCTGTGTTATCTGTTCTCATCCTCCAGGCTCTATGCCTGAGTGAATGCCCCGACAGACCCCACCCCTGTGGTGGTATATTTTCCATAAAGGTCTTCTTCACTGAAGAAGAAAGGGACTGATCATTTAAAACAAGTTTCCTTTTTAGGAAAGGTATAATGAGTGACGGGAAGAAAAATGGGAGAATCATCAATATCTAGCTGGCTTTAGTAGAATGCTCATTAATCAACAGGCATTTATTGAGAATCTACAAGATTATTAAGCATTATATTAGGGAGAACAAATTGTCTCTGGTCTCCTGAGGCTCACCATCTAGAGAAAACATGTATCATACTTAAAAAAAAAAAAAAAAAAAGAAGTTTAGATTTCTGTAGAGAGCCAACAAGAATACCACCATTGTGAAAAAATAAAAATACTGTTTTATTGTTGCCCTTCTCCTGTGTTTTCATCTTCATTTTTAACTAAGGGCAATGTGAGTAGAAGCACACCCTTTAGCTCACTACTTATTGAGCATTGAGTAACTCTTTTAGGTGGTATTCTAGAGGTGACTCCAAAGGAAATATACGTTTTCTCACAACCTGATGGGGATCCTAGCACTTGTATACATATCAATTGTATGAGTTGGTAAATGCCTTACTAAGAGAGGTACCAGATGCTTTAGAGCAGAGGAGAGGCAGGAGTGACTACCCCTGCCCTGTGAGATCTCTTCAAACGACAAGGATCTTGACATCTATGTCCAGTAGTAGCCAGATCTTCAACTGTCAACAAATATCAGCTGGGAATAGCAATGCCGGAGGGAGCGGGGTCCCTGCACACATTAAGCTTGGGAGGCAGCCTGCACACTGATTATTGAAATCAGTAGAGTTTGCTGAAGGCAAGGAGTAAGTGGATCCTGTGTCTTGGCTTCTCTCAGCTGCAATAAGGTTCTTGATGACCTTTTCTTTTTCTTTCTCAGGTGAGGATAGCTTGCCTTCTCTTGGGATGTCTCTACTGCTGTGTGGCCTCTTAGTCTGAAGAGGCATGGCTAGCCGTAGACAGACAGAGAGACAAGTTTCTCTTGTTATAAGTGATACCCACTTTGAAAAATCTCAGGGCTTTAATGAGAAAATGCCTGAAATAGACCCAGGCCCTCTAGTCTGTCTTCTATTTTCTTTTAATCACCTTTCCCCTAATCAGTACTGGTCAGGGTCTCAGTTCGGCAACACTGTTACTGTGTATCATTAACTAAGCCACTCATAGTTTTGTTTTCCCAGTGCAGGATGTTTTAAGAATATTTTGCCATTCTTATCATCATAAAGGTGCATATAAACCATTCCTTGTAAAATCAATCATAAAGTCTCTTTCCTCTTTGCTATTTCATTTTAAACTTTTAGGGAAAGATATATTGTATTTCTTGTATTTGGTCTTATCTCTTCTCCCTTCTCTGAAGATGAGGGGCAAATTTCTTCTCTCATGCTAAAATATAAGATTGTATTGTGTCATAATTTTTTAAAGGATGGAAGAGTTTTGAGATTTAAAAAAAATTTTTTTAATGTTTATTTATCTCAGAGAGAGAGAGAGAGAGAGCATGAGTGGGGAGGGGTGGAGAGAGAGGGAGACACAGAATCCAAAGCAGGCTTCAGGCCTCCGAGCTGTTAGCACAGAGCTCGTCATGTGGCTGGAACTCATGAACCAAGAGATCATGACCTGGGCTGAAGTCAGAGGCTCACCCGACTGAGCCACCCAGGTGCCCCCCAGGGTTTTGCGATTTTAAATATAGTTTCTACACTGAGTACAAGTTTTCATGAAAAGAACCATAATTAAAAAAAAAAATTAACTTTTATTTTTGAGAGAGACGGAGACAGAGTATGGACAGGGTGCGGGGGGACAGAGAGAGGGAGACACAGAATCTGAAGCAGGCTCCAGTCTCTGAGATCATGACCTGAGCAGAAGTCAGATGCTTAACCAACACAGCCACCCAGGCACCCCAAAAAGAACCATAATTAAAAAGAACCAGGTTTAAAGCAGAATCCAGATATGAGATTATATATCTTACAAATTTCTGCTTAGTGACGTAATGTTTTTAAGTTTTACATGGTTAAATGGTAGCACAGGTTAATTACTAACTTACATCTCCTCATTCAGACATCTAGTTATTGAGGAGTTGGGGGCAAGTGATAGATTCAATACAGGTGACCCTTGGTCTTCCTCCAAGCCCTTGCAAAACCCTTTCCTGTAATACTGGGTTGTCATTCTGTTATCTTGGACCCCGATTGGCCTGTAATTGCATCCCATCGGCAGGACCACAACCCAAAAAGTCAGCTTCGTGATTTTGCAGCAGCTGTTGCTGCAGAAGGTAAATGCCGTGCAGATATTGATGAGCTTGCTAATTTGTGTAGTAGACAGAATTTAGAATGGGGAACAGGATTTGTCTGCTAGCTGTCATCATCCATCAGCCCCAGGCTGCCCCAGGCAGTAGGTTTGCTTTTTGCCAGCTTCTAATTTTGCTTTATTTTTCCTTAACTTCAATCTACTTTATTCATTTATTATAATCGGGAGAGTGGTGGTTGAGATAGGGAAAAAAATACTCCTGCCCCACACTTGAGATTGAAGGCTCTCATATGCTGCAGTCCTCTGATATCAGCAGATTCAGACTGGACCTGTTGGTCTGTTGATTGATGTAATTCATGAATGAAGACTGTGTTCTCATGTGGGGGTCCTAAAGCACAGTGTGACTGGAAGACTTGCCAAAGCAGTCCTCACTCTTCTGTATTTCTCCCTGTTTCCACCAAGATCAGAATTTATAGTATTATGTTTGTTCCCTGGGGGTTTTCATTCAATTTATTTAAAAAAATTTTTTTTGAGTGCTCACTATGTGTAGGTTGTTATTATAGATGGCCAGAAATATATTGGATGAACAAGGCAGAAAAAGCCCCTGCACTGAAAGTGCTTAGATTCTAGGGGTGAAGACAGAAATAAGAACATAAAATGAGGGACGCCTGGGTGGCGCAGTCGGTTAAGCGTCCGACTTCAGCCAGGTCACGATCTCGCGGTCCGTGAGTTTGAGCCCTGCGTCGGGCTCTGGGCTGATGGCTCAGAGCCTGGAGCCTGTTTCCGATTCTGTGTCTCCCTCTCTCTCTGCCCCTCCCCCGTTCATGCTCTGTCTCTCTCTGTCCCAAAAATAAAATAAAACGTTGAAAAAAAAAATAAAAAAAAAAAAGAACATAAAATGAAAATACTTCAAGATAGTGATAAACCAAATGAATGAAGAAGGAGATGAAGTAGAGTAAGGAGTAGAGTTGGAAGCGCCATGTTAGATAAAGAGGCCAGGCAAAGTTCTCTGAGGAGATGACACCTGAGTCCTGAGTTATGACAAGCCATGGAAATTTCTGTGGGGAAACTTTAGGGAGAGGAAGTGGCAGAGGTAAAGAGCCAGAAGAGACACTGAGCTTGTTAAGTTTCACGAACAGCAAGAAAGCCTGTGTAGCTGAAGCAGGTGGTGGGGGTGGGAAGGAGCATCAAGGGAATGACATTGGGAAGGAAAGAGGGTCAGGTCAGTTGGACTCAATTCTGAGTGAGATGGAGGCTGGTTGTAAGTGAGCGAGTGACTTGGTCAGATACACAGTTTTAAGAGCTTACTCACTACTGTGTGGAGAGTAGACTAGAGGGGGGCAAAAGTGGAAACAGATATCAGTGGGGAGACTATTGTAGTCCATTGAGAGGTAATTCTGGCTGGTACTACTGACAGTAGTGGAGTTGGTGAGAAGTAATCAAATGATATATATTTCATATATTTTGAAGAGCTCTAGCTGATGGGAGTTTGGATGGGGGGGGGTTGAAAAAGAACAATCAAGGGTGACTTTTAGATGTTTTGATTTCAAGTGTTGAATGGTCAGAGTGCCTATAATTAACTCCTACGTATTGGGGAAGGATATAGAGGTGGTTACTAAATAGAAGTCATTTTTAAAAACCCGTTGTTGGCAAAATTTGAAACAGAATGTAGGAGAAAAGAAGTGTCAGAAGACTCAAGATGTGTAAATGTTACCTGAAATTTAAAATGAAAGAAAATTGCGCTCCTGGTGGCTCAGTCTGTTGAGTGCTTGACTTCGGCTTAGGTCATGATCTCACAGCTCTTGATATCAATTCCCACATGGGGCTCTGTACTGACAGCTCGGAGCCTGGAGCCCACTTCAGATTCTGTGTTTCCCTCTCTCTCTGCACCTCCCCCACTCATTCTCTGTCTCTCTCTCTCTCTCAACAATAATAAATAAAAAAAAATTTAATGAGAGAAAATATTATTTTTTATATTTATATTTTATTTTTATTTATACTTTAAGGATTTAAGTAAGCTTCTAGATTGTGTTTTTATGTAGATAATTTCTGAACGCAAAAACAAAATGGTGTTCACAAGAAGGTAGTATGGGTTCTCTAAGATCTAATCATGTAACTTAATTCTTTTAAATACAGTTACTCTATTAACAGATACCATCATTTATTAAATGTATTTATATAACATATCATAAAATTTTGAGAAATTAAGAAGGAAATTGGTTTGGTGGACAGTATGGTAACATGGATTAATAGCTGAAGAACCTTATTTAAAGGATATAGATTAGTATAATGGTTATCAATCTCAAGAGTGGTCTGTAGTCAGATGCTACCCATTCTATTCATTGGCTTATCCTCTTTATTATTTGTATTAAGAACTTTGATGAAGGAAGACCACTTTCTTGCACCATACACAAGAATAAACTCAAAATGGATCAAAGACCTAAATGTGAGACCTAAAACCATAAAGTAACTAAAGAAAATGTAAACAGTAATCTCTTAGCCATCATGGCCTTAGCAACATTTTTCTAGATATGTCCCCTCAGGCAAAGGAGACAAAAGCAAAAATAAACTATTGGTACACTGAAAACTATAGAAAGCTTATGAAAGAAATTGAAGACACACACAAAAAATGGAAAAATATTCCATGCTCCTGGATAGGAAGAACAAATATTGTTAAAATGTCAATACTACCCAAAGCCATGTACATATTCAATGCAATCCCTATCAAAATAATACCAGCATTCTTCACAGAGCTGGAACAAACAATCCTAAAATTTGTATGGAACCAGAAAAGACCCCAAATAGCCAAAGCGATCTTGAAAAAGAAAACCAAAGTAGGAGGCATCACAATCCCAGACTTCAAGCTATACTACAAAGCTGTAATCATCAAGACAGTATGGTACTGGCACAAGGACAGACACGCAGATCAATGGAACAGAATAGAGAACCCAGAAATGGACCCACAAATGTATGGCCAACTAATCTTTGACAAATAAGGAAAGAATATCCAATGGAATAAAGACAGTCTCTTCAAGTGGTGCTGGGAAAACTGGACAGCAATATGCAGAAGAATGAACCTGGACCACTTTCTTACACCATACACAAAAATAAACTCAAAGTGGATGAAAGACCTCAGTGTAAGACAGGAAGCCATCAAAATCCTTGAGGAGAAAGCAGGCAAAAACCTCTTTGACCTTGGCCACAGCAACTTCTTACTCAACACGTCTCTGGAGGCAAGGGAAACAAAAGCAAAAATGAACTACTGGGACCTCGTCAAAATCAAAAGCTTCTGCACAGTGAAGGAAACAATCAGCAAGACTAAAAGGCAACCGACAGAATGGGAGAAGATATTTGCAAATGACATATCAGATAAAGGGTTAGTATCCAAAATCTATAAAGAACTTATCAAACTCAATACTGAAAAAACAAATAATCCAATGAAGAATTGGGCAAAAGACATGAATAGACACTTCTCCAAAGAAGACATCCAGATGGCCAACCGACACATGAAAAAATGCTCAACATCACTCATCATCAGGGAAATACAAATCAAAACCACAATGAGATACCACCTCACACCTGTCGGAATGGCTAACGTGAACAACTCAGGCAACAACAGATGCTGACGAGGATGCGGAGAAAGAGGATCTCTTTTGCATTGTTGGTGGGAATGCAAGCTGGTGCAACCATTCTGGAAAACAGTATGGAGGTTCCTCAAAAAACTAAAAATAGAACTACCCAAGGACCCAGCAATTGCACTACTAGGCATTTATCCACGGGGTACAGGTGTGCTGTTTCGAAGGGACACATGCACCCCCATGTTTATAGTGGCACTGTCAACAATAGACAAAGTATGGAAAGAGTCCAAATGTCCATCGATGGATGAATGGATAAAGAAGAGGTGGTATATATGTATATATATATATATATATATATATATATATATATACACACACACACACACACACACACACATACATACATACATAAATACTATGGAGAATGACTCGGCAATCAAAAAGAATGAAATCTTGCCATTTGCAGCTACGTAGATGGAACTGGAGGGTATTATGCTAAGTGAAATTAGTCAGAGAAAGACAAAAATCCTATCACTTCACTTCTATGAGGACTTTAAGAGACAAAACAGATGAACATAAGGGAAGGGAAACAAAAATAATATAAAAACAGGGTGGGGGACAAAACAGAAGAGATTCATAAATATGGAGAACAAACTGAGGGTTACTAGAGGAGTTGTGGGAGAAGGGATGGGCTAAAAATGGGTAAGGGGCACTAAGGAATCTACTCCTGAAATCATTGTTGCACTATATGCTAACTAATTTGGACGTAAATTTTTAAAAAATAAAAAATAAAATTAAAAAAAAAAAAGAAACCACTAAAAATTAAAAAATAAACCGCTGGGACTACACCAAAACGAAACAACAACAACAACAACAACAACAACAACAACAACAACACTTTTATATAGTGAAGGAAACCATCAAAAAAATAAAAAGGTAACCTGCTAAATGGGAGAAGATACCTGCAAACGATAATCCAACAAAGGGTTAATATTCAAAATATTTAAGGAACTTCTATAACTCAACACCAAAACAAACAAACAAACAAACAAACAAACAAACACAAAAACAATCCAATTAAGAAACGGGCAGAGAACCTGAATAGATGCTTTTTGAAAGAAGGCATACAAATGGCCAACAGACACATGAAAAGATACTCAATATCGCTAATCATCAGGGAAATAAAAATCAAATTATAGTGAGATATCATCTTCTATCTGTCAGAATGGCTAGTGTCAAAAAGACAAGAAATAGCAATTTAGGCTATAAGGGTAGGTTAGCATAACAATGGGACCCCAAGAGTCTTGGCTTGTAATGGATGTAATAGAAAGAATGGACACTCCTAGGTAGGGTCCATCTAATTGTTTCTTTAGACTTGACCACATATGACATGCTAAGCCTTGTCTATTCATTAAAAAGAGCTTTGATGAAAGAAGAAAGTAAGCAAGAGGACTAACACTTTATCATTTTTGTTCAAGGACACACTTGCCACTTTAACCCATTTTATCTCCTTTGGTACTTAGACAGTCAGTGATAGACTCAGTGTTGGCCCAAACTTAACAAGATGAAATTTAACAGTGTAAAAGTAATTCTACATATAATTTTGAAATCAATTGGCCAATTATAGGTAGGGGGTATTTGAGTTTGACAGTCCATTTTTAAGATATTCAGGTTGATTTCATGTTCAGTATAAACCAACAGTTAAGATCTATCTGCTCAGATAAGAGGTAGTGTCACCTTTAACAGCATTATTAGAAGAAGTATAGTGTCTATAACCAAATGAAATAATCACCTGGTGAAAAGTATACTAGTCAGTTCATATGTCTCTTATGGGTAAAATAATTTTAAGGACATTGACAACTTAATGCCTATAGCTGGTGAATTATAGGGGTAGATAATCTGGATACTAATAGTTCCCATGAGAAGTTGTTTAGCTTGAAAAAGAGAAACCTAGGAAGGATTCCAAAACAGTCCTTCAAAATGTCAAAAAGGATTGGCCTTGGAGTCAGTCAGGGTCTGGCAAGAAATAGATGAGGAAATAAAACCCAAACAGATGATGGACTTAGGTGGAATAATTTGAGGAGAATTTAATAAAAGGAATAGTTATAAGGATATAGACCGGGTTTTGAAAACCAGGACCACAGTAAGAGACTTTACACTCATTAAAATTTCTACAATAAGAAAGACATAATAATAAGTATTGGTAGAGGACATGGAGGAATCAGAACTCTCGTACATCACAGATGGGAGTATAAGATGGGCAACTGCTTGGAAGAGTCTGTCTCAGATTCTTACAAGGTTAAACCTTGTGAGTTACCGTATGACTCAGCAGTTCCATTCTCAAGTTCATTCAAGAGTTGAAAACATGTCCACATGAAAACTTGTACACAATGCTCATAGCAAAATTACTCATAATAGCCAAAAAGTGGAAAGAACCCAAATATCCATGAACTGATGAATAGATAAATAAACTGTGGCGTATCTATACAATGGGATATTATTTAGAAAGAAAAAGAAATGATGTACTGATACA
Organism: Leopardus geoffroyi; assembly: GCF_018350155.1. Lineage (NCBI taxonomy): Eukaryota > Metazoa > Chordata > Mammalia > Carnivora > Felidae > Leopardus > Leopardus geoffroyi. Next base: position 58,216,774 of record NC_059341.1, on the reverse strand, counting down.
CCCTTCAACATGGATGAACCTTGAAAACATTTGATAAGCTAAAAGAGCCAGTCACAAGAGACTACATATAGTATGACTCCGTTTATATGAAATAGCCACATAGCCAAGTCTTTAAAAACAGAAAGTAGATTTGTGTTTGCCTTAGGCTGAGGGGTTGAGAGAAAACAGAGAATGACTGCTAATGAGTATGGAGTTTGTTTTCAGAGAGATGAAAATGTTCCAAAATTGATTGTGGTAATGGTTGTATAACTTTATGAATATGTCAAAAAACCATTGAATTGTACACTTTAAATGGGTGAATTGTGTGGTATGTGAGTTATATCTCAATAAAGCAGTTATTGAAAGGAACCAACAAGGGTGGTGAAGTACTCTGGGGATAATAATAGCAGAGAGTTGTCACCACCTCTAGGTCTGAAGGGACCAGGAGAAAGGAGCTGTATGGAGAGGCCCACCTGACTAGGGAGATAGATACCACCAGACTCTGAAAGTCACTTGCAAGGAGGGAGCTGCAGAAATAACGTATCCTGACCTCACTCTTTTCTTACTGTTTGATCTCTGGCTGAAGCCTCTCATTTTCAAAACCCCACCGGAAGCCTGGGAGCAAGGGGCTCTCTTGATATGTTATAGAAGTCAGCAACCCAGGACACAGAGCTGGGTGAAAGGTGGGCTTGCATCTGGGTTTGAAACACAAATGATTATGCATAGCTCTAGAACCGAGACCAATAGAGGAAAGTTAAAATTGGATGTTTTACACCAAGATGAAGGGCATTTGGGGGTGCCTGGATGACCTAGTCATTTAAGCGACTGACAGGCTCAGGTTATGATCTTGTGGTTCTGAGTTGGAGCCTCTCATAAGGCTCTTTGTTGTCAGCATGGAACCTGCTTCAGATCCCACGTCAGATCCTCTGTCCCGTCTCTCTCCACCCATGCCCCGCTCATGCACGCTCTTGCGCTCTCTCTCTCTCTCTCTCTTTCTCTCACACACACACACACACACTCTGTCTCTCTTTCAAAAATAAAGACATTAAAAAAAAAAAAATTGAGCCTTCCAGTCTGTCAACATGGATTTACTTATTTAAAAAAAAATGAAGTGCATTTTGATTTCTGGATAGAGTTGTACGGAGTCTGAGATGACTATAGAGAAATTACATAGAGGATTCTAGTTTGAAGTGAAGAGTTGAATTAATTACCTCAGAAATTTCCTTTGTAACTCCAAGTTTCTGCTTCTAATCTCTGGCATATTGGCAGCGACTGTATTATCACTTGGCTAGCTGTGGTTTTAGAAGTTCAAGATTTGGGCTGGGCTAATAGAACATGGTAAAGAAGGTACATTTTGATGAGAATGAAAAAGCAAAGGGAATGTTATAAGTATGGGGTGTTCGCCTTGAGATCAGCTTCACTGACAAATAAATTGAACTCTAATGTGGTCAGAGGCAGGTCTGAGGAAAGAAGTGGCAGAAGAAAAAGAAGCTTGTTGTCAAAGAAGATGTAAGATTTGGAGAAATAAAATTTGCCTACTTAACTATTTTACTGATTATGTATTTTAGCCCTACTTTTCTTTTTAGTTTAAAATGACAGTAAAAATATGGCACTTTAATATTCTAAGAAAATTATAGTCGGCTTTCACGAACATGAAAGATGTCAAAGAAGCGTGTGTGTCTTCTCTCCTGTGTGTTTCAGTAGATTTCCTTCCGGATTTGTAGAGGGGGTGCTAGATCGGCCATGGAACCCACATCTGACTCTGTGCTGGCCAGGAGGCACACTTTATGTCACTCTTCACTCCTTTTTATAAACGGGATCTAGAGGGTTGGGATATGGGGTGAAAGTGATAGGAGAAGAAATGGAAAGTTACTTGAGTGATTGTGTTAATGGAGATGCTACATTTGGCAACCCTACCGTCTGCAGGCTACTTACGTTGAGGAATTTAGGGAAGTTATTTGATGAGATGGTTTTCTAAACTTGGTACTTTTACTTTGTGCCATGTTTTATATCTACTACATTAAATATATAGCAGTATAATCATTTACGTGGTCCATTGCCAAAACACAGAAATGATGATGCTCATTTACAACTGTGGACAATATCCAAATAAACCACTGATTATGTCCTGCCAACTTGAGTGGATATAGGATTTGGAAGAAATACTGAAGACTGTGGAAGTATATTTTCTATTTTAATTTGTTTCTGGACATCCAGATACATATCATAAATACTTGATTAGATTGGATTTTTAGAAATGTAACTTTTTTCCTTTCAATATTTTGTACAGTAATTTTGCTCTTTACTAAAGGCCAATAGTTTTAGATTACTTTTTATTTCTACAAGTGCTATATTAATTTTTATTAACCAGCAACTCAAATTATTGTCAATTCATTGTCATGGATGATGTTTCACTGGAATAGGGCATTTAATTTGGTAGAGGACATTTAGTATAGGATTATTGTTCAGATGGACATTTCCCACTTACATGACAAGTACCCAGGAGTAGAACTTTCTCAATTGCTTCCAATTCCCCATATTTATGTACATTTTATTCTTCGCTGTTGTTTTTGATTTCACAATGAAATAGAAGACATTTCTGTATAAAGTTCTTTCATGAGACATTTGGCTTGAGTGTAACAAATATTTATGAATAATGTGGGGTTAATATTAAATGGTTTAATACCTAGAGCACACAGAGTCTGATATGTAGTATTATAAAAGTCATACACAAGGCCTGGGATGTAGTAGAGCTTAAGAAAAGATAGCTATGATGGTGATGATGATAATGACTATAATGTAATTAATATACAGTTCTCAAAGTCATTTTTACATAGTGATTTAAAGGTCAAGTCATATAATTAAGAACTTTAAAACATTTAATCTTTTAAGTTTATTTTTAAAATTTTACATAAATCTTGAAGCTGAAACATGTGCTCAGTATGAGGTATCATCAACAGACCTTCAGAAGCATGAGCGTGTAAGTTTCCTTTCCATTCCTGGAAAAATGTGAAACATATACATCCAGGGATGGTGCTAAATATTTGTTCTGAATTATCTGATCTCCAGACCTATCAGGTCAGACGACCAAACTTAGGCTATTCCTTTAGCATTCATTATGTGCATTGACAGCATGAATTTAACTGCCTATGATTTATCAGTGTATAATCTTTAAGAAATTGTTTCTACTAAAGGCAAATGTCTGGATACGGATTTCTGTACTTTTTAAAAGGCCATTATGTTAGACCCTGCAAATTCTGTCCTTTTAAATAAAGACTCATTCAAAAACAATTGCTTGTAGTGTTCAGAGCTAGGAAGAATGTTGTTTGGGAAATATAAATTTCTGTTACATTGTGACCTCTCTCCTGAACTCCACACACACATGCCGGAATGGCTCCTTGGCAACTCCACACTGCACATCTATATGAGCCCTGGATGTGCCCCTTCACACCTGTTTCCCTGGAAGTCTTTCCTCGACCCAGGTAAAGGAAAATCCATTCTTCTCATTGCTCAGACCCCAAAACTTTCATCATCCTCGACTCCTATCTTTCACTTATACTCCACCTAATCCCCTGGCAAAACTCTGTCAGCATGACCTTCAACATATTTCCAAGCTCTGAGGACCTTTCCTCATCTCCACTATTTCCAGTCTGGTCCAAGCCACCATCATTTCTGCTTGCGGCTGTAGGCTTCTAACTGGACTCCTGCCTTTGTTCCCCTTCAGTCAGTTTTCATGTGGCAGCCAGGGTGATCCTTTACAGTGTAAATCAGACTAGTCATATTCTGTCCTTCTCTGCTCCAGACCCTGCAATGGCTTCCTTCCTCAGGGGAGTCCTTAACCGCGGCCCTCATGGAGCAGAGTCAGCCCCTATCCTTCTGTTTGCTGAGTTCACCTTCCGCTTCTCCTCCTCTCACTCACTCCGCAGTAACCATACTGCCCATTGGTCTTTCTCTAACAGGCTGGGCACCACCCTTCTTAAGGCTTTTGCATTCTACAAGGTTTCCTCTACCTATAATGCTCTTGCTCCATTACTGAATTAGTCATACCAGCCCTTCCTTCAGGTCTTGACTCAAATGGCACCTTCTCAGTGAGGCCCTTCCTTCTCCTCTAAAACTTTATCTAGCACTTCCCTAAACACTTTCTATCACCCCTTTAATTTTTGTCCTTAGACCTTTTCTAACTAACATAGCATAATATCAATTCATTTATCTTTTTTTCTTTCTCCCCGAGTAGAATGTTAGCTGTACGAGGGCAAGGAGGTGGTTAGTTTTTTGTTTTTTTTTTTTAATTTTTTTTTTTAACGTTTTATTTATTTTTGAGACAGGGAGAGACAGAGCATGAACAGGGGAGGGTCAGAGAGAGGGAGACACAGAATCTGAAACAGGCTTCAGGCTCTGAGCTGTCAGCACAGAGCCCGATGCGGGGCTCGAACTCACGGACTGTGAGATCATGACCTGAGCCGAAGTCGGCCGCTCAACTGACTGAGCCACCCAGGTGCCCCAAGGAGGTGGTTAGTTTTGTTTACCGCTCTATCTCTGGAACCCAAGTTAGTTCCTAGCAAATGGAGACATTCTACAGATATATGTTGACTAAATGAATAATTCAAGGTTGATTTTGGCTGGTGTCTATATTTATGGTTACAGAAAGTATAAATAATGCACATTGTTTTCTTCTTGAATTCCATATAGGCAGCTTTGTGGTTAAAGTCAAATTCTTACTAAATTATTTTTTTCCTCCCACTCTCCCTGACGTATTTGTTTAATTAACTACAAGTCTTTTGAATTTATTTATCCAACTTTTATTGAACACCAAACTGTATGCAGGCCACTGGATGAGGCTCTTAAGAGACATGATCCACTTAAAAAAATTTTTTTTTAATGTTTATTGATTTTTGAGAGAGAGCGAGAGAGAGAGGGCGCAGGCGGGCATGAGTGGCGGAAGGGCACAGAGAGAGGGAGACAAAGAATCTGAAGCAGGCTCCAGGCTCTGAGCTGTTAGTACAGAGCCCCATGTGAGGCTCAAACTTACCAACCAAATGTGAGATCCTGACCCGAGCTGAAGTCAACTGACTGAGCCACCCAGGCGCCCCATGATCCACCTTTAAAGGATACTTCCAACTTAGTTAGTAAGGCAAAACTAGCAAATGATCCATGTAGAAGGGCTATTTTCAAATATAAGAGAAAGCTGTTTAAGAGGGATTCAGGGGCACCTGGGTGGCTCAGTTGGTTAAGTGTCCGACTTCGGCTCAGGTCATGATCTAATGGCTCATGAGTTCGAGCCCCATGTTGGGCTCTGAGCTGACAGCGTGGAGCCTGCTTGGGACTTTCTGTTTCCCTCTCTCTGCCCCTCCCCTGCTCCTGTGCTCTGTTTCTCTCTCACTCTCTAGATAAATAAATTAATTAAAAAAGAACCATCGATTTAATAGCCATGTGTCTATGCATTGTACTTACAAACATACATATGTCCAGAGAAACATACCTTTCACCTGATTTATCAGGGCCTGCCTAACTGAAAGAAACATTCCCAATCTATCAACCTTGGGTAACAATCTGTATTAATATTAAAAATAGACACATATTTAATTATACTTCCTCTTTATGAGACAGGATGTTCTGGTTGCTTGTTTGTTTTGATTTTTAGTTTGTCAACAACTAAAGCTGCTGTTTCATCTGCAGCAGTGTCTGGCTTTTTGAGCGTTTGTTGTGGCCAGACTGCCCTTTTGCTACTTGTAGCTGAATGAGCATTTCTGTACTTCCCAAGATACCGTTCTCACACCAGGAATGCATGCCTTTCACAGCCCGGACTGTTCTTGTGCCTTCTATCTGAGATGGCCACCTCAAGTAAAAATCACACCAGTGCAAAGTCTGCAGACTAATTTTCTCAGTCTGTTGCATACCACCCTGCACATGCCCCCTTTGAAAGTTTTACTTGTGCCCAACTTTGGTGGAAATTTCCAAGACTCTCTTTCTGATTAGTTGCCTATTAGTCAATGAAATATAAACCTGAGTTGTTTTTTCTTCCTTCATCTTTATTTAGGTAAAGCTGGACACACAGACCATGCACTATAAACAGTTTGATATCATCATCGTGTTGAACTTAGCCATCGAATTCTTTGGTTTTCCTCAGTGTATTCTTTTGCTCATTCTGCTTTCCTTTTTCAAAATATTTCAAGAGAATGGGACAATTAAAAATGCTTGCCCTTGAAAAGAAAAGCATCATGAGTCTCTGTTTGGGAATGGGGTTTATCTCTGGGTTCTATGAGCTAGATGCACACTAATTTACAGTGCTGGAACCAAATGGGTTGAAAATCCTTGTTTTCCCACCAGATGGGTTATTTTAAAATATCACAAAACTTCTGAGGTTATTTACATTACAAATGTGCTTCTTCGCACACATCAAGAATTGAGTACCATGTTTTGACAGTAACTCCTTTATGAAATTATATGTTGCGCAAGTAGAGTAAAATTCAAGTCATTCTCAAGGGAGCAGGCTTATGAATCTGGATGAGGTCACACCTCTTTAAAGATGCAGTTTGATAATCCGACATCAAAACAAAGGAATTCTGTTAATCCTCTCACAAAAGTGCAAATTGCTAATCAGATCCCTGGGCTGGGCTGGCAGCTTGGTAAACAATGAGCTTGGCAGAAGAGCAACTTTGGGCGGATAGATAGCTGAGAAGCTTGGGGTACCAACTTTGCCCCTGTGTTAGCCCAGTTGGGCCTGTTGTTTCGAAACAATTATGTTTGTCAATGGAGGTGGTTCTTGCGGTTATTGTGTTCTTGTGCTTTTCTCCTTCCATGTTAATGATGATGCAAATCAATCTTCCTGGCTTTCAGTTCACTTCGCTGGTGTATAGGCTACTATGCCCCTATATTCTTTTCACTTGGATGCATGTGTCTTTGAATTTTCATTACACATTCCTTTACAAGCCCAGAGGGTTTTCCCTCCTTCCCACAAAGAGTGTGGTGGTATTTGAAAAAAGAAGAAAAAATCCTAAGCCAACTGAAAAAGAGTGTCTCTTCTGGAAGGTGTAATAGTTAGGATTTTATTTATTTATTTATTTATTTATTTATTTATTTATGATGAAACCTGATTTGAGGTGGCTTAAAAGAAAAAGCTGAAATGTGTTGGGTAAAGGAATACAAAGAAGGCAAGTAACCAAATTGGGGGAAGGCAGGAATGGCTTCTGAGGACTGGCCTAGGGAGAAGTTGGGACCATGGAGTCCTCCTCTTTCAGGGTTTGATCCCTTTGCCTTGTCTCCCTGTCACTTTAGATAGCGACTTTACTCTTTCTTGCTGCAATAGAGATTTCTCCCCAGGGGAGGAAATGTCTCCATGGATGCCAGCTCAGGAATTTCATAGCTTGCTGCTTTTTCCATCCTACTTAAATAAAATATCTCAGGGAAGAACTCTGATTGGCTTTGCTTAGATCAGGTGCTTGTCCTGGACCCTGTGTATACATAATTTCTTATTTGTCAGAGTGTGGAATGTGCTCGCTGCTTGGTTTACTGTGTCTTCTTCAGGTTTATTGAAGTATGTAACAAGCCTGGAAAATTATAAACTCTGATGACTGTCTCAGCAAGTGAAATTATTTTGCTCATCTCAGTGCCACTCTTTTAGCTCTCGCTCTGTTTCACCCTCTTGGCATTTCCAACTTTCACCCAAACATGACTAAGAATTAATGTGAAAGTGAGAAGTATAACTTCTTCATTTTAGAAGGGGCTTCTCGTTAAGAGAGTGCACTATTTTGAATACTTCCAGCTAGTTGTGTGTCTTCTCTTAAGAGAGTGTTTGGACATTATTTGGGTGCAATGTGTGTGTTGAGAAGGAGTGAAAATTATAGTTTTGGTTGTGGTGTTGTCTTCCACTCGGTGGGAGCAGTGCACTTTTGCTGCAGTACAGTCTGGGCTGCGGTTGGCATATTGGTTTTCAGTCGGACGAATGATACAGAACCCGACAAATCTACATCTATAAGAGGAGAAACACATTAAATGGAGAGGTCTGGAGTAGAGGCTGCCCTGGTGGGGCCATGCTACCCACAGCCATAGTTTTCTGAATAAGAGCACTGTCTTTTTAAAAGCAATAGGGGGTGCGGATTGAGGGAGTGCTCACAGCGGTAAGTATAACACAGCTGTGCTCTGTTTATGCTTCGGCTACAATAAAAAAGCTATAAAATGTGAGATGTCATAGCTCCACTTTGCTTTATTTATACTATTTCCTCTGAGCTCTGTCACACTGCACATTCATCTGCTAAGTTGCAGCAAGAATGGAGATTAAAATATCACAGCTCAAAATAGGAGTCAAGCGGAAGGAGATTCATCATAGCCCTATTAAAAATATGTAAATATGGGAATGAAGTCATTTTAAAGCCATACAGCGCTGCTCCTCCTTTATGAGTTGAGATCCCTTGCGCAAGTGGTGGGCCATGCAAGTTCACCATTTCTTCCACCCATGGAAATCCTTTTAAGATTAAAGACTGTTTGAATTGCAAATTATGCATGTTTTCCTATAATCATGCCTAAATTAATAATGGCAGGAAATCTGATGTGAAACAAGGAAACAAAAGATTTGGTAATTAAAGATTATATATTGTTCACTTAATGAGAATTATTAAAATTGATATATGGAATCTCCTTTTTGACCTCAATTATGAATGACGTCTGAGAAACCTCCAGAAGTATCCCTGGATAGGAAAAGTTCCAAGAAGGAAACTGAGACTTGGAGACATGGTCTAGCTTTCCAGAATCCGGTTGGTAATGATAAAGTGAAGGTGGGAAGCTAGGGTTCCTCCCTAAAACTCTGCTAGTAAATGACTTCACATTTCTTTTATCTCTAGTCCTGACAAAAATTTCCTTTCTGCTATCTATATGGTGTGCTTAGGAGAGTAAGGAATGGGCTTTTTAGATGAGTAAATCTCCAGTGGTATTTATTAGCAAGCCTTTTATGTTCTCTTCTGTGTACACACAGAATGTTTTGGTCTCCGTATTGTCCACATGTGCCATCAGAGTAGTAATAAAGACCAACATTTGCTAAGTACTTACTGGCTGCCAGGAAGGGTCCTATGCGTTTGCTTTGTACTCATTATTTTACTCCTTACAACAGCCCTTTGCAGTTGGTGTTACTCCTCATATCTTGTAGACATGGAAACTGAGGCGAGGATCACACAGCTGATGAGTGAGAACAGGAATGTAAACCTAGCAGGCTGGCTTCAGAGCTGGCACTCTCAGCCCTAATGGCCTTTCCAAAAGGATTAGAAATCACCAGGAAGAGCACCAAGCTGGTAAAGAGCAGCCCTGGGTTCCAGGCACAGTTTTGTCATTACCCTAGTAAGCAAATTTTCCTCACCTACAGAATGCAGTGAGGAAATGATCCTGTTTTTACAGTTTCACTTTGTGTGTGTTTCTGTACTACTGCCTCATGAAAATAAATTTTTTGAGCAATAACATTAGAAGATACTGCCTCCTTGAAGTAGAAATGTTAGAAGAGCAGGTGGGCCTTTGGAAGTTGTTTAGGTTAGCCTTTTAGTGTGATGAATATAATACCCTGAAAGAATAAGTGACTTATCCAAGAATACTCAGCTACTTGGTAGAGATCAAAGGTAAAACCTGCAGGTCCTAGCGGCGGTTTCCTACATAATACTGCTACCTATGGAGTTATTAAATAGAACATGTGAACATTCTTGAAATTTGTGGAAGGAACCACGACACGTGTCTTAATGGCTTAAATTAGGCAAATTGCCATAGTATCTCAGATTTATAGCAATTTAAGATTTTAGATCATGTGTCTTTTTGGCAGACTTCGCAAGAGGATGCTAGGAAATATGCTGTAGGCTGGCAGGGGAGTAAAGTGGCCATCTTTTTATTGGCGCTTAAGAAATTGATGTTCTTGATTTTGTTTCAGTGTTGAGTGAGGTAGCATGTGATTTAACAGGCACATGATATGCTTAGAGAATGTATAAAAGTATAAAGAAAAAAATGATTTTTATAGTGATTTGGGTAATTTACATAGAGAAATAATCTGATTAAACATTATAATAATTTTTGAGACACATCTAATAGATTCACAATTTATCCACTTATACTCTAATATACAAAGAAAATGGAGCTGTTTTTGTAATGCATTCTTATTCTGGAGTCCCTACCCTACTGGGCAGATTGACAGGCACTAAAAATAAATGCAATATAACACAAAATAACTCAGTGTCTTTGCTATCAAATCATCTCTTGCTGTTTGTTTCTCTATTTCCCCGTCCAGACCCAGGACTAGGCTGGGGTGAGAGAGGCACCTTGGGTGTAAAATGTAAGGAGGCTTCCCTCTCTGGTGGCAGCCCTGTGCTTGCATGACCCTGAGGGGGATGGCTCCTTACATTTTGTGCCCTTCTAGGTGCCTCACAAACCTCACTTTCCTGCTGCCCCTCCCCTGTCCACACTAACAAAACCATCTTGAGGGGTTTATGTATCAATCATTGTGGCTGACACGGGAGTGTGGAGCACGATATCTAAGGCGGCTGGCCCTGGGGATGTCCTCTGTATCCTTCCTGGCATCTGCTCTCTGATACTGTCTCTATCAGTAGAGGCTTCTGTTCTTGATGGTGTAGTTAGCCCCACTTAGATTTTGCACTGGAGCAGCTGCTACTGACCTACCATTACCTTGAAGTCTTTCTTCCTTTCTCATCTCAGGGCTTTCTCAGTCTTCCTCTGTGTCACGTTTGTGTGTGTTTGTGTGTGTAGGGGGGGCCATGTTGGGAATGGAGAAGATGGAGCAGAACACAGAAGTTGTCAGGTCCTTTGTACATGCACACAACCTGTGAAGAATAGCCCATTTTAACTCAGTCTGTCTGGGAACCTTCCTTCCCCAGTGTTTTATTTCTCCTTCGCAGGTTAGGTGGGTACAAGAGTTACAACAGGGATCCTCTGAGAGGCCTCTGACCTCCTCCATCCTCTCCCCAACAAGTGACGTCCATGAAAGAGAACTGTTAGCCCATAGGCCCTTGGATTCCTTTTATCCAGCTGACATTCTCCTGCCCCACCTCCTTATAGGTTAAATAACAAGATGTGCAGAAAGCCTGGCCCCTGTCTCTGAGCTCTGCATCTCTCCTTGCCCTAGACTTCTTTTCCCCTTCCTCCCTAAGTACGTGAGAGTTCCTACATTGGCTCTGTCTGTTAGGATCCACATTTTGCTTGTGTTTTCTCACAGGGAATGTTTTAGAAAACTTGAAACAACTTTTCACTCTCAAATTCTGTCATTCAAGATTGTTGTCTCACTAGGTAAGCTGATTAATAGCCTCTTTGTGCTAGATAGTAGCTGACCTCCCAGCTTGCATACTGGAGTCTTCAAAGGGCCAGACCTCCAGGAGCTCATAATTGAGACAGAGGGTATATAGGGTCAGGAGGAATTATCATCACAGCATAACATAACGTAAGATGTGTGGGCTAGCACAGGCTCTCATTCTGGGAGCTAGCCTCCCAGATTAGTTCTTACTCTCAAGTTAGGATACTCTCTCCATTGTGTATATACATTGTATATCCCATCCTACAGAAGGAAGTAGATCCAGGGTTAGCTCCTCTCAAGGTGCACTACTCATTCATAATCTCTTACTGACTCTAGGAATTTGGAATGTATACACTTCTTGAATTTTCTCCCTATATTCTGCTTATGGAGGATTCAGATAGGTAATCTCATGCAATTTTATTACAATATGGTCAATGTTATTATATGGTTAGGAACAGTATTTTATGGGAACACAGAGAAGGGGTGCCCAATTTGCCTAAAATTGTCAAAGAGGGCTTCCCAGAGGAGTGAAACCCAAGTTAAGAATTAAATACTAATTATAGTCAGGCACATAGGTGGCTCAGTTGGTTAAGCATTCAACTTTGGCTCATGATCTCATGGTTTGTGAATTCGAGCCCTGCATAGGGCTCTCTGCTGTCAGCACAGAGGCTGCTTTGCATCCTCTGTCCCCCTATCTCTCTGCCCTCCCCCGCTTACGGGTGGGCGCTCTCTCAAAAGTAAATAAACATTAAAACATTTTTAAAAATAGGGGGCGCCTGGGTGACTGATTTGGTTAAGCGTTGGACTTGAGCTCAGGTCATGATCTCACAGTTGGTGAGTTCGAGCCCTGTGTCGGACTCTGTGCTGACAGCTCAGAGCCTGGAGCCTGCTTCGGATTCTGTGTCTCCCTCTCTCTCTGCCCCTACCTCACTCACACTCTGCCCCCCCGCCTCAAAAATTAAAAAAAAAAAAAACATTTAAAAAACAGTCTTTTTTGAATAAGACAGGAAGTATATTTTTGAAAGAGCAGAGCTCAGTGAAGAGCAGGACCTTGTCTGTCATACTTACCATCGTGTCCCTATCACCTAGCCCAGAACCTGGCATATTGTACACATTTAAATAGTTAGCATATAAGTGGATGAATAAATTTATCTTGAGGGCCATCACAGTTGGTTATTTTGAGTGGGGGAACCACATGATAAGATTTGTGTTTTATTAAAAATAATATGGCAGCATTGTAGTAATGAATGAAAAGAGAATGAGACGGGGAGCAGCTGTGGCAGCAGGTTCTATGAAGACTCTCGGGAGATTCCTCTTAAGTGACCTCCAACCTCTTTCTAGATACATAGAGAGTTTGTCATTCTGCAATGAGCATATGGTCGTTTCCCATGTATGTCTCACGAAGGCTTGAGCACTGCCTGTTCCCACCCCTTAAGATGGCTCAAGAAAATCAAGAGATAATTCACAGCATATTCAAGTTACTTTTTGAACACCTTCCATATAGGAGAGAGAGAGTTGAGGTTTCCAAATTATCTGTTTATAGGCAATAAAAACATTCCATTCTTAGTCCATACTTAGTCTTAGCTAATATGATAAAATACCATAAAGTGAGTGGCTTATAAACAACAGAAGTTTATTTCTCACAGTTATGGTAACTGGGAAGCCCATAATCAAGGCATCAGCACATTGTGTCTGGAGAGAGCCCATTTTCTAAATGGCCATCTTTTTGCAGTAACCTCACATGGTAGAAAGCAGTTGGAAGCTCTGTGGGGTCTCTTTGATAAGAGCAGGAATCCCATTCATAAGGGCTCCACCCTCATGAACTGAAGGCCCCACCTCCTAATACTGTTACATTGAGCATTAGGTTTTAACATAGGAATTTTGGAGGACACAAATATTCAGTGTATAGCTTATGGCATAGTATCTTGTCTGTATTTCTTGTTCAGAGTGGGTTTATGAATTTTCAGTATTGGCTATGGTAAACTAGGGGCTACATGGTGAATGAATCTTAGCACATAAGTGTCCCTATTTTCAGAGTGAAATTCTGAACAGAGGTCAGTCAAACATATGCCGTTTTGTTCTTGTGTTTATTAGCTTTTATTGGTGTGTGTCAAATTAGCAAAAACTTTGTGGCTTAAAAAAGTGACCACTTTCTAGCTCAGAGTTCTCTAGGTCAGGACTCTAGCATGGCATGGCTCTCTCTGCTCAGAGAACCACAGGCTGAAATCAAGGTTAGCCTGGTTGAGGTCTCATTATCTGCACATTCTTGGGGAAACAGAAATTTGCCTCCAAACTCATTCTTGGTGATAGAACTCGGCTCTTTCTGGTTGTAGGACTGTGGTCCCTATTTCCATGCTGGCTATCAGGGGTGGTCCATAGCTTCCCTGGGGGCTCTGTAGGTGCTCCTGCCATCCTGAAGCCAGTAATGGTGTATTGAATCCTCTTTATGCATCAAGTCTCCATCTTTCTCTGTCTTTTCCCTTTAGATCAAGATTTAAAAGGTTAGGTCCGCCCAGATAACCCCACTGCTCTAAAGTCTATTGTGTTATGTAATATAACCTATTCATGAGAGTCAAATCTGTCATATTCACATATCTCGGGAATATGCAGAGCATGTTCCCCAATTGGGAGGATTTGGGAGGGGCATCTTAAATTCTGCTTACCAAATTTGTATTTATAACCTTAAAACACCCCAAAAAACAAAAAACTACCAAGAACAAGATTGTGAACAGCTTCTTGCAGAGTGCAGTGTAAGCATTTAGTAAAAGCACAAATGAAAGTGTGATTTAATTAATATTTTGTTTGAAAACTAGCATGTCTTTTGATGAAGTTAATTTTCTAACATCTGACCTTGACAGATCAACTATTACTAATTTTTAGAAATTTTACTTGTTTGTGACTCATTCACTTCTGAATATTACTACCATTCACATTACCAAAACAAAACAAAACCAACAAAACATGCTTCTGCATTTATTACTGGGAGTGTGGAGGTGGGGGTGGTTTTTATTGTTTGTGAGCAACGAAAAAAATAAGACAAGGCCATATCATCTATACATAAACACTATCACTTCAAAGTGATTTTTAATAGTGAGAGTTCTGTTAAGGTAACTTGAGTGGTAAAGTAAAATATCTTTCAAAGTTTGGGGAATTTCTAGATTTAAATAAGGAAGGTACAAGAGTTTAACCAGCCGTATGATTAGTCAACTACAAACTCGGTCAACTACAAACACATTTCTCCACATACTCCTCACTTCTGACACCAACTCCCAAGTTTCAGACGTTTCTAAAACCACCTTCAAGTTTGACAATTTGCTAGAAGTACTCACTAAAACAGATGATACTCATAGTTGTAGTTTACTACAGGGAAAGGCTATACATTAAAATCTGCCAGGGGAAAAAGTATGTAAGGCCGAGTCTCAAGCTGGTAAGTATAAGGCTGAGACTGAGTCTGAGTTTGAGGCCTGCAGAACCAACCACAGAGCTTTCAGTGAGCTCTCCTGATAGAGTCAGGAGGCATTACTTTTCTAGTATCATTATGACAGCATGCATTGTCAACTAGGCAAGCTCACTTGAGACTTTGGCATCCAGAGTTTTTATTGGGATGCAATTACATACTGCCCAAGTTGTTGACCTTTAGTCTCCAGCCCTTCCCAGATGTCACTATGGGTTGATACCTTTAATCTCCAGTTCCTTCTAGAGGCAAAACTGATACTGCATAGCTCCAATCCTCCATCCAAAATCACACTGTTTGACTGTTGTGTGGCCAAAGCCCTCAGGCAAGCAAAGACACTCCTGCCAGATATGACACATGGAGGCCCTAGAGATCACCTCTCTGTAGCCAAAGACAAAGCCAGATCTTTCCTTGGATAAGGTCATTCTTCACCACACAGAAAAGGAGGGAGGGAAAGAGTCATGAATGCAAATAGTAGTTATCATTTATTGAGGGCATCCTATGTATCAGGCAGTATGCTAAGCATTGTAAATAAGATATAAACCATGTAAATAAAATGATGGTGGAAACAGGATTTAAATCTATGTCCGCCTAACTCAAAAGTACATGATTTCAAACACTTTATTGCCTTCACCAAACCCAAAGGACAGTAAGAGTATATAATAATAATTTAAAAGCAGTTATTCTTGAGAATGGTTTTCAGAATAAAGTTGTCATTCAAATGTATAAGAACGTGAACTGCTATTTTAATAATGTAGGATACAGAGGAAGAGGATTAATGTATAGAATGGTTATGTCATTGAATTCATTCCTTCCAAATGGATTCTGGTCAGCACTTTATCATTGAATTAATTCAAAAACATTTATGGGGGATGCCTTATATCTCAGGTGCTGTGCCAGCCACTGGTAACCCAAAGATGATGATAAATAAGTTCCTGTCCAGAAGGAGCTAGCGATCCACTGGGGTATGTAAACTCTTTCTTTTATTATTTTTTTAACATTATGTTAGTTTTAAGCAAAATAGAGTGCAATATGTAAGAAATATTTTGCGTATGAATTTTGCAAGCATTTGGAACACATTTTTTTTTTGACTGGGTGAGCTAATGATAAAGTTACCAATTTGGAGATAGTTGTGCATATGACTATCAAATAAGTAAACTCAGGTTCAATCGTTTTATATATTCTTTAATAGTAGGATAGATCTTTAAAAAGTAAAACTACTTCAGAAATAAAACCAACAACATAGCACTGAGATTTGTGTGCATTTCCTACTTATAATAGTATGTGAGAGAAATGAAGGGAGAATAGGAATGTCACCAGAACACATCATACATAACAGCAGTGTGCATTTCTTCTTCACAGTTGTCATGTTGATACTTTGCTTTTTACTGGTTACTTTAGCGATAATTTTTACCTTTCATTTTCTTCTACTTAACTGATTTTTCCAATGGAACAAAGTCTATACTGGGATAAAATAGGATTCCCTACCGGGGCGCCTGGGTGGCTCAGTTGGTTAAGCATTTGACTCTTGACTTTTGGCTCAGGTCATGATCTCTTGGTTCATGAGTTTGAGCCCCGCATTGGGCTCCCTCTGTCTCTGTTCATCCCCTGCTTGTTTTCTATGTCTCTCCCCAAAAATAAATGAAAATAAACTTAAATAACAAGTATAAAAAATAGGATGTTGATATTTGGCAAATATGTATTTTATTTAAGTTATACTTTATAATGGTCCATGCTTACAATACACCACGCAGTATGCTCGGAGTGGTCCTGAGGAAATAAGTACCGCAAATGCAGTAATATACATATAAAATATTACATTCTAATTACACCTTATATATTTTATAGCTTAATGTAGTGGAATAGAATTAGAAAATAAAATAAATTTATGAGTACTTGATGTCCAGTAGTTCACACTGATGCTGCACAACACTAGCAACAATATATATGGAAATATTTAATACATATATTAATATGCTATCTAGATTAAGCATTATAAGTGCTGAGAGTGCAGTTGTGATCATTTTAAAATGTGAGAAACCCAAGAAAAAAACCTGTCCTTTTTTTTTTTTTGCAATATGATTTTAATTTTTAAAAGCATTTAATTTTGTAAACCATATCCATCATCTTTGCATAGATAAATGTTGTGGCAATTTTTTGAATGAGCATTTTGGTTCCCTAAAGAAATTATGGATACACTATAAATTTATAAATGAAAGGCCATTCATCAGAGTTATAAATATGAGTGGTTCTTGTGCTGATGCCCATGTAAACTTAAAGTGGTTTAATTTCTATCGGCTTTTGAGTATAGTTAGTACAACGAAAGAATATAGATACTGTCATACTTACATGTTGTCATATCATTGGCAAAATGGGGAGAACGGCATGAAATATTTTTTGAATAGCATGGCATTTCCTTGAATTATTGCTGGCAATAGAACATAAATCAACCTTAATGATGGATATTCCAAAGATGTTTATTAATCTATTCATTTAATCTGAAATACTCACTCTTGGCATTTATAGAGCCAGTTCAAAAGAAGTGGCGTGCTTCTAAACCCTAACTGTTACTTTTAGGGGCCCCATAATTATGTCAGCTAAATCTGGTTGGAATGCAGATTAAAATGCATAAAAATCCTTTGTTCCTAATCTATGCTAAAGGTATTTGCCTAACTGAAATATGTTTTCTCGTATATGTCTAATAAAATTTCAATTTGGTCCATCATTGGTGAAATTTACAATATGGCCTCTATTTGAATCTTCAGTTTTTAAAGTCTGTTTTCCTCCCTCCTATCCCCCCCGCCCCAAATTACAAGATAATCCTGTACTTTGTATAGTTTGACAGAAAAGGGCTGGAAAACTGGCCAAATTCCTGTGCATTGAATTAAGATATTGCATATAGCATATGATTTTGAGCACATGTAAGGAGACAGGTAGGATGGACAGATGTAAAGGTACTGAGAGTGGAATTCTTATTAGATAGCATAGGTCAGAGAAAGCCAGTAGCAGTTAAGCTGAAGAAGGAAGAAGTCAGCTCTGCATATGTTGGGGAGAAAGATGGTATGAATGTGCATGCATGTCTGTGTGTTGTTTACTAAAATATGGGAAGTCTAGGCATAGAGCTAACTTATGTATTAAAATAATGTAAGCAGGACTCAGCTTCTCTCCATTTCTTTGCTTCCACTAATACAGCATCAGTCTTGGCTTCATTTGCGAGCAAGATGGTGGCAATGGCATTGCTGAGTATTAGCATCCCCTTGGGCTTTATTCAGATCAAACTAAAAAAAGAGAGCCTCTTTCCCGGAAGCCTTATCAAAAGTCTCTTTGTGCTAATTGGTTTTGATTAAATCACAGACTAATCCTGCACACCTCTCTTGGAGCAAGAGATAGAGTCAGCTTTATCACTTTCCATGGACGAGGCACAGGATGGCCTCCCAGGGGGAAATGGGGTACTTGTAACAGAATGAGGGCATATGGATGGTAGGTAGCAAAAAATAAATAAATAAATAAATAAATTACTGCCAGGAAAAAAAAAAAAAACAATGGGTATATACACATGAAACTTTACGTATAATTACAGAAACCTATAGATTTCCTAACAATACATGGATTCTAGGTTAAGAAACTCTAAAAAGTAATACTTGAATCTATGCCTTCTGGAACAAACAAAAAACAGTATTGATATCCATAGCTGTCTAAGGAAAATAAGCTTTTACTTTGATTGTTTCCTGAATAAAGACACAAAATGAGTATAATCTATAACTACTTGTTTGATAATATCAAATTAACAACGATAAAGAAGTTGTATTTTCTTGTTAGCTAAAGTAGAAATGAGTGGTTCACCCTGAAGGTGGTTCTGTAACTATTGTTTTGTATAAGGAAAAAGAGCAAAAATCTCTCTCTCTTTTTTTTTTTTTTTTTTTTTTTTTTTGAGAGAGAGCATGAATAGGGAAGGAGGAGAAAGGGAGAGAGAGAGAGAGATGGAGGGAGAGAATCCTAAACAGACTCCACGCTCAACATGTAGCCTGACTATGGGGCTCAATCTCACATTGTGAGATCTGAGGCAAAATCTTTTATTCAAGATAAGAACTTTAAACAGGCAACATTGGGAGACTTCTATTAGGAAAAAAAAAGTTTTCCAATATTGGGTCGATAACTTTTATTGCTCTTGGGACCTGCATTTATGTGCATCCTAAGTCCCTTCAATTTGGTCAGTTTAATTAAAAGAAGTATTAATCAAGGAATAAAAGGCACAGCATAAGGAATATAGTCAATGATTCTGTAATAGTGATGTAATGGGATAGATGTCAGCTACCCTTGTAGTGAGCATAGCATAATGTATAAACTTGTCCAGTCACCCAACTGTACACCTGAAACTAATGTAACATTGTGTGTCAACTATACACAAATTTAAAAAAAACTGAAATATTATTACTCAGAAAAATATGAATCAGGTCTATGAAAATAATTTGTGATTATTTGATAATTAGCCCAAACTACCTGTTGATTTGCCTTTTTTGTTTGTTTTTACACTCAATTTTATTTTGGAATGTGTTGGTAAAGTCAGTTATTTCCTTAAAATTATTTTTAATTGAGAAATCTTAGGAGAATTGGTAGAAAATATAGGTCAATCATTGGAAAATAGGGATACTTTAAAAATACCGACATAGTGATTACGTACTTCTCATTAATATTGGTTACAAGAAAAGCTTTTAATAATGTGGGCAGTAACATAGCAATTGTCAAGATAACAGTCATCATTATGCCTTACTTTTACATGGATTCTCAATTTTTTGACAAGAAGGAGTTAGCCTGGGATATTAAGTTGCATCACTGAGCACAAAAGGAGTTTTTCTTCATAAGTGAATCAAAATACTCCTCAAAAATGGAAAAGAATTCCGTGGTTGCCAGATATTTTTATTTTTTATTTTTATTTATTTATTTTTATTTTAGGGAGAGAGAGGATAGAGAGTACGAGTAGGGCAGAGAGAAACAATATTAAGCAGGCTCCATGCTCAGTGTGGAGCCCCACGCAGGACTCAATCCCACAACCCTGAGATCATGACCTGAGCTGAAATCAAGAGTTGGATGCTTAACTTACTGAAACACCCAGGCACCTTGGATGCCAGATAGTTTTAGAGAATAAGCATGGTAATTGAAGATGGGTTTTCTGTGCCACGTTTTGTCTCTTTCAAACAAGCAAAAACCTTCTCAGGTTTTAATACTCTTCCTCATGAATGGATAACCTTTTTAACCAAAACCTTATGACTAAAGTGACCAAATCTTATGACACAAGTGACTAATGACTTAAGACTAAAGTGAATTGTCACTGCTCCGTGTTCAGTTCAGTATTGTCAGTTGTGGAGAAGGTCATTCTATTTTTCCCTATCGATTAATGCTACTGAAATGCTACAGCTATTTCAGAAGGTGTCCACCTTGTTTCAAAATATTTCTGCAAAGGCCATAATATACCTGGCTTTCCAGATTGACATGTTATTATTTTTAAAAACTCCTCCTGAAAACCTCAGTTTGCCACCAGTTCTTACTTGACTTGAAAAGTTCGTGGGTCCATTATTGCTGTGTGTGTATGGTTTTTGTTTTGTTTTGCTTCCTAGATTATAGCAGATCTTTACACGGTATCAATTATCTGTGAATAGGAAACAGCAGGTAGTTCATTCATTGAAAACTGGTTTACAGATTTTCTTGCTATACATTTGCTTGCTTCTCAGATTCAGTTTTAGACCTAACCAAGATAGAGAATTGCTTATCTGCATGGTAATATTAGTCATCAGTGGAGTTTAGAGAAATGAGGTTTGTAAAGAACAAGCTTTTTAAAATATATAATTTAAATTGTTGTTATTCTTCCATTTTGGTTAAAATCAATCCATGGATATTTTTAAGGTTGTAAGTTAAAGCAGGAAGAATGTGTCACTCTTGTAATGCTTTAGCTAAAGACAAAAGATAGAGGACCAAAATACCGTAAGAGCAATTGAAACTATATATTGTTCTTACATGATGTCCAATTCAGCTGTGTAGGTGTGAGTTTCAGATAAGATTGAATGCTTTTAAAGACGTGAACAGTCAAAGCATTCCCTATTATTTATTTTAAGGGCTTTTTAAGGAGAAGGAATGGGCTTAATCCGAGACCCCAAAGCATACATTTCCAAAGACAGCTGCCTGTCTGAATAAGGAATGAGCTAAGGAGTGAACAGGAGAAAATCCACATACATATTTGAGTTTCACTTTAGAACTTTTGATAGTTTTGGTCACTGATTGGAATTTTTCTCCAACTAGAAGTCAAAGAGACAAAGCAGGTAATCTACATAATCTTTCCCACATTTTCTAAAAGTGCCTGTAGATGAAAACATGTCAGACAATTGGTCAAATAGGGCCTAAAGTTTTGTTTGTTTGTTTTAAATCCATTCTTTACTGAGAAGGAAATTAAAAAAAAAAAGCTTGAGGTTGGTGACAGACTTGGGTTCTTGCCACATTCCCAGCTTATTTCATGGACGGCTCTCTACTCCAGAGAAAGTTAATATTTTCCAGAGATGTTCCATAGGTATTCTAAATCATACTACAGACACCTGCTCCTTTATATGGATATGTTATCCACCTAGGATGAATCAGAGTTGATTTTTTTTTTTTAGTGTGCTTCCTTTCAAAAACCTCATTAATCTTAGTGTGCAGAATTTAGGGGGAAAGTTGTGTTTTGCTACTTGACACTGTTTAATGTAAATGATTTATGATTATTCCTTATGTATACACGATAGGCACTTTATAAATTGGATTGTTCTAGGAGTAACACGATACATAAATGTTATTGCTATAAATTCTGAAGTTGGCTATATATTTTTGTATCATGTAACCAGTTGACTTATAAATGCTGACTATTCCAACCTGCTCTTTCTACTCAATATTGTAAGTGGTGACTTAGGTAAGCCTAGCAGAGATATATACACAGAGGCACTCAAACTGCACGAGAGCAGGATATCCTGGCACCTCTCCAGTGTGGCTTCTGGCTGTCTTCCAGGGGTAATGGCAGAAAGAAGAAAGAATGAGAGGGGAAACTGAAACTTTATGTAGCAAAAAAAGATGAATCTAAATTATTATTATTTTTTTTGCCCCACAAAGTCAAGAGCCAGGTAGGAGAGAAAAGGGGAAAAAGCAGAGCAAACAGGAGAAAAGTATCAGTAAAACCAATTCAGCAAAATTTAGTTACACGCCACTTTACAGGTAAATTTCCATCACTTAAATAACATTAAATAAGGATAAAGGTAATGATAGATTAACAGCTATGTAATTGTATATTTTTGTATCTATAAATACAGTATGTATGGAAATAATAATATTTATTTTTTTTGCATTTCTGTGCATGAAGTGTTTGAGGAATGGAGTTTTATAAACCATTTGATTCAACTGGTAGATGAGACCATTTTATTATGTGTGTAATTCTGTTACACTAATAGCTCTTATTTTTTTACCATGAAAACTCATTGTGATTTTCTTTCCGGGATCTGAAAGAATTAGAAAAAAAACCCTCTGAATAATCGGTCACTTTATATCTGAGTAATTGTTAAATACCAAACTCATCTAAAATGTCGAGTTACAGAGGAAGGAATAATACCCATATAACTGACTGTCAGATTCATAGCGATTTTATGCTGACTCCTGGTATTGACTGCTTACCTGATCACACAGTCCTGGCATTGGAGCTGATTTGAATTGCTCTATGCCCTAATTTGTGTAAAGAAGAACTGGGCTGTGAAGAATTCTATTGTGTTTATAGTGTCTATTCTGATAGTGATTTTATCGCCCATTTCATAGGCTGCTTCAGTTGATTCCCTTCCCCCATGCCCGACTAAGTATTACCATCTACACAATTGATCTGGTTGTCCATGAAGTCAGTTCAAATCAGCTGTTACGGTGGCTAAAAATACAAGATCAATAATTTTAAAACTTGATGTTCGTATCCTCCACAAAAGGACTAAATCTCATCAGGCAATCCCACGTGAAAAGATTATGAGACTGAAACCACATGTGTGTGACTTGTAATAACAAACATTATTTATTTGGCTATTACACTGAAGGAAATCTCCTAATTTGCTCCTTTATTACTTCTGCAATACATTTTTAATTGTCATACTTTCTGGAGCTATCCTGGTGCATGCATTGGAAAGAATATGCATATGCAGATATCTCTGTATCTGTAGGCACTATAGTCAAAACAACTTATTTGCCTAGCTGCGAAGCTGGCTTACTCACCCACTCACAAACTCCCAGAGGAAATAGGGCAAAAAGGTCAAGTAGAAGCAATAAGCCAATGATCTGTTACACAAAAGTTACTTAAGAAGTTCTGAGTGGCACTGCTCATCTTCTAGAAGGGAGATCACTGCATTCCCTGCTCATCCCTGTGTCATCAGCAGTAGCTTTGGATTCGTTTTTGAGGAAGAAAGCCCGTTTCTACATTGCTGCTGGTATACACTCAGGTAAGCTGGATTGAAATCCCAGAGACACCGCTGAACCAGACTAGACTGTGGGAAGATTCTGGTGCCGAGAGAGGGATTTACAAACATCAGTTCTCTTATCCTGTAGAATCTGAACCACCATGTGCAATTCTTCTTTTTCTGAAAGGAGGTTAAATTTAAATGCAAGACCTCCAGATTTAAATACACACACACATGCACGTAAAATGAGAAAAAGCCCATCACTTTGTGTTCAGTACAGAATACTTACAGTTACTATCTTTGAGGACTTTCTTTTTTTTTGCCAGTTATTGCTCTTTGTCTTTGCACGTAGCATCTAATTTAAGCCTCCTAAGTCCCTGGGGAACCAAGTACTATTATTATACCCATTTTTCAGCTTAGAGAATTGAGAGAGAGAGAAATTGAGTAACTTGCCATGACTCAACAGCTAGTAAGAGGTGGAGCCAGGATTCAAACCCGGGCAGAGGGATCCCCGGGGCTGACCCACACACTCCCAGGTTGACTTTGAGCAGTATGTAGTGCTTCGTTTGTGAAAAGAAGGCAGGGGAGCCATCGTTCAGCAGGAAGTAGGATTTGAGTTCTTTTTCTTGTACTAATGGTCACTGTATCTCTCTCTCAGGCCCTGTTGTGACCAATGGCAAGTCTCATTTGAGACGGCCAGTCAGAAGTGAGTAAAATAATCTATGGCCCCAGAAGAGAAAGGAATGCACTGGTTAATATGAGGATCTGACCTTAGGACCTTGCTTTCACTATTGCCACAGTAAACAAGCGAGCTAATGAACCACAGATGTTAGTGTGTCATTAGTGTCTTGGAGTTTTGTCTTCCTGGGTAGCTACCATCAAGAAGGACAGTGCCCTCTATGAATATGCATTTAGTACTAGATACAGCAATTTATGCTTTTGAACAGCACTTTATCATTTTGGTTTTGATAAATATATAAGCAATAATCAGTAGTTAGGAGTTTCAGGCTAAAATGGATGCCATTATTAGTGACTTAACAGCTCTTCCTGTGAATTCCACATGTGTCACCAAGACTGGATCATGCTACCCAGAGCTACATATCGTCAATTTTTAGAAAAGCTCACTTCGAATGCTTCTCGTGCTGTGAACCCTTTGTTCTCAGAATTGCAGTAGTCCCTAATTTCCAAACTCTGAATATGTAAAATACAGAACTTGCACAAAAAACCTAGGAGCTGTATAGGTCAGAACATTTGTTTAAACTAATATAGAATTAGCTTTTTCAGTTCCAGCTCCCTTTTTCCTATCCATTTGCCTTGCTAATAAGGCCTCAACTTATTCCTATTCAGTTACCTTGTGCCACGATACCTCTCCTTTTTGGATTTTTTATTCTGATTTGAGCAGACCTACCTAGTTCACACAGAGGACTTCGACAATAACAGTAAGACATAAAGGCTATTCAGTAAACAAGGACGGTGAAAACAATGAAATCTAACACAAACTAGGCAAAATTGCATCTCACAGCACAGAATTCTATTCCATTTTGAAACTGGTCTTTACAGATATTTTTCTCTGCCTGAAACATGTGTGCTGGTTCTATATATATAAGGGAATAGTGACATCCTGTGTGTAGCTAGACTAATTGCCTCTGTAATTAACCTATTTGAGAAGGAAGTTACATAGACATAAAATATCATTGAGTGGTGAAAGAGGCAATTTTATCTTACAGCAAACCTCTAACTTTACCAGAGGGTGTGGGCTAAACAAAAAGACGCCGTCTCCTTCCCTTCCATCTTTTTTCCTTCCTTCTTTTTCTTGTCTCTGTACAGTTCCACTGCCATTTCTATTTTCTCTCTACTACCTATATTTCCATATTATGAGCTAAAGATCTAGTGTTATTACGAGTGAGTATTCAGTTTTAAAATAGAATTGAGGAGAGGGGCACCTGGGTGGCTCAGTCAGTTGAGCATCTAACTCTTGATTTTGGCTCCGGTCATGATCCCGTCGTGGGATCGAGGCCTGTGTTGGGCTGCATGCTGAATGTGGAGCCTGCTTAAGAGTGTCTCTCTCTGTCTCTCTCCCTCTCTCTCCCCCTCTCCCTCTGTCCCTTTGCCCCTCTCCCTTGTTTGTGCTCTCTGTCTCTCTCCCTAAAGTATGTATAAATAAAAAGATAAATAGAATTGAAGAGAGATGTAAGTGTGGTGATAGGAGATAGTCTTTGGTTAAGGGTGGGATATGTATAAAATCATTTTGTTGTCTCAGAAGCTGAGGACAAAAACCTTAGCCTTCTTCTTATCCCTTAATAAAATATATGTTAATTAAATTTAGAGAAGGATCTGGGGGCATGGCAAAACCAAGGTTTTTCTTTTGACCCCTTAAGTCCAGAAGAAACCATTAGAAGGCGATACATTACAACAGAGTGTAGGTTTTGTGGTCAGAATTATTCATACTTCACCCAAATTATGGCTAAAGGGGAATAAGAAGAACAATTTTTTTTCCCAAAGTGCCCCTTTCAATGTTTTAAAAGGTAACACCTTGTCAAGACATTTCAGAAAACTGTGGGACAAAGCCAAAGCAAGAGGCATGGGAGAAATTAGTGAAAAGTGTCCTGCTGTTTATGTCCTGACTTACCCTCAAACCCCAGCAAGACTCAACTCTCAGGGCTTTGCTCAACCCTAGCCTCATGTATAATCCCTTATTCCATAATCAAAATGGTATTTTGAGTCAGACAGCTTGCTTCAGTCTTCTTCAATGAGATAACAAATGTTATGTTATGATTGATATATTTTTCAAGTCAGGCAACTACGCTTGTATTTTGCATGTTATAGTAACTTGAAAGAGCTCAGTTTAAAGTTATGACCACTACTAAGAAGAATTTCCTTGTGAAATATTTGAGAATTTTAAGCCAAAGTAAACATAATTGCTGCATTATATAATGATGGCTGAGAGTGGAATAGTTGGAATGGAAATAAATGGTTTGGAGTTTCAGACCGTGGTGGATTTGGATTCGCCAACTTCCAGGAGAGTCTTTCCATGCCTCAGTGTTTTTATCTGTGATGTGGGGATAAAAATTACCCTTTCATAAGGTAATCTTGAGACTTCAGTGAAGAAATAGTCCTGTAACACCATGCCTAGTGCCTATAAATAAATGCTTAGTAAATAGTAGCTAATATTATTTCAGACGACATTTGATAAAGCAAAATGATTTGGATGCTAGATAGTTTATTGTAAAAGTATTTAATCTTATCTGGTTGAACTGTTCTTCAAATGGATTTGTTTAATGACCTATGCTTTCATCACTGTGTTCTAATCTTCACTGTAGTAACTTTTCACTTGTATTGATAATTTATATTAGCAATAGCTGGATTGCCATTCTTGGATGATGGTGCAAGGACATTTTTAAAAAGTATTTTTCCTTGGAAAAAATATGAAGCAAAGAAGAGAAAGAAACACTACAGAAAGTTTTCTTGTGCATTACCTTCACGGTTAATCCTGTAATCAGTAACAATTATCTGATTGTAAAAGAGGCTCCTTATGAGTTAAAGGAAACCCTAATTCTACAAACCTGGTCATTTGGTCATGGCTATGTTTTGGCAGTTGTGCTAGTTAAATATAGTATGCTATGATCATTGGGGTGTCCAGCAGTTTTATGCAAGTCCCCCATCTGTTTTATTGGTGATCTTCTCTAGAAGTTAGGGAATTATATGAATCGGAAACTCAGAAAACCATTCTCAGGAGGTCAGATTCAGTCAGTACTCATAATCACAAGATAATTTACTCATCCATTCAACAAATATTTATTGGGAGTAAGTATGTTACGTGCCACCCACTGTGTCAGTTTTGAAAGTATAGTCATGAAGAGAGAAGATAAGGCATGGGGACTCACAGATGTTACAGCCTGACAGAGAAGGCACATAACATAAAACAAGTAATTACAATGAAATATTTAAGTATCCAAATAGGGGAGTTTTTTGATCTCTTAGCCAACGGAGTTGTGATTTCCTAATTGTAGATAGTGGGGGTCGGGGCATTCCTTCCTCCTGTGAATTTCCACAGCATTTTATCTGTACCTCCATTTGGAAATACCTTCCACCTTGCCCTTAGTTCCTTATGACTGTGGCATGTCTTCTAGGACTGGAAGTTCCTTAGGAGCCAGGCAGGCTACATGTGGGAGTGCCTTTAGCATCATTCGGAGGACATACACTTGTACACTCTACATAGTAGTTGCTAAATCAGTGTTGTTGAGAGAATAAAGCAAAGAAGTGTGAGCGATTTACTTCTGTTATCCTTTCTGTTTTTGATTCTTAAATATTTTGCTTTGAAATTTCTCCTTCTTCATATTCATGTGGTTAAAAGCAGGTAATAACCAATTGAAAGCCACTATCCCTCCTTTTATCCCTCTCATCTATTATTCTCTCAAAATTTAATCCCCATCAGTCTCCTCTGAAATAAATTTTTATTTGTAAGACTTTCCACGTTTGCTGTACAGGTGTCTGACTTTAGCTGCCCCATGCAAATAATAATGGAGGAAGCATCTGTTATTTGTGATATGGTACATTTTGGGATGTCCTGATCAACCTTTCTTCTGCCTATCACTGGACCTATGCAGAGAATCAGTGTTAGCTTAATCAGTATCTAGTTTTGAAAGGTCAGAACTCTTCCTTGGTTGTAAAACGGGTAGACCTTTAACCAAAGGTTTAGTATTCATTTGCCATTACTCATCGCATCACACTCTAAGAAATAAAACTGAATTCTGACAGCTTTTAAAAAGTAGGAAAGTAACCAGCTCTTAGACATCTAATCCATAGCTTAAGAAAATTCGGTATTCAAAATGATAAAGGAAGTAGTTCGGCAACAAGAAGGAAGGCAGCCTTTGCATATTCTTCTGGAAGGAACTGAGCCTCATTGGGAGGGAGAGACCTGAGTTCGGTGTTGTCTGCGAGCTGGGGTGTAATTTAGTGAGCTGACAGGAGGAGTGAAGTATCTCCTCAATATCTGTGTTTGGCAGCAGAGATGAATGCATACATCAGGAAACAATGTTTAAGTGTTTTATTTCCTTATTTCAGCCTGTCAAACTGTCAGTATAGTTAATGGCCACCGAGAGAAAGAGAGAGAGAGAGAGAGAGAGAGAGAGGGAGAGAGAGAGAGAGGAGGAACAGAGAGAAACAAAGGTGCTATGGAATCTGAAAAGAAAGAAACCAGGAAAGCATTTGCATGTTTCTGTGGCATAATGGTCAGTCAGACAAAAATAACTCACTATATTCAATTCTCTACCAAAGCCAGATGTGCTAGTTCCCTACCTACAATCCCTGCCCCCTTTTGTGCCTTCGTTTATGTCCTTCATAACTGCTTCATTTCACTTTGATCCCTGTGACTCCTTTCACTGAGGTCTAGGTTGATTATCAATACTTAAAGGATTATTTTTTGTTTTATTGGTAGTATCCAATTTTGCTCAATTTTCCAAGTTTACTCTCTTGTTTACATTGTTTATAAAATCTGGTATTAATGCTGCTTATACAAAAATTTTCAGTCTTACAACATCCCCCCTCCATATTTTTTGGGGGGGTCATTTTGTGTTTTTAGAGCACACAAAGAGTAGGTTGGACTGGATTTTGACCTGTTGTATCTTTCTTAAAGGAAGAAAAAATAAAGCATAAAGTGAAATAACGAAATTAGACATTTACTCTTAATGAATACAAAACTATTTTTAATTTCTAAAAAAACTGAGCACAACCGAGTGATTTTTATTTTATAAAAAGGAGATATATAATGGATTGTTTTTGTACTGGAAATATGTTATATTTTGATAGCAATGGTAAAGCCTCTTATATTTCACATCTATGTCAAACTGAATTTTCAACCTTTGATTTCACTCCAGTGATGAATATTTTTTATAATGAACACACTTAGTTGCCTTATAAACTGGAGGTATTTAATTAGAAAAAAATTGTTTTTTAAATCTCTATTTACAAACCTTATATAATGGTCTGAGGAGAGGTAGTATAGGGTATTAAATATAGTGGGTCCTGAATCAGGCCAGTCTTCAACACCTGGAAGGCATTTAAAAGTACAGAACATTGGACTCCGCTCCAGATTGCCGGGGAAGAGAATCTTAGGGATGAGGGTCCAGCATGTGTGTGTGTAAAATCCATTCCACACTCCCTACTCCTCGCCCCCAGGTGATGTGGGCTGTCAACCAGACTAGGAAAGCACACCATCCCTGTCACGGAAAGAGCACTGCTCTGGTTACCAGAATTGGGGCTGGTTTCTGACAATATCATTCAGTCACTGAGTAACTTTGGGCAAATCACAAGCTTTGGGGAAGCACATTTTTCAACTCTATACACTTTGTGTGATCTTTTCCAGCTTTGAACTCTTGTAAATTCATTATATTAATGAAGTTTTAAAAAGTTTTAAACTTAAAAACTGAGAGTTAAAAGACACATGCACACACACATAGTTTCTTAGTTTTTATTCTTAGACTGAGTTGATAGAGGTAAGCAAACAAAAAATCTCTCATTCTCAGTTTAAGAGTTCTTGACTGGACCTCTCTTTTTATGATATCAATCATGAACATTTTATCAGGGAAATGAGGATTTACCCCCCTGTGTTTTAGGCCTTCAGATGCAAAATGGAACTCCTCTCCACCCGCCCAAACTTGATTCTTCTTCAGGGTGCATGTCTTAACTAATGACATCCCCATACATCTTGTGTTAGCCAAAGCATCATGCTCCCTCTCGTTTGTCTTTGACATCCTAGGTTGATTTTACCCCCCTAAACTATTGTTCATCGGTCAACTTTTTATCTTCACCACCATCCATCCTGGGCCAAGGTTCCATATTTCCAGGATTCTGCAATCACCTCTCTATTGAGAGTCTTTTCTATATCTTCTCACCCTGTGCTCTAGTTGATGCTCAATACTACAAAAAGATTAAAGATGCATATCTGATCATAGGCCTTCCCCCTTCTCTATCCCACTGTGCATGGGATAAAGACCAGAACGTGTACATGGCCTGCAACACCCTGCATGATCTGTGCTACTCTTTTAGAACTTTCTTTCTGCTCTCTATGCCAACTGGCCATTCTTCAGTTTTTCACACATAGTGTATTTCCTTTCCATCTTAGGGCCATTGAGTTTTCATTTCTTTCTGGCTAGTAAGCTATTCATGTCCAACTTATTCATTTCAGATCAGCTGAAATGACATTTTCTCAGGAGAGCCTTTACTGATGTCCCAGATATGATTGAGTTCACCTGTTATTTTTTAAATTGTTTTAAATGTTTGTTTATTTTTGAGAGAGAGAGAAAGAGAGAGAGCGCGAGCGCTCAAGGCAAGCAGGGGAGGGGCAGACAGAGAGGGAGACAGAGAATCTGAAGCAGGCTCCAGACCCTGAGCTGTCAGCACAGAGCCCAACATGGGGCTTGAACCCACCAACTGTGAGATCATGACCTGAGCCGAAGTTGGATGCCCAATTGACTAAGCCACCCAGGCATCCCTTGAGTCCACCTGTTATATACTAGGCTAGAATACCTTGAATTTTCCTCCAGAGCATTTTTCACAGTTTGTAATTTTATATTAATGCGATGGTTTGGCCAATTTTAATCTAATCACTTAGACTATAACCTTGAGTTATAACCAAGAGTATGGACTTTTGATACTTTTGTTCATCACTGATTCTCTAATTCCTCAAACAGTGGGTAGGATATAGTAGGTTCTTAAGAAATATTTGTTAAGTAAAGGAATAAATGAATCAACAGAAGAAAAGTGCTCATTTATGCAGGGGACCTCCCCCATTGCCACATATTTCTAGTAATCTGTCAACCTGCCACCATTTCTCATTCTCTGTTCCAGCAACATCTGAATGCCTGGCTTCAAACTTTTTCTATATTCTTCTGACGTTAAAGAGGAATGTAAAAGCAGTGCTTTAGGCTTGTTGGTGCACTCTTGAGATGAAGTTTAAAATTGTGCATAACATGGGGCACCTGGATGTCTCAATCAGTTATGCGTCCAACTCTGATTTCCACTCAGGTCATGATCTTGCAGTTCGTGAGTTTGAGCCCTGCATCAGTCTCTGTGCCGGTGGTGCAGAGCCTGCTTGGGATTCTGTCTCCTCTCTCTGCCTCTCCCTTGCTTTCTCTCTCTCTCTCTCTCTCTCTCTCTCTCTGTTTCAAAATAAATAAACATTGGAAATTTTTTTTAAATTGTGCATAACTCAATGCAAGAAGTATAAGTAGCGAAGAGGCCCCTCAAAAATTTATTTACAGGAAATGAAGATTTCATCTTCTGGACTCCCTCCTTTGTTCAAATAAAAAGGTTGTTGCATTGAGGGTATACAAATCTTGTATCTGAACTCATGAGTCACCATGTCATATTCCTGTTTTGACATAACACATTGATACAAGTTATTGGCAAGAAGGACAGCTTTTGGAGACAGAGAGGATTTAAGATATGGAATTTAGTTAAGGCAGTCAATTTATTGTTGTCTGCTTTTCAGGTATATCATATTCTTTGTAAAATATGATCTGGGATACTGGAACCCCTTCTATGTACCTTGTGCGTTAGAGGGCCTTCTGCCTCACCCTTCTCAGCTTCTTTCTTCACTCCTGGGTAGATGAAAAATCTACTAGACCCTATATTAGACATGCTCCAGGAAATTTATACCTTGTAATTCTCTGTCCAAAGACTTCATACCTGTTGATGAGGCCTGTGCAAGCTCTTTGCGTGGTCTGTCCTTCAGGGGTCATACTTTGCCCTGGAATGTGTAACCCTAGGTCCAAGGATGGCCAAGGGAGAGCTGTTTGAGAGGGGCTGGCCACAGAGAAGGGGTGCCTCCATTTATCTGCTTTCCCTGGGCCCAGATATATTAGGGGGATGCTGGAGATTAGATGGGTGCTTTAGGAAGAAGGCATATAATGGAAGAAGAGGACAGAGTACAAAGCCCCGCAGAACATAAAATCAAGGCCCCAACAAGTTAATAATTGAATAGATGGATAAATAAACCCATAAGTATATGAGTAAACTAACTTTTGAAAACAGAAATCAACTAGAAAAAAAAAGAATTAGGAAAATACTGCCTTGATTTTTACAGTATGACTCTCACATTTAGTCAGCATCGGCCATGATTAGTGGGACATATATTCCAGACAGAAGTCTCATGGCAGTAATTTATGGCATGAAGCTGTTGGACCCTGTTGTCATGGCCCCAATGGAGCTTGGTTTGTTATTCACATTTTTTTTTTCTTTTTAGAGAATTGAGAGTTGATTTTGTTTCAATATTTGTTTCTCATAATATAATTAATATATGTTATTTTCCCCGTATTTTCTCTTCCTTTCTTCTTCTTCCTTTTTTTCGAGAGAGAGGGAGAGAGAGAGAGAACGCATGTGTGTGTGCATGAGCAGAAGAGGGGTAAGGGGAGAGGGGAGAGAGAATCTTAAGCAGGCTCCATGCCCAGCATGGAGCCCAACATGGGGCTTGATCTCACAACTGTGAGATTATGACCTGAGCCGAAACCAAGAGTAAGATGCTTTATCAGTTGAGCCACACAAGTGTCCCTTTCTCCCCACCCCCAAATTTTCTATTGTGTGGTAGAGAGAACTTGTCATTCTCATTATTGAGAGGAAGAATTAACAACATAAGTAGGTAGTTAATAGCATAGTTAAAATTTACTGTCACAAAAACACCTGTCCATTCATTACTGTGCTATGTGAACAAAATCTCAGTGATACTACAGGAGGAAATCAGGAAGGAACAAAGTATGGGACTGCTTGGCTTTAAGATGATTAAACAATTTCATTCAACAGGCAGCACTTTTCTCTTAAGCCAACAGCTTTCTCTTTCACAGTACCTTTAGAATCTTTTTGCAAAGTTGAAAGAGCTGTAATTTTAATGTAACTATTATATTCAAGACATTAATGACCTGGATCACCGAAAATAACCATGGTAACAGGTGAGAAATCAAAGATAGTTAATTTAATTGCCACGGAAAGAAAATAAGTGCAAATAATCTATAATTCTTCATTTCCAATATGTACATGTTATTTTCTTACTGCATTAATTACCCAATAGTTAGACAGAAATTATCTAGTTGTTGCTCTGTGACTCCCCATTGCATTCATGTAATGGTTTGCACTCTAATAACTATTCATTATAATTTCTTACCTCAGCAGTTTAGGCTGCCATGAACTGGGTAACATGTTCATTCAGTTGACATTAGCAATTTTTAATAACAATAAAAATGATACTTTAAGTATAGTGGAAAGGAATTTAAGCAGTTCTTTCAACCTAGTTACCTAAAGGCCACTCTAATTCGGTGGCTCTCCACAAACTGCTAATGATCTGGGACTGCTTCTCAGACAGAAAAATATCAAAATTCGTCTCTATTTCTTAACTCTTTTTCTAGGAGTTACTGGAATAGTCCCACAGAACTCTGCACAAAAGTGACAAGCAAGTTGTAGAATCCTAACTAGGGATATATGAATAATCATTGCCATGCCTATTAAATATTTTGTTGTATGTTTACTATGGGTTGAATACTATGTATGTTTACTATGGGTTGAATATTTTGCTAGGACTTGGGGATACAATGATGAATAAGATAAGGATAGAGGTACAGATGATAAAGCAGGAAATCATGACTAATGAGTAAGTTTATTATAGTTTTAAATTTTCATTTGCTCCATAGACCATAAGAGATAGTAAATTGGTGGTATTTAAATTTCATGACTATGTGCAGGAATTTTGTAACATAACAATGCAGGCAAAAGTGTGTAATTAAACATAATATCTACTACTTACTGGCCATTTTCTTATGTCCCAGATATGGTCATTTAATTCTCACACAAACAGACACCCCACTCCAATAAGTGAGTTCTTTTATCTCCATTTTCACATGAGGAAGTGAGGGTGAAATAATTGACCAAACATAATCTGAACAAGTAAGTGAGAGAGAGCAGATCCCGGTTCAGGCTGGGCTCACTCAGTTTTAAGCTTTCTATGGAAGGAATAATTAAGAGCCTTTTTAGCTCTGGTGCTTATTGCCAGTACACACTGAGTAAGATATTTACTTTTACTTGATTTTACTCGCTTTTAATTCCAGACTATACCCAAACCGTTTCAGAAAGAAGCTATCACATCTTTTTTATTGGTTTCTCTATCTCCTTTGGCAAGTCGATCTCAAAAACTGCTTTAGTAAGAAATTTTTTTAAAAATGAATAAATGGGGGCGCCTGGGTGGCGCAGTCGGTTAAGCGTCCGACTTCAGCCAGGTCACGATCTCGCGGTCTGTGAGTTCGAGCCCCGCGTCGGGCTCTGGGCTGATGGCTCAGAGCCTGGAGCCTGTTTCCGATTCTGTGTCTCCCTCTCTCTCTGCCCCTCCCCCGTTCATGCTCTGTCCCAAAAAAATAAATAAACGTTGAAAAAAAAAATAAAAAAAAAATGAATAAATGAACAACGGTAGATACATGCTAAAAAGGAATATAGAACCACCTCACATTCATCAGGATGATTACTACAAAAAGCCCTCCACAATATAAAATGAGCGTTCATGAGGATATGGAGAAATTGGAACTCTTGTGCACTATTGGTAGAAATACAAAATGGATAGCTGCTATGGAACACAGCATGGAGCCCAAATTAAACATATGATTTACCATATGATCCAGCAGTACACTTCTGCGTAGGTATCCAAAATAATTGAAGGCAGGGTTTATCCTTTTTTTTTTTTTTTTTTAAATTTTTAAATGTTTATTTATTTTTGAGAGAGAGGGAGGGAGGGAGACACAGAGAGAGGGAGACACAGAATCCAAAGCAGGCTCCAGGCTCTGAGCTGTCAGCACAGAGCCCGACCTGGGGCTTGAACTCAAAAGCCGTGAGATCATGACCTGACCTGAAGTCAGTCACTTAACCGACTGAGCCACCTAGGCACCCCAAAAGCAGAGTTTCAAAGAGGTATTTGTATACCCATGTTCATGATGGTATTAAACAAAATAGCCAAAAGGTCGAAGTAGCCCAAATGCCCATCAGTGGATGGATAGATAAACAAAATGTGGTATATACCTACAATGGATTATTATTCAGCTTAAAAAAGGAAGGAAATTTTGACACATATTACAACATGGATGAACCTGGAGGTCATTGGGCTAAGGGAAATAAGCCAGCTACAAAAGACAAAGTACAATATGATTCCACTTATATGAGGTGCCTAGACTAGTTAAAATCATAGAAAGTAGAATGGTAGTTGCCAGGTTCTGGGACAAGGTGGGAAAGGGAATTTGTTTTTTAACAGGTATAGAGTTTCCGTTTTGCAAGGTGAAAAAAGTTCTGGAGATAGCATGCACGATAGCATGAATATATTTAACACTAGTGAACGGTACACCGTAATGGTTAAGATAGTAAATAGTATATGTACTTAACCATATTAAACATTTTAAAAAAGGAAGTATGGAAGACTATATGACAGAGAGGACCTGGGAAAAGGGGGGCACCTCATTAGGTAAGTTGTTGTGAATATAGCAAAGCCGTGTCCAAGATATGCCCTGTGCCATGGAGCCCGCTCTCT
The DNA here is from genome assembly GCF_018350155.1 of Leopardus geoffroyi. Taxonomy (NCBI): domain Eukaryota; kingdom Metazoa; phylum Chordata; class Mammalia; order Carnivora; family Felidae; genus Leopardus; species Leopardus geoffroyi. The sequence continues at coordinate 58,181,072 of NC_059341.1, read as the reverse complement.
CCTGAGCCAAATACAGCTTTCCAGGCAGAGCAGTCCACAAATACAAATCCCTGGACTGAGAAAGAGCTAGGTATGTTTGAATTAAAAGATAGTCACATAGTAGCAGATGATATTCTTGGAGGGATGTAGAAGAGGTTGATCATAGAAGGACCATTAGACATGGAAGGAGTTTGGACTGCATTATCTCCACTACATTTTAGCTTTCCTTTGTAGGGCTCTTTGTATCTTAGGAGATGATAAACGTTATCCATTTTGTTTCAAAAATAGTAATTGACTCACCTATTAATGTTATGGTTCATGTCTCTTATTGCACAATTAAAAAAAAATATTGAGAAGTGGTATGTTAACTTGGTGAGGTTTCATTTTTATTTAACTATCTTGTTATTGAAGTGACTGCAACCTGAAAGAATTTCCTTTTATATCTGTCTACCTTGGTAAAATACCAGTGAACCACTACTTAAAACATTGCATTCATTTTATACTTGAAAGTACTTCAAAGCGTCTCTAGAAGTTTTCTGGGACCAGGTCAGTTCATTAATCCTCACTACAGTGGTTTCAGAGACTCTGTAGGCCCTAGTTTAAGCAAATTAGTATTGGGTACTTTGCTGAAAACTGTCTAGAACTTCATTTAGCAGGGTCATTTCATGACAGATAGCTTAATACTGTGGTCTCATCTTAGAGTTGTTATCATATGGAATTTTAAAGTTTACCAGAATGACAGCTATGATCATTTAAATATGTTTTCTTAAGTAAAAGCAAAAGTTACTATAATTCAAACGTGTCTTGTTGTCAGATACCCCTTACATACTGATTTTCTTTGATGGAAAAACAAATTATTTAAAGTATCAGTAGCTCTGAAAACATGTATATCTGCCTCAGTAAAATAATACATTTATGCTATAGTCCTCATATATATTTTTTCTGTTTTAAATATGTCTGGAAATTTTATCCTACTTTGGAATATCATTCTCTACTCTTCATGATTCACAACGTCATGGCAGTTCTGAAACTTGTCATCTGACCTTTCTTACCCGCTTCTCACCTGACATTTATCTAAGATTATCAGTAATGTGGAAGGATTCTGAGAAAATTTCCCTCAATGCATCAGTGATGTTCATTCCCCTGCATTTCTTTTTAAATTTTTTTTTTCAACGTTTATTTATTTTTGGGACAGAGAGAGACAGAGCATGAACGGGGGAGGGGCAGAGAGAGAGGGAGACACAGAATCGGAAACAGGCTCCAGGCTCTGAGCCATCAGCCCAGAGCCCGACGCGGGGCTCGAACTCACGGACCGCGAGATCGTGACCTGGCTGAAGTCGGACGCTTAACCGACTGCGCCACCCAGGCGCCCCCATTCCCCTGCATTTCAATAGAGGAGTCTGAATCTGGAGGATTGGAAGTTTGACTTGGAGGAAAAGCAGAAACAGATTCATAATAGGATGACATATCAGTGGAAACTTACAGCTGATGGAGTGCAAGTATACTCGGATCAGACAATCAAACCCTGAGACAGCGCAGTATGAGTGGTTTATGGGATGAAATGAGAAGGACACCTTTTTGGGCTGCCCGGTTTACACTAAATGTGCAACAGTAGAACAGAAGGAATAGGTGTATTTAAGGAGCAACAGAAAAAGTGTGCAGCTAATGTGAACAATCTCCAAATTAAGTTGGTGGTACCCGAGACTGGTATGTCCTCCTTCATGACAATTCTATTAATGCCTTCAGTGAGGTGGGGATAAACTTCCTAGTTTATCTCCATGCAGTTTAAGAGTTTAAATAACCCAGTGGCACCTGCATGGCTCAGTCAGTTAAGCATCCGACTCTTGATTTTCACTCAGGTCATGATCTCACAGTTTTGTGAGTTCGAGCGCTGAATTGGGTTCTGCACTGATCCCATGAAGTCTGCTTGGGATTCTCCCTCTCTCTCTCTCTGCTCCTCTCTTTGCCTTCTCTTTCTCTGTCTCTGTCTCTGTGTGTGTCTCTCAAAATAAATAAACTTAAAAAAAAGAATTTAAGTATTTCAAAAGACATAATGGAGATGAAAATATTTAATCTTTTAAGGTAATTTTACATACGAAGACTAAATGGTTACGTGCAATAACACTGTCATTCTTTTAGAATTAGCAAGTGTTAATTTCTAAATTTTTCATTTGGAGTATCAATATTCATAGTTTTATTGTTAAAATGACTTTTGGTAATGCCTCATATACTCATTAACAAGTAAAGGTATGAGAAGACCTTGACCCTGTTCTTAATGAGATTTTTAAATAGGTTGGAAGATTCAGCTGAAACATGAAGTAATTGAGCAAGAAAGCACTTTTTGAATGGCTGTGCAGTGAAAAACCAGCTGAGAATAAGGGCTGGGGGGTCCAGAGTCCCTGGAGAGTGTTCAGGCACTTAGAACATGAGCAGAACCTTGGAGTCTGTAGTCAGAGGCCCTGAAGATTGGGTCACCCTAAATCTTGTAAAGTGAAAGTCCTATGAACTTTAGTATTTCTGATAAAATTCCTTGTGAATTTTGCCTCCTGTCCTACAACATAGTTGTGTTCGTGCTAAAATAAAATAATGTTTGAGTTACATTCAAATTATTTAGTTTTCTTTTCCAAGTCTGACATACCAGGAAGTTAGGACTTGTCTCACCCACGATATTGCCTTACTCCATCATACCACCACACAGCCTCAGGAGTCCAGCTGACATACCAGTTTGAGAAATATGGCTGTACTGTATCAGAGTGCATTTGAACAGAAGAACCTGTTTCTTTGGCCATTAGCATGTAATCAGGCTGAGCAAATACAGTGTTTTTTTTTTTTTTTATTTGTTTGTTTTTGTTAATCATTAAAAGTCTCTCGTACCATATGGTATGTGTACACATTCTTTTGTATGATTTTGGTGGGCTTTATAAGCAACCCAGATTTCCTCTTTATAAGTATAACTGGGACCCAGATGGTTTCATTTGCTGATAAGAGTTCATTTTCAATAATACGCTTTATGATTGGGTGCAGAATCAACATCCTCCAAGTTTTGCTTTTAGAGTACAAGCCTTTGTTTTGTATTTCCGCCTGAAGCCTTTTTGACCTTTGTCAAAAATATTTTTCAGTTATTCAGAGCACATTGGTGTGCACTAAAAAAAGACCACCCAAGCACATCCCTTTCAGTTGGCGAATTCCACTTAGAATGAGAAGCACGGAAGCATTCTCTAAGTGATGAGAACTGTACAGTCATTTGAATGTTTGAAAAAGGTCGACTCGTGAGATCATGGAGGCTGGTCTCTCTGGCTTTGTGTTGTCAGTGAAACGGTGTGATGCAGTGGTCATCTGTACTCCTCTCTAGTTTGGAAACTTGGTGTGGCACTATTCAGAGAGAACAGTAGTCCTTGGTGCTGCCAGCGCCGCTCTTCACATTGTTGCGGTTTGTTCCAAATACCAAATTGCAAGCTGGCCAAGTAGCAATGAGAGCACACGGTGGAAAGATAAAGAATATAAAAGAGATTTTCAAGGCATCATCTGTGTTTCACATGATTTCCATTTCTTTGATGTGTATGGCAATGTATTCTCAGGTGCCTAAATTCTTACATCCTCCAAAATTATAAAGTAGTACTAAAACCTTTTTGCCAAAAATCCCCAAGTTTACACTTTATACATCTTGCACTTGGCTTCCTGGCTGCAAGTGTTGCTTCCCCTGTTCCCACCAAATATTTCCCTTTCTCCACTGCTTATTTGTGCCTTGGATTCGTCCCCTCAGAGCCAACTTCTTAGCTGTGGCTCAAGCAGAGATGCTTACTCTTTGACAGGAACATTCTGTTAAGTCTCTGCTATGTGCCTATACTGTCTTTAGGATTCAATAAGACATAATCTACCAGCTGTGAAGCTGAGAGCAGATTAATGACCTTGACTGAATGTTATGACACCCTAGCTCAGTTTTACAAATAGATATATGTTCTATTTATATTTATCACCTATCAATCATATAATTATAGGATTATAAATCATATACAATATATTAATCATATTATATATTAACCAAAAACCATGTTAATAATATATAATCTACATATATGTGAATTTCTTCTGTGTCCTCATTTTGTCTTTCCCTAAAGGACTGTATTGAGTTCAAACAGAAAAGGGTATGAGTTGGGACCAGGAGGAAGTAAAGAGCCAAGGAGCAAGCTGGTTTACATTACTTCTCTTTCTCTATGTTGCCATGACCTTGATTGAGAGATTGTAAAGTAGAGTGAATAAATTATCAAGAGAAGAACTCGAAGAGAAGTGATACATGCAGATCTATCATAGGGAGTGGAGGAAGACAAAGACATTGAGTAAGAAGACAGTCTAGACCTCTAGGAAACTACACAAGCCATTAGCTTGGCACTCAGTTCACATGACACTTTAGATCCATAATGTTAATCCCTTACTTCCATATATATATATATATATATATATATATATATATATATATATATATATATTTTTGTGATATGAGATGAGCATTAAACTTTCTTTCTAGAACAATTGATAATTTCTAGTTTTAAAAAGTGGATATAGGGGCTCCTGGGTGGCTCAGTCAGTTAAGTGGTGTCTGACTCTTGATTTTGGCTCAGGTCATGATCTCACAGTTGTGAGATATCTGTCTGTCTCTCTCCCTTTCTCCCTCCCTTCCTCTCTCCTTCCCTCCCTCTCTCCCTCCCTCTCTTCCTCCCTCTACCCCTCTTCCACTTGCTTTCTTTTTCAAAAAAATATGTTAAAAAGTGGGTGTATGCATTCTAAGCAACAGGCATAAATGATGTTAAGTAGGTATTAGGTGAATACTTATGGTGAAATGAGTCTGATGTGGCAGGAGGGAAGTGTCGGTATGGGGAAGTGATGAGCCTAAGAAAATTAGGTAGGAGTCAGATAAAACTTTTAATTTACTATTTAGTAGTATATTCTGAATGCTTTGTGGATCCTATAAATAAATACAAATCACATGAATGACAGATTCATAATTTAGATAGATCACTCTGGTTGCATTGTGGAGTTGAATGGAAGGGTAGGAAGACTAACATCAGGGAAGTCAGTGAGGAAGCTGTTGAAGTGGCCAAAGAAGAGAGGACTTTCTAACCTAAGGCAGTGGCAGGAGGAATAGATAATAGGGAAGATATGTTAAGAGCTATTGAGGATGTATACTCTGTAAGCCTTAGTGACCAACCGGATATGAAAGAAAGGAGGAAGTCCTTGCATTATGTCAAAGTTTTTGACCTTGATAACTATGAGGATTTTAATAGGAAATAATCAAAGAAACAAGATGGGCAAGATGACAATTGGTTCAGATGGGTCTAGAGTAAATTTGTGATGCATGTAGGACATCCCATCAAAGATAACTAGTAAGAGAGGCCCCTGGTGGCTCTGTCAGGTAAGTCTTCGACTTTGGCTCAGGTCATGATCTCACAGTTCATGAGTTTGAGCCCCATGTTGTGCTCTGTGCTGACCTGATGACTTGAAGCCTGGAGTCTGCTTCAGATTCTGTGTCTCCCTCTCTCTGCCCCTCCCCTTCCCACACTCTGTGTCTCTCTCAAAAATAAATAAATACTAAAAAAAATTTAAAACAGATAACTAGTAAGAAAATGGAGATAATGTAAGTCTGCACCTCAGCAGAGAAGTCTAGATAGGGGGTGTAGATTTGGTTAGAAATTGAGATTAAAGAATTTGGATGAAGTAATTAAAAGTGAGTGCAGGGTGGAGAGCCTGGCTGGCTCAGTTGGTAGAGCATGTGACTCTTGATCTCAGTGTCATGAGTTTAAGCCAAGGTTGGGCATAGAGCTTACAAAAAAAGGGGGGGGGGATTGGATATATATGAGGTGATGGATGTGTTAAATCAAAGGGGGGAAATCTTTTCAAAGTGTACATGTATATCGAATTGCATTGTACGCTTTAAACATCTTACAGTTTTTGTCAATTATCCCTAGTAAAACTGAGAAGATAAAAATAAGTAAAAATAGTGACAGAAAATTTTTTTTTAAGTTTAAATCAAAGTTCATGGGCTGATCTGAGAACCCAATCCCAATGTTTGGTGTTGTTTATAATTTGAGATTTCCTGCAAATTCTGGGCAGAAAGAATTTAAAACAAGACATCTAGAACAATATGTGGCCATAAATTAGGACCTGGTTCTAAAGTAATTTTGGATTGTCTCTGTGTCAGTTGGGCACCAGTCAGGAAAACAGATCCCGTGTCCGATGGTTCTGTAGAGATAATTCAGCACAAGGCATTAGTTAAGATGGAGACGAGCGAGAGCGGGAAGCCACTACTACCTTTAGAGCTGGAGGAACCAGGGGAGGAGGCACTGTTAGCAGAACTCAGGAGCCAAGTCTGGCCAGTGGCGGCTGGACTCCACATGTCGGCTGCCTTTAGAGGGAGGGGCTGTCTTGTGGGAACTAGACCCCCCACCCCAAGGGAGTACAGCTGTTGGTAAAGATGTTTCCTGAAGTAGAGAGAGTAGGCTTCTCTCTCCTCCCACTTCTTCTGACTCTTCTTCTCATTGTAGGAATGTGATTTAAAGCTAGTTAGCAATGAACCCTGGAGAAATATTATGAGTGAGTTTTAAGCCCCGGTGATGTAGAACTGAATAAAGTTTAGTTAGATCTAAGAGCAAACAGACAATTGAGAAGCATATCTGACTAGTATTTTTTTTTCCTATTTTAAATCATAATTATAAAAGTAGAGAATCAAGAGATGGTATTGATTTTTTTATTAACCAAGTACTTTTGCACCCACATACCTTTTCAAACTAAAACTCTATCGCAAGTAGATTGCTAATCACTTTTAAAATTATTTCACAACATAAGGACTTTTATATGGTGACATTTCTATAGCACTGTGCCTTTTTCCTAGGTTAGGAGGCCCGAAGAGCCAAAAAGAATACAAATTTGATTTGGTTGCCCAAATGGCTCTTAGAGCTAGAACCACTGACTGCACTAAATTTATACAATGGATCAGTGTTCTCACTGAGTCTTCTCCCCAGATTCAACTGCCACAGTGGGGATGTGCACTTCATAAAAATGAACTAATAAAAAAAATCCTTCTGACAATTAGGCTTCCCTCGCTGGGCTTAAAATAAGGGAGTGTGTAGCTCTGTATTAAAAGGTGTGCTCTTGATATAGTCTTTTTTGAGGTTCTCAATCAAAGGACTCTGCTTTTGAGTAAGACCTTTAAACAGCATCAGCCTTTCCCTCAAAAGAGAAAGGCTAAAAAGAGTGCCAGACTCAATTGAACTTAACAGAAAATCCATTGGTGACCAACGAAGCAGAAAGGATGTGCTCAAATCGCTGGGTTGAACGCTCTGTTGTATAGATCAGACAAGCCCATTTAGTGTCTGCTGGTTCACTCCAGAGTCATATACTCGTTCACCAGCTTTAGCTCCCAGATATTTTAATGGCAGTGTTTACCAGTTTTAGTGGGAGACCAATGAACAAAAAACCTGTAGGTGGATTAACTGGGTCAAGCTAGTCTCTTGCTTGGATTTTAATTCCCTGGGTAGTGAATCAGGTGCCAAAGTTTTGCTATGATATTGTCATAATAGGTGGAATTTAATTTATTTGGTTCAGTCCAGGTCTAAGTTGATCTTAAAACATCCATTCTGTAAATACACTACCTTTGAAAGCAGTTAATGAAGTAATGAGTATGAAATAACTTACCTGATGATTTAAAAACAAACAAACAAACAGAAAAGCCCTAGTGTGGTGTTTTAGCATGGGTTCCCCAGAAAGAGACTCTGAGATGGAGACTATGTGTGAAGAGTTTATGGAAGAGGGCTCCCAGGAATATCTGTAAGAGATGAGGCAAGCAGGATTAGACAAGGCCACTGGTTACGTCCAAAGTCAGCCCTTGTTTATTAACCCTAATGTAGATAAACAGACTGGGCCACCATACCCACCCTGCCCCAGCAGACCACGTCCAGACATTGGATATTGGCTACTGCCAGGGAGGATTTTACCTTGGGGAAGTCAGTCCCTTAAGCTGAGAGAAATTTCCATTTCTTGGAAGTTATCAGATGTAGGGTGTGCTATGAAGGTACTCCTCCAGGATCCAGACAGTCATTTCTCCATCTCTGGAAAGTCTACCTTTCCCTAGAGCAGCTACCTTTCCCTAGAGCTGGGGAAGTGACTGTCTGGATCCTGAAGGGGGACTTTTGTGGCACATTCTTCATCTGATGACTACCTTGCCCCAAATGTCCTCTTGTCGTATCTAGCATTGTAATCCCAGTGTGAGTTGCCAGCATCTTTTCACTATACTAACATCGATGCCACATAATGGTGTCCTTTTATGCAATCATTTCTGTGTTCTATTTTCCTCATTTTATCCAATAATCTTAGGAAAATGCAAATTTGATTCTATCATTCCTCCCCAGAACCCATCAATGGCTCCTACTTCTCTCAGAATAAACACCCAACTGCCTAACAAGGCTTTAAAGTTTCCTGTCTTGCTATCTCTGTGGCTTCATATCTTGACATTTACTTTTTTTTTTTTTTTTTGCTTTTTGTGCTTATAATCACCATGTCCTTTTGACCTCGGAGCCTCTGTGTACATTGTACCCTGTGCTCCAGCTTTCCCTTCTGCTGCCCATCATATTCATGCTCCATTAGCTCTTCCTTCAATATGAGCCCAAAGGGCCCTGCCATGAATCCTTTCTTGATTCCCAGAGGGGGTCGAATTCTTTCACACGTTCCCCATACTTCCACTGTACTGCATCCTGTACTTACTTTCCGTAAGTGTGTATATGTGTGTGTGTGTGTGAGGGGGGGTGCATGACACGGAAAGAGACAGAGAGACAAAGTCTGATTATTTGTATAATGTCTGTTTGTGCCGTTAAACTTGTAAGCTCCAGGAGATCAGGGAAGCTGACTGCCTTGTTCAGCACCACACCCTGTCCCAAGGATACTGCCTGACACATAGTATATGACCAATCCATATTTGTGGAATAAATAAAATGAAATATCAACCTGAAAACAAAATCCAGAGATGACTCTGGTCAACCTAAAAAGTACAGTTTGATGTACTACTACCATTTCAAGCATGAAGCATCAGTTTTTATTTCCTAATTATAGGTCCAAAGTATAATATATTTATTTTACTTTTCTGCATTTCATTGGTCTCCCTTGTTCTTTTTAGAATACACACACACACACACACACACACACACACACACATGCATACATATATATATATACACACACACACATGAATACATATATATATATATATATATATATATATATATATATATTCTATATACATAATATGGAATGAGTTTTATGTTTAGAACAGAGCACACTCTTCTGGTCTGGGCTTGTTTTATAGATATCTTGACCTTTTAGCACTTTAACACATCATAGTATGTATACCCACTAAGGATTTCAAATAATTTGTATGAGGTATAGAAAATAATTGAAATATCTAAGCAAATCACCAATAAAGTAAAATATTTACAACAGCTATAAAATAAAATGTTTTATGAATGTGAATGTTTATATAAATCCAGGCCTTGGTATTAAAGAATGTTGGAAATGAGCTGATACTGGGCTTTGGAGGATTTGTATTCAACGAGGTAAATAAAGTTTTCATTACCTGTATGTGTGTTTCAAAAAACCAGGGAAAAGACAGGTCTTTGACGTCTTGTAGGTGAATGATTTAAAATGTTTTACTCCTTCAATTTTACATTTAACAACAATGTGGAGTGCATCTCAGTCACGGTGAGGTACTCATCTGGTGCAAAAAACTACATGTGCGTATACATTTTCCAAATACATGTGATTCTAGGAAGTTTGTGCATCATTTCTTAATGCCAAATGACAATACTACAGTTTATCCTGTGTGACCTATTTACAGTTCATCTAATAAAAACCATACTGACTAAAGTTTCAGTGCCTTTGAAGTTTTACCCATTAGCAAAAATTTCCTTCTCTGCTCTAGGGGTGGGTTCATTTTCAGTTTATTTTGTGGAAATGTCATTTTTTAAGAACTCAAGTAATGTCTACTAAACCAAAAAGAGGCAATGTGAGAACCAAATCTTTTAAGATGGATTCAGAGATATAAAGCCAATAAACTGGATAATGGTGTTAATACATCTAAGGATTATGAACTGGAAATAGTGTCTGATTAAAAACCTTACAGGAAGTAGAGTGAATGTTGTTCATATGTTCAGATGTTAAAAGCCGTGTAGACAAAGGAAACTCTTCTAAAATTCTCCCTGGAGACATTATCTTTTTGATTTTTCCAAAAACACTGAGTGGGTGATTATTGCTTAGGCTCTGGTTAAGCTTTGGTAATGTGATGATCCCTCCCATCTAGATTATTAACTGCAACAGAGAATTCTGGGATCTCAGCTCTTAGAGTTTCCTTTTTGTAAGCATCCAAGTGTGGCTTAACTTAAACTTATATTGCATGCATTTTGTGGGTAACTCCATGAAAAAAAATTATTTTGGCTAATACAGTTCCAATTACAAAGCTTATTTGCTTGGAAAATGCCCAGAGGTTTGCATTTGACTGTGAAGTATCTGAGCCCCATCCTCATTCCCTGCTCAACTTGGTTTCTTGTTAATAAACGAGGATTGTATTCACTTCCCTGTAGTATCAGCTTTGCTTGCACGTTGTCCTCTCTTCTTCTCTCGTATACTTCTCAGATATTTTAGTTTTATTATTATTTCTTATACCTCTAACAAGGGGAGGGCTCTGTTCTTGTTTAGCAAACTATATTTAGGTAGTAAAGCAAGGTGGTGTATATAATCTGTACTTCATGGAAGTAAGAATTATTACCATATGAGAATACCATAATCAGTTGTACCTGAATGATGTGCTTGAGTCTTCATGCAAAAATTTCCTGTTTAATTTTCTTTGCTTCTCAACGGATGCTTTAAATGGGAACTCTTCAATGGCTGGGATCCTGTTTTACTGATCTTGTCCTCCCGCCCCTCCGCCCATCTCAGGACAGTTCTTGGTGCAGCTTTGAATGATTGCCTGAGTGTTATGCTGAACTTTGACATAAAAAAATCACATCCCCATATTTTATTTCCAAGTCTAAATTTAGGAAGTAGTAGTTAATTGCGTGTTCGCGCCAAGTAGAATTTAATTTTATGGATGCATAAAAGGTAATATTCCTAGCATAGAACCAGCAGCTATTGAAAATATACTTGATAAAATATTCCAATTCCTAAGCCTTTAAATTATATTGAAAATTTGGCTAGTGAAAGCAGAGTATTGTAAATAGAATCTACAGAGCATATGCCTAGTCTGAACCTTGTTATATGCAGAGTTAAGGACAGTGAAAAATTAATGAGGTTTATATTCAAGATCACAATTTAAGGTTTTTATGTATTTTCCAGTGTCACTTGCCTGTCCTTCAAAATACTAGTACTTTCTTCCCAAGCAGAGCCTGCTCCTAAAAGAGGAGTGGTTCCTGGGTGGCTCAGTTGGTTAAGCATCCCACTCTTGACTTTGATTTCGACTCAGGTCATGATCTCATGGTTCATGAGAAGGAGCCCTGTGTTGGGCTCTGCACTGACACCGCAGAGCCTGCTTAGGATTCTCTCTGTCCCTCTCACTCTCTCTGTCCCCCCTCCCACCCAAATAAATAAATGAACATTTTTAATAAGAGAAGCCTCTCACACTATAATGTAAATTTGGGTACATATTTTAATTCCTCCAAAGATGTATTCCTTGCAGCATAGTAGTTGATAAGGGCGTAGACTTTGGGGCCAAATTGCGTGGTTTGAACTCCAGATTCTCACTCTCTGAGTAACCCTAAACAAGTAATTTAACCTCTCCCACCTTTTGTTTCCTTAGCTATAAAATGGGGACAATAATAGTTGCTGGGAGGATTACATTAATGTATGTAATGCACATCTAACACTGTCTAGCGCGTGTTGCCATGCTCAATAAAGGCTATTTCTATGATATAATAAAATGAAAATGAAAGGTACTGCTCTCTCTTCTAGAGATTTCAGAATCATGTGGTGAAAGGAGAATGATTTGGGAAGGAAGCATGGGCTTTTCCCCCCCTTCATGTCTCTGCAATAGCTACTGGATGGCTACAGTGTTGCCTATTGGAATGGTTTACATTTGTTGGATCTCAAGGAATGGAGAGGTGGTGCAAAGGGGAACTTGTCTTTCATGATGCTGAGGGGTTTGTTTGCTGTTGTTTGTAGCATTAGAATGGGTGAATTGGAGACAAAAGAATTAGGATCTAATAATTCTTGTATTTTTTTTCAAAACAGCTGTCATGTTTGTTTTTTAGAATGAAGGAACTATTTTCTTATTGCAGACAGTTTTGGAAATAAAGAATACTATAAAAATGAAATTACCTTATCTCAAGAGCCAGAGAAAATTCACTAGTACTGTTGCATATATTTTTATCCAGTTCTCTATTTCTTCTATACATTTAGGATCATAACTGGAGATATGGTGTTACCTATGACATTTATTAATCTTTATTTTGATCATTCTCCATGAAATTAAGTATTTTTAGTGAGACTTCTAAGGATTTGTCATCATGTGGATATGGTCTAGTTTATATGATGTACTATTATGTGTTTGACCATTCTCCTGTCGGTAGGCACTTGTTCTAAATTTTATCTTTGGGCATAAAACTTTGTTTCAATCTCTGTTTCCTAATGACAGATCCTTAGAACTGGAACCACTAAGTGAAAAGGCAGAGTGTTGTTCTTCAGGCTTTTGGTGCATTTCCATCAGAGGTATAGAACAGGGGACTGGTATCCCTGTCCCCTTGCCAAGACTAGACATTTTAATATCAATGTCTGACAAAGTAGTAGGCACTCAGAGGTATCTCCTTCTTTTAATTTGACACTTGATTTTTAGCTAAGCTAAATCTTTCTATGTGTTTATTTCCATTTGTATTTCTTAGTTCTGTTCATATCCTTTGTTTTTTACTTCAGATATATTTCTATTTGATTATAAATCCTCTTAATATATTAAATTTTCCCTTATATTTGTTGTAAATATATTCTCAGTGTTTAACCTGACTTTCAATTTTAATTTACTCAATATAAATTTTTATTTCTGCATTGGAATTTATGATTTTGCTTTTCTAACTTCTCTTTTATATTCAGAAAATGTAGGGGCGCCTGGGTGGCGCAGTCGGTTAAGCGTCCGACTTCAGCCAGGTCACGATCTCGCGGTCCGTGAGTTCGAGCCCCGCATCAGGCTCTGGGCTGATGGCTCGGAGCCTGGAGCCTGTTTCCGATTCTGTGTCTCCCTCTCTCTCTGCCCCTCCCCGGTTCATGCTCTGTCTCTCTCTGTCCCAAAAATAAATAAACGTTGAAAAAAAAATTTATATTCAGAAAATGTAGCTACTTTTGTATACTTTCATATAATTTTTAAAAATTATTTTATTATTTTTTATATTTAATCTTTTATTTTCTTATTTAATTTTGTTTATGGTATACTATTCTCCCCAAATAGCTGTCTGTTCCCTCATCCATTCATTAAATAATCCCTCTATTAAATTATTATATAAACTAGGATTTGTTTCAGGGTTATACTATTGTATGAAATTGTTTCCATTCTATTTTATTCATTTGATCTTGTCAATTCTTGTGCCTGTACTGTCACTCATTCATTCAGTTGATATAGCTCCTCAGTAAATCTTAAGGACATTCCCCTCCCCTGCCTTTTTTTTTTACTAGGTGAACTTCAGATGCATTTTGAAATATGCAAAAATGTCCATTGGGATTGTTACTAAAGGAGCATTGACAAACCAAACCAAAACAAAACAAAAAAACAACTAATGATATTGAAAGCTGACAACCTTATCTTTGCACTGTTATTAGTGGTATAATATGTCTTTTAGGGTTTTGTTTTTGTTTTTGTTTTTGTTTTTTTTCCTGGCCTATTGGATCAGGCCAAATAATTTTTATAATACACTTCTGTTTTTAATTTACTGAAAGTTTTTTTGTTGTTGTTGTGAAACATCAAGTAGATTTTTTCACATTTTAAAATGCCATTTTATCCTCTAGTAAGTTGATCACACTGGTATGAATCCTTTTATTGATAGATACACTAGTACACTCTTCTTGGATTAATAATAAGTATTTTAAGATATCATTAAGTTTAGCCTGCCTGCATTTTATTTAGACCTTTCCTATCTGTATTCATAAAAGAGCTTTGTTTACATGCTGTCCTTTTGATGAAATCTTTCTATTTTAATCTGTTTTACATCTTGAACTTTCTTAAAAATTTTATTCTAAGAAAGTATTCTAGTTAGAAATTTATTTAAATTTGCAAATCATCAGTTTATTCTATACTTTTTTTGCTGGTAACTTTCTCTGACTTCCTATTAGTGTTAAAGTAGCATAATATTATGAATATAGTAGCTTCCTATGTTCTATGCTTTGTATCTTCATTCTAAAAAAAATTTGGAAGAATTTGTTGGTGAACAAAAAATAGGAATTCAAAGTCTAATGTGCTGACTCTTCTGATATCTTTCATAGTTTTTGATATATTTTTGGGCTGTCATTATGTGGTTGATTTTGATAAGGTTTTCTTTCTTTCCAAACAACTTCAAATTGAAACCTCCATTTCTTGTTAAATCAGCGATAGACAATTTATCTGATTATCACTGTGTAGAAAGAGCACGTTCTTATTCTCATCTTTTCATCCACTTCTCTTGACTCTGTGCGACTTCCCAACCTCTATCAACACTTTTATATTATTACAGTTGACATTTATTTTCTGTACTGTTACCATCCTTAAGTCTTCTGTGATTTGTCTGTAGGTTGAGTCTAAAAGATAACCCAATCTACCACTGAGAATATTTGGGATATTCGTGCTCTCTGGATGGAGAGCATTTCTAGTGCATATTTCAAATGGTCACTACATTCTTCTACTCCACCACTCACCTCTTTGACATCCTTTAGTTTTACAAACTTTCAGTCAGATTATCTGTCCTAATCATTTCCCCTTTTTCCTCGCAATGTTCTGACTACCTATTCAAATCTAGACTGTATCACTGCTGCTTAATGCTTAGCTTTTCCCCTGGGTCAGATCTCTTATTTCCCAAACTCTTCATATCTTCTTCTTTCATGGTTTCTCTCAGTTATCCCTAAATTTTATTGGTAGATGAAGCTAAATAAGTTTCTGAGTTTCATGTCATTTAACCCTCCACAGGTCATACATTCTCAAAGTATCATTTTTCTCTCTCGGAGTCATAGCATGACTGGGCTTAAAATTCAAAACGCAAAATAATTTTCATTCAGAGTTTTGAAGCCATGTTTTTTCATGCTCTAGAATCCAGTGTTGCTGGAAATCAGATGCCAGGCTAATTTATGCTTCTTTGATGACAATGCCTTAGCCTCTTTTTTTTTTTTTTTTTTTTTTTAAGTATTTCAGGTCTTCTCTTTATCCCCAGAGTTCTGAAATTTGACCTTGATGTTGCAGGTGTGGATCTTGTTTCATTCATAACATTTATCTTTTTATTGTGTTCTGGGAGATTCTTTGCTATTTTTTTTCTAGAATAATATCCTTCCTTTAATGTTTTTTGGAGATGATATTGGCTAGTTCTTAGTCTTTCTGTTTCAATTATCTATGGAATTTTTATCCTTTCTCTCAAATATTCTGCCCCTTTCTATTCTGTATTATGGGAATCATTCACATCATTTACTTCATTTATTTATTAAAATTATATTTTAATTTTAATTTCTTTTGGTTTTTCCAATTATTCATTTTTTATAAACTTGCTTTGTGGGTGCTGTATATTCTTGAGTCTAACAAGGGGACCCCAAAGCAAGTATATTAACAATTGAGATCTTTCTGTTAATAAATTCCAGAGGGCTTTTGTTGTTTGTTTATCTTTTGTACTGTGGGCTTGTCTCAGAAATTAGGCAATCCATTGCTGCCCATCATTTTTAAGAATGAAGCAACAGAAATGCCACTTCAAAGGTAAGTGACAGTCATGGGGCTTGACCGTGCTAAAAATGGGTGACTTGCCTGCATTACCTTGGCAGACTGCTGAAGTAAAATAGGGAAGGCTTTACTTGGGGGTGTTGACTTCCACACCAGCTGGCCTACTTCTTTCTTTGACAGTTGGGACAATTTCGTTAATAAAGAACTTTTTTTTTTTTTTACATGGGGATAATATGGCTCTTGGGGAATAAACTGTTTCTTACCAGGTGCTTCTGTGAGTACTTCTGTTTTCTGGCCCACCTCTACTTCTCCATGGTGCCTAATGCCCCCTCCACTGGAGCTCCGATCGTGAAACTGGCTCCATTTCAGCTGCAGCCATATATTTATATTCTAGCTGATGCCTCCTTCATCAGTCATTGCTCTTCCATCTGCTTTCCATCTTCTGGAACCTTGGTGAAATCTCTTCACAACTGATAGTCTTTCTCTTATTCTTCAGTGTATGTGTTTTTAACATTTAGAAAATGCTTTTACTCATTTCACTGGAAGTTGGGGAGGGGGAGATGCATCAAGTCAAAGGATTGTGTGTAGGTCTAGAGCATGCTATGCAGACATAGTCATTTATTTTCTCATGCATTCATTCAAAACATATGCTTGCCCTGTCTGCCATGTGCCAGATTACTTCCGAAGGCAGGGCCCCCTTGAACTGAACTTATAAATCTCCCCGCCTTCGTGGAGCTTTTGTTTGAGGGGCACCTTGTAGACAGATAATTTAGGAAGCTTGGCTCCATAAAGCCAAGACAAAATGTCATGGTGGTATTATTACTGAGACCCAGGTAGGATTGATCCCAGGGAAATGAAGGTCCTGACTGCTTCAAATATGCAGGCTGAGCTGACTCAGTCTCTCCCTCTGTCACCACTTTGGAAAGCAGCATGCATCCTGCCCTCTATCACCACCTTGGAAAGCAGCAGGCCTCTTGCCCTGGAGGCCCAGGCCCAGACCAACCCTTACATAGGCATGTTCTACCACTTGTCTTTTTAGGTATGCCTCTTATGAAAACAGTTTAATCTGTTTCTTAAGTCAACCTGATTTTTCCCCCTACGGGGGAAATTTAACTTTTTATTTATTATCCTAATTGATGTATTAACCTGACTTTGACAACTTCTTTTTCATCTATGTTTCCTGTTTTTCTTTTTCATCCTGTGTGACACAGGTATGTTTATTTTATGTGTGCTTCAGTGATTTGGGAGTTATATATCTTATTTATAAATCCATTAGTGGTTATCTCTAGGCTTTTAAATATATATTTAAAATGGCATCTTCTTGGGGCACCGGGGTGGCTCAGTTGGTTGAGTGGTCAACTCTTGATTTCAGCTCAGGTCATGATCTCACAGTTCAAGGGTTCGAGCCCTGCTGTGGGGTCTGTGCTCATAGCACAGAGCCTCTTCCCCTGCCGCCTTGTCTCTCAAAAATAAACGTTAAGAGAATTTTTTAATGGCATCTTATGTTAAAAGTTAAGGACATACCACCAATGTTTGAATTGTACTTTTGTAAAATGAGTAATTTACCATGCTTTTCTACCCCTCTGACTACTTTTAAACCTTTGTCAGATGCCGTAATCATTCTTAATTTCCTAATTTGAGTCATGCTAAACAGGAAGATTGGAACAGTGAGTGGGAGAAATTCCCTGTGTTATTGTAGTGAGCTAATGTAGTAAACTAACACAGTTTCTTTGCAGTATAAATCTTGGTAGGATTTTAGTATATAACATGTAAGAACACGGCAATATCTAGGTTTATCTCTTTCTTTTAAAGAGATAAAAAAAAACCTTAAACACGTATCTTAGTCTTAACTCTTTGCAAATAAAATTTTATGACAATAGAAATATTTTTGTGTGATTTCAAGCATGCTTTTGTGGTACTGCAGAGTCCAATGTTATTGGGGTTTTTAAAAACCTTTTAAAAAGAAAATCAACTTGAAATTTTGGTTTTACTTTACGAACCAAGTGAAGAGGCTTTAAAGACAAATAGTTGTATTAAAGCAACAGATAAAACATAGTTAAATAGCTTTTAGGAAAAATGTAATGATGATAATAAAGGTAGTTTACATTTCCTGCATCTCTGAAATTTGTTTTATTTGTTGCTAGGTTTCCTTTAAAATTCATTTTAATTAAGCATTTGCCATATCCTGACAAGGGTGAAAGAGTTAAGTAATTTTCTTTGCTACCCACTTTTTGTGTATATCTGAGTAGCAGCTCCACTATGGGGAAATGTGTGGAGGTAGGGAAATATCAAACTAAGCTTTTGCTCTCTGTGGATAATAAAAATTACCCACTTTCTCACAGATGTCAAATCTGGCAGATTTCCATAGAAAATTTGGATTGAATGTCAACTACCCAAATTATTTTAGTGTCTGCTGAAGTGTGTGCTTGGCAGGGATTTCAGCAGGAAAATAGGAAGTGGGTTTGAAAACATTAATAATATCTGAATACAACTCCTTAAGCTGATTGTTCCGTAGATGAACCAAAGCATATATTGTCCTCGCAAACCAGAGCTCTCCAAGAAGTCCAGGTGGACACATTGTTAAGGTTTCAAATATAGAAGTTGAGAGGAGGGCTTATTTAGGAAACAGGATTTGCTCACATGGGTAGATCTTTGCCTTCTCCTTGAATAGTTTAGATTGGCTCATTAACCACTAAACATAGTCTAAATGGCACAGATACCATGTGGGCAAAGAAGATAACTTGGGTTTTGTTAGTTCTAAATCATTTGTAGAAAGATAGATTTGTTCAGAAGTGTCCTGTGATTTGGTTAGAAGAACTGAGTTCTAATGTTGACAATGACCTTCAGAAGTCTTCATCTATGCTTAGTTTCCTCATCTGTAAATCAAAGAGGAGGTATTACATCATCTTGAGGGGTACTTTCAGCATACTTTGATCTGTGTTGGTAAGGAAAAACTGAAAAAACACTAGATGAATCAACTTAGTTTGTTTCCCCTGAGAAGAAAGCATGTTCCTTTGCTTGAAGAAGAAATTGAAACCGCAGTATATCAAGTAACATAAAATGTGTTCTGAGCAGTTATGCAATATCAAGGGATTAGCTTAATCATAGCATACATTTTAAATATATATAGATGTGCCTATTGCTATACATCAGAAGTACTCATCTTTCCTCTTTCAAATGCTATATCCTTGTGAAATTTATTCATTCAGTCAGCAGATATTTTTTGAGTACCTACTATGTCCCAGACACTGCAAAAAGCAAATTAATGAACAGAAAAGATGAAATCACCCTGCCTTCATGAAGTTTACTCTGTAATGGGGAAGGCAGATAATGAACAATACAAATAATTAACACTATGTCAGATAGTGGTAATGGAGAACAGGAGACTGAGTGTGCAGTGTGTGTGTGTGTGTGTGTGTGTGTGTGTGTGTGTGTGTGTATGTGCGTGTATGCACACATACACATTACAAATAGGTTGGTTAGGGAAGGCTTTGCTGAGAAAGTGAAATTTGCGACAACACCTGCAAAGGGTGAGGGAGGGAACCATGCCAACATCTAGGAGAGAAGCATTTCAGGTATAACACACAGAAAATGCAAAACCCTGAGACAGGAACATGCTTGACATTGTAGGGAATAGCACAATATTGCTGCATGCCCTCAAAAATATCAAAAAAATTTCTTACTCATCATCTATATGATGTTCTTTATTTTCTCCTGAAGTTTACCATCTAGTAGGGCTAGGTAAGCATATAAACAAGAGCAATTGAATAAAAATATGTGGGATACTTGAGAGTTTGCTAAAGGCACAATGATCCCTCAAGGAGGAGAAAGTAGTCAATTCTATATGGGAGGTCAGGAAAGAACTCATACCAAGTCTGTTCCCGCTCCAAATCACATCATAGATGGCTCTTCATACTTTCTCTCTTTGCAGACACTCAGGTTAAGGTGAACTCTTGTATGGCTTTAAATATATAAGGAATGGCATGAATAGGCTGAAAGATTTGTCTTCAGTTTTTATGGCAGAAAGTAAGTAAAGGAAACCATGATTTACTAGATGCTATACAAGGCACTTTATGCATGTGGTCTTATTTTGTTCTTACCAGAGTGCCGCATGGTTCTCTTGGTCCTTGTTTTAGAGATGATAAAACTTAGGCTCTGAAAGATAAGAGATTGTCCTCAATTACAGAGTGAATAAATGGTTGAACCAAAATTCAAATTCAGTTTTTCTTCCTAGCTTGCAGTATATATATTCCTGTGTATCTTTACTCATCTGTGGTTCCATAGTCAAATGGGGACTTTGAGATATTATGAGATAAAGTTGGAGGTAACATATAGAATTTAGGCTCTTGGGACTGGAGTTGCCTGTAAAAAGGTTCAGCCCAAAGTTGAGACGCTTGACTTCAAATTTTTCTGACAACTCCAAAAAATAACAAATAGCACGTGCTAAGTACTGAGTACCTTACGTAATACACACACACACACACACACACACACACACACACTCCTACTTTTGGGGTGGTTACTATTATTACCCCTATATAAAGTGCTCTCCTCTTTAATTATTCCTCAAAACAAGGGTGTGATGAAGATATTATTGCTTTCACTTGGGAGATGGTTTTTCCATCCCATTCTAGAACCCTCATTCTTGGTATTCATGGGATTCATTTTAGTATCTAACAACCCACATGGTTGAGAATGTCCTTTTTTATGTAATATCTAAAATACCTTTTCTCCACTGAAGCTATTCTTTACTGTTCTTCACATATTAGTATATACTTGTACATGGCTAGATTCTTCATCAAGGGGAAAACAATGAGAATTTATTGGCAGTGTCTTATCTTTCTACATCCAGGTTGATTGCATGTCCTGACAGCTCTTTTTGTTGCTTCTCAGTGACTCTTACCTCTCTGATTTCTTTACATAGCTATCTGAGATGTCTCTGAAATATCATGTCTGAGATATGATATGTATTTATTTAAAAACATAGTTGAAATTTAAATCTGTCGTAAGTCATAAAAAATTATACTCTTATATTTATGGATATATAAATCAAAAAAAATTCATAGTACCAGCTCAACTGAAAGCCTGCTTTTTATTTTAATTTTAGAGAGAGAGAGAGAGAAGGAGGGAGAGGGACAGAGGGAGGGAGGGAGAGAAGGAGAGGGAGAGAGAGAGAGACCGACCTAAGCAGGCTCCACACTCAGCACGGAGCTGGATGTGGGGCTCAATTCCATGACCCTGGGATCATTCTGACCTGAGCTGAAATCAAGAGTCAGATGCTTAATGAATTGAGCCACCCAGGCACCCCGAAAGCCTGCATTTTGATCTTCACAATGAAACATTTTAGTGTGTTTTTTTGTGTATTCAGTTAATACTCTTTATTTTAAAGGTTTATGTTTCAACTTTCTTTTTACAAATAGTTTTTCAAATCTTAGGATGAGGCTAATAAGAACTACTAGAACTGGAATTATCTTGTCTTTTACTTAAGGAAACAATATGCCCAAATTCAGCTACTTACCACACTTTGACACCTCAAATGTTTATTAATTTGTGGTTTGTATCTAAAGGAGAAAGGGAAAAATATTTGCATTGTGACGTGTTAGAAGTATGAGGCTTAAAAAGATTAAATAACTTTTTCAGGTATAAAAGGTACTGACTAAAGTAGTAAGTAACCTTCATTGAATATTTCCCCGGAGTTAGGCGTTCTATTAATTCTTCTATTTGTATTAACTCATTGAAAGTTCACAATAGCCCTATATAATAGGTATTGTTATTTCCAGGTTACACACAGAGAAACTGAGGCACAGAGAAATTAGGTAACTTGCCTAAAGACGTAAGTAATAGAAAAGTTTGTCTAAGTAATTTATCCTTTTTATCTGGCTTTTAACTACTGTGCTATATATTTGTCATAAGAGATGATTATAGCATTTTTAAATAATGATTTAAAAACAAATGGGATTTTAGGACTGCTCATATATGTAGTACAGTTATTGCAAGAACTTGCTTTGTTCAAAAATGAGTAAGAGTCATAACTACCTATAGAATTACACATGCAAAATAGTCCTTTCTTATACTTAGTTATGAATAGGAAAACTAACGTACATAGTTATTAAAGAAGAATTTCAAGATGAAATAAGAGAGAGATAGTTTGACAGAACTCTAATTAGAGACAGAAGATAGCTTATCTGGCACTCAATGTAATATATTTTTCCATCTCTTCTAGCAAAGACAGTGGATACAAATGTTTGAACCTTGATTTCTCACCCAGAAAAATAGAACACTAGGAGGAGTATGATTAGTATTTTTCTAAACAAAAGACTTAATGAATTAATACCATGAACAATGCTTAATTACCAGTTGCTACATCTCAAAACCAACTTTGAGGAAAAGGATGTTTGAAGTAAAATTTGAAGAAATGTGAGACCCACATTCAAAATGCTTTCTTTTTACTTCTTAAAACATAGAATCTGAGCAACTGACAGCAAAGAACTATCCAGTCCACTTTTGTCTTAATAAAGTGTTCTCCTAGTCTTAAGGTCATTATCTTTCCTTTAAAGGTAAAAATCCTTAATATACTTAATCCATGGCAGTGTTTAGACATAATAACTTACTACATTTTTTAAATAACTGAAGCATTCTTCTCTATCATCCTTAGTCATTTTGCAATATTTTTCAAAAAATTGTGTCAAGTTATTCACCAGGAACTTAGCTGAGGGAAATGAAACTTTCTCTCCTTCTTCTTCTTTTTTTTTTCAATTTGAGAGAGAGAGAGAGAGAGAGAGAGAGAGAGAATGAACATGAGCAGGGAGAGGGGCAGAGGGAGAGAGAGCACAGAGCCTGATGTGGGTCTTGATCCCACAACCCTGGGATCATTACCTGAGTTGAAACCAAGAGTTGGACACTCAACCTACTGAACCACACAAGTGCCCCAAAACATGCTCTCCTTTTTAATTTTTTTTTTTTTTTTGCTTTCCTCCCATTTGAAGTATAAACTTTATACCCCCTTCCCAAACAAAATTAAAGAACAGCAGAGCAGGAACAGTCCCTTCACTACCACTTACTAATACCAAGAAAGAACCAAATCTACTCACATAACCTTTTTACCCACTCTTTAATATTTTAGAGACCGTTTACATTTTTCTGTGATTTAAAACCATAACAAAGTACCCTGAACCTGATAACATTTATAAGGGGCATTTTTCTTCTCCTCATGAGCATTTAAAATATGGTAATGATTTTTAATTATGTGGACATATTCTTTAATATATTACCATTTAAAACATGTTATGACATAAAGGCATTACTATTAATATATTGTGGAAAATCTACCACATTATTTTATTCATATGTTAACTTTATGAAATGGTATGCTGAAGTTACAGATAAAGTTTTATAGTGTGCTAGAAAATTACTATGATTTGTGTCTGGAGTTTTCTACCTGACTATCACTACTCTGTCACTAACTAATTTAACAATATATATATATATATATATATATATATATATATATATATATATATATATATATATCTTACTCCTACAATTATATATCCTTATCTGTTAGTTTTATTCTAAAACCTCACTAAACTGTTTTGAGAATGAATGGAATAATTTATATTACAAAAACTAGTACATTGCCTTATTACAATGGTACATAATTATTTGGAGAACTCGTTGAAACAGATGAATGGGTTGACCTCCATTGTTTCTGAATTTGTAAGTTTGTGTGAGGTCTGTGACTATGCATATCTAACAGGTTTCCAGATGATACTGCTGCTGGGCCAGAGACCACACGTAGAGAAGACCACACTTAAAAAAAAAATTAAATGTGGTTAAAAAATACTCAGTAGCACAATAGTAACACATGGTTTATGTTCGAATGGGAGAGAGGGCTTGATCTTGAATTTGTTTGCATCTTTGGAGGTAATAATGACTAGGAAGACTGACCAAAATAACGTGTGGGGATTATGACAGAAACCAGTGGTCTGCCCTGCCTCCAGTCCACACTCCTGCCTATCCTCTTGTGAGTATGGGTTTGGTTTATTCCTCACACAAAAAGTTGATTACTACGCAATGCAGAATTTCATTAACATGGGTTTCTTGTTTGCAAGTAGTCTTTTTTTCTTTTTCCACTTTTAACTTGCTATCAAAGGTATAACAGAGAAATGTGAGACAATTCAGTATAATCTTTGTGAGAAACATCAGCTCACTGAGACACCAACATAACAGTTTCAGCCTTTTTACAGGAAAGAAAATTTAGGTCAGCCTTAAAGAGAAATCTATACTGGAGTGAATAGTAGGACATACACACATGTGTGGACACACACATACATGATTTTTCTTTCAAAGATGTCATTATTTCCATCACCTCCCTCCATAATATCTCTTATTACAATAAGTATTGTTCATTCACAGGAGTAATTAGCACAGACTTTGCTATCTTGTTTAGTTTTTATGCTTTCTAGATGCCTCTCCATCTGGGGGGAGGTGATCTTTTTAACTTGTCATAAGTGGAATCAAAAACAGCACCTTAAGTAATTACTTAAGTACACGTTACTAATGATAATAATGTGTGGCAGCCAATGAGAAACAACACATGTACATCTGATTTAAACTTACCATCACTGTGGCATAGGTTAACTACCTTGATTTTTTCACCTTATGAATGTGATAACTAAACGGCCATGATCAAGCATATAGCTAATAAACAGCCTTAGAAATTGAATGATGGATTTGATCTCACTGCTGTTTAGTTGACAGATGGGAATCAAACAGACATAAACTCTGTACTTCCAATTTATTGCTGGGAAGGAAAATTGTGTGCCCAAAATGCCATAAGACAGGTTGTTCTTCCAGCATTTATAGTCTGGTGGGAAGGAGAAAATAAAGGTCCTGCAGTCTTTCAAAAAAGACAGTTTTAAGCCATTTTCAACATAGTATTTCAGATTTCCAGTTTGGATGAGAATGTGAGTATATTAGGGCCAAATTCTGAACCTTTTGAAGTTCATTCACATAATATAACTCTTTTTTTCCAATTTCAGTTTTAATTCAAGCTTGTTTTAAATGAATGATTCTTTACCCAGTCTACTTCAGGTGCTCAGTAAATATTCTATTTACAGTAAATAAATAGTCTTCCTTGAAATGTTAAAATATGTTCTATATGTATATAGTTTGATTTTTCTACCTTCTAACTAAATGGCCCAAATATTTGCTTGTTCACATATGTCAAGTCAACACTATAAAACTAAGATAGTCTCTATTATGGCATAAATATGAAATGAACACATGATATCCATGGGTCTGAACCTTTAAAGAATACATGTAGAGACTTATTACACAAATTTATTGTATTATATGCTTTAGTTTTTATATGGTAAGTCTTTAAACACTTCAATGTGAAAAAAATATGTTCACCTTTTGGTAAGATATCAATATTACACATCATGTATCTCTTTAATTGCAGTTATTTAATGTTTAATCTTCCACTTTCATGCAAATATAACTAGTAAGAATTTTATGAGTATGATTACCCACTTGAGATTTCTTTGCTCAAACATAAATTGGAGTAGCAATATCTTAAGTACATAGAATTTTATTAATTAATGAAGGAATTTATTAATTCGCAAATATTGGTTACTCATCTATCAAGTATGAATATCAGAACTGAGTTTTTAAACATCTAAAAAAGTTTTAAATGTGTATTTATTTTGAGAGAGAGAGAGAGAGAGAGAGAGAGAGAGAGAGAGAGATGGGGTGTGAGTGGGTGAAGGGCAGGGAGAGGAGACACAGAATCTGAAGCAGTCTCCAGGCTCTGAGCTGTCAGCATAGAGCCTGATGCAGGGCTCGAATCCACATACCACCAGATCATGACCTGATGTGAAGTCTGATGCTTAACGGACTGAGCCATCCAAGCGCCCTAACCATTTTTAATCCATAGATGAACCAGTTAACTTTGCAAGGAGTGAATTTGTCTGACAGCTCTTTCTATAGTATTAACTCTACCTAACATCCTCAGAAGATAGGCCTGCTAACAAGGGGGCAAGGAAAGGAAATGTGGATGAGTTAGTACAGCATAGGAAAAAAGACAAAGCTCACTTCTTATAGATGGTACACTGTGTAGAAAATTTAGAATCTGAAGAATGTTGTATTAGATTGGTCACAAAAAAGCTGATGAATTGGTTTAGCTGTGTAGTCAAACTATGCCCATACATGTGCAAGAGGAAATTGAATCTGCTGATATTGTCCAGGGAAAAAGTTAAAACTAAGAGCAAAGACACTAGGTAAGAATTTGCTCTGAAGAATAAAAATAGAAATTAGAGAAATCTGGTGAAAGAGAACAACCATTTTAGTGTGAAATCATTGAAAGCATAAATAGTGAGATAGAGTTAAATAGGATTCAAGATTAAAGAGTTGGAAATAAAATATTCAAAGGAAAAAATAAAGAGAAAATTCTCTTATTAAAGCTAGTTGTTTAATAATTAGGAAGAAACATTTTCTAGAATAGTTTTTAACTTGATTGTATGAAAACCAAAAGAATTGAAACAGAGAGCTGGAAGGGGAATCCTTTTCTGTGAAAGTAATGATTGGTCCACTTTTGATGGTTTTGTGCAACCTGTGTAATTTTTCCCAAATATTTTCTATATATATTTGTGCTCATCCCATAGTTTTATCACTGTGGAGTGCACTGAGAATGCAAAGTTAAGGGAATTCTGACCTGCCTATAAGAAGTCTAGCAGTCTAATAGAAATGTAAACCATTTACCATAGGAGTGTTGTCAGCAATCTGGCTGTATAGACATTCCTCATAATGTCCACCCCTCAACACCAACAATTTGGCACCCATCCTTGGACAAAAGTGGTTTTGTGGAAGCTTTGGGATCCAGCATCTTATGCCAAGGGACCTTGGAGGTATCTCACCTCCCCATGCATTTGGTGTAATAGTCATATAGACCTTGGTCCCAGCTGTGGACTAGGTGTTGTTCCATGACCCTTCAGCTGTGGTTTAGTCACCCTTGAATAAGAGAGTCTTTGTAGAAGTCCAGGTTTCCAGAGGAGAAATTCCAGCACACCATCAGAGGGAAAAAAATACAAATTGAACACATAGGAGAGGAACATTGAATCAGGAGCTGCATAACTCAGGGGCAGAAAGCAGCTGGGAGAGCAGATAGGACTCTTGAAAAACATTAGAGTGATATGTATCCTACTAACTGTGACATGAACTCCATCAAGAAACCCCCCCATGAACCACTGGGGATGTCTCAGCTACAATCTCCCCAGCTGGCCTGTAGGTACTCCAAGTACTTGGTGTGCCTCACCCACACCCCCCTCCAGTCTGTGGCTGACTCCCTGTGTGCAGTCCTGACAGTGGCAGTGAGAGTGAGAAAGGTAGTCCTTCCCTATCACTAATTATTCTAAATATAAATGGATTAAATTCTCCAATCAAAAGATACAGAGTGGCTGGTAGAATTAAAAAACAACACAAGGGATGCCTGGGTGGCTCAGTCTGTTGGGTGTCCAACTTTGCTCAGGTCATGATCTCATGGATCATGAGTTCAAGCCCCGTGTCAGGCTCTGTGCTGACACTCAGAGCCTGGAGCCTGCTTCAGATTCTGTGCCTCCCTCTCTCTTTGCCCCTTCCCCCACTCTCTGTTTCTCTATCTCTCTCCTTCCGAATAAATAAAAAACAACAACACAAGACCTAAAATATGCTCTTTGAAGAGACTCATGTCAGCTTTAAGGATACATGTAGGGCCAAAGCAAAGAGTTGGATATTCTATGAAAGATATTCTACGAAAACGGAAACCAAAAGAGTGCAGGAATAGCTATCCTGATATCAGATGTGCAGATTTTTAGCCAAACCTTTAAGAGGAGACAAGAAGGTCATTTTGTAATGATAAAGTGTCAATTCATCAAGAGAATATAACAATTATGAATATATATGCACCCAATATTGGAGCACCAAAATACATTAAGCAAATATTAACATATCTGAGGAGAGAAATAGACATCAATGCAATAATAGTAGGAGACAGCAATATCCAACTTTCAACAATGGATAGATTATCCATGCAGAGAATTAATAAGGAAACATTGAACTTGAACTATACTGTTGACCTAATGCATCTAACAGATGTATACAGAACATCCCATCCAACAGCAACAGAATACACATTCTTTCCAAGTGTACATTATTCACAAGTATATACAGAACATTCTCCAGGAGAGATTATGTGATAGGTTGCCAAAAAAAAAAGTGTAAGCAAATTTTAAGTAGATTAAAGTCATACCAAGTATTTTTTCCAACCACAGTGATATAAAACTGGGCATAGAAAACTGGACAAAAACTGGAAAATTCACAAATATATGGAGATTGAAAAATAGACCCTTAAATGACCAATTGGTGAAAGAAGAAATCAAAAGGAAAATTTCCAAAATGTCTTGGAATAAATGAAAATAGAAATACAACATGAAAAAATTTATGGGATGCAGCAAAAGCAGTTCTAAGAAAAAAATTATAGCACTAAGTGCCTACATTAAAAATAAAGATCTCAAATAAACATTGTGACTTTATACCTCCAGATACTAAATAAAGGACAAATCAAGTCCAAAGTTAGCAGAAGGAAAGAAATAACAAAGCTCAGAGTAGAAATAAATGAAATAGCAGAAAAAAATAGAAAAGACTGATTAAACTATGGGCTGATTTTTGAAAAGATAAGCAAAATTTACAAACCTTTAGGTAGATTAAGAAAAAAGAGAAAGGACTCAAATGAAATCATAAATGAAAAAAAGGTAAAAATTGGAAAAATGTCTGGGTGGCTCAGTTATTTCATCTCAGGTCATGATCTCATAGTTGTGAGATCAAGCCCTGCACAGGTCTCCGCGCTGGGCATGGAGCCTGCCTAAGATTCTCTCTCTCTTCTTTTCCCTCTAGCCGCCGTCATCAAAAAAAAAAAAAAAAAAAAAAAAGAAAAATGGAGACATTATGACTGATACCACAGATATGTAAAGGATCACGAATGCTATGAATAGCTATATGGCAATAAAGGGGATAATCTAGGAGAAATGGATAAATTCCTAGAAACATATAACCTATTAAGAATGAATTATGAAGAATACACACACACACACACACACACACGAAAAGCACAGGACCAAATGGCTTCCCTGGTGAATTTTACCAAACATTTAACAAAAAATTGATGGCTTCTCAAACTCTTCCAAAATACTGAAGAAAAGGGAAGACTTCCAAACTCATTTTATGAAGCCAACATTACCCTAATCCATAGCCTGATGAGGACACTATAAGAAAACTGCAAGCCAATATTTTTGATAAACATAGATGCAAAAATTCTAAATGAGTATTAGCAAACTAAATTGAATAACACATTAAAGGATCATATACCATAATCAAGTGGTATTTATCCCTGGGAAGCAAGGATGGCTCACCATATGCAAATCAATAAATATGATACACTATATTAATAGAAGGAAAAATAAAGATTATGATCATCTTAGTAGATGCAGTAAAAGCATTTGACAAAATACAATAATCTTTCATGATAAAAATACTCTCAAGAAGTTGAGTATAGAAGGACTCAAAGGACCATAACAAAGGCAGCATATGACAAGCCCACGGTAACATTACACTCTGGCATAGGTTGAACGTTTTCCCTTTAAGATCAGGGTGAAGACAGTGGTGCCCACTCATACCACTCTTATTTATAACATATTACTGGAAGTCCTGGCCATAATAATCAGGCAAGAAAAAGAAATAAAACATATCCAGAATGGAAAGGATGAAGGAAAATTGTCTTCATTTGCAGATTCTATGATCTTTATCTATTTATTTATTTATTTTGAGAGAGACAGAGACAGTGCAAGTACAGGAAAGGAATAGAGAGAGGAAGAGAGAGAATTCCAAGCAGGCTCAACACAGCCAGTGCAGAGCCTAATGCGGGGCTTGAACCCACGAAATTATGAGGTCATGACCTGAGCCAAAACCGAGTAGGACGCTTAACTGAGCCACCTAGGTCCCCCTTTATATGTAGAAAATCCAAAGGCTTCATCAAAAAAAACTGTTAGGATTAATCAGCACATTCAGTAAAGTTGCAGAATATAAAATCAAGTTACAGAAATCAATAGCATTTCCATATAGCAACAGTGAAGTGTCTGAAGAAGAAATAAGAAAAACAATCGCATTCATAATAGCATGAAAAACAATAAAATACATAGGAAAAATTAATCAAGAAGGTGAAATATTTGTGTAATGAAAATTATAAGACTTTGATGAAAGAAATTTAAGAAGACACAAATAAATGTAAAGGTATTTTGTGTTCATAGATCAGAAAAAAGTAATATTGTTTAAAAAGTCCTTACTACTTATAGTTATCTATAGATCTAATGAAACCCCTGTTAAAATTGCAATGGAATTTTTTACAGAAATAGAAAAAATAATTGTGTAGAACTCCAAAAGACCCTGAAGAACTAAAGCAATCCTGGTAAAGAACAAAGCTGGAGACATCATACTTTTGATTTCAAAGTATCCTGCAAAGCTATGGTAATCAAAACAGTCTGGTACTAGAATTAAAACAGGTACATAGACCAATGGAACATAACTGAGAATCTGGAAATAAATCCCTGCGTATGTGGTCAACTATTATTTGACAAGGAAGCCAAGAACACTTAATAGGGAGAGGATAGCCCCTTCAATAAATGGTGCTGGGAAAATTTTATAATCACATACCAAAGAATGAAATTGGACTCCCATCTTTTTTTAAAAAAAATTTTTTTTTTCAACGTTTATTTATTTTTGGGACAGAGAGAGACAGAGCATGAACGGGGGAGGGGCAGAGAGAGAGGGAGACACAGAATCGGAAACAGGCTCCAGGCTCTGAGCCATCAGCCCAGAGCCTGACGCGGGGCTCGAACTCCCGGACCGCGAGATCGTGACCTGGCTGAAGTCGGACGCTTAACCGACTGCGCCACCCAGACGCCCCGTGGGCTCCCATCTTATATTATTCATAAAAATGAACTTGACATGGATGAAAGATAATCATAACACCTGAAACAGTAAAACTCCCAGAAGAAAAATACGGAAAAATCTTGACATTGGTCTCGGCAAAGAATTTTTTGGATATTACACCAAAAGCATAAGTAACAAAAGGAAAAATGAATAGGTGGGGCTATATCAACTAAAAAAGCTTCTACATAGCAAAAGAATCAACAAAATGAAAAGGCAGCCTATGGAATAGGAGAAAATATTTGCAAGTCATACATATGATAAGGGGTAATGTCCAAAATATATTAGGAACTCAATTCAATAGAAAAAAAGCAAATAATTCCATTTAAAAATGGGTAGAGGAATGGAATAGACATTTTTCCTAAGAAGACATATAAATGGCCAAAAGATATATGAAAAGATGCTTAACATCCAGTCATTGAGTAATTGCAAAACCTGAAATGCTAATCATCAGGGAAATGCAAATTCAAAACCACAATGAGACATCACCCCGCATCTGTTAGAATGGCTGTCATCAAAACGACAAGAAATAACAAGTGTTAGCAAAGATGTGGAGAAAAAGGAACCTTTGTGCACTGTTGTTAAGAATGTAAACTGGTACAGACACTATGAAAAACATTGCAGTTCCTCAGAAAATTAAAAATAGAACTACCATATGATCTGGCAATCCCAGTTCTGGGTGTATATACAAAGGAAATGAAATCAGTTATCTTCAGGAGGTATGTGTGCTTCCATGTATATTGCAGCACTATATACAATTACTAAGTTAACAACCTAGTTTCTACCAATGGAAGAATGGTTAAAAAAGATACAGGTATCTATGGAGCGCCTGGATGCCTCTGTTTAAGTGTCTGATTTCAGCTCAGGTCATGATCTCACAGTCTGTGAGTTCAAGCCCTGTGTCAGGCTTTTTGTTGACAGCTCAGAGCCTGGAGTCTGCTTTGGATTCTGTGTCTTTGTCTCTCTCTGCTCTTCACCTGCTTTTACTCTGTCTCTGTCTCTCTCCCTCTCTCAAAAATGAATAAATATTTAAAAAATTAAGAAAAGATACAGATATCTATATCATATCTTTTTAAACCATTCCTCCATTGGCAGACACTAGATTGTTAAGATATCTATATATCTGTATCTAGATATCCGTTCATTCATTGACAGACATTAATTGTTATAGCTTGTCTATAGCAATGGAATATTATTTAGCCACAAGAAACAAGAAAATCCTGTCATTTGTGATGTATATACACCTTAAGAACATTATGCTAAGTAAAATAACTCAGACTGAGAAAGACAAATACTGTATGATATCATTGATATGGAGAAATCTTAAAACAAAACAAAAAGAGCCTGAAATTACAGAAACAGAGTGGAATGGTTGTTGCCAGAAGCATCAGAGTGGGGGAAATGGGAAGATATTGGTCAGAGAGTACAAACTTTACATTATAAGATGAATAAGCTCTGGGGATCTAATGTACAGCATGGTGATTGTGGGTGACAATACTGTTCTATATACTTGAAAGTTGCTAAGAGAGTTAATTTTAAATATTCTCATTACAAAAAAAAAATGGTAATTATTTGAGGTGATAAAGGTATTAACTAACACTACTGTGGCAGTCATTTTGCAGTATATCAGATCATCAAACCAACATATCAAATCATTTTGCAGTATCTTATCACGTTGTATCCCTTAAACTCACATAATGTTATATGTCTACCTCAGAAAACAATTATATCTCAATAAAGCTAGAGAAAAACAAAGCAAAACCAGATGACCACAATAAACCATGATGTGAATGATGACATAGTATGAACACCCTGCTAAATTATTACTCAGAAGGATATACTGTTAATTTTGTCGGGAAAGGTTGCCAATCATGGAAGGCATCAGGGAATGAGTGACATTTGGGTGGTGTTTGAAGGATGAACTTTTGTTCAAAGAAAGATGAAACTATATCATAGCATTAATTTGATAGTGCAAAATCGTGGTTTAGGGGTTTAAAGTAGGATGTCTAATTAGATTCTTCATAAGGAATGGCCTTTTACATCATACCATGGAGTTTGTATTTTATTTTGTGAGAAAATCCTATCTTTTGATTATCAGTTTAGGAAGATCTCTCTGGATGGGTTTAAAGGGGAGAAAATAGTTATTTCACAAATTCAGGTAGGCTATGAAAAAGACTTAAAGAAAATAGCATCATGGAGAGAGAAGGAAGGATGATTTTTAAGAAGATAAAATCAATAATTAATGATTAATTGATTATGAGGCATAAAGGAGAAGTATAGTTTAAGTGACTCAGCTTTTGGCTCAGGAAAATAGATGACTGGTTGTTATCGAGTAACATAGTATTGGATTTGGAAGTAAGGAAATAATTTGTTACTTTATTGATGGGGCTTTAGAGTATGGTGGAGATTTGCCAGATATGTGGATAAACAGGGAAAGGGAGAGAATATGTTATGCTTGAATGGAATACACAAATATTCATGCTTAAAATTGTTAGAAACTGTCCATGTTTATTGGTAAAGGGAAGATAAGTCAATAGAAGAGCAGAAATATGAAAGAATACATAAGGGGGGGGGGTGAAGTAAGAAAGGGAGAGGGTGGCATGCAGAGCCAGAAAGAGAGGTAAGCCTTAATAAAAGTCTCCTCCTCCTCAGGAAGACAGAGAGGAAGCATGAGTGAGGAGACAGAGCGGTAGAGGTGGGTCACCCTTTATGGAAGAGTGGATGCCTGTGGCCTCAGTTTTTCTTAGTACAAAGTGTCATCTACTGACATGGAACCTGGTTAATAGGGGTGAAGATTCAGCAGGGTGTTAGTGTACAGATAATCGTTGAAGAAATTGGGTTAGGTGATTACTAAAAACAAATGAAGTTGTGCTATCAGCACTAAGTTCTCAAAAGAGGTACCGATCCTTAAAGTTTTGCAGATTTCCTCAGCAACACTGGGTTGTACCCAGATAGTGCTATAATAATAATAACTAACAGTTTTGACATTTATTATATAACAATGTTAAATCCTTAATCTTCACAACCTATTTATGAGTCGAACATCATTATTATTCTCATTTTATGTAAGAGGAAACTGAGGCATTGAGAAGTATCAAAGTAAAGAAGGCACATCATCAACATACTTACTTAAGCTTAGATTACCTTCCAGCAATAGGATAAACTAAAATAGCAGAGGCTTAAACAAGATAAAAGTTCTCTTGTTTGTTCAAAACAGCCTGAGGCAGTTAGTCTGGAACTAACATGACCAACTATGGTTTCAAGGACATGGGTTCTCATGTGTTATTAGGTTACCATTTCCAAGCCTACCTCAAGATCCAATATAGCTGCTGGTGTGCCATATTTCAGACATTGAGAAAAATAAAGAGGACAAGAAAGGCATGCTTCTCTCCTCTCAGCTAATGTCACATCCCAGAAATTGCATATACCACTTTGACTTATACTCTTAGAACTTGGTTGCATGGCTATACCCTGATTCAAACAAGGCTGTGACATATAGGTATATATTTTTTTAAATTTTTTTAATGTATATTTATTTTTGAGATACAGAGAGAGAGAGAGAGAGAGAGAGAGAGAGAGAGAATGGGGTAGGAGCAGAGAGGGAGACACAGAATCCAAAGCAGGCTCCAGGCTTTGAGCTGTCTGCACACAGTCCAGTGCAGGGCTTGAACTACTGAACCATGAGATCATGACCAGAGCCAAAGTTGGACCCTTAAATGACTGAGCCACCCAGGCGCCCTGATATATTTTTATTTAGAGTAAATAAAATTTGGAATAAGGAGTAATACAAATTTTATTTGGATTAAATAAAATTTGGAATAAAAAAAAGCAAATAGTGGGGAGGTCTCTTATCTTGTTTAATTGATCTAGATTTGGACAATTTCAGATTATATTGGATGAAAAGAGAAAGGGATAAAGAGATGAGGGTGTGGGTGGGAGGGATAGGAGGGTGGGTGATGGGGATTGAGGAGGGCATCTGTTGGGATGAGCACTGGGTGTTGTATGGAAACCAATTTGACAATAAACTTCATATTAAAAAAAAGAGGTGAGGGTGTGAACAGAGTACAGCTAAGTGATGAATTACAACAAAGAGAAGTAAAGCCAAGAAGTACCCAATAGATGGAAAGAAAAGGAAGATGGGAAGGTCTGGATGACTTGGTGAAGTCAGAGAGATGTTGTCAGCATTACTCAACGAGAGTACTTGATGGATACATAGTTCCTTGAGATGGAGATTGTGTGAGAAAGAGAGGATGGAGTTGAAGATTTCAGGGGTGGGGGAGGACCAGCAACAATGGAAAGAATGCTGTTGGTATTTTGCTGATGTTAGGTGAAGGCACTTAAGGGCCAGGCAGTTAAGGGGTAGAAATGAAGATCTTAAATGAGTTAAATGACCATGAATGCTTTAATGATCATTATCCAATATGTATCACTGTAGTGTTGACAAAGAGTTTAGGAAACTCTTTCCTATTACTGGGATAATGATTATACTGTTCACTTTGGGTACATACTTAGTCAAGTTTCAAGTTTGCTTTACACAGATGACATTTGTTATGTTCAAAATTGCAAGCCTTGAAAACAAGTAGTGTTTCAGATAACTGAATCTTTCATTCAATGCAAACCATTCAGATGGAAAAGTTCCTAAAATGTGCTACAAATTGCTTTCTTAAAATAATGCACAGAACATATTTTATGGTTGACACTCATTGTTAAACATAACTGTCAATTATTGTCCTGGAGTGAAATAAAAGATGCTCAGCTTTCTCTCAGTCTCTTTCATTATAGGAGTTCCTCTATGACACACTGAAGTTCTATAATTTTAGAGAGCTGGCTTCATCTTGCTCCTTTTGATAGTTTGGTTGCTCCTTGGTTCCACAGAATTAGAAATTGTAAGATGCTGACCACTGGATAAAAGGTTACTATAATTTTACAAACTAAAGCTTATAAAAAGCTTTCCATTTCTTAAAATCTTGTCTTAGGACCAAATTATCTCATGCTACCACCAGTTTCTTGCTTGCAGACTGGAAAGGATTTGTTCAAAAAGAAACCCTATTTTGCTTTCAGAAAAAAAAAAATTTAAATGAAGACTATCCTACCTAATAAGGAATGCTTTTTAAAGCAAACCTCTATTTTTAACTTTAAAATTTTTGATTTTTCTCGAAATACATTTTGAAACGACATGTGGAATTTCAATGTAGTTGGCACAGCTCTGTTTCATTATTCCCATGTACATGCTACGAGATATTGAAGCTTGTGAATTTCTGTGCACTAACTTGTATTTCTTCAGATTTTCTGCTGCCTTTTTCCTTCCACCCCCAAAAGGTAGAGGGCCAGAATGGGGAAATCCAGTCACTTGCGATGATTGAGTTTAAAGAGCGCTGAAAATTCTGCCAATTGTATGGGAAACTGGCCATCTTTGAAAAAGTGCTCTCACGGCAAATTATTCAGATAGATTGTGCCAATGTCAAGTCTATTGTTGAATGTCAGAGAGAGGCGAACAAATGAGTGTGTTTCATTAGGTAAAGTTTCACATGAATGGGAGAGGTGGTGATTCCTCTGATCCTTTGGTTGGTAGGTATGAGTGGATGCCAACATGGACTCTCCACCCCTCCCACTTAACACCCACCCCACCCCACTCCTGCTTACTCCAAAGACAGAGCAAGAGATGAAATTAGTCATTTTAAAATCATCTTGAGAGATTTCTGCTTCCTGGCACTTCCTTCACATATGAGGACTCTAGTGATTTTTATTCCGTAATTACCAACCAACTGAATACCACAAGTGACACAGGTGACTGTCTCCAGCATGGCTGTGCCTGCAGAGGCTACAAAGCTTTCGAGGTAACACAGGCAGCTTCACAGTTGTCTGATTACCGGTGGGCCCAAGTGATGTGAAAGAGAAGCCCGTGGCTGAAGATCCTTAGCTTTGAAGGCAGGTTCAAAAAGAGTCACATGCCTCCGTTTTCTGAAAGCAGAGTTAGATGAACAGGTATTTGGCACTTTCAAGATTTCTTTGTGGGACTTAAAATTGTAACTTTCATTTGTGCCCAAGGCCTTCAGAATAAAGAGGACCACATGCTGGAAAGGTACAGCAAGGATGGTTTTTATCTGAACTAGTTTCTCTTTTATTTTGAAACTAGAGGAAATTAGTAAAGCTTTCTAAATGATTTGCTGAATGATAATTATTAAAAAAATGAAACTTGTATTTTGTTTTGAGTTTGCTCCTCTTGATTCTGGTAATGAAAGTCGTAAAAAAGCTAGTAAGGGATAGGGATAAATCAACTTGGTCATAGCCTCTATATGTATTAATTGGAGACTTTGAAGAAGAGGTGCCTTTATACGTGTATTTTACATAATAATGAAAATTATTAGGATGTGCAAATAATCTTCCTAATATGGTAAATTCATATTTTCTTAAAATACTAATATTCAAAGAAGTTTCTGTTTTTTGTTTTTGTGTTTTTGTTTTTACTTTTTAATATCTTTTTGTAATTTACATTCTTCCTTTTAACTAAATAGTAAGGAATATATGGTAATTGCAGGAATATATGGGGAAACTTGTAGATGTGTACATTCTTACCTCAATTCATCTATTTTGCAGTGTTTCTGTATAGAGAGTTAGAAATGGAAATGTAGCTTAACTGTACCTAGTTAGTGAGAGCAAAAAGATGAGTTAAAATAAAAGGAAGGTTGAAGAAAGTATGTAAGTGAAGAGAGAAGGCGGATGTAAGGTGGAAGTAAATAAGCGATTTATATTATTTGATTTCAGAGAGGTGCCTTTATGTTAACGCTTTGT
Organism: Leopardus geoffroyi; assembly: GCF_018350155.1. Lineage (NCBI taxonomy): Eukaryota > Metazoa > Chordata > Mammalia > Carnivora > Felidae > Leopardus > Leopardus geoffroyi. The sequence goes on along the minus strand of NC_059341.1, from coordinate 58,143,376 downwards.
TTCTTGCCAGTGTGTTAGTCCATTAATTAATCCATTAAGTAGTTAATAGTTATTGAATATTTATTATGGTCCTGGAACTGTTCTTGACGTTGACGATGCATTAATAAACAAGACAAACAGCTTAGAGGAGCTAGTAATCGGATGCAGCCATGTTAGCATTAATAAATAAGTACTGAATACCTACTATGATCTGGGCACATTTCTTGGTACTTGAGGATATAATAATGAACACAGCAGATAAAAATCCCTGCCTTCATGGGGGAATGACAGATATAACGGACATATAAAAGAAGGAATAGTAAATGGGAGCATGTCTGATGTGTTCAGGAAGAGTAGTAGATCCAGATATGGCTGGAACAGAGTGCATGAAGAAGGGAATAGCAGGTTGCGAAGTCAGAGAACAATTGGAGCCAGATCATTTAGGCCCTTGCAAAACATTATAAAGACTTAGGCTTTGACTCTGAATGAGATGAGAAACCTTGATAGGGTTTTGAGCAGAGAGAACCTAATAATGTTTTAAAAGGATCACTCTGGCTGGAATGTGGAGAGACCAAGATTTTGGTTAAGGAATGGTAACTAAGAGGCCAGTCGGGAAACTATTGCCCTCAGCCAAATAAGATATCGTGGTTGATTATATCAGCAGGGGAGATGGTGAGAAGTGGTCAAAACCTTGATTTAGGATCCTTTAAAGATTTAGTCATGAAGATTTGTGAATCTTTATTTGTGAATCACTATTATGAACATGTGGTAGTCACTTGGTTGGAATCAGGTGAATATGTGGTATGCATGAGAAAAATCACAGATGACTTGAGGATTTTGGCCTGAGTAAATGGGACTTGACTATTTTCAATTACTGAGATTTGGAGAAGAGAAAAGCAGGTTTGAGGATAAAGAATAGACCAGTTTGGAACATGAGTTTGAAATTCCTATTAAATATCCAAGTAGAAATATTTAACAGAAGTGTGGGCTGGAAATCTAAATGTGAGAGTCATCAGCAAGAAAGTGAGCATAGACAAAAATGGAAAGAGAGAGAGGAAATGTGACTATGGATATAAGAACTAAACGCTGAAGCACAAATAAATGTAATAAATTGTCCTATGGTGCAAATATATGCAGAGTGGAGATCCTCAAGGGCCTGACCCAGGCAAAGTGTTTTAGATTTCATTGCAAATATCATGGCAAAGTCTTGGGGCATTTTGAAGAGGGGAGATACATGATCATAAGGCCTAAAATGGACAAGTTGTGATTAAGAACTTAAACATTAAGAGGGGTACTTGGGTGGCTCAATCAGTTGAGCATCTGACTCTTGATTTCAGCTCAGGTCATGATCCCAGGGTTGTGGGATTGAACCCCGTGTCAGGTTCCGTCCACACTAAGCATGGAACCTGCTTAATTTTCTCTCTCTCTCCCCACCCCCCCACCGTCTCTCCCCCTCTCCCTCTCTTCCCCCTTTCTAGAAAATAAAGGGAAAAAAACCCTAGCAGAAACCTCAGAAAGTGTTGCACATATTACTTATATCCTTTACATTGTGATTTAAATTTAGTTCCTATATATCTATTGTCAGTAGGATTGGGGAAAAAATAGTTTTGGTCTCAATATAAGTTGAAAAGAAGTTATTTTTCATTCTCTTCATTAGGTAAACCAAAGTCCTTAATTTCTTTTCTCAAGTACCAATTTCTGTGAGCTGAATTTACATAGAATTCTTTATCATTTGTTGTAAAGGTAATTCCACTAAACTCTTAGTTTCTATATACTTTTTTTGGTATAGTTTATGACCTTCAAACCCTGCTAAATATTTGCCTGTGATGCAACATGTATTTGCTTTGTTATTGTTTTATATACTTAAAAATTTTTTTAAATGTTTACTTATTTCTGAGACACAAAGAGACAGAGCACGAGAGGGGGAGGGACAGAGAGAGAGAGAGGGAGACACAGAATCCCAAGCAGGCTCCAGGCTCTGAGCTGTCAGCACAGAGCCGGATACGGGGCTCGAACTCACAAACTGTGAGATCATGACCTGAGCCGAAGTCAACCGACTCAACCGACTGGGCCACCCAGGCACCCCTGTCTTATATATTTTAAAAGGACCTCCCAGACATCCTGTTCCTAGTCACTATAAAAAAAGGAGGCAGATAGTCATTTCCTGACCATTGGAAGGCATGGATTCTGGGATCCTGTAGGAGGCCAGATGTCTGATATAAACCTTATCAGCTTTTAAGCAGAATTAAACAATGCCCCCAAATTTAAAAATGTGGGCATCCATTTTCAAAATTTCTATTAACAACTCAACCTGAAAACAATTCCAATCAACTTACATAAAATGGTTAAAATTATTCTCTGGTGATAGTTGAATAAATTCTATTTATTTTTCCCAGAGACATCAGGTTTGAGCTAAAACTGGAAATTCATTTGTGTAATATTATATTCAGTCCCACTCCTAAAATATGCACATGCAAACTCTGGTTATTTTTTTCCAAAATTAGTTCAACAAACTTGGCACATAGTAGGTATTCGACAAAAAGTTTATGAAATACAAAAGTAGATGTCTGTTGTCCCAGAACCGCTTTAAAATTTGGAAGTGTGTACATTTTTTTTAAGTAAAAAAGAAAAGTGAGTGGAAAAAAAAGAAAACAAAACACTGGAAGTCCTTTATAGCTCAGATATTTAAACCAGTTAAGCTATTAATATGTGTTCTCTGTTTCCTTGATGTTACTTGACATGATTGAGTTATTTCCACTTAGAATTAACTCCTTGCATTGTTAAACTCAACTCTTCATTACTTTACCAAATCTCTGTGACTTCTCCTTCCACTTACTATATTATCATTTTTCTGCATTTTTCTCCAGAATAGATTTAGTTTGACATATATTACAGATTTTATTAAAGGAATATATAACAGTATTAAGGCATTATATAATGGGTTCATTTTTATACACACGTGTGTGTGTGTGTGAGTGTGTGTGTGTGTGTGTGTGTGTGTGTGTGTGTGTGAGAGACACAAATATCCTGGGGCTGAGGATAAGCTGAATTGGGGAAACTGATTTAAATGTTAAAGATACTTTCTTTTCAAGGTGTTGATACTTTCAAGAAAGCTTTAAATATTTATCATGTAAGGGTATATCATTAAATAGATGCTTCTTGGAGTGATGACCTGGTTTAGGAGCAAGCCCATAGACAGTAATAAATAATACATGTAACATTCATATTTTACAAAGCATTTTACAGACATGTTAAATATATTGTGTTTGCTATAAATATTGTTTACCCATGATTTTGTACTTGTGAAACCAAAGTAACACAAGTAAGGATCACCCCTCTCAAATCCTTTTAGGAAAAAGGTGGAATATGGATAAATTTAGTAAATTAAAACTACTTATGACATGTGAAGCCATGTTTTTTAGTGGTAGGTGGCCTTTAAACATCCTCACTTGAATCTAATGGTAAGTGATCACTTGATCTTTTAAAACACCACATCCTTAAGCTCAAATGCTTGAGAGTTACCATAGAATATTTGACTTAGTATTTTATATCTAATAATCAGATAGGGCAAATGTTGCAGTATATTAAAAAATACCTGCTTTGACAAGCATATCAGAAAGATCGTATCATTCCAAATCAAGTACCGGAACTAGTAGTGATAGGGCATGTTAAGAACTTTTAGTTCTCCAAGTTATTACTTGTAAACTTAAGTGTCAGGAATAATATTTATCTTGTTTGTATTCCTCCCCCCCCCCCATGCTTTTTACAACTTGTATTTCTATCTTTTATGTTACTTTGTCCAATGAGTTTCTGGGTTGACTTGTAATATTTTTATGCTATGTACCAGAAGAAGAGAAAGGAAGGAGTGTTTTCAAATCATATACTCAAGGTGAAAATCAAAGTTCTCTTTATAAAATTTTGCCTTAATTAATTTGTAACTTTTTCATGACTATCAATAACTGGAACCTTTAAACAGCATTTTATCTAAATGTGTATTTCAAAGCAAAAGTTTTTTTTTTTTCTGAAGAAAAAGCAGTTTAAATAAGAACTTAACTGGTTTTTATAAAATCAACTTTAATATCTAAGGTGTAATTAAGTAGAGGAAAACAGAATAACAATAATAAAGTACTTTTTAGGGAACTGTGTTTCTGTGGAAAGTGTTTATAATATTTATTAACATACAGAATTAGTCTTAACCTGCTAGAAAGAAGAGAAAATGCAACACCTTTCAAAGATGCAAATTGACAATTAACAAAACAATAGAATTCTAGGCCTTCCTTTGCCAGAGGTGCAAATTGATAATCAGGCTCCGTTGAAAAGCTGGTTGTTTCTATTTAAAAGTTATCTTGAGATGAAGGCTCCCCAAGGAAGAAGAAAATAAGAATATGATCATTTTTGTTAAGAACATCTCTTCTATGGTGATATCATCATTTTACTCTCTCTGCAGTTTATATTTGAAAAATCATAGCCAGAAGGGAGGAGAATGTGTGAATTTGGTTTCTCTATGTATTTAACAGCACTGCTTTTCACATTGATTGGCAATTCTTTGCACTGTTGTGACCTTTGCTTTTAAGTTATTATGGTATGGGAACTGGATACCTGAAGAATCTAATAATACTTAACTGTCTCTGGAGGACTATATTGTGCTGGGTATGTGTTTATGAATTTCTGCCATGGTGGTGTCTCTGTACATTTAAAACTCAATTTTCCATAGGTAGACATTTCAGTTTCTCTGATTTTCTGTTCCATTTGATTTGATTTATCTGTCTTTTTGTGGGGGAAGGGGTGTAGTTGTTGGCCTAATCCTTGAGTTATGTTTAGTTTTCCATTAAAAGTCTCTGCCTGTATTGAGAGGTACAGTTGATTCTTGAACAACATGGGTTTGCACTGTGTGGGTCAACTTATATGCAGATTTTTTACAGTACAGTAGTCTATATGTATTTTTTCTTCCTCATGATTTTCTTCCTTTAATTTTTAAATTAAAAAAAATTAAATTTTTTAGAGAGAGAGAGCATGAGGTGAGGAGAGAATCTTAAGGAGGCTCCAGGTTCAGTGTAGTGTCGGATGCAGGGCTCCATCCCACGACCCTGGGATCATGACCTGAGCCAAAACCAGAGTCAGATCCCCAACTTACTGAGCCACCTAGCCTCCCATTTCTGATTTTCTTTCTTTTTTCTCTATTTTTTTAAATGTTTATTTATTTTTGAGAGAGAGAGAGAGAGTGACAGAATGTGACCGGGGGAGGGGCAGAGAGAAAGGGAGACACAGAATTCAAAGCAAGCTCCAGGCTCTGAGCTATCAGTACAGAGCCCGAGGTGACTTCTTAAGCTTAACTGACTGAGCCACCCAGGCGCCCCCGTCCTTATGATTTTTGTAATAATATTTTCTTTTCCCTAGCTTACTTTATTGTAAGAACACAACGTATAATATAACATACAAAATACATGTTAATTGACTGTTTATGCTCTTCATAATGCTTCCAGTCAGCAGTAGGCTATCAATAGTTAAGTTTTGGGGGAGTCAGAAGATGTATGTAGAATTTTGACTGCAGGGGGTTGAGAGTCCCACTAACCCTGGCATTGTTCAAGGGCAAATTATAGATGTATGTTGTTTTTGTTTGCTTGTTTATTTGTAAAAATTTTTAACGTTTATTTTATTTTTGGGAGAGAGAGAGAGCATGAGCAGGGGAGGGGCAGAAAGAGAGAGAGACACAGAGTCTGAAGCAGGGTCCAGGCCCTGAGCTGTCAGCACAGAGCCCAATGCAGGGTTCAAACTCATGAACTATGAGACCATGACCTGAGCCAAAGTCAGACACATAACAGACTGAGCCACCCAGGTGCCCTGCTTGTTTGTTTTTGATTTATTTCAGTAGGAGTCCTACAGTCAGTCTAATTTTATTGAGTGTACTGAGTACCAAGTACTGTACTAGATGTTGTAAATCCAAAGATGTTAGAGAATGGGTCTAGTAGTACTCTGAGCTCAGAAGAGCGTAGGATTTGAAGAACTCCTCCCTTCCTTCTCTCCCTTGGTTCCTCCCTTCCTTCAGCAAGCATTTATTAAACATCTAGCTATACACTGGTGAACAAAAAAGATACTGTCCTTGCGAGATCCCACTTCCTCCACTCGGCCCATTTATTACTGAACATTTACAGAGACAGGCTCTGTGTATACAAGCATACAACTATAAAATCAGAAAAGCCTAGTCTGTGTCTTCAAGGAATGTGATTTTTTTTATCTATATCCTTGAATCTTTCTAAGTTTCAGTATTCTCACTAGTAAATAGGAAAAATAATACCTCTTTCAGAGGACCCTGTTGGTGATGATGGTAGAGATGATGTGAGTGAAAGTTCTTATACAGTTTGTATTCGAGAAGTTCATTGAATTCTCTTATTCTAGGAAACTTGTATACCATGAATACCATAATTTTTAGAAAAGAGGGTAGCTTACATCAAGGAAGAGGTTAGTTTTATCATATAGTAGATACTTTATTAACATTCATAGTTTTGACTTTTTCCACTAGGCTCTGTCTGGAGCTCTGTGATGTAGTAATATGTGATTTTACTGAGGCAAACCTGTGAAATGTGCAGCGAGGGTGTTAGAGGCAGTAACTAGTGGGGTAGTGGTGTAACATGGAGGTAACGGATCTGGGTTTTGGAGTTGAAAAGACCTGGTCTGAGTCCTTCATCATATCCTTGGACATTGTCTTCAAATTTCTACCGCTTCTTCGTCTGAAATGGGGATGGGAAAATTCTCTTAAAGAATTGGTTGTGAGAATTGATATTACCTAGAGATGATATAAAGATAATTTATAATGTGTTTGGTACCTGTCAGCACTCAGTCAATGAAATCTACTATTAGTATTGTCAACTTAATTACCATCTAGAAAGGAATCTTCAAAAAAATTTTTTAATGTTTATTTTTGAGACAGAGAGTGACAGAGAAACTGAGTGTGAGTGGGGGAAGGGCAGAGAGAGAGGGAGACACAGAACCTGAAGCAGATTCCAGGCTCTGAGCTGTCAGCACAGAGCCCAACGCAGGGCTCTAACTAATGAACTCCCAGATCATGACCTGAGCCGAAGTCAGACCCTTAATGGACTGAGCCCCCCCAGGTGCCCCTTAGAGAGGAATCTTAAGTAACTACTTAGGTGGGATTTACATTCCAAAAAGCTAGGCTTTCTTACTCTTCCCTTGCTTTTGTGAAGTGTGGCCATCAAGTGAGAAATCAAACTTCAGTGAAATCTAGAGAGGCTGTGAACTTGTGGTGTGAAATTAGACTTAGACAATAGCAGATTGTCAATAGATTTGTGATGTGTGAACAATAAGCCCTCAAAAAATAGATCTATATTTGCAAATTTGGGAATTGTTGAAGAAGTCAAAGGACATCTTCCACAAGATTATCAAAGGTCCACTGTATGTATGCCAAATTAGGTTAGGAACAAAGAAGACATGAAATTCAGATTGGTGATTTGGAAAGAGGCAATATTAAAGTTGTTCCTTAGCTCTTTATTGATTTACTCATGTATTTATTTATTTATTTATATATGTATTCATTCATCCATTTATTTTAGTTACTGTGGATTTTCAGAAAATTACACATGCTTATATGAATATGTAGCTCCACTGTCACACTTCAAAATTACTTCAAGTAAGTTGTTTTGAAAATTATCTTCTCATGGGCAAATATATAGCTATAGTTATGTTTGTCTTAAGTTTCCTTTGTAAATATATACAGTAGTTAATAAACATAAGTTTCAGTAAATGTTGAATGACATCCAAAACTTTTACATGCAACCCTGTAAGCTGCCACCCTATGGTTTTTATTACTATAAGAGGAGTTCTTGTCAACCAAGAGCTCCCCAACATGGCAGTTCCCCCGGGAGTAGTCTTATGACAGTGGAATCCATTAAAAAGCTGAACGCCATTTTGTCCATTGCTCTCACCTTTAATCGGTCCTGAAATCTTTGGTAGGTGGACATTGCTCTTTGGCAGGAGATGGAGGGTGTAATATAATATGGTTGAAGTATGAAGATGCCCAGCATCTCCAGTTGTATTCTCTTCTTCCCTTCTCTTGCCCTCTTGTTTGGGAATTGGCCTGAGAATTGAGCACCTTTTTGACCTTGGTTCACATTAAGGGGTAGAAGTAGAAAGATAGCCACCATCTCAGCCCATCTTCCTACCTGGGATCTGTCTTCAAAGGACATTTTTCCTCCTTTCTCTCCACTCTCTGGGTTTCAGCTATCCTGAATGTGAGCAGATAATACCCCACTCTCTAAATTTCCAAAGTTTTTATAGTATTACCCCTCCAAGCACTCTTTAGCTTTCTTCCTGCTCGTTGTGGGTTCTCTTCATGGGTGCCATTTATGTACAACAGACATTCGTCTTCTCTATAAGAAGAACCAGAAGAATGATCATGTACTTCGTTATGGTTATAAGGCAGTCTAAAAACTTTTCCTTCTGTGATGCTGGCCAGGGCTCTCTGTGCTCTGCTTATGGGGTATGATCTTGTTCTACAAATCACAGTCTTCGCATGATCCCAGGCCACAGCTTCTGTGGAAGAATTATAGGTTAAGGGACATTGCCCCCTTGTTTTTTGGGGGTCACTCTGCTACTGGCATTGTAAAAACACTTTTACAACAAGCTTTGAACTGCTTTGCCAAACCCCCATCTTCTTATCTCCAGGATCTGAGCTGGTGGTGCAGGCATCACCCAATCTGTGCCTGGTTCCCCTGGCTCCTCAGAGGTGAGCACCAAATGCCAACTTTCCCCACCCACCCTATCTCCTGCCAGCCCTGAATTCCAGCTTCCTGAGAATTTTTGCTGGGTGTGAGGCTCAGTCTGGCAATGCCTTAAGCAGAGCATGGTACTCAGTTTACACCTGCCAAGACCTGTTCTAAACAGGTCAGATCTACACTTCCTGATTTTAAAGTTTCCTGAGCAGAACACATCCCTTTAAAAGCAGAGTTGTGTTTGTTTTTATTTTGTTTTGTTTTTTTAAAAAAATTGGAGTTTGAGGTGGAGATCTTACAAATATCTTTCCTTGCCTCTCCCTCTCCTGGGTATTCTCCTAGCAATAACATAAAGATTAATCTCTTCAGCCAAATCTAAGAAGGCTGCCTCACCCTCCCTGCCTTCTACCAGTCACCTCTTACCTGCGTAAGGAATTCAAAGCAGAATTCATTTTCATCACAAGCCACTGATATTTCAGAAATGATATAATGACGCCCCTCCCCAGTCTCCATCTCTGTATACCAAGTGTCCAACAGAATCACACTCACTGTCACAAAGTATATTGGGTTTAGTTATAAGAACTGACATCTCTCTTTGTTATAGTTTTACATGTTGAAAGATTTTTACCAATCCTTGAAGAGATCTCTGTGCATACCGTGGATAAACATTAGAACACAGTCTCATGTGTTTGAACAATATCATTTCCTGTATTTTCTATTATTTAACAGAATTATTGCCATCATTATATTATAATAGCATAATTCATCATAATAATGTCATTTTTAAAAAAATGTTTGTTTATTCTTGAGAGAGAAAGGTAGAAAGCAAGGAGGGGAGGGCCAGAGAGAGAGAGGCTCCATGCTGTCAGCATGAAGCCTGATGCAGGACTGAAACTCACAAACCATGAGATCCTGACCTGAGCAGAAACCAAGGGTCGGACGCTTAACTGAGCCACCCAGGTGCCCTGATAACATAATTTTTGACTCTCAGGCCACCATTCTAACAAACTGGCAGAAAAATCTAATATCAGTTGTCTTTGCGTCTTCTGAACTCATCCCTTTGGTTTGATTGTCAAAATTCTTCCAGGATCTTCTTTAAGACCAGGCATTGATTGGAGTGGAAGATGCCTTCAGTTTAGTTATCTCTAGGTTGTGGTAGGTAGGCTTCCTGAGGACCTGACATAAGCCAGGAATTTGGGGAATAGAAGGTTAAAGGAAGATCAACACTGGCTGAAAGGTGAGGGTGAGGGATAATGGGTTAATACTACCCATCCTCTGTCTTGGGGCACTGAATTAATAATGCTGCTGGAACAGAGAGGGAATAGGAGAGGAGAGTAGGTTTGAGATGACCAGTAAATTGGGACACATGCTGTGTTTGCTGTGCTTGTTAATCAACTGAATGGACCTATTGGAAATATGGGTCAGGAGAGGGATTGAGATTTTAAAGAGAGAGACAGAGAGAGAGAGAGACAGACAGACAGACAGAGAGATGCACACCGAGTAAGAAAGGGCTTAATCTCGGGGTTGTGAGTTTGAGCCCAGGTAGGGGGTAGAGCTTACTTAAAAAAAAAAAAAAAAAAAAAAAAAAAAGCAAGTGGAGAACATGGCCAAAGAGAGAAGTCTGCACATACCAGTGCCTTGGAATGTGCTCACCTTTCTATTGCAGTAGCCACACCCCTCTTTCAGACAACATGGCTGCCAAACTGTGAGATGGTGGCCGCCTTCCTCTGGCAGTCTAGCACTGTGTTTGTACTATGGCAGCTCTGCAGAGATTCTTAGTTTACCCAGAAATCCTCTGTGGTTTCTCTTTAACTTAGTTCAGCCTCTTTGGTTTGGAACTCATGATCCTCTCTGCTCTAACGCAATCTTCCACTGCAGGTTCATTTTCTAGTCTTCTTCCAGCAGATGTCTTTAGTCTAAAACCAAGACTATTTCAATTTCCATAAGACTTTCTACTTCCCATGTCCATGCTTGTCTTCTGTGTCCATGTCATCCCTTTCAAATGGAATTCTCTTTACTCCAGAATCTACCTGCCAAAACCCTTTTCCTTTACTCTTCCCTATGTGATATTTTTTCTTCTTTGAACTCCTGTACTCAGTCATGACTTTTAAAGGCATATATTAAATTGTGACTTCTTTTTGTCTGCTTTATGCCACAGATTCATAGCATCTCTGTATACTAGGATGGGAAAGAAGTTTAGAGCTTCATTAGTTCAATAATCTCAACGTTATGCTTTAGCGGAACATATAATTGAATGACTGCTATCTTTCCCCAATTTTCAGAAAAGATAGATACTCCACAGAACTATCTGAGGTTAAATTTACCTATTGGGGTAGGCATCCTTTAAGATGCCTCTCCCATGATCCCCTCTTCGTGGCATTCATGCCTTTGTGTTATCCCCTCCTTGTGAATAAGGTGTCCCTCATTTACTTACATGGGATGTTACTGAGTGGTGGTGGAGGCACAGCCATTTAATATAAATGTGTTATGTCTCAAACTTCCTTAAACTATAGGAAATACGTCTGGAATCCCTATGTTACAGCACTTAAAACTCAGTGAAGCTTCTTCATACTTATGCATACCTATAGTTGACAAGATTTCAAGGAAAGCTGGCCTTCATTTCTTTTTTAGAAACCATTCTAGGGTATAAATGGAGTCCCCATTCCCAGGGATTAGGAAGATGCTTTGTTCATATCAGGGACAGAATATGTTTTACTTCCCATTCTTCAGTGGGCAAATAGATATGTGCTTTTTGACTTTTGATGGATAGCATGTCTAATTTCTTATTTTCCCCCCTATACCATATAGTATTAATATGCTATAGTATTGTTATTTATTAACTTTGGATAAGATAAATCAGTCTTTTCAAGGAATATCTGAATTCTATTGAATGTGTATGGATTTCACATTGTTTATATTAAAAAACTATATGTGGCTACAAAATTTTCCTGGAAATTATACTTTATCCCTCTCATCTTTAGTGTCAGTGTGTGTGTATGTATGTTTGCTTTAATGGTGCCCTTTCTATAATAATACTAGCCATAAAAACGGGTTCTGTTTTTAAATTTTTAAATATTTTATTTTAGAGTATGAGTGGGGGGAAGAGGAGAAGGAGAGAGAGAGAGAATCTTAAACAGGATCAAGGCTCAGCATGGAGCCAGACATGGGGCTCCATCCCACCATCCTGGGATCATGAACTGAGCCAAAATCAAGAGTCAGTCGCTCAACCGACTGAGTCACCCAGATGCCCCAAAATGGCCTCTTTTGCAAGCCTTGTCTTCTCTTACATATGCTCTTTCGTTTGGCTCCTCTTAGTGAATTCATAGTGAATCTTGGTGTGCTTCTAGATTTGGTGCAATTTTTTGATTGCGTTGTTTTTGGAAAATTAGGTTTTTGTTGTTGTTACTGTTGTTGTTTTCCCCCATAACTAATGTGAAGTCAGCAATTTCATTTTCCCCACTCTGAGTGCTGTTGTCATCAGCTGTCCCTCTATAATGGCTTTTGATATGTCCCATTGTGACACATTGGACCCTGTCCCTAGTTAATCACTCATTTTAGGAGACTGATTCTGGGCAACAATGATTATATTCTCTCTTCACTTTCAGTGTTAAAATCCTTGGCAGTTCAGTTTTCTCTACCATTTTTTTTTTGTGGGCTGTAACTTAAACACCCAGCCACACTGAAGCCCCTAGCAGAGTCTACAATGCCTTTTTTTTTTCTGCTTGCCCTGTAGGATTTCTCTTAACTCCACCAACTTGTAATGCTTAGAAACTTGTAATGCTTAGAAAAATTTTCCAAGCCCCATGTGACCTAACCCTATTTTTCTGTTTTAGAACCTACTTTTCTCATGTTTTGTAAGCAAAAGAGGTAACACCTTGGAGCTCTTTGCAAACATTTTCCAGGTTCTTACAAAGTATCTTAGTACAAATTATAGTGAAACATACATTTATAAAACTGTTTTCCAGAAGCCTTTGCAGATATATCCAGCAGTCCAGGAAATCAAGATATTTATGAATAAATCTAAAATGATTCTGAATTCACACAAGCACACATGTTATTATTTCATCATATCTCTTTTTTTTAAACAAACCTTAAGGAGATACATATGTAGGAGTGTGTGTGAGTGCATGTGTGTGTATGTGTGTGTGAGGTGAGATGAGACAGAGGGAGGGAGGGAGAGAGAGAGAGAGAGAGGGAGGGAGGGAGAGATGGGAGAGAATAGGACTGCATACATACAATATAGAAACACCTTCAGATTATTTTGTGACATCGCTGAATTCTCTTGCATCTGACTGGAACCATGCCAAAAAGATGAGAACTTACACCAGTTGGATTTTATTTTTTGGCTGAAATAATAAAGAGAAACAAAAATTATATCATGGTGAAGTTTTTATGAAGATTTTGAGGGGCACCTGGGTGGTTTAGTCAATTATGTCCGACTCTTGGTCTCTGCTCAGGTCCTGACCTCATGGTTCAAGAGATCGAGCCCCATTTCGGGCTCTGTGCTGACAGCACGAAGCTGCTTTCGACTCTCTCTCCTGCCCCTCCCTCTCTTGCATGCATGCTCTCTCTCTCAAAACAAATAAATAGATAAATAAAACTTAAAAGATTGTATAAAGACATTATGAATGTATATTTACATATGTGAATATGAATAATTGTATGTATATAAAAATTACCCTTGCTTCATGATTCATCAGAATTGACTTAGTTGATATATATTGCCCTAAGAACAGCACTGAGGGAAAACGCTTTCCATGTGTTAAAGTCAACTTTGATCACAGCGATTTTATCACTGATATCTGCATGGCTTATTGACTTCCTGTATCCAGAGACAAGAAAATGCATCTTTCTCCGTTTTCTATCCAGGATTGCACAAGTGTACATGGGCTCACTCACACTGGTTTAAAAAATAACCAAAAAAGAATAACTTCAAAAGTAAATATATTTTAGTCAGAACCATACATTGTTAGAAGCTGTAATAGGGACTAAAGAATTTGGAATATTTTTCTTACTTTGCTTTATGACAGTATTTCGTAAAGTAGGTAATTGTTCTAGCATTGCTGGAAACTTTCTACAAAGTTATGTTTTGACCTCTGCTGTTAGTGGGGAGATGTTGAAAGTGCATAATTCATGGTTTATCATAAGATGAATTTATGATTATGTATGTCATAAGATATATTCATCATTATCATGAGATATATCCATGGTTATCATAAAATATATCTACTGAGATTGATGCTTTCTGTGAATAACGCAGACATTTAAGGCATTTTGGACAACTGCGTAAGACAGCTGTCATGGCATTTCAGTACAAAGTGGAATAGGTCTCAGAGAATTAAATTGCCTCTTGAAGAGGAATACTTTTTTCAATAACTAATATTGGCATTAGACTGTCAGGATCAACAGTGACTTTATACATTCATTTGGGGGCAAATTAGGAAGCAGAGATCACAGGTTTCTTGTATCTGGGTCTTCCGCATGGCAGAGGATGATGGCAGCTGCTGGCCTCTGGCAGGGAGCACTGGGGCAACCCTAAAGTAGTGTTAGGAGTCTGCAAACCCTGGAGTTTCGTTACTCCCAAAATTTTGTGGAGGAGGAACATCTTCCACATAAAAGTATAGAAGGATAATTTGAAAGGTTGAGGTCAGCATTGTATATAAACAGATTAAATTTCAATTAATACATACATGTATAAAATATGCACAGAGACAACATGGTATAACAAAAAGAAATATAAAAATGAATAATTCTTGATCCCCCCCCCCAGCATTACAGTCCTAATGCTAGATTCACATACTTGTGATGTGTAGACTATCAGTTACCTAGGAATTGGGGGCTATACGAATAGGCAATATACTGTTTTTAAGACACAAAATCTGAAAGTTGAAGAAAGATTATAGTTTTGGAAGAACTATTACTGGATGGCTTCCTGAAAGAAAAATTTTGTGAGGGAAGATTAACATAAGGAATAAAAAGTCTCTTGGTTCACAGACTGAAATCCATTATGCTATAGGATCTTTACCACAATTTCAATGGTCTGTTTTCCTGTTCAGTGGATATGTTGCTTAGTGAATATTGGTCTTGTTGCAAGGATAATGTCCTATTTGAGTCCAAAATAGCTCACACATCTCTCTTGTGTTTAGTAATAAATTGCCACTAACCATCAGGTAAAAGTTCACTTTACAAGATTCCAGATGGTGCATTTAACACCATTTTTAAGGCTTCCTGCAACTAGCTAACGTGTATAGTTAATGCAGACATATCTGAATTCCAGTATACTTTAATTCTTAATGTAGGGCCTCCCTCCCCCCAACCCATCCTTCCTCAGGTTTTTCCCTTTCTGGCATGTTTTTCTATTTTCTGAACCCAGAAGTTACCACTGGCAGAATTTCAGTCTCAGGATTCTGTCAACCTTTACAGATATATTATTGTGGCTTTTGAAAATGTTACTTTAGAATGAGTTTTAAATTGTTGATGACAGCAGTGTTTTACTTGGTTTTCGGGTGTGCCCTAAATTCCGTCATTGTTTCTTTCTCACTCAAGTTCATAAGGAAAAGTGTGTACTTCTGTGTGTTTTTCAGGAAAATGCCTTTAGAATTTTATTTGCCTTTGAGATTGTCTTGGAAAAATGAAGGGTTATTATGCACTCTTTAGTCTTAGCAAACTAAATACTGCATAGAAAGTAGGATAAACGGTCGTAAAATCAAGGGTAGGCAAAGGTGATAAGCATCGAATCAGAAGAGATAAATTTTTCCTTTCTTGATGCAGAACTTTGGAAGCACTCAGTTAATATAGTAAGAAGCAATGACATTCACTAGGGATAAATTCATTTTCTTTTTCTGAAATTAATTTATTAAATGAATCATGTCCATGAGTCAATTGAAAAGGCATATCAAGAAAATCACAAGTGCTACCACATAAACTCTCTAGTGTTTGTTTATTTTGAATTTATATAGCATCTTTTCTCTGGAGATTTGAAGATGCTGTGCAGAAAATTTTAAATCTTTTAAACAATAGGCAGTAAGTTGTAAAATATGAACCCCTGATAGATTATAATCTCTAAGGCTCTTTAATGTACCCAGGTATAAACACTTGGCAGTTACAAAAGGAAAAATACTTAAAATATGACATTCTCACCTGACTAGATACCAAGAATAAGAGATACTTTGTATAAATCTTATTCTTTCAGACTTAGATCTATTTTTTGTGGTTATTTTGACATTTGAAGTTAGGGATTTAACCTCAGATATGAAGCATTTTGTAAATTGCTAAATTCCCTTTTACATTGGAGAGAAATTGAGAGTCAAAGGTACCCAGGGCAATCATTGAAATGTGATTTAGTCTAGTATCAGTGCTAGGAGACTATTAAAGATGGTACAAGAGGGGCATCTGGGTGGCACAGTCTGTCAAGTGTCTGACTTTGGCTCTTGGCATGATTTCACGGTTTGTGAGTTTGAGTTCCACATGGGGCTCTCTGCTCTCAGGATGGAGCCCACTTTATTTTATTTATTTTTATTTTTTTAAATGTTTACTTATTTTTGAGAGAGAGAGAGCGAGAGTTGTGAGCAGGGGAGGAGCAGAGAGAGGGAGACACAGAATCAGAAGCAGGCTCCAGGTTCTGAGCTGTCGACACAGAGCCCGACAAGGGGCTTGAACCCACGGACTGTGAGATCGTGACCTGAGTTGAAGTCGGACGCTTAACCTACTGAGTCACCCAGGCGTCCCAGTAGGGAACCCACTTTAGATCCTATGCCTCCCTCTCTCTTTGCCCCTCCCCGCTTTCTCTCTCCCTCCCTCCCTCTCTGCCCCCTCCCTGCTTTCTCTTTCTCTCTCTCTCAAACATAAATAAAAACATAAATTTCTAAAAAATAAATAAAGATAGTACAAGGAGATAAAGACACTCGAATTATAAAAGTTAACATGATACCTCTTTGTGTGATGCAATAAAATGTGGGTGAATCAAAGTACTTCCCTCATCGTATTTTTCTGAGATTTAAATGAAAAAGTATATGTTGAATACTCAAAATAATGTGTAACATGTAACAGCTGCTCTATTAGTGCTATTAATGCTGATGTAGTACAGCGACAGACTGTTTGAAGATACTGTTTTATCTAGCTAATTTTTTACCTTATTACTCATTTCCACGGAATAAAATATCTTGACACTATTTTTTTTAAATATTAAGAACACACATACATTTTAGTAGTCTTGAAATTGGAACAGAATTTTGATAATGTCCTGCAAGATCTTTTAAACTCCAATTCCTTCTAACTTAAAATTGCCACTATTGAAAAAGTTGTTTTGTTTTGTTTCAATGTATTGTCACGTTAGCTGACATACAGTGTAGTCTTAGCTTTAGGAGTCGATTCCCCTGACTTATCACTTACATACAATACCCAGTACTCGTCCCAACAAGTGCTCTCCTCATTTGCCCATCACCCATTTTCCCCTCCCCGCAACCCCCAGGAGTAATGTTTAATGGAGGGTGTGTGGTTAATGGCTCCTCATTGATAGTGAACATGCCACATATATTTGAATGTGTCATCCCAAAGCCATGTGGGAGTGAGAATTTGAAGGAAATAGGGAGTGGGGAAAAAAGCAGGAAAGAGCAGTGAGGTCTGGCTGAAGGAGTTTTATACCTGCACCATGTTCTCTCAGGCCCCAGCAGAAGGTGGTGACTTAGCAGGGGGTACACTATGCCTTTGTGCAATTCTTTTCCTTGGGAAAACATTCTGAGCAGTCATGCACAGTTCCAGACCTACTGACGCTGTGTTTGCACAGTGCCCTTGTTCCTGAAGTTCTTGCCCTGATCTGAAGCACTGGGAATGCGGTGGGAATACAAAAGAGTCTTAAAAGGCATCATACTTTCTTGGCTTGTGGAGTCATTTGCCTGCTACAAATTTTCTGTTCATGATATCAAGTGGTTCTGTAGGTTTAGCAATATTTAAGGGAGAGCAGAGAGATCTTACCTATTTGGTTTAATTGATTTAGCCTGTGGTCACCTGTAGTGGTTAATGACATCCTATTTCCAGCTACCTGTGCTGGATTGGTTTTTAGCTCATGATGTGTGGAAAAACGAAAGAACAGCTTGTTTTATTGGGAAGAAAAGAAGCTTTTGAGAGTGGGAGAGCTGAGGAAGATAAAGCCCAGCACTGATTGTTTTGAACAGAAAGACCTGGTGATTTAAAAAACATAAGTGCTGTCCTCTGAAATACACATCATGTTAGATCAGCCTCCTTTGTAATAAGCATCACTCACTGTTTTGAGATTTTGACCAAATTAAACTTTGGATCCACAATTTTAATTACAAGGAAGAAACTTAAGCAGATGAATAAGAAAGAATAAAAACTGTATTTTAGTCTCATCTTAGTTAAAACTGTAAAACAATTTGCATAGCTACCTTTATGTCTGTGACTGTTAAATAGCAAAAAAAATATTATTAATTCATTGACTTGTCTGGAAGTTGGAGTGACAGGTAAAAATGGGGATTAACAGCAGGGCCACGTTGGTGTATGTGTGTTTGTCTGTGTGTCTGTCTGTGTAGGCCCATGTGGAGTGAATGGATGTCCAGGTGGCAGAAATTATACTATCTAAGAAATAAAAAGGTTTAGCATTTTTTAAACTGTTCTTTCTTAAGATGACAATATCTGATGAGTACAGATTTGCCTTCTAGAGCTGTGAAGTGATAATGCCTTAGTTAGGAAAAGAAATCTAGAGAACATGTTGGTTGCATAGGATAGTGATTTCACGTTGCTTTTACTGCCTTGTCATTTTACATGGTTGCTACTGTCAGAAAGTTGGATCATCAAAAATCACAATGAGAATGCCACAACTGTTGCTTCTCAAACCTTCAAAAGATATTTTCCTATTTATTCATGAGTTTGGTATCATATTTAAAAATCCAGGTCATGCTTGTAACTGACAGCCGGATCAAAGGTGAAGGGAGAAGGTAGCGTGCAGAGAGCGCCGGCCCAGGACCTGATTGTTGTAAATCGCGTGTTGGTCTGTTGAGAATTCTTATGTCCCGACCTAGGACACAGTTTTGGAGAGGGGCACCCTCTCCACAAAAAGAGTCTAAGAGTAAAAGAGTCTTAAGTGTTTGTGACTTCCCTGATGTACAGTGGGATGATCTCACAATCATGTTGTAACAGTCACTTTTCCCATTAAATTATTTTGCCGTGCTGCTACTGAAAGCAATGGGTGAAAAAAGATGAGGCAGGTGAATTTGGATGATCATATCTTAAAGAAATGAAATCGAGGGGCGCCTGGGTGGCGCAGTCGGTTAAGCGTCCGACTTCAGCCAGGTCACGATCTCGCGGTCCGTGAGTTCGAGCCCCGCGTCAGGCTCTGGGCTGATGGCTCAGAGCCTGGAGCCTGTTTCCGATTTTGTGTCTCCCTCTCTCGCTGACCCTCCCCTGTTCATGCTCTGTCTCTCTCTGTCCCAAAAATAAATAAACTTTGAAAAAAAAAAAAAAATGAAATCGACCTCTAAAGAGATTTCTGCTAATTCAGAAGCTAAATGTCCTGTGATGAAGTCTCAGATAAACTTTTGTTTGGTGTTCTAGTGAAAGATACTATGAAAATTTTCAGCACCATCTTAGGTTAGTTCTCAGATTTCATTTCCCCTTAATCTTTTGTTTTAATTGTTTAATTTGAGAGAGAGAGAGAGAGAGAGAGTGCGCGCAAGTGGTGGAGGGGCAGAGAGTGAGGGGGAGACAGACTCTGAAACAGGCTCCAGGCTCTGAGCTGTCAGCACAGAACCTGATGTGGGGCTCGAACCCATGAACTGTGAGATCATGACCTGAGCCGAAATCGGATGCTTAACCCACTGAGCCACCCTGGCATATTTCCTTTATTCTTTTCATAAGTGGCTCATATTTCAAAGATGATATGTATCCCAAAATAATATACCAGGTAACAGAAAGCTTATATATTAATATTCGTTAACAAAATCAGTCGGCCTCATAGCACACGTGGGTCCTGATTCATACAGGAGGAAGGCAGCATATGAGATGTACCAAGTGAAAAGTGGCATGTTGAAACCAGTATTGGTTTCGCAGAGCAAAGGACCCTTTAGTGAGCGTAGATGATGCAAAGAGTTTAGTATTTACACATTTCCCTTTAGATTTCTTCAAGCTAGATACACCATGCAGGCAGTTTTACATTTCAGGGTTAAAGTGTTTGGGGGATGTCTGAGATAGCTAGCACATGAATCATTCTTCCACTTAATTCTCTATGTTGCAACAAAGGCTCTGAGTGGATAAATGTGCTTGTTAATCCAGGGAGAATTGGAGGAAATGCGTTTGTTAATTGTAGAGGAGGGTGCTCAGATCTGGGGTCCTCCAGCGATAGAGAGGGTAATTAGTAAGGAAAAAACTTGCTGCCAATAAAAGAAAATAAACAGGAATGTGAGCATGTCATATGTGTTGTCATGTGTATGTATACATAATTTCTTTTACTTAGAAGTTTGTACACATATATGGGTGGATATATACATTCATATAGACATATATATGTATATATGATTAAATATATCTATATTAAACCTTTGGGGGAGATTTGTCATTAGTCAATAAAAAATCCTACAAGCATGAGAATGTTTGGCTCTTTCCCATACTATACTACACTGTGTCAGTGGAGTTCCATATTTTACCTTTTGGGGGTATAAGATGTGATGTTTTCTTGAGAAGGAAAGAACACAGAGAATGTAGTGATGGGCACTTGCGAGACCAACAGCCGTGTATCCTTCAGTTTCCAGATGTTAGATTTCCCTGATTTGATCGTCACCTGCTTCATCCCTCTGCCAGGTCAGAACTAGGTCGTGTTCAGGCAGGTCGCTTTATTTTCAGGGAAACGTGGTTGCTTTCTGTAGGATGCAGCCCCCAAAACAATCTTATCCATCCACAGATATAAAAATGTACAGTTGTTTCCCCTTAGAGCTTTTGTTAGAGATGTCAGTAGCATAGACTGTTTAAAATGGTTGGATACTGTGCATTTGGATAACTCCATTTTTCGTGCTACAAGTGAGAGGCAGAAAGTGTGAGAGGAACTCTTTTTCTCAGAGTGTGAAGACGTGCTTGGGGGCATTCACATTTGCTTATGAGATAGTCCCCTCAGGGTTCAAGAAGCAGAAGTGAAAAACCAAAGGGCTTTCTCGAAACGTTTCTATGCTTCCATGAAGAGGATATTACATTGGATATTAATGTTAGTTACCAAGGAGAAAATCAGGTAGAGAGAGGAGAAATATAGAAATAACTTTTTCCTGGTGCTGTTTCCTCAGGATGCCTTTTGAATGTTTAGGAAGAAAACCCCATGAGTTACTGATGAGGCAGCTGTAGACAGGGGAAGTGACAGATGTAATGAAAAAGTCTCAGGGACTGTCCTAGAAGAGGTCCCAGCACTGGTTGTGTGAGCATTATTTACATGAAGATGAACAGATGGATACATTTGATCAAATTCTGTGGGGTCCCTACATCAGAATTCTGTTTAGCATTTAGAGTCTGCAGTTCCAAATGCATGTATTTCCTTTTTTTAAAATTTTTGTAATGTTTATTTTTTTTTGAGAGAGAGAGAGAGAGAGACAGAGAGAGACAGAGAGGGAGGGAGAGGGAGAGAGTAAGCACAATTGGGGAAGGGGCAGAGAAAGAGGGAGACACAGAATCCAAAGCAGGCTCCAGGCTCCAGGTTTCAGTCTCTGAGCTCTGAGCTGTCAGCACAGAGCCGGACAGGGGCTTAAAGCCACAAACCGTGAGATCATGACCTGAGCATAAGTCAGATGCTTAACCCACTGAGCCACCCAGATGCCCCCAAATGCATGTATTTCTTTTTTTCTTTTTTTTTTTTTTTTTTAATTTTTTTTTTCAACATTTATTTATTTTTGGGACAGAGAGAGACAGAGCATGAACGGGGGAGGGGCAGAGAGAGGGAGACACAGAATTGGAAACAGGCTCCAGGCTCTGAGCCATCAGCCCAGAGCCCGACGCGGGGCTCGAACTCACGGACGGCGAGATCGTGACCTGGCTGAAGTCGGACACCTAACCGACTGCGCCACCCAGGCGCCCCCAAATGCATGTATTTCTAATGTAACTTCTATATCTTATTTTTTATGGGACTTAATGTTGTCAGAATAATATTAAAAATGGCACTTTACCATTTAATGTAGCTATTTCTATTCTGTTACTATTTATTGTTCTCTCATGGTGATTTATTTCACTAGACAATCACAAGAGGTAAGTTAGATGTGATAATTTATGCCATTTAGGGAAGAGACATGTTAAAGAACTTACATACACAACCCAGGTCTAATAGTAAAGTAGGAAAGTATAATTCAGTTTTCAGGAACTGGGATCGATATGCTGTATCAGCAGGGTGGTGGCTTAAAAAAAAAACACAGAATGAAAGTAGAAAATCAGTACAGTCCTGCCAGTGCCTATTTTGGTCTACAAATGCTTGCCTTCTGGAATATTAATGCATGTCTCTAAAGTGCATAATCCATGAAGTTTCTTCCCCTTTCCCTTTTTGTTTTTGTTCATAATTGTTTTAGTATTTTGCCATTTAGCAGTTCTCAAGATATTCGTATCCTTTTTCCATCTCTGCTGGTGCATCCACAGGTATTTGCACATGATGCTGAAGATTCATTTTGTAGATACAGCCATAGCCATGTGAGTTTTAAAGAGTTGTTATTGTAGATTTATAGAACATAATAGTTTATGTTAACTGATTTAACTGATGGCCAGTTTGCCACCTGAAACTTAAGGTCACAAAAATTAAAAAGTTTTGATGAAGACCAGAGGCAGGTTAACCTTGAAGCAAGTGAAGCTTAAGTTCATTCCATGACTCTGGTTGAGTCCTAATAAAGTGATCACATGGGCATGTGTTTTCATTAAATTTGCAAAAATGATTTGTATCCATACCTATTTGTATTGCAGCTTCCTCTCGGTCACTTTTTGCCTTTACCTATAGTGTTGGAGTGGTGTTGGTATTTGAGGGATCATATGAAAGGAGATCAATTTGGAGATAGCACTAAGTTTAGGCTGAGTGGGATACATGTATATCATCTAGTCATTTTCATCTATGGTTATGTTATTAGTAGCTGTGCCAGGATGGGCTTGGAATGATCCTGCTGTTGGCTCATCTGACAGTGTAAAGAGTGGCCCTCAAGCTTCAGGGCCAGAGTCACACCATGTAATGAACATCTCTTGTGTCATCAGACACTGAAATTATATAAGTAGTGGAAGAGAAACTGAGTTTGAATGGATAGAGCCAGAGCTAGCCTCTGGAAGATTCTTCCAAATCCTGTATCTCATAAGAAACTTGAGAAAGGTTTTCCAAAATTTGATATGGTCTGAAAATTTTACATTACCTTACCAAAAACAAATTGGAAAGATGAAAGAATTTTTTTCAACTTTCTCTAACAACAAGTACAACAACAAAATTCTATCAACCCTACCACTGGAAAGATTAAAATATCTTGTCATGTATCTCTAAATCTCTCTATAAAATTCTCTGTGTACATGATTCTCCTCCGTACATAAAATTCTCTCTATGAAATTGTGATTAGATATGAAAAGGTCATAATTCTGTATTTCTTTAAAGAGGGCATCCCAAATGCTATAAGTTTCAGGCCTCACAAAACTTGTATCCTCCCCTAATGTGGACACATTTTGCAACAGTTGGATAAATGCTATGTATCTAATGGTCCTTTTATTGGTTTAAAACTGTGATGGAAGGGGCGCCTGGGTGGCTCAGTTGGTTAAGTGTCAGACTTCCACTCAGGGCATAATCTCACTGTTTGTAAGTTGAGCCCTGTGTCAGAATTTGTGCTAACAGCTCCGAGTCTGGAGCCTGCTTCAGTTTCCGTGTTTCCCTCTCTATCAAAAAAAAGAAAAAACATTAAAAAAATTTTTTAACTTTCTTTTATTTCTTTTGAGAGATACAGAGACCATGCGAGTGGGGGAGGGGCAGAGAGAGAGAGAGAGGGAGAGAGAGAATCCCAAGCAGGCTCCGTGCCACCAGCTCAGAGCCTGATGTGGGGCTCGAACTCATGAAACTGTGAGATTATGACCTGAGCCAAACCCAAGAGTTGGATGATAAACCGACTGAGCCACCCAAGCACCCCGCCAAAAAACAAAAAACAAAAAACAAACAAAAGCAAACAAAAAAACCCTGTGATGGTGGTATCTGGGTGGCTCAGTCAGTTAAGTGTCTCATTTGGTTTTGGTTCACGTCATGATCTCATGGTTTCGTGAGTTTGAGCCCTGCATCGGGCTCTGTACTGGCAGATTATAAAAATTATAAAAAACTGTGATGAATAAACCATATTTTCAGGTATTTTTAAAATACTGATAAGCATTTGTCACATAACTAGGGATTTGTTTGAATTAATAGAATATGCAAAGTGTTATTCTCAGTAGTTTTTTTTAAAATCCTCGTCAAAATTTCATTTGTGCAGCTTTAAGTGGTTTGTCAAGTGATGAAATCACAAGCACTAGTTTCCTTTTTAGTCAAATTCTGTTGAACAGTTTTTTTTTTTTCACTCACCCCTTAAGCGATCCCTCAGTTTGATGAAATTGAATAATACTGATAATACTGATGTCAGTGATTCTGATCCTGGGCTATGATTGATCTTGGTAATTTGTCCCCATTGCTCAGTTCTGGCTCAGATAAGAACTGGAAATCACTTTATTTTGAAATGCAAGAAGCTATTAGCCCCTCTTCTCCTTAGTTCCAATCCTCAGGTGCACCTCCACTAGGATTTCTTCAGTAGTCAGCCTATCACAGTGCCTTGCATAGAGCAGGCACTCCCTAAATGTCTGTTGGATGAGCAGTATTTTATCTAGCTGTGTGTTATTGCTACCTTCACCTCCACTAGATCTCTGGTAGCTATAGAGCATATTCATAGCATATCCATCTACATTTTTCCCAGCAACCATCGTAGTGCCTTTCATATGGTGGTGGTGATGTTATGCTTCTAAATAATCAGAGTCTGGCCAAACAGGAATATTGTGGTAACAGTTTGGTCTTTGGATAAACACTCCTTGTTACCTCACTTCCCAATTCTGAATATCTACCAGACCGTACTGAATCTCTCTCAAAATCTATATGAATGTACTATATCTGTAACTTTGTTGCAACTGGGCTCATCTTTTTATTGAACATGATTCCCTTGATTTTCTTGCTTCTGCTTCTATATGCACAGTTTATGTGAATAAGATGAACATTAGCAGATTTATCTACATCTCTTCATTTCTATTCTACAGCAATAGCCCCTTAGAGTAATATCTGAAGTTATAGTAATTTTCTTCATATCAGAGAGTTTCTAACTATGTTAATGGAAGTTAGACTGGCTGCAGAGACATTCGTGAGAACTACCTATGTGGTAACATTTAAACAATTTATTTGATCTCTCTTTAGCTTACCTGCTCATGTCTTTGGAACATTGATGTTGACCTTGTTGGAACTTTGTCTATAATCATGATAAGTCCTTCAATAAAATCTAATAGAAAATGACATTTAAATTTCCAAGTGACTTATTAACCCTTTGAATACTTTATGATGTGTTATGCTCATTTTAGCAAAGAGATACTCTTATTACACTATGTTCATATATTATTTCCTTGGGTGCCCGATGCGTAATGACTTCATGTTAAAAAAATAATAAAAGAGATAAAATAACAGCATAAAAAGTAGATAATCCTGAGCATTGCTTATTTCCTAATAAAAAGTGAGACATAATCTTTGAGGGCAGCAAAAGATAGTGAACATTCATCAGCCATCAGGTTGCAGCCCTGTTTTTCAAAGCATCTGTGTGATTTTGCCCTGTGTCTGGGCTTCCATTTCCTCACAGGTAAAATCAAGAGATGGATTACCTCTGCTTGTTCACCTGGCTTACTCCTAATCATCTTTCAGGATTTATCTCAGTCATTTGTGTGGGAAGCTATTGCTGACTCCTAGGGGAGGCTAGGTGCCTTCCCTATGCATACTCCCTCAAAGCCCTTAAGGCATTCTACTGAAGCTATCTAGTTATTAATTTCTCTCTCTCTCTTTAAGGCATGTGCCTTTCAGGGGCAGGGATCATGTCATTTTGTCACCACTGTGTAGCTCAGAGTGGAAGGCAGAAAAGAAAGGTGATTAAGGACACAAGCCAAATTCATATCCTAGATCGTGTCTCCACCATTGATTATGTAGACTTGGTCAAATTACTTAATTTACATGGAACTTTGTTCTGTGGAATGAGGCTAATAATGGCTGCCTTATCAGTGTTACTGTCAGAATGAACTTAAGTGATATTTTTAAGCTCCAAACAAAATGCCTGGCATTTAGAAAGCACTCAATTAATGCTATGACTACTATTATTGCTGAAATAAAGTGTGCATCGTATAATGTGATTTTTAAGGTACTTTCAGATACTAGAGTCTATGACCATCCCATTCTGTTTACTGACTGAGAAATAAAGATCGTTTTAGCCTTCTGATTTTGGATATGGGGACAAAGTGGCCGTCTGTTAAAATGACATGCTTACTGTCATTTGTGTGCATTGTTAAGAACCATGAAAGGCCTGAGATTTTTACTCTTTTTGCAAGCCAGTACATCAGCCTACTTGCCACAGTTTCATGGATGCTGGGAGAAGACAGAAAATCTTGGATCAGTGACAAAGTACAGCTTATCAGTCACAGTAATTGTAGTAGCCAGAAGATTAGCATTTGTACAAGTTCCCTGAGCCCTAATTTCTGTATGGTGATACAGAGACAGCCTGAGGATGCTTACACTTCAGAGGGAGAAAACCTGAGCTTAGGGAACCTGACTCTTTTATATCAGGCAACAAACATGCCTGACCTTTGCCACTAAGTGAGACATTATCCTTATTACCCTGGACAGTAAACAAACCTGCCTTAGTTCTGAAGGGAGACACTATCTTTGATTTTCTGTATACAAATATCCTTGAAAAGGTGGTTCCAAGGAAAGGTCATTGGTGCCTTCACTCAGAAGGAAACACAAGAGACAGAAACCCACAGAGAATGGTCTCTCAACCTGGAAATTTGTATTTGTAGAGTGTGGATTTGCCACTTTCATCAGATTCCTTAAAGGGATATGTGAACTAAAAAAGTTTGTCTCTAAATCCTAATTCACTATTCAGACCGACAGCGTATTTGAGAACACAAAAGGGTAAAGAGTAAGGAAGCAAGATACCACATAGGAGATATACCATGCAGCATTTTTGTGATGGGAGCAACTTGCTACCCCAGAATCAGGTCTTTTATTTGGCTCTTATTAAGACTGAAACTTGGGGCACCTGGCTGGCTGGTCATGCTGGTCAATAGAGCATATAACTCAAACTCGGGGTCATGAATTCAAGTGCCGTGTTGGGCATAGGGCTTACTTTAAAAAAAAAAAAAAGATGGCACTAAGTCCAAAGATGGCACCCTGGACCTTGCCCAATAGGGGATAGAATTGAGAGCTCTGGCTTTAGTGAAGAATGTGAACAGGGTAAGGGCAAAAATTGACAGCCTTTTCTGCAAAGAGGACATTACTAATTATTAAAATGTTTATTAAAATAATTTGCCACATTAAAAAAAAGATAGCCAAATTCATTTTTAGGATTAGATATGCATTGTTGGGATTTTTTGGTGTATGCTATACATAAACGGAAAAGTCAAAAGTTACTCCGTTAACTCAAATTTCCATTTTCATTTCATATTATCAGAATGTGTGCTTCTGACTGTCCCCATTTGCATCATTTTATTTTCAACATTCTTAGAAGCAAAGTGTTATAAATACCATGACAAATTATTATGATCCATTTATCTCAGTAATGGTGACCTCTGTGTCACTTGAACCACTGCTCAATGTATTGTCGAACAGCAAAGATTAAGGCACAGGGCATTCTGTGGAATTAGTGACTACCCAAGAGCTTATAGCCTTATGCCAAACCAGTCATTAGTGCTCAGCAAATGTTACATTCTGAAAACGTTATTATGATTATGTAACAAAAATAAGAGATAAAAACAGATGGCTTAAATAAAAATACTGCTAATCCAGGGGTTCTCAACCTCAACACTACACTTTGGGCTGGATAATTCGTTGTTGTAAGGAGCTATCCTGTGTACTGTAGGGTGTTTAGAAGCATCTCTGGACTGTACCCCATTAGATGCTAGTAGTATCCATTCTCTCCCCACTCCTCACACCCCTCCCCCCACGCCCACCGCAGTGTCACAAACGTGTCTGCAGACAGTACAGTGCAGTGCAAAATGTCCCCTAGGGGGCAAAATCACCCTCCATTGAGAAACACTATGTTATTCCCAGTTTTAAAAGTGGGAATACTTAGTCAGTGAATGAGAAAGTAAATACAGAGTACAGAATAATCCTGATAAACATTCACAGCTTCAGAAGTAAATTTATGCTTCCATAGTTTGAGGGATTTCAAAATGACCCCTCTGCCGAGTCCTAAAGTACTCCACGTGATTCGTTGTAGATCATAGAGGACAGGAAAAAGACGGGACTTGGGTTCTTGCCTTTTTTCTGCTGCTTTGTGGTTTTGTGATTTGGGATCAAGTCATAATTCTTCTGAGTTTTTTTTAATCTGTAGAAGAGGGATCAGCCCCTGTCATATTTACCTTTGAGAATTGCTAAGAATCCAATCAGACAGTTTATGTGAAAATGCCTTGAAAAGTCATCTAAAGATGTCTGTAATTGTTAGGATGAAAAAATAAAAATAAAAATAAAAATCACTTTAAGAATTTCTCGAAAATCTCAGAGCATTCCTTGAAATAACTAGAGGAACCCTGAGGCATTGCAAAACAGGATTTAAGAATTGCTTCTTTTGAAGATGCCCTTTAGTCCTGCTTCACTCACTTTTCTGTGTTCTTGTTTGCCATGTGCTGAGGGGTTGGGACAGACGGCGCGGTTGAAGGAGTAGTGGAAAGGCTTGGCTGACAGCAAGGAAGCAGTACTCAGTGTTCAAAAAGCATAAGTACTTTGTTTATATTTCCTCAGGAACCAGGAAGTGTCTATAAATTAAGCAACTAGAGACTGAAAAACATAAAAAATACAGTTAATATTGTAAATTTATTAAAAGGAGATATTGCTGATTTAAGCAATCATATATCTGACTTATGATGTTATGTGCCTTTTATTGACTAAAATACTTTTGTGAGTTTTTTAATAATAGCTTTATATTTTGTATAATGGCTTTATCTTTTCTTGGTCAAAAATGACTATCCTTTTTCTGATGCCAAACCTTTTCAATACAGAATTGCCACAAACTTTTCTCCTGTTAAGTATTTAATGCTGGCCTTGCTTGCCTGGAATTACATGAAGATATATACTTGAACTTGGAGAAATAGGATAATTCTCTCAGATGAGAATGGATCCTAAAAGCTACCCAATGCAATATACCATTCAGTTCAGAAATCCTGTTCTCAGGCCTCTGGCAGATGCCCTGGAGTCTCTGCTTGGGCTTCTCTACCTTTCCTCTGTATAGAATATATATTTGGAAGATTTTGCAGATGAGAAAACCAAAGCATCCATAGCCCATGCCACTGTGTCCAAGATCACTTGGATGGCAAGTTGCAAAGCCAGAAAGTGACCCATTCTGTTGGAATCCAGAGCTCTTGCTTAAATACTCAATCATTTATCTGGCTCTGCTCCAACTAATCCTACTGTTGGACAGCTTTAAAAAACAAACAAACAAAAAAAAAAACAAAACGTTGTTTTTCACAATGTCCAGAAATCTACCTCCACATAACCCTGCTGAGGAAACAAAACTCAAAATGACACCTTGTTCTTTTGTGTGGAACATGGGACAACATATCCAGTCCACACTTGACCAAATGGCCTTCAAATCCTTTTTTTGTACCTAATGATTGCCCACCCCCCTTCTCCTAAATTTGATCTTTTTCAGGCTGACTGTATCTTCTCATTGTACCTGACTTAGCACAGTTGTCATACATAGAATATTTCTGGTTGACTTTTTCTGGGTGTTGAATACTTACACAGTTTCTTACCTATAGGATAGGAACCAGTTCTGAACCAGTATTTGAGATAATTGTCTTATTGGTCATTGGTTTTACCTAACTCTGATTCAGACACTCTATGCTTATCAACTGTGCTTTCTTTTCCCTGCTGCCACATCTCATTCTTTGCTTACGCTGTGATTGCTGCCACTAAAAATCACAAAGTATCATGAACTATCTTTAGTCTCCATATTTTTATAACAAGCCTTGATATTAAACTAGATGAAAGTGTAGCTTGATTTAAGTCCATCATTTCAATTTTAAGATCTTTTTTTATGTATTTTAGAATTTCCTCACAGATTAGAGTTCACATTTGATAAGTATGTCTTCATCGAGCTAAATGATTACTGCATAATTATTCAAGTGTTTTGGGTAAGTTAAAATCATAAATATTATCTGTATCCTTTCCCATTAATTATTAAGCACATGTCTGTTTCAGAGAATTTTAATCTATATGTTTGATTCATAGTCCCGTAATTTTTCAAAGTGTAATTTTGTAAGAGCCATCTAACATAAATCATTTTTATGGTGTGTGTGTGTGTGTGTGTGTGTGTGTGTATGAGTGTGCGTGCATTTGTATTCATTCCTAACATCAGAAGGTCATGTTTTGTTATGAATAAACAAATGCCTGTATGTTAAACATGTCTTGTCTAAGACATAAACTTGGTTAACTTGTCTCTGCCATCTACCATTGGAAAAACGTATTTTCATGACAGATTGAGCTACCTCCTTAAAATAGCCTGGGCAGATTCCCATGGTGTTAGGCAGTGGGTAGAATTTCCTGGAGCAGTAGTAGATCTCTGTTGCTCTTTCATTGGCCCACAGATTCAGACATGGCAATAAAAAACAGGGTATCAATAAGTAATTGACAGAAGATACAGAGTAAGAATAGCTTATCTGATACATGAATACATTATGAATGTTACATATGGAG
This sequence comes from Leopardus geoffroyi, assembly GCF_018350155.1. NCBI lineage: Eukaryota > Metazoa > Chordata > Mammalia > Carnivora > Felidae > Leopardus > Leopardus geoffroyi. The sequence goes on along the minus strand of NC_059341.1, from coordinate 58,112,722 downwards.
TACCATACTTCAGGCATGGCAAATATTGGACCAACATGTTATTGAAAAGTTCTATGCTTTAGGTGGCCTTGACTTGCTTCTAGGGTGCTGTGAATAAAGGATAAATAATGGTTCTGACAGTAGGTGATAAGAAGTCGAGTAAAATAATAATTCTGTATGGTCAGGGTCTAAGCAAGAAGACAGAAACCACTGTGATTATTTTAAAAGGGGACATGTAATATTGAAGAATTGTTACACATTTATAATGATGAATTGTAAAAGCAACCTAGAGATCAGGAACAGCAAGAAGCTGGGAGCCAAAAGGGGGGAAGCAGGGTTACCAGGGTTACTGGATGGAGTCTGAAACAGTGGGGACCTGTCTGGTAAGAAGTAGAGCCGAGTAGAGAGAGGGCTTCTGCCCAAGACACCTAGTAAAGCAGAGGAAAAGCAGGAAAATTTCAAATAGCAAAACGTTGATAGATGTTGAAACTTGGAGATGGTTCATGGGCTTGTTTTACTCATGTCTCCGTTTAGAATGTGTAATTGTCTATTTAAAAAAAGGGTTTTTTAAAAAGGAAACGAAGGAGAGAGAGAGAGCCCAAGGTGCATTAGCTCATGTACACACACACACTCATGCACACATGCACCCATGCACATGCACATCATGATGTTTATACCTTACATCATGTTCCAGTCTCCTTCCAGAAACTGAACTCACCTGGAAGCCAACTGCAGAGTAGTCTGGGAAACTTGTCCTACCGGGATTAGCCCATGTCAAGATCAGCAGGGCAGAAGATGGGAAAAGAAAGGATCTAAAGCAAAGAGACTGGCAGATCCTCACCCAGGACAAATGAGGCAGTGACTTTCTCCCTGCCATCTACACAGAGTCCTAGATAGAACTTCCTGTTGCTTACTTTGATTTTTCTGAACCCCTCAAATGTACCCTCTATCTATATCTGACTTTGTTGCTATGAAAGTGGGATTGGAACACACAGTTTGATTATTTGACTCAGCCTCTGCTACATTGAATCTTTGGACACTGCAATGTCCATATAACACACCAGTTGAAATCTTTACCTTGCATAGAGAGTAAGGAATTGGGCAAAGAATGATGTAATTAAAACTTTGGCCTGTTGCATAGTAACAGTGTTTGGCACACATTTATTGCATTTAATTAATAATAAAAAAAACATACTCACATTTTTAAAAAATTTATTTAGAAAGAAAGAGTGTGTGTGAGCAGGGGAAGGAGAGAGAGAGAGAGAGAGAGAGAGAGAATCCCAAGCAGGCTCCACAGTGTCAGCACAGAGCCCAATGCGGGGCTTGATTCCACAAACCCTGAGATCATGACCTAAGCCAAAAATCAAGAGTTGGACATTTAACTAACTGAGCCACCCATTCACCCCAATACTTGAGTTTTTATATGTTCAGCCATGAAGACTGAAAATTAAAACATAGCAAAATGGGGATATATGTAATTATTTGAATTAACATATAAAATATTACTCTCATATTGGAATCTATCTGTACTGATTTTGTATTAATAAGTGGGTACTTGATTCAAAAATCTCAGAAGAAGGTGGGATTTTTGGTTTTTCTTTTTTGAAGACAGTGGGTTTTTATAGTAGAAATAACACTTTTCTAACCAAGAAAACTATAAAGTCTCTTTTAGGGCATCCTGTATGGTTGTGTGGGTAATGTACTTTCTGAATGGCCCACCTACGAGAGCATCTTTCTCTTAGTCACACAAAGATAATCAGTCTGCTAACAACAGGCCTGATCTACCAACACTGATATTATCAGGGGAAAGATATTGCAAGCAGAAATTTCATGGTCTTCACTACAGAATTTTGTCTTTTGGTATCCATATCAGGATTCTAAGAGGCCCTCTTGAAAAATATCTTGGCTCTGAGCAGGAGAGAGCTACATGCTGACTTTAGGTATTCAGGTTTGCCTATTTGCATTTAGCCCAAGAATATTTATCTTTACTCCTTTCTTGTTAATATTTGTTAATCCTTTGTGTAATAGTAAAACCTTCAATTATATAGAGATCAAGATAGGGATCAGAACGCATGTTTCTATTCCCAAATGATTAAGACTATGGCATGTTCTCAGTGTACATGTATTAATGTGCCTTTATATTAATATATAAATTGCATATTTTACAGAAGCTGAGGTTATTTTAACAACTAGATTAAAGAAACTCACATAAGTCCCAATTTAAAATTTTTAAAATACAGTGTGACTTATTTATACAAAGGCAAAGCCATCTACACATTGAGAAAGCGATTGTCCAATCAGGTCAAAATGGATAGGTTTTGAGGAATGGATGGCAGTATTAAGCAGCAGTGAAGCTTGCAGGTGTCGGCATCAGACTGGATCAAAGCCCAGACCTAGCACAGCCTTAAGTAAACTGGTCAAGTTTTCTAACCTTTCTGTTCCTCCGTGCTATGAAATGTACCAACCTATAGAGGTTTCTGTGAAGATCAAGTGTAATGGATCTAAGCGTGTAAAGCCCTTAGACAGTGCGTGACAGCACTTAAAAAAAACAAAACTCTTATTATTAAAGATCATTTTTATTAAAAAAATGCCAACTTTTTTCTTTAGTTATCATTTGTTTTCATGTTCAAATTAGGGGAATACTTATTTTTCCTCCTAGACTTCCTTACCATTGCTGCTTCTCACCTTATTAGCCCATTACCTCTCTATCCTGATGCTCTGAGAACTATTCTTGAATTGTTCTGAGATAAGGTTTTTTTTTTTTTTTTTTAATCCTAACATCTGGGCATGTAGATGTTTTTATCTCTTGTTTGTATATTCCTCATTTACTCCTTTTTTTCACATTCCTAAAAAAATCCTACTTATTGGTAGTGTATATTCCCTTTGTCTGAGGATATTAGAAAACAACGCGGCAAAGTGCAGTGGAATTGAGATTTGGCTATGTATCTCTGTAGCTCCACCCAGTTTTAAAGTCTTTGAATCTCTGAAATTGAAAATTCAGAAATTTGAATGGGTGATGCACTTGAAATCACACAGGAACACACTTTTTCCCACACCCCCTTTCGGGGTGTGTGTATGTATGTGTGTGTTTACTCAGCATGTGTATACTTTCTACTTTCCCATCTGCCATCTGCTTTAGCACCAGCCTCGCTAGCTGTTCTGTGTCCAGAGTACTTTAGCCTTTTCATTATGGAAGAGAAAAGAAATGAACTAATATGAGAAAGAAAATCCTTCCACCAACCGCTTCCACCTCGCTTTTTGTTTTGTTGTTTCTAAGCAAGTTTCTTGCCATTTACCTTTGCATTTGCATTGCTTATTGATTGGCAATTTTAAAATTGTTTATTGTGCTCTTTTGTTTCACTGTTCAAGAGCTAAAACAAAAGCTACCAGGCCCTTCGAGGTACACATTTGCATGCGGTGAGCGTTGCCCGAGGAAAAAGTAATTGCTAATGCATATTTATGTGGCACAAATTTGCCATTTGTTTATGCATAAAATTATCAATAGTGCAGGGCGGCCCAGCCGTAGAAAATGGTGACCTTTTTAGCTTAATAAATAGAAATCAGCTGTTATTGTGAAGAGATCAGCCATTTATTCTGTGTTGAGGGACATTGCCGGGAAAATGCAGATTGGGGCTGGCAATATCATTAAATGGAAGGCCAGTGACCCTTTCGGTAGAGTCTATTATACTTTATCTAATAGGGGATAAATGGCTCTGGTTGGCAATTGGAATAAAGAACAACAGTTTTTTTTTTTTTTATTTCAAACTGTAATTTTATAACTATATGGATTTTAAGCCAGTAAAACTGAACAGGGAATCTCAGTCTGACCTGTTGCTAGAATTCTCTCAAAGAGTATCTGTTTTCAAGTTGCTTTTCTTGTTCATTATTCTTTATTCTGATTTGTACCCATTGAAACAGAGTAAGTCAAATGATGTTTTTTCAGGAAAATAGATCTTCCTTTAGTTTTCAGTTTTTAGCTCTCTTTTTCCTTTCTTTTTTACCTTTTTTTTTTTTTTTTTTTTTTTTTTTTTTTTGCCGTACTTTTATCTTTGCATTGCAGGCATCTGTGTTTTGCAGGGTTGTTCTATATTTGATGTCTTAAAAAAATATTAAAAGTAGAAGATACTCTCTAAATAAAGTTACTAATAGATTATAAGTGGAGAGTTTTTTATTAAGCTACACATGATACTTTCTGAATGATAATAATGGTATTTGAAGCAAGTATGTGGGTCCTTTGGATTAAAGAATATTCTATAAATATAAAACCTTCTCATTAGTATATATAGATTTTCTTAATATATAAAAAAAACACAACAGAAAGTCATGTATCTTTTTTGGTTGTTTTACTGGTGCATCTGATAGATGAAATGCCCTCAGTCTCCCCAGAGCTCATTTATGATTGTGGTTTAATGTGGTGTAATCTCACAATTATGTTTACTTGGCTAACATCTCTTTGGTACGTTATGAGCACTTCTGCCTTTCAGGATTTTTTATCCAGTTTTTTCAGTCATTATAGAATTCACTCTTAAATGGAAGTTGTGTGTGTTTGTTTTTTTTTTTAATAATATGTAATATTTGATGCACTCAAACTTTTATGTAAGTTGTGAAACCTGATAATGGAACCGGAGACCTGCAAACCCCGCCTTGGAACATGGTAAACTCTAGGAGGCTACCTCCATGCTCCTCCCTGATTGTGTTTCTGCATGCAAGCACGCCTCACCAGGTTTAAAGTTTTTACAGTAGAGGTTTGCAGCCACCAATCTTTCCCTCCTGCTGCACTTTAGGATGACAGTGCATTCTGCAGCATGTCACCAGAGTGACTGAGTAACCTTTTACTGGCAGAAATGGGTCTGTTGTTCCTTTTTAAAGTAGAGGGTGTAAATAGGATTCAGACACTAGGGTACATTAGTCCATAAAATGAATATATTTTTTATGTCATTTATAAGGTATTGATTTTAGGTCCATTAGATTCACAGTCCCTAGTGGGAGAAAAAACAATGATTGAATGGGTAGGTTGGAATTCCAGAAGGAAGCACAGCAGCAGTGATTAACCCCTTCTTCTTCAACTCCCTGCCCCTATTATTTAACATGGTGGAGTAGCCGAGAAGGACTCTGAGGGAGAGGGACCGTTTGTTATCTGTCTTCTGTGTGCTTTACGAGGGTTCACAAAACAAATTTCAGCTGGATTATTATTGTCTCTGAATGTGATACAGCAGATCAGTCTGGGTTGTTAAGAGTTGCCCCCATTTTTGTATAAGATTAGTTTTTAAGTTGATGAATGCATTTTATTTTTATAAAACCTAGAGCATAAGTATTAGTAATTTAAGATATTGTTTAGGGAGATTATAGAATACAAAGGAATCAAGCTTACATTCTTTTTAAAGAAAACATTTTTATTCTCAACTCTAAGAAAGGAGAGTTCATTATGGCATCATGTCAGTTATGCCCTTACTTAGGCAAGTTTTAAGTAATATTGGTGAGAATGGCCATCAGAGTAATGTTTTAAATAGGATGTTTCCTGTTCCACAAATGCATAGAAAATTATTGGTTTATACAAGCCTCTTTTCTGATAAAAGGATGACTGAAATATCATTTCACTTCTGTGTGCAGAGCACTCGTAATAATTCTAGTCAATTTTGCCCAACTAATGTTACAACCACCTAAAAGGAATTTTCTCTTAGGTTGGTTTGGCAGTTACATTTTCATTCTTATACATGAAAAAAAGTTACAATATAGGTAGGAAATTTTTAAAAATTCTAATTATATTTCCAATCATCTGATGTAGTGATATGTTATGGTTGAATAAAATTATGCCAGCTAAAGTCTGACTTTCTCAAAAATTGACCTGACATAATATGGTATCAACAAACATTTTGAGAATTTTATATTTTAATTCAAGTTTGTCAAGTTCTGTAACAAAAAATGTAAAAATACAGGCTCCCTCTTGTGGGTAAAATTACCACCTGTATATTTTTGTGTTGCCAACATATAAGATATGGCAACATTTCTATTTCATTTTTAAGTAAATTCTACTCTATAATCTATTTATTTGATCAGATGTGACATTTCACTTCTTGAAAAAAAGTAGAGTTTGAATACTTTTTTAGTAAATTTTTTAATGAAAAGAAATGAGTTTTTTTTAATTAATGGACTATGTATAGACAAGCTTTATTTTACTGCAGCAGCATAATTTCTGATATTCAAAATTTGTAATAACTTTTCTCATTTCGTAATACTCTCCTGTGGAATAATTAGCACACTAATGATACAATGTGGAGTCTTTGTCAGTGCGGTGACTTTTGGATTTCTGTGTTTGTAAAAGTTCTGATACTGGAATGAAGTAAAATCCCTCCCTACCCATCATGTTTCCCTACCCCTCCCTACCCATCATGTTTCAGGTAGATACAATATGGTAATAAACCTGCTCACATGCCATTAATCTTGTAATCAAAACTGAATAATCAATGGTCTAGTAAGAATGAACACTGAAGCATTATTCAGCTCTCCCTGAATTGAACTAATACTGGAAACACTGAGCTGGGGCAGAGGCTGTGGCTACATCACCATATATGGGTTCCCTGCTTTCAGAAGTCTGATTCCTAGGAATTTCAACTGAGTAGCAGAGGCAATTTCCTTTTCTTTCTTTCTTTCTTTCTTTCTTTCTTTCTTTCTTTCTTTCTTTCTTTCTTTCTTTCTTTCTTTCTTTCTTTCTTTCAGTTTAATTATTTATTTTGAGAAAGAGAGAGAGTTTGTGTGAATGCCGGAGGAGCAGAGAGAGAGAGGGAGAGAGAGAATTCCAAGTAGGCTCTGTCCTGTCAGTGCAGAGCCTGATGCAGGGCTTGATCCCTGGAACCATGGGATCATGACCTGAGTCAAAACCAAGAGTTGGAGGATTAACTGACTGAGCCAGCCAGGCACCCCAATAGCAGAGGCCATTTCTGTCTAAACTGGGGACACTGGTAATCAAGCCAGAGCTATATTCACTCATGAAAATGACAAGAGCAGTATTTCTGAAGCTGAGCTTGGCAGCACAGTCCTAGAGATATATAGCAAGAAATGTGAATGCAGAGATACCTGAATAACTCTCACTAAGCAGTTATGGTGCTGACTGTTGTTGTCATACATTTGAATGAATGAATGTCATTCATTCAATGTCATTCATTCAATGTCATCAAATATCATACATCTGAATGGAATCAAGGAAAGGGCCTGTGAGGACACCTGAAGATCTCTCATAAATCATTCTAAGAAATAAGAATTTATCTTAATGTTGCCTGCCCTAAAGCATCTGTAGGATGTTTACATGAAAATGAGCAAAATGAACAACTTCTGAGGGGATTAATATATATGTGTATATACAGATAACAATATATGTATGTATACAGATAACAATATATGTATGTATACAGATAACTATATATGCACATATGTTTTTAGATTAATTCTGGCAGCATTAAACAGTGCCAAATCAATGCCTCTTTTCCCATAATGATTTTATTATATTTATATATTTTATATACATTTATGTAAGTATACATATACAGATTTACTTTGAAAACCTTAGGAAAAAACCTTGAAAATTCTCTACTTCCAAAAGTTCTATGTTGATACATTTATTAAGATGGAACAATACATTGTTTTTTCTTAAACATCTTTTTATTAAAAAAATTTTAATGTTTATTTATTTTTGAGAGACAGAACGTGAGTGGAGGAGGGTCAGAGAGAGAGGGAGACACAGAATCTGAAGCAATCTCCAGGCTCTAAGCTGTCAGCACAGAACCTGACTCATGAACTCAAACTCATGAACTGTGAGATCATGACCTGAGCCAAAGTTGGACACTTAACTACCTGAGCCATGCAGGCACCCCTAAACATTTTTTTAATGTTTATTTATTTTTGAGAGAGAGAGACAGAGTGTGAGCAGGGGAGAGGCAGAGAGAGAGAGAGGGAGACACAGAGTCTGCAGGAGATCATGACCTAGCTGAAGTCAGATGCTTAACCTACTGAGCCACCCAGACACCCCATGGAACAATGCATTGGTAATGGTGTTTTATTTTTCTAGGATTCCTCTTGCTGATGACACAATTCCTGTGTGAATCTGTTTACAAGATTCTGAAAGCTGAACAGAGAACTTTGGCACTGCACTGGGTAGGAAAAAGGTATATTCATAAAATACATAATGCACACCTTTGAAAAATCGATTAGTACACTTGCTACTTCACAAAACTGGAAAGTTTATATGCCTTCTCTTATTTTTTTAATTTATAAGTAAAATACATGACGTATGCATACAAAACTATAGTACATAATCTTTTATATTCAAATGATAACTGGATTTGTAATTATAATTTGGAAACTCATTATGAAGGTAATGTCTAAACTAGCAGATGATAGCAACATTTCTTTTAGTTTTCTTAATGAGATATACTTTTCTTGAAGTTGTGGAAGCTTTTTGTCTCCATTGAAAAATGGAGAAACATTAAAATATTTGTTCCTGCTTTTTTGTTGTTGCTACAAAGGAAATATTTTGGGTCACAATGGGTAGGTCACACATTTTATAAAAATTTCCATTGGCTATTAAGTACCCTGGGGTATGCTTTTGTAAACACACATACAAAAATGCAATTTTGCTCAGGCCAAACAGATATTTTTTCAGTTTGCTTGGCAGAAATATTTAGTGGGCATCTATCTGTGAGTGCATTTATGAAATGCTTGTTTGTCTTTTCAAAAAAAGTTACACTCTGGGAACAGGAACTGAAAGTTTGACCACAGACCCACACTTGAAAATCCTTTTATTATCCCCTGGCTGACTATCATGTGGGTGACATCAGAAAAGGTTGGAGGTAAGGGAGCCTTTGTTTAGAAGTTTGTCACGAATAAGATGGAAAAGGAATTCTTTTTTTGTTTTTCCTAAAATGAATTATGGAAAAATAATCTTTTTTGCATAGTGGACTAAAACTTATTCGCTAATCGACTCTTAAGGTCTTATGACTTATGTTTGTAGAACTTCGAGATGCAAGTTTATTTGTGAAAACCGTTAGAATCAATTGTGTTGGTTAACTTCTTTAAAAATTAATTGTTAAAACCTAAATAATATCCTTAAAGTATCTATAAATAAGACTTCATATTTTCATAGACAAATCAAACAATATAATATGGAAGAAAGCATAGTGAGTAATGGATTTTTATGCTAACAGAAGTGGAATAGGTCACAATGGATTATTGCAAATATGAAACTTGTGTAGTTTTACAAGTGAACACACCAATATCAATACAATTAAAAGGCAAGTGTAAACCTGGGGCTACTTCTAATAAATATAGTGAACATCACATGTAAACAGGTCTTAGTATCAGAAGGCACTAACATCTTAATTTAAAAGAGAAAATGTAAGGGGGCGCCTGGGTGGCTCAGTGGGTTGAGCGTCCAACTTCTGCTCAGGTCATGATCTCATGGTTTGTGAGTTCAAGCCCCGTGTCGGGCTCTGTGCTGACAGCTCAGAGCCTAGAGCCTGCTTTGGATTCTGTGCCTCCCTCTCTCTCTGCCCCTCCCCCGCTCACGTTCTGTCTCTCTGTCTCTCAAAAATAAATAGATGTTAAAAAATAAATTAAAAACATAAAAGATAAAATGTAAGAACAAATAATTAATGAGGAATACAATTCTAATGCAGTATGCTCATAAGAGAAATGCAGAGTTATGCTCTACTTACTATCTAACCAGTAAAAAAAAAAAAAACAAAACGGTTTGGAAGGATAATGTTGTAACAATAATGTGGGGAGATGGGTACTTTTAATAATGTTGGGAAAAGGTTATATTTGTTCAACTTTTCAAGAAGTGATTTGGCCATCTCTGATATGAGCCTTAAATGTTTCCAAAGCATTCTATGTAAAATTTCCACTAGTTTGGAAATGATTTAATTATAAGTCATCTGAAATAGTTAAAAAAAAAAAGTAGACATGTGTATTTCTCTTTGCGAAGTCTGTGAAGTCTGTGTAGGCAGTTCAGAGCTGGTTGGATGGTTCCACGGTCATGAGGGACCCAGATCCTTCATCTCTTGCTCTGTTACTCTGAACACGGGACTGTTACCTAGTGTTTTAGAATATCCAGAATTGGTATTCCAGTAATCCTGTCCCTAGGCTACCAACAAGAAGGAAGTATCAGTAGGAGAAGATCATGCTCCCTCCCTTTAAGGAAATCTTCTGGAAGGTATTGACATCCCTTCCATTTACATTTCATTGGCTAGAATGTCGTCATAACAACCAAGCCATGCTTAAAAAGGCTGGAAAATGTAGTTTTTATTCTGGGAGATAAGTCTGGGGAAGTTATTACAGTGGAAGAATAAGAGACTGGATATTGGGCCCAATTACCAGTATTTGGCAGTTTCACTTCCAGGAATCTAACTTAATGAAACAATTAAAGAAAGAGACAAAATTTATATAAATATATTTGTTCACTTTCATATATTTATGATGGGAAAATTTTGAGATTGACTAAATTATCCAGCATGAAGCAGTAGTTGGATAAATTTGAGTACATATATTTTATACAGTCAATAAAATATTTTTAAAGAATTTTTAAGGACACACGAAATTATGCATAATACAATATTAAGTTAAACAAGTCAGAATCCACATTAAAGGTACATTGTATAAATTTGTGTGTGTACACACTTATGTACATGCACACACATATACATTCACTTATACATAAATATTGCAAATACATAAAATTTACAGGAAACAATACTTAAAAGTTAATACATCAAATATTATTAGCTCTAGATCATGGAATCATGACCAATTTTAATTTTCTTCATAGTTTACACAATTTTTTGAATAAGTATGATTTGATATTAAAATTTGAGACGTAGAAGACATATGAAATTCCAAAAGGCTTATATGTTGCCTAATGTTCCTGTTAATAAAAATACTAAATATGTCTATTCAAGGAGAGATGAAACAGCTTAGCACCTATCCTTTTTGACTTTTTCCTGCAGTCAGGTTGCAATAAGCGTTCCCTCCCAGTAGAGCCATTTGGTCACTCAGAAATCTTGATCATATTGCAGCCAACATGGGTTAGGGCAGATTGAGATACTGTGCTGAAGTTCAGTGGTGTGAGTCAAGCACATGGAAGTTGTTGGTAATCGTGCCTATTTGAAAGGCAAAGAGCAGAACATTTAGAGACTTCTCTTTCTTGTGTATCAGTGAAAGAGGCTGAGTATTGCAGTTCTGGATTAAGAATGTTTCTTTGTGTGTGTGTGTGAAGGAACTTTTAAAAGTGTTATGTTAACTTAGAATATTAAAGGAGTGAGAATTTAACTCAAAGCTAAATGAAAAATCAAATTAGAGAGCAATTCATGAGAAATCCTTTGCAGAAATTAGAGAGCATTCCCGCCCCCCACCCCCCCCCCCCCCGAACCTAAGCTGACTTGACTCTTTAGAACTTACAAGAGAACTATGATGTTGAGAGGCATAGACTTGGGAGACACACTGTTTGAGTTCCTGATTGCACCACTGATGGCTGTCTCTCTTGGGTATGTTCCTTAGCCACCAATTCCTCATGTGTGAAATGTAAATAATAATAGAAGACACTGTACCATGCTAATATTTATCACATGGATACTGGTGTAACTGCACTGATTCAGCAGTGGTTTAAAGCTGAAACCATTACTGGAGATAGAGTCACTTTGTAAATAATTGAAGTTTCAATTCAATAGGAAGATATAATAATTTAAAGCCTAAATGCCCACAATAACATAATCTCAAAATATATTAAGGATAAATTGCCAAAACAGCAAGGAGAAATAAGCAAATCCACAATAGCATTTTAACCTACTTTTAGTAATTGATGGAATAAAGTAGACAGAAAACATCAGTAAGGATATAGAGTTGAAAGACAAAAGTAAGAAACTTGACCTCATAGACATATATAGAACCTGGCATACAACTACAAAACACATATTATTTTGAAGAATACGTGGAAAAGTTATAAAAATTGGTTGTATGCTGAGTCATAAAATAGGTCTCAACCATTTTTAAAAGAATTGGAATTCTACCAATTTCAGTAGAAATCAAGTTGCAAATAATTTTTAAAAATGTATAGCTAGAAAATAAGTTTCAAAATTCCAGAGAAATCATAATAGTAATTTTAAATATTCTAAGGAAATTGAACTTCTTATATACAACAATTGTAGAATGCCTAAAAGAAGTACTTAATGGGAAATTTATATCTTAACTGTTACGAGAAAAGAGGGTGAAAATAAAGAGGCATTTCAAAAAAAAACAAAAAGAAAAACTCAAAGTAATAAACACTAGCAGTGAATTAAAGCAAGAGCAAAATTAACAAAGTGGGAAGTTGTCATATTTCCAAAATATTTGATTCCAGTATTCCAATTCCAAAAATTGATTGTTGTAAAAGATGAATAAATTTTCCAGTCCTCTGATGAGACCAGAGAGCAAGTGATAAAGGGCACATAACCAATATCAAGAATGACTGAAGCTATATCACAAGTGTGCAGATATTAAATAGCCAGTAATAAATATTGTGAATGTTATGTTACCAAGTTTATATTGGTAAATATGAAGAATTGGATGAATGGTCAAATTCCTAGAAAAATACAGTGTAGCAAAATTTACTCAAAAAGAAATGGAGAACCTGAATAGTTCTGTAACCATTAAAGCAACCGAATTCAGTAATCAAAAATCGTCCTATAAAAAAAAATTCCAGACCCAGGTTGCTTCACAGACAAATTCAAGGAAGAAATAATTCTAATTTTACATAAGTTGTTTTTTAAAAAACAGAAGTGATGATCTCAAACTTACTTTATCAGGTCATGGAAACTTGGTACAAAACTTGGTAAGTATCACTTGAAAAAGTGCATTTACAGGGAAATTCCTCTCATGAATATAAATAGAAAAAAATATCAACCAAATATTACCAAACAAAAGTCATGATCACTGGGACACGTGGGTGGCTTAGTTAAGCATCCAACTTAGGCTCAAGTCATGATCTTACGGTTCATGGGTCGAGCCCTGATTAGGGCTACACGCGGTTGGTGTGGAGCCTGCTTGGGATTGTCTCCCTCTTTCTGAACCTGCTGTGTGCACGCTCTGTCTCTCCCAAAATAGATAAATAAACTTAAATTAAAAAAAAGGAAATGTAATGAAGGATTAAGACATTGCCATTAGATTGAATAGAAGGAAAATGTTTACAAGCTATAGAATTATGAATATTTATGTATGTTTTCAAATGTGTTGCAATGTTAAAATATCCTTTTGCACATATCAACAATACCCACAAAAGGGCTTAGTTGAATATCAGATTTTATACTCCATTGAACAAAAATTACACAACAAAAGTAAGTACTTTACATAGATGTTGGGAATCCAAGATTTTGCAGAGGTAAATTGAGGATAGTGGTTAGTTAAACCATTGATAGCAGTTATTTTTGCTTTGCTTATCTCCTTCTGCGTTAACATTCTTTTAAAATGTCACTGCATTTATGGTTATTTGCTTTAACCATTTAGCTAGTTAATAATTTGTGATCCTGAATAGTTGTTATTTGTACATGACTTTTGGTCACCTTTCTCTTTTACTTGCAAATAAGCAAGCTCTTTGCTTTAACTATTTATCAAATCCAATCACTTTTTTTTCCTCAGTCACCCTAATATAGAGAGTAAAACTCTTTATTGCTTGAAAAAGGAAAATAATCCCAATATATTGCAAATTGTCAAGTGAGTTCTTTATAATTAAAGATTACTTTGCAATATACAATTTTTAAGGCATTTATCCCGACAGGGTTCACTGGCCTTTGAGCATGAGCCACTTTGTTGACAAATCTATCATCTAAATTGTGCAACATTAATGAGAACTCCAAGCAGCACAGTCTTACATTTTAATGTAGGTGGCAGTTTAAGGGAAAAACAACAACAACAACAACAAAAAACCACCACCAAAACAAAATACTGAATGTGATTGAAGTTGGTTTTAAAAAGGTCTGTCACTTGTGGATAAAAATGTGCATAACTCTGAACACATAGTAATTAGGAAGACTGAAAGGCCATAGGAAAATCCAACGACCCTTTGAAATATAAACACCAGTTATTATTTTTTAAAAAGGAAGGAGGCACTGATTTGTACATTTATATTAGTACAGGGCTTGTGATACTACTTACTTGTACAACTAATTGTCCATGCTCTACAACCTGACCCACAGTTCTATTGTACCATATGGTAGAACAGATTCAAAGCTGGTCTTTGATTTGAATCCCTTGTTAATTAATAACTCATCGTATGATTATATATTTCCTGAATGGTATCAAATTTCTATATCTCATTCTTTTTAACAACCCTTTATACATCATTGTAGATCGTACTTTATTGTTGCACCTCAATTTCTGGAATATCTTCATTTTGATAAACTTTCAGCTTAGTTTTCTCAAGTTAATGAAACGTTGTAAGTAACAACACCATGAAAAGCATGCTAACAGCCTATTAAATCTAAGGGCACTATACTTTTTTTTTTTCCTACAGTTTATTTTGACAGAGGGATCATGGGCATGCGCATGAGCAGGGGAGGGACAAAAGGAGGGAATCTGTCAGCGCAAGGGGCTCCAACTCACGAACCATGAGATCATGACCCAAGAGCCAAAATCCAGTCAGACACTTAACCGACTGAGCACTGTACTTGTATCATCTTTTCCTTAACTCAAACTTATTTGTATAAATGCCTGATTATACTTGATCATCTTCATGGTCTACCTACAAATCTCTAATATCCATCTGAATAGTTTTGCATAAAATTATTAAGCTTATTTTCTGGGTGTTTCGAATGTATGTACATATGCAGTGGAGGAATTTTATTAGCACAATTTGAATTGCAGAGTTCGTTTCAAAATGTATATCAATTTAAGTAACATAATGCAGTCATGTAGAGATGCTCCATTGTACTGGTCTTGGAACAAGATACTGCTCTCTTTTTTTTTTTTTTTAATATGATTTTAATGCAGTATTTTATTTTTTCAACGTTTATTTATTTTTGGGACAGAGAGAGACAGAGCATGAACGGGGGAGGGGCAGAGAGAGAGGGAGACACAGAATCGGAAACAGGCTCCAGGCTCTGAGCCATCAGCCCAGAGCCTGACGCGGGGCTCGAACTCACGGACCGCGAGATCGTGACCTGGCTGAAGTCGGACGCTTAACCGACTGCGCCACCCAGGCGCCCCAAGATACTGCTCTTTGAGTAGCTATTGCTGATGTACTTGAAACAGCCCTAAAACGTCTGGCAGAATGTAATGGTCTATGTATAATTCCTTTGGCTATGGCTTTCAGCTTCTGATTGATAAGGAATGATGAATGAGAATCATCCAAAAGTTATAGGAAATTTAGAGTTTATTACTTTTTAAAGTCAGATGATAATATATGTCTTAATAACTTAATAACAATGTTTGATCATTGTTCTCTTATTCAGCAATTATTTAAGAGAATTTTTCCTTCCAAGTAAAATAATGGCATGAACTGTTGACCAGAAATTTTTTAAATGATGTATATAAGCAAGCCATTGTTTATTTTTGTGTCTTACTTTAGAACACTAAGCAACAGAGAAGCAGTTCTAACAATAATAATTTAATTTGAGAAAAAACCTTGAACCAAAACTGTCTCCATAGAACTTTTTCATAATTAGGTTATACATCTTCTCAATGGAAGAAGTCTTGCCCACGGTCACATTCTGTAAATGAAAATACATTTTGCATAAATTAGTGATGTTGAATTGCTGGGATTCATTATGAAATGTAATAAATATTTCTTAATTTTTAATGTAATTATGAACCATGATGTTTTTTTTTTACTTTCCTAGATGATGCATGTATCTTGGCATCTTGTAGAGAATTAAAAAAAAAACCCATATTTTATAGTGAATAATTGGTGTTTTAAAATATAATATGATGTGACATGACATAGCATAACATAATATAAACATGATGTTTGACCTGTAATTAGGGAATTTCATTCCCTCTTAAAGCTTTTTGATACAAGTGTCGTTTTAGGCATTTCAAATCTGTGTGAAAGGAATGGTTTAAGGACAATTTTCTAACTATTTAGAAAAAAAGTTAAATTCAATTCCTGTGCCATTACCAATATAAATTCTGGAAGGATTAAAGATTTAAATTTTTAATAGAAGACACTATAAGAGTATTAAGAGATAGTGTTGGTGAATATTTATGTAAGTGTGGGGAGGGTTAGAAGTTATTTTTAACCATTATACCAAAGGCAGAAGTCACAAAAAAAAATGTTGTTAGGTTTGATCACATAAACATAAAAGCTTTTTGGCTTCTTAAATGGTAAGACTGACAAAACAAGCAAATAAAGAAATGAGAAATATATTTGCAATATATTAAGTTTAATGATATAAAGTGCTATTTTTGCTAAAACTATTGGAAATGTTATATATTCAATGTATGTAAATAAAATATAACTTAAACTGCTTATAAATTAATAGAAAAGTAGAAAAATAATTTGAATATTCAGTTAATAAGAGGATTCAAATGGGGATTAAACATATCAAATGTTTGATTTTTGTAAAATTCATGAAATACTAATCAGTTGAGATAGTTCATTTAGCAAATTAGAAAAGATGAAAAATGCTGCAATAACCAATGCAGACAAGATTGCAGTGAGATTAGGCCTGTCCTTGACTGAGGCTGGTGGTGTCATTTGCATCCTTGCACCAAAGATTCATTTCACACAGTACGCATTAAAATCAGTTAATGTTGATGTTTGTGCTTCTAGGAAGTTAGCTAATGTTTCATATATGCTGTTTATAGTAACATGAAATTGGAAACAATCAATATATTAAAATTGGCTCTATGTTAAAAAAATTGTGTGTATATGGGATGGAATATTAATTTCATGTAAAAATGATGTAGGGGCACCTGGGTGACTCAGTTGGTTAAGCATCCAACTCTTGATTTTAGCTCAGGTCATGATCTCATGGTTTGTGAGATCAAGCCTTGCATCAGGCTCTGTGTTGACAGCATGGAGCCTGCTTGCAATTCTCTCTCTCTCCGTCTCTGTCTGCCCCTCCCCTGCTTGCACTTAATCTCTCCATCCCTCTCTAAAATATATAAAATGAAAAAAATTTAAAAATGATGTAATAACATGGGAAGCCAGAACCTGGGCAATGGTAAATATTTATTGAGTGGATATGTGGGTACATGCATGCACATGAACACACACACAGAGGTGTGTGGATCATGCATAAAACTAAAGTTCTGGAAGAAGATATGAAAAATGCAGAAAGGATATATCTAGATTAAAGAACTATGGCTGATTTTTAAAATTTTCACCTTTTTGATTATATGTGTTAGTTGCCTTTCTTTCTTTCTTTTTAAAAATTTTATTTATTTTGAGAGGGAAAGTACAAGCGGGGGAATCCAGAGAAAAAGGGAGAGAGAGAAAATCCTAAGCAGGCTCTGCACTGACAGCACGGGGCCTGACGTGGGGCTCAAACTCAAAAGCCATGAGAACATGACTTGAGCTGAGACCAAGAGTCAGATGCTTAACCGACTGAGCTACCCAGGTGCCCCAGTTGCCTTTCTTCAATAAACATATATTACTTTTATGTCAAGGAAAGATGCATATATTTTAACTGTATGCATCCATGTACTAATCCATACATCAGGAACTTTCCCCCTGCACTTTCTTCTTGGAGTTTTACAGTTTTAGGTCTCACGTTCAAGTCTATGCATTTTAAGTTAACTTTTGTGAATGGTGTAAATAGGGGCTCAATTTTATTCTTCCACTTGTGGTTGTCCAGTTTTCCCAGCACCATTTAATAAAGAGAGGATCCTTTTCCCATTGAATATTTTTGGCTCCCTTGTCAAATATTAGTTGACTCTATCAGCAGAGATTTATTTATGGGTTCTCAATTCAGTTCCATTGGTCTATGTGTCTATTTTTATGCCAGTACCATACTGTTTTAATTACTGTAGCTTTGTAGTATAGTTTGAAATTAGGAAGTGCGATATCTCCAGCTTTGTTCTTTATCCTCAGTATTGCTTTGGTTATTTGGAAGGTTTTTTTTGGGGGGGTTGTTGTTCCATACAAATTTTAGGGTTGTTTTTCTATTTCTGTGAAAAATGACATAGGAATTTTGACAACGATAACATTAGTACTTCATACGTAGTTTTTCTATGAGAGCATTTTCTATATACACAGATTGCTGTATAAACATATTTAAGTTCTTTGTACTGATTTTGAATTGGGAAAAAAATCAAGAGGAAAAGTGTTTTTCAGAATTTTTAATACATTAAAGTCTATACGGTTAGGATAAAATGCTATAACACTGTCAACATGTTTATTCAGGGTTTATTCATAAAATTTAGTTCTTCATGTTGTGCTAACTTTTGCCTTCATGTGAATTCCACTTGGTCCCATTATCGCTGAGAATAATACCCCAGAAATAAGATTTTTAGAATCCTTTGAAAATAAATTCTAAATCTTATATAATGGGCCATAGATACTATTCCTTGTTAAGATATTTGCTTTGGGGCACCCGGGTGGCTCAGTTGGCTAAGCATCTGACTGTTAATTTTAGCTCAGGTCATTGTCTCACAGCTCTGAGACTCAGCCCCTCTTTGGGCTCTGTGCTGACAGCATGGAGCCTGCTTGAGATTCTCTCTCTCTGCCCCTCCCCTGCTCTTGCTCGCTCTCTCAAAATAAATAAATAAACCCTTAAAAAATATATATTTACTGGGGCACCTGGTTGGCTCAGTCTGCTAAGCGTTGGACTTTGGCTCAGGTCATGATCTCACAGTTCATTAGTTCAAGCCCCGCACTGGGCTCTGTGTTAACAGCTCAGAGCCTGGAGTCTGCTTCAGATTCTATGTCTCTCTCTGCCTCTCCCCCACTTGCATTCTGTCTCTGTCTCTCTCTCTCTCTCAAAAATAAATAAATGTTAAAAAAATTTGAAAACATTTGCCTTTTAAAAACCATCATTAAATTCTTCCAGTACTGTTCTATTGTTTCTATAGTCACTTTTCTTTAATGACACAGTTAACTCATTATTGTGAGCATAAATCATGTCCCTGAATTTCCAGATGTGTCTACAGTTGGATTTTTTAAAGTCTCCTGCATTTCCCCCTTTATTCTCATTTTTATAACCAAACACCTCAATGAAAAAGTGATTATTACACCCATTGGATGAAGCAGATTATTAAAATAAAGTAAAATATATTTGATAAATTGTTCAGATGAACTTGTCTTTTTTGACTGAAAGAAACTTTTATAAAATGAATTCTATGTTCTTCCATTACCAACACACCTCAGTTAGATACTTAAATAAGTGAACTTTGGTGCATAACCCCTTTTTTTCTATTTTTAAACTTTATCTGAAAATAGAAATAATACTGAAATAAAGTACAGGTAAATATTTTAATTTTAGGAATAGGAATAACTTTTCAAAAACAAATCGTGTTTTTAAAAGAAAATTTATACATTATGACCAGCAACTTTAAAAAGGAGTAACACTTCTAGAGACTTAAAAGAACTCAAGATATTGATACACCCTTAAATAACAAATGTCAAAGTATTTATGTAATGTCATTGGAATACAGAAGAATAGGGTAAACTGTACAGAAAAGGAAGGTCAAATCTAATTTTAACCTTTATATTTATGAACAACCATTGTCTTTTCTTTATTTATTCCCCCATCTTTCCCTTTTGTTTTAGAAGTATTGTTATTGAAAAGGAAGGAACACTAATGTCAGAATTATATTAAAAATCAGACCTCAAGACTATCTGTGAGGCAGAAATAATCCAACTATTATTTCTGGTATAAAAAGTTTTTTGAATAACATCACTTGCCCAGAAGCTGTTTTCCAACCTAATAACTCTTGGAATTATGATCTAAAATTTCAAGAGGATTAAGGCTGCATAACTCCTAGAAAGTACAAGTGTGCAGGAATGTGACCAGAGGTGAAATCTGATTTAAAATTTCTTTGAGAAAGCACTAGTTTGAAACAGTAGCCTGAGAAAGTAGAATACTATACATATAAATATTGCTTAGCAAGCTTCTCTTAGTTAAACATATATTAAGTACATGCACAGCACTCTCCAAGATGGTCATTAACTAGGGTTTTAGTCTATTTTCTCGATTTTAACCATCTGCTTTCAATTCTTCTTGAGCAAAATTAGTCAGAATGGACAGAAATAAAGTTCAACACATTCTATATTGGTTCATCTTATTTTTAGTGATTTCTTTATGAGTCAGTTTGGTGGCAGCATGGGATGCATGCCCAGTATGTTGATGGAAACCCATGTTGGGTGTGCCTACCATTTATCTGTCCACTCCGGCATTTTATCAGAGGTTGTATAAGGAGTTGGATTGAAAAGAAGGAAGCAAAGATGCATCTCTGTGTGACAGTCATACCATAATGTGCCAAGCATGATACTGGTTGCTGCTGAAGATACAATAATAAGTAAAGTGAGATCCTGGGCTTCAAAAGTGCTAGAAAGTGCTGGGGTGCAGGTGGGGGTGAGGAAGGCAAAAGTATATCAGTCCCTCTTTTATTTATTTATTTTTCAATACATGAAGTTCATTGTCAAATTGGTTTCCATACAACACCCAGTGCTCATCCCAAAAGGCGCCCTCCTCAATACCCATCACCCACCCTTCCCTCCCTCCCACCCCCCATCAACCCTCAGTTTTTTCTCAGTTTTTAAGAGTCTCTTATGCTTTGGCTCTCTTCCACTCTAACCTCTTTTTTTTCCTTCCCTTCCCCCATGGGTTTCTGTTAAGTTTCTCACCAAACTCCACACCTGAAAAACAATTAACCCAGTGAAGAAATGGGCAAAAACATGAATAGACACTTCTCTAAAGAAGACATCCGGATGGCCAACAGGCACATGAAAAGATGCTCAACGTCGCTCCTCATCAGGGAAATACAAATCAAAACCATACTCAGATATCACCTCACGCCAGTCAGAGTGGCCAAAATGAACAAATCAGGAGACTATAGATGCTGGAGAGGATGTGGAGAAATGGAAACCCTCTTGCACTGTTGCTGGGAATGCAAATTGGTGCAGCCACTCTGGAAAACAGTGTGGAGGTTCCTCAAAAAATTAAAAATAGACCTACCCTATGACCCAGCAGTAGCACTGCTAGGAATTTACCCAAGGGATACAGGAGTACTGATGCATAGGGGCACTTGTACCCCAATGTTCATAGCAGCACTCTCAACAATAGCCAAATTATGGAAAGAGCCTAAATGTCCATCAACTGATGAATGGATAAAAAATTGTGGTTTATATCAGTCCCTCTTTTAAAAGGCAGAATGCAGAGGGTCAATGTCTCTCTTCTGAGTACTTAGCATCCAGATGTGGTCTTTGCTAGGCATGCCAGTTTTCTCAAGATGGGGGTCAGCTTGCAACTAGTTTAATCATAGGCATTTGATTTAGTGTTTGGCCATGTATAGTATCTGAACTCCACTTCTTTCAGAGAAAACAATTTCAAATCTGTTGCCCCACAGCATCTAGGAGAAACCCAGTGGCAACAAGCAATATTTACAGAACATGGTTTGAGGGATATGCAATTCTTTTGAGATGCTCCAAAGTCTACCTCTGAACTAAGCCAGAGATGCAGAGGTATGTCCCTGAATACTTTCCAATAACCCCAAGTAAATGCCCTTTATGACCTCTGCTTTAGTGTGGTGTCATAAGTCCAGATTGAATGCTGCTATAAGAGCCCAAAAAATGCACTATGACTACCAAGAGTTGTGCTGCAGAAATCTTTCATTGCAACCTATAGCATCCACTCTCTAAAACTATTTGGGAGTAATTTCTGACTCCTTTTACCAGTTATGCTGCTGCCGAGTAGTTGGTCTGTTTTTATCTAATGATACCTGTGAGTTGTGTAACCGATTTTTAATTGATGTTCTCTGTTGTATTTCCTGTATCAGAGGAGGAAGTGGTTTCATGGACAGGGGTGAAGGCTGTGGAGAAAAAGTGGGAATCCAGAAAGGCATAGCTAAAACCATGGTATCTGAGTTGGGTCTTGAATGGTGGAAATAAGGAGAGAATTGAGACAGCATGATCAACGGTGTAGAGGAAAAACTGTGTAGTTCTATTTGGCTTAGAAATATGAAGGCAGTAGTGACATGTCAATCTGTACATTTCATATTGTCAAATTCAACCTGAGGAGCTTATGTGTAATCTTGTCTAATTTGATGAATAGTAAGATGGCATTGATTTTTTTTCCCCATGGGGGAAATGTCAATATTTAGCATGTTTTGTCCAATCTCATAAAGATTTCTCTGATGTGTATTATGGTATGGGTTTTGGGGGAGAATAGGGAATATTGGAATTCAAAAGACCAAAAATAAAATGTGATATCAGTTCCCCAATAGAAACAGGGTAGATGTATTTCCTGAGCATGGCTGTTGATAGCCATGGCATATCTAAGTAATATAATTTTGACTGAATGATAGATACTTCACTATAGAGTCATTTATAGTTCATGTACTCTTTGTTCATGCTGAGTCCATCAGCTAGCTGTCTTTCCTTTTTTTTTTTTTCCTGTTCTTTCTTTCTCTCTTACATTTTGTTAAATACGGTATTATACTGAGTAGATATGGTCATTGTATAAAGTATGTTTTTCTTTTTTTTAAAAAAAATTAATCTTTATTTATTTTTGAGAGAGAGAAGAGTGTGAGCAGGGGAGGAGCAGAGAGAGAGGGAGACAGAATCCAAAGCAGCCTCCAGGCTCTGAGCTGTCAGCACAGAGCCCGATACAGGGCTCGAACTCACAAACCGTGAGATCGTGACCTGAGCCAAAGTCGGGCGCTCAACCGACTGAGCCACCTAGGCGCCCCATAGTATGCTTTTCTTTTAATTGTAATTTTATTTTTAATTTTAATTTGTAATTTAATTTTAATTATAATATAACATTATGTTAGTTTCAGGTTTGCAACATAAGGATTTGATATATGTATATATTGCAAAATGATCACCACAGTAAGTCTAGTTAACATTGGTCCCCATATGTACTTATAAATTTTTCTGTGTGATGAGGACTTTTTTTTAAGTTTATTTATTTATTTTGAGAGAGAGTGAGTGAACGTGGGAGAGAGAGAGAGGGAGAGAGAGAATCCCAAGCCAGCTTTGCATTGGCAATGCAGAGCCTGACACGGGGCTCGAACCCACCAACTGTGAGGTCATGACCTGAGCCGAAGTCAAGAATCGATCACTTAACTGATTAAGCCACCCTGGCAGCCCTGTGATGAGGACTTTTAAGATATATCTTAGCAACTTTCAAATGTAGAGCACCATGCTGTATGCGATATCCCCATGACCTATTTATTTTATTTTATAACTTAAGTTTGTGCTTTTGGACCTCCTCCAGCTAAATTTTTTGCTAAAAATTTCAGTCATATTTATTTAAGCATTGCAAAAGGAGAATAGTAAGGTATAAAAAGAAAGTTACAAAATGTACTCTTGTTTTAGGTATACAATAGTTATTTTTTTCTCTAACATTTAGTATTTCTTATTCTTTCCCATTCTGCATTGTATTTTATTTTTAAGTTTATTTATTTTGAGAGAGAGAGAGAGAGCAAGCAGAGGAGGGGCAAAGAGAGGGAGAGACAGAATCCCAAGCAGGCACCAAGCTGTCAGCGCAGGGCCTGATGTGGGGCTCAAACTCATAGTTACTTCTCTTACAGTTAAATCCATGAAAAACCTCTTGACCAGATCTTTTGAGAGTTGGCCTCCTTTCTGCTGAGACAGCTTTTACTCTCTTACTTGCTACCCACCCTGCCACTTACCCCCTCCCCACCATGCCTGCTCCTCCAAGTTGTTCTTCATGTCAGTGAGGTAGGGCCTTTTTGCTGTCTTTCCCATGTCTATTATTTCTGCTCCTCTCCTTGCACTTGTAATTCTATTTGTAAGTTATTTTTTTATTTTACTCTTATTACCACTTTTGAATCTCTAATTCATTATTCAAAGTCAAATTCAATACCAAACTTCTTCAGGATGACTTCTCTGTAAAGAACAAGCAAAATAAAGTTTCCCTTCCTTGCTAAAAGCTTATTTTACGGGATTATGGAATCTAAGACGTGCAAGATGATATTAGACAATATTATTTAGGCTGGTTCAACCTCACAACCACTGCAGAAAATCTTTTATATTGTTCATTATTGATCATTACCTAACTTAAGTGTTTTTAGTGATAGATATTCATTGCTTATCAAATCAGCTTGATTCATTGTTGGATGCCCCTGATACTTAGAATTTTTTTCCTTTTAATAAGTCACATTTTTCCTTCTTCTAGCATCATTGATCTTAGATCTTTCATTTAATCTATTTTATTGATTGTATTCCATTTAGCACTTTGTAGTATGTTAATTGTGTGGTTCTCAAATTTCTGTCCTTTCAGTAAGTCTGACAACTCCTTTTAGCTAGGAATCATAATTTATACTTCTGTATTTCTTCAGTGCCTTACATACTACTTAGCATAGACTAGCTATGTAGTAAATACTCAATACATGTGTGTGTATGTGTGTGTGTGTCTGTGTGTGTATAAATCAAAATGGATTTTTCTTATGTTAACCTAGCCTTTACACACAGTGATAACAGTGCCAAAGCCGAAATAATATCCAACATTTGCAAAACTCATTTTCTGTCTCTTCCCCACCTCCACCACAGTTTCACTTTGACTGTATTGGATGCTTCCTAAGATGTCCAGTGTATTTTTATGTCATACTTTTATGACGAGTTTTTCAGATATATTAGTACATTTTGCTCTTTAGGAAACACAATCACAAATCTCGATTTATTACCTATTGAATGGACACCTGCATAGGAGAGTATCTTAGCTCCTGGAGAAGTTAGATTGTCAGATCTTGACAGCCATTCATTAGCTGTGCGATCTTGGACGACTTCCTTAACTACTCATTGCTTAGTTTTCCTATTTCTAAATTCGAGATGATAGTACCTGTTTCATAGAGATTTGAACATTAAATGAACTAATGTATATGAAGTATATAGAACACATATCTCGACTTTAGTAAATGTTATTATTGTTAAAATGTACTCACCCAGTATCTGAAAAAAATTCATAGCTAAGATAATATAGGAAATAGCTCTAATGATCCCTAGTGATCATATTTACTCTCATGTATTTTCTAAAATGACATAGACCTTAAATTTTTAAAGAGAAATTCATATGATTTTCCTTTTCAGTGAAACAGCTAGATCAAGAAGTTTTACTGTATGAGTGGTTTAAACTAATAACAAATAACTATTTTGATATTGTTATTAACAGTGTTATTATTAGAAAATGGCTAAATATTTTTTATTCTTGACATATTTAAAGAACTTAAAGCTGCAAATAGATTTAACAGCATCAAAGGAGTTTAGTTTTATAAGCCAATAATGATAAAATACTAAAATGACATTTTATAGCACTTTACAATTTTTATAGTGCTTTCTTATGCATTATGTGATTCAAAATGATAACATATTAATTCTCATTTGGAATTATTGCACAAAATGTATCCCTGGATGAATTCAGGGAATTTCTAGAGACCATGGGCCAAACATCAAATATGGCCTAATTTTCAGTGTAGGGGTCTTAAAATAAAATTTTAAAATGTATTCAGAGCTACCAGTTGTACAATTTAAAGCACTGTCAACTGACTCATTATATAGGAGGCTGGGTAAAAGGACTAAATAAAAAGGAGCTTCAATCCTGTCAATCTAAAATTTAGAATCTAAGTTATAACTTAGAGAAATCAAAAGTCACCTGGAAAAAACTTTGCACGTGTGTGTGTGTGTGTGTGTGTGTGTGTGTGTGTGTATGCAGTGTCTGTAGATGTATGTAATCAACAGGGAAATATTATTTCTGAGAAATGTGGCTTCGCCAACATAGAAAGCATAAGATAAATGAGAAAATGATTAAAAACTTGATGATGTTAATTTGGAAATTTTGTTTTCCCCAAGACTTTTTAATTAACTTAAATACCTTTTCTCTGCTGGAAAGAAACATTTAAAATATGGTTCCAGGTAAGGGGTAGTGGACAGAGACTTTATGCACCCGCAAAGTAAAGCAGGCCACCCAAACCTGTGAGAGCACTTTTCCTTCCATTCACACTTCCAAAGGGTTAAGGGAGAAGTGCTCTATTGTATTCCTGATGGTTTTCTCTGCAGAAAGCCCAGTGGGCTCTTTCAAGGGACTCTAAACAATGAGCTCAGTGAGGCTGTTCTGTCTAATTACTCAAAGACAGGGATGCTAAAGAGGAATTAATGACAGTTGACAAGTGCAATTAATAATTATAGCAAAGCCTGGAGTCATGCAGCAGGCAGATGACAATAACGGGGTAACCCTACATGGCAGCTTTCATCGGTTTGTGCTCTGTGTGTGTGTGTTTAAAGTGAGAGGCTTTGTGCAGGATGGGCCACACTTCATGCAGACAGAGTAGAAACTATAATTGAGTGACTCTAATGGATAGAGTTGGTCATTCTCTCATTCACATCCGCTCTCTTTCTCCCTTTGCCTCTATCTCTTGCTGCCTTCCCTCCCCCTCCTTTCTTGGTTTCAGCTTTTCCAATTTGGTGAAAGAAACATAGTGTAACTCAAAACAGAACTTAACAGGAAAGAGCTACAGTTAGCTTTTACTATCAGCTGGTGACAAAGCTACTTAAAATTCTGTTGGGCAACTGGAAGGAGAAGGGGCTGGGGAAAAGGCAGTCACAGAAGTGGGATTTCCATATCAAAGGGCAAGCCTTTGGCTCTGAATGGTAATTAAAGTACCCCGATTTCATCTTCCTGGTCAAGTCATGAAAGGGGAAAAAATTAGAGAGAAGAATTTTTTCACTCCCTTCAGACTACAGAAAGGAAAGCCATAAATTAAATGAAAGCTGAGCTTAAAGGTGTCTAACGCTTCAATCTTTGCATCTAATAGAAACTATGATTTTTTTCAAGCATTTATTCAGTTCACATCTTCCTTCTACCCTGATTATGAAGGATATAATGTCTGCTTACATTTAGTGGGCACACATCTCGGGCTTCCCGAGTTGGTAAAGTTATCAGTTTTCATTACACTGCCTTGGCGGCCCAGTCATTGGGGAAGGTCCTGTGTACTTTGAGCAGAACTAACCTGTTTTACTAATTACTTCTTCAGGTAACCTAAAAACGTAAAGTGACTTGTTCAATTTTAGACATGTGTTGGTGTGACTCCAACACTTGTATTTCAAAATGCTGCAGATTTGACACTCACGTGCTACAAATTGTGCCTCTTTCATTGATTGCCGGAGCTATTTTACTGTCTTCTCCAACACTCCCATTTCTAAGGTTATTGCTGTATGAAATTATTATTTCAAATTGAAGTAAGGGGCTTATAAGTAGTTTCAAATTCATTAAAGGAGAATACCACTTATGTTCCAGGAAAGAAGGACTTAGAAATCTTATCCCATTTTTTTGGATGAGATGTTCAGCTTGGACCTACCTCTCTATTCATTAGCGATCACAGAGCTTTCTTCTTCTTCTTTTTTTCCCCTTTCTTTCTTTCTTTCATTTTTTTTTCCTCAAAAGAGCCCAGAAGCCTGGCCAAACTCCAATGTAGATAATTACATTCCACCTACCTAATTCCCTAGCTGCTTTAATTGGAAACAATTCCACTTTACTCTTCATCCTCCTTACTTCTTGTCCTTAAACTGCTTTGTAGCTTCTTGGGCATCTTTCACAAACTTCCATATATTTTCCATTTTCAAAGTACTGTTTTGGATTTTGGGGTAACGTAAATTTACTGAACTAGATGGACTAAGGGTCCATGGATTAGTACTTAAAGGTTTGCGAAAAACAAAACAAAACACAGACTCACAACTATAACTGGCTTCCAACTTACCTTCTGTAGTCATGTTGGACCCGATGCGCTAAGTGGAGAGTGGTTTGTCTTCCTAATGTGAATTAGCCTGTGTATTCTCAAAAGGTGATGTTACCATAAAGGGGTAAAACTTGGTTTTGAAAAGAAGAAAGGATTATCCCCCTTTCAAAAAGCATAGATACACATACGGTACATATAACAATATACTGGGTGTATTAAAATTTCATCGGGTGGGCTATTAGGGAAAATTTATAAAAATGTTCACTGGGAAAAATGATAGTGAAAAAAATACTAAGAGACACTAATGTAGGCTTATATCCACTCTTTTTTTATTGATGATACAAGAAAGAAAAGATGACAGAGGCCAGGAGGGCCTACCAGAGCATTCCATATGCCTTGCTTTCTTTTCTTGTTTCTCTTCATTTGTTATCAAAGTCTGTAGTACAAACCAGTTTGAGCTATTCCTCTGTTTCTTACTTCTTCTTAAGAAGTAAAATGGATGGCCAGTGGATTACAGTAATGAATGAATAAAGAGTTATAAACATATACTAATCCAAACACTTAAAATTATAAAGAATAATCAAATTAAACCCCAAAGGAGAAGGATCATAAATAGCATTAAGAATATATTAAACACTGACTGAGAATGATCATTGAAAATATCATGGGAAATACTAGTTACACATATTTTATGGAGGAAAAAGGTATATGCTATCTTTCAGACTTCAATAAAGAGAACATTAAAAGAATACTTAAGGATTGGATATAGTGATACATATTCTAACTTGCTCTTCCAAGGGAGTATATTGACTCTGAGATATTGACTCTGAGACAAAACAGTTAAGAATATTTAAAATCTGTGGCCAGATGAGACCCTTAGTCCATCTAGTTCAGTACTGTGCAGTGACCCCAAGAATGTATTGTGTGAGTATATTGTTACCCTGTAGGCCAAACAAAAATTGTTGAAAACACCCAAATAACTAACTGTAGCTTGGGAAGCAATGGGTGACAACGATGACAATGGTCACATTTACTTGGAGTTAGGAACTATTCTCAACACTTTGCTTATACTAACGTAATTCTCTCAAAAGTGCTGAGATTACTATTAGCATCATCCTTATTTTTATAGATTTAAAAATTAAGGCACAGATAGTTGAATAACTTGGCCAATAATTTTTAGTTTAAAGTTTACAATAGCATATCACCTAAAAGCCATATTAAGACTTTATATTTCTCTCCTTGTAAGATCTATTGCCTTCAGAAGAGTTGAATGCCACGGTAAATAACAGAAAATGTAATACTCTTTCTTCACAGGAAATTTGGGGTTTTCAGGGTTTTATGGAATAGTTCTTTCTCTTTTCCCTTCCGAAGAGAAAATATCTTAGAATTTTCACTTTAAAATGTGCACCATATCTCTTTTCAATAAAACTTATTTAATTATTTTGGGACTTAATGAAATCAATCTTAAAAGACATCTTCATGGGAATTTTTCATCCCTCTTATGAATAGTCACTGTGTTCTTGCTTCTCTTTTGTTTTGCCCTTTCCATCTTTGCCTTAAAGACAATGAAAAACATAAATGACTTGAGGGGACTTTCAGAGATGAATAAAGATTGATTTTGTCTTTTCTACCATTTCTAGTTGTGGGTTTTATAGATAAGTTGTCATGTGTGGATCTTATGTTGATATCAATAATTAATCAATCAAATAAAAAGTAAGATCTTAGATCCTTTTCAAATTATCTGCAATAAAGAAGTGAAAAAAGAAGATGTGTGTTTTCTCTGATCGTATCTGTGAAGAGCTGGACAAGAATTCAAATAATAATCTTACTCTCAAACAGAAGTTTATGTGTGAACTGCTTGATAGGGACACATTTGCCTCCTGTCTCTTGGCTTTCTCTTTGTTCTTATTTCTTTCCTTTCTTCTTTTTTGTCTTTCTTTTCTTATCTCAATGTCTCTGTGTATCTCTCTTGTTTCCTAGCTCAAGTGCATCATTTTCTGCCATTGTACTTAAAAAACTTGGCTGCAGGGGCTCTGAAATGAATAAAAATGTAATCCTCACTGTGCCCATTGTGTGCTCTCATTTGTTTTTGCTGTATCGATTTATCAGCGGAGGGAAATTACTTGCTGGAAGAGAGGATGCCAGTCAGAATGACATTTATTTCATAGTACAAGGAGGCTCTCCAGCGTGTTTCCATGTAACCCAGATATTGGAGCTGTAAAAGGGCTTGTAACAAGGTTTAGTGCTATGATTAGATCGTGTGGAGCACCTTGCTTTCATAACAACAGGCACTCTGCAGGAGCTAGGGCCTCCGGTTATGGTCAACCCCCCCTTTTTTTTTTAACATAGATACAGAATTCAACAATTCCCTCCCCACCTAAACTGTTTCTATTCCAAAAGCCAAATCTTGCAGACTTAGAAAATAAAAGGGGTATAGTTTTAGATGCCTAAAGCTTTCATAACATCAAATTAAATGCAAAAATAGATGAAACACTTGCCTATTAATCCCCTTAACATTTTATTTTGCCTTTTTCCCTTTATTTTGGAGAAATTGTTCCATTTTAATTCACCAAAGCGAATCTTTTCATTCAGTGATTGTAAGTTACATGTGCTCAAGGCTACCAATTACCTGTGAAACCAAACACATTCTCTATGTAGAAACTAAGGCAAGTGTGGCAAATTATAACAGCAACTGTTTTTGGCATAGACACTAGAGGTAGAATTTCATAGGTCTTTGCTATTTTTCTTACAAGGCTGGCATTCAGGAAATTAACTTGTTTCATTGTCTTCCTAATTTTCCACAGAGCTGATAACAATGGAAATGTTTGTTATAGCCACTTTTTCCCCTATCGAATGAGAGAAATCAATCGATTTTCTAGGAAATGTGTTCATTTTTATATGAGTATATAGGAGATATTTTCTTTTCTTTACCCCTTTCCTCACTGTTGAGAGTTGTTCATTTTGTAAAGTTGGCAAAAGCAAAAATGAATGAGATTTATGGAATGAAGAAAAAGTACCAAACTTAAATTGGCAAATTAGACAAAAATCACATTTTTTTTTAGCAGTACTTCTTTCAATAACTGGATCTGTGATACTGAGGTATTTTGGGCTGTGATAAAGTATATGGCTTGTTAATTCCTTTTCTGAATGTCTGACCATCCCAGTTCAGTAAGGACTGGGCTGTCTCCTTAAAGAAGACTGGAACTTTTAATCAAATTTATATTTAGGGTATAGCATGGATTGTCAGACCAAAGAGACAAGCAGTAATAGCTATTTTATGCTATTTTATTAAATGTGGAAGGTATTTATTTATTTATTTATTTTTGGAATTCAAGGAGGGCGTCTAAATATTGAATGAGGGAATAGAAGAACTTCTGACATTCCAAGTCATATTTCTGACATATATTTTGAGGCTGCTGTTCAACGTTTGCATACTTTTGGGCAGTTAATCAGACCAACATTAAAATTTTATCAGCCATCGTAAAAAATCAGGATAAGAATGAACCAAGTAAATTTTCTAAATATTGGATTTATGGGAATAGTAAGTGAGACCTGTTATTTATGTTGCTTAATTACACAGATCTTAGAGGTAAGTTTTTGTGTTAGTCTCAGCTGACTCACTCATCCTGTTGCTGCTACCCAAACATTGTACAGTTCTCTTTTGAGTATTCCAATACAGAATAATATAGCTTGCCAACTCCAGGAAATTTAGTCCTGGATGTTGGTTTTTACTGTAATACTCAGATATTAATTTTAACTGGAAAAGATTACAGGAATTATAAAGGACAAGTGATCTGGAATCTGATTTTTCACATTCTGAATAGAAAAGGCCTTCGGTATGAGAGCTCGTGTACAATACTCAGAATTGTAGACCTCCCTCTCTTAAGTGCCTTTCAATTAGAATTGTTGGAAATGCCCAGGGGAAAGGTAAGCATTTAAATTAAATGTATTAGACCTTGGCATACATCCTTTGAATTGGAGATCTATTTGGATACCTTAGGTGATAATTCTTAATGAACTTACTTTGTACTTTTGAATGAGTTGACACTCTAAATGACTAGGCATAATATTTTAAAAGCTAAATTAAAATGGAGTTTTGAAAAACTCAATTGTCCATGTTATTCTTTGTTGAGCTCTTTGAATTCCAAGATGTTTCAGAACTTCAAAGAGAAATGTTGCTGGCTTTAGGTTTTTAACAAAAGCCTACAATGGCTGAACCTTTCAGCAAATCTTTCAGCTTCTCTGTTCCAAGGACAACTGCAGTGTCATTTTCTACTCCTGCTGGTATTAATGGAAAACCAACCTTTTGACATGTTTAGGCTGTGTCTCAAAAGTTCTCTATCTCTTGCTGGGGTAATAAAGGTTAGAAATCACTAATGGCAAGTGATTTGTGTCTTGACGAAAATGCCTTTCATAAGACCTGCTTGAAATAGGTAGGCATAAATACTGAAATAATGATATAAAATGTTCTGGGTGAATAAATGACATTGGGGAAGATGCTGCCTCATACATTCACTTGTGCATGTACACACACGCAGAACAAAACTTGACCATCACAAACTTCCAACTTTAAGTTCTTGGTACTGGCATCAACTTTATTCTACTGTCCATCAAACTAGAAGTGGTTTTGAAAATAGGCATTTTAGATAGATTACTGAAGTCTATGTCTTTGTGATAGAACTATTGTTTCCTAACTCCTATGGTTTCTCATTCACTGAATTTAAAGGCAGTGCTTGGTCAAGTTTAAAGTGGAGATATACCTTCTTCTGTATCTTAAGGAGCAGGATTTCCTTGTGGTGTAAATACTACAATATCACCCCCCGCCCCCCCTTTTTTTTTCTGTAAGAAATCAACTGGAATAGAAAGGGAAGAAAAGCACTAGTATCAGAAATAAGTACCAGAACAAAAGTGCTCTGTGAGTACTAAGTGAAATAAAATAAATAATTTGAATATGGTAATAGTTTTTTAATGGTGCGAGACTGAGGTAAAATGTACAAGGGTGGGATCTGTTTTGTTTCCGTGAGGTAGTTTCCAGCTGCAGTGGTTCATTCTAGGCTCATCAATGGCATGTTGGCCTGGGTTCTCACCCCACTCTTTGCAATGCCATGTGATTGTGCAGCAACGTATGTGAACTTGCCTGGTTGACAGCTGTCAACTGTAAATGGCCATATGTAATGATGAGTAAAGTTGTTGTCAACTGTCAATAGGCCATATGTAATGATGAGAAAAGTTACAGGCTGCTGTCTGATTAGATGTAAGACTAGGAAGAAAAAAAAAAAAAGAAACAACACTGAAACGTGTTCCTGAAAGGTCTAAAACAGGTATGATTTTTTTTTTGTTATTAATCAGGGCCTTCTGTTATGTATTACTGACAGCTGTATTTCTGTTTTGACCCCATTTCTCTATAGATATATAAGATAAATCTTGCTTGTCAATATTTACTCTTAATGAATTGGGAAATTCTTATCAGCCTTACAAATCAAAGGCCTGAAAATATTCAAGGGAATATTCAAATGGAAGAGCATTTGAGTTTTCAGGCAAATACAATCCTATGAAAGACCTCTTTGTATTCACTCTCCCCTCCCCATTACAGAGAAAACATGTCATTCAAGACTAAGCATTTACTAAGCACTATTCTGTGCTGGGTAATGTGATGGGCAAGTGTGAAATGATTTCTTTAGGACAAATATTGTCAGCCCAGAGAGATGATCAATGACCCAGGCATGATGCACCGATACAGCCATAGAAACCATTCTTTGGTACCTCTTCTACTGAAGGGGCATATTTTTAACTATCAGCCTCATGAATTTTCACTATTGGGCAATTTCTTAGCCTTCACCACCTTCCTTCAACCATTTTAATGAAAAGATCCTCTTCATCATTTGCTTTGTGACTATCATACATTCACATAGAACCAAATATTCTGAAAAACATAAACAGGCAAACTTAATCGAGTTTGAAAGAAAGGGGCTGTGCATATTGAGATACAGCAAGAGAGTGTGTAACAAAGAAGCTACAACCAAAAAATGTCCATGAAGAAAAGAGGGAGAGAATGCAAGGCAAAAGAGAAGAGAAAAGACAAAAGAAAGGAACAGAACTTCCCATTTCTTCCATCTAATACCACAAATCAGTGGGTTCCTACTTTTGTGCCCTAGCTCCCTGAAGGCTACAACGTATTTATCTCAGAAACATTGGCTTTCTGAGCCTGTTTTTGGGGGAGGTTCTCCAGGAGCACCTGAGTGGCTCAGTCCATTAAGCATTTGGCTCTTGATTTTGGCTCAGGTCATGATCTCGTGGTTTGTGGGATCAGCCCTGTGTTGGACTCCTGGCTGAACATGGAGCCTGCTTGGGATTTTCTCTTTGTCCCTCCCTCCCATTCTCTCTCCCTCTCTCTCCCTCTGGCAAAATAAACAAATAAACATTAAAAAAATTAATTTCTTTTAAAGGCAAATCACCTCATGGCAAAGACAGGCTCTCTTCTACAAGCCCTTCTCTCAAGTCCCCCAACATGGGCTTCCAGGAAATTCTGTTCTCGTTATTTCTCCTCCCCTGCAAAGGGAGGCTTTACACAATTCCTTCTCAAACATTTGTTTTCTGTCAAGTTCAGTAAAACTTTGTCCTGAACAATAAGCCCCAGAAAGACTTCTCCCAGACCCTAAACTTTAAAAGACAGTGTGAGAAATAGTTTTGTATAAAATATCTCTGGCTTTTCTGTGTGTTTGTTTTTTTGAAATGCCATCAGGAACTTCTTATAGCTTTTGGATAAAGACTTAATGTTCCCACAGGCTCAGCTTCTCTGGCTCCCATAGAACTTGTCCCGCCTTATCTTACAGTGCTCAGTGCTTCAACACTCTGATCTTTTCTTCTGATCCACAAGGGCCCCAAGCTCTCTCCTGACCCTGGGTCTTCGCACAGACTCCCCTCCTCTCAAATGCTTTTTAGCCAACCTCATCCTTTTCTGAGTGAACTCTTCATCATCAAGCAGACTTCATTTGAGCCTAACTTCTTCAAGGAGCTGTCCCTCAGTCCTCAAACGAGTTCCTTGTTTCTATCATACTCTGTTCCTTTCCATCAGTACTATCTTAGTCTGGACTTGCATGCTTATCCTTTTGTGATTAGTTGATTAATGTTAATCTCCTTTCCTAAACTATGAGTTTCAAGTAAAGACCAGGCCTTTTTTTCTCCTATTGGTGTTTCTACCCCCTGGCACAGTGTCTGGCACATTGGAAACACTCATATATGTATATATACCCCAAAAAAATATATATATATATATACACACATACATACATACACATATACACACACATACACACACACACATACAAATGACTGCACCTTCTTCAAAGTCTTCAAAAATAATTGTGTAGTTGAGGGTTGGTAACTTTTTCCTTTCTGGAGGAACAGGCGTGCTTTAGTTTGTTAATTTTTTAAATGCAGTCTTTATATTCCATCATATTTCTCCTTTGAAATTGGTAGGAACCTTGTATTTTTTTTTTATTATTACCAGTTGCTAAAGCTTCACTTGGGTTTTGGCATGGCTATTTCATAAATTCTCTGTCCCTTTATCATTTACCTATGGCCTTTTTGCTTTGTATTTCATTATAAGCTGTCTCAAAGCTTTTTGGAAATATTTAGGAGTATATAATAATAAATCAGTGAGATGAATCAACCCTAGGCAAGCCCATTTCCCTGCAATTATAGTGCTGTTGGAATGCTTTATCCTTTTGTAAACATGACCTGAGAATTTTATGATTTTTTTCCCTCAATTTGTGGGAAACATTTAAAAAATTTCTTTTACTTTGCACCTGTACACTACTTCTCTTCCAAGAATATTTAAGCTTTAAGCACTTTCCAATCATTACTTGATTAGCTGCCAACATGTCAGTGTTTATAATATGGAAGAACTGAGGCAAAAAGAGCCAAAATTTCAGAATTAAAAAAAGAAAGTTGATAACATGAGAATGTATTCCTGGCTCTTGGTCTCTTACAGTTTCACTCAGGTGGTATGGTGGTAGGTTGGTAATAATTGGAATGAAATTATAATTTTAATTTCCTTGAGCTTTTTTTCTTTCACTCTGAAACATTGAGTTTTATATGACTGACAGTGACTGATATGACTGTCATAAGATACTTTACTTGAAACACCCTTTTGAAAAAAAATAGTGTTTATAAATAATTTGAGAAGCCAACAGGAAAAATAATATCCCAAAAATTGAAATAAGCAATTTTTAATAGTCAACATGATATGACAACTAAGTAAAAGTTTTATGAGAAAATATTATTAAAATATAGGCTCAACAACACTAGTCAAAATTTTAATTGTATGCATACCAATTTTGTGATGTTGAAGGCATAGATTTCATGGCCAAAGACTCAATTTGACCCAAATCTGAAATGGTAATGTGATGCTATCCAATGATATTAGTGTCTAGCAGATGAACTAATAAACACAAAATATTTGATACATATATGATTGTACATTGAAGCCATTTTTCTCTTTTAGATAAGTAGAATGTAGAATTGTTTACAGGTTAATACAAAAATATCAGGAGTGGATATTTTCCCTTCTTGGTCACTAAAGAATATTTCCTTTACTGTTGATTTATCTCCTTATATATTAAATTTGACTTCTGTATTCACATGTTTGTTTGTTTTTCCTCACCTGCTCTATATTCTACCTGTGTTATGTCTCTTTGATTTACATGCTTATTTACCCAAATTTTGTTGTTGCTGCTGTTTGGGTTTTAAATCTTGTTAAAAATTAGCTAAGTTTCGCATAAACAATTTCTAGATGTAGGTTGTATAATATACAGGTTTGTGTGTATAAATACCCACTTACAGTTCTTCCTCCACAACTCCAAACTGGTTAAGGCCACAGCTCAAATTTTAATGGACGAAGCATGTCACCCTGTCTGCCTATTGGTGTTAGGGTGATCAGGATATAGAGTCAAGTTATCTGCAGATTGAATTAGCGTCTCCAGCTCAATCTCAGGCAAGTCAAGTTGTCTTTGTTTTTAAGCTCCTTTTTTTTAAGTTTATTTTTTATTGATTTATTTTGAGAGTGAGGGAGAGAGAGAAAGACAGATAGACAGACCATGCAAGCAGGGCAAGAAGCAGAGAGAGAAGGAAGAAAGAATCTAAAGCAGGCTCTGTGCTGTCAGTGCAGAGCCTGAGTGATGTGGTGCTCTATCCTACAAAGGTAAGATCATGACCTGAACCAAATCAAGAGTTGGATGCTTAACCAACTAAGCCACCCAGGCGCCCCTTTGTTTTTAAATTTCTTAAACAAGTTCCCTTGTTTCTTTTAAAAAGATGTTTTCTATTTCCTGGGTTCTGTATTCATTAACTAATGCAGTAACTCATTCACTAGTATTTATTGGAGTCCTTTTAGGCACTAGATGCTCATCCTAGATTTTTGGGTTACAATTGTAAGGAAAAAGCAAAAACAGACAAAAAACTCTCAAAACACTAATCATGTTCTTAGCCACCATGGAATTCACAGTCTAGGGATAAGAATGAGTATTATATGCTGCTTGGCTGGCCCAGTCAGTAGAGCATCTGACTCTTGATCCTAGAATCATGAGTTCAAGCCCCATGTTGGTCATGGAGCCTACTAAAAAAAAAAAAAAAAAAAAAAGGAGGGAGGGAGGAAAGAAAGAAAAGAAAAATTAGTATTGTTAAACAATTACACAAAGCAATGTAAAAATGTGACCGTGATGAATGCTACAAGAGAATAATAAACATTGATGAGCCCTTAAATAGGAGGATTTGACCTCATCGGGATGTTTAGAGAAGGCTTCCCTGAATATAAATGATAATAGTAATGGTAATAGGCAACCCTATTTGTGGCTTTCTCTGTCCCCGGCACTGGGATGGTTGTTTTACCTGTGTAAATTTATCTAATCCTCCTAAATACCCTGAGAGGATGGCACTATTATTCACCGCAGTTTGCAGAGGGAAAATAAACACTAGGGATCTGTTCCAGCATCCAAATGCTTAACCATTCTTCTGTCCTGCCTCTGGGAATAATGGGGAGAAGAATGTTCCAGGCACTGGAACTTGTCAGCTTGTGACTAGGCCCTGGAATGACAGGGAGTACATTGATAGAAGGGGCTGAGAGAAAGTCAGCAGGAAGGTAAAGTCAGAGGAAGACAGCACAATACAAAGATGCCTCCATTTGCTTTTTGTGCAACTCTAGATTCCACTACTACCCATGTGTCTCAGGCTAACCCATGGGGAGCCATCTTTATTTATGGGGGTAGCAAATTACTCCTGGATTTAAGGTTTTCCAGCCAGATCTGCTCTACATTATATGGTAGATGACATAGCCTCAAGTTTAGATAAATTGCATACAATAAAGTGGAAAAGCTTTCGATTTTTTCTCTTCACCTCCAAATATAGAAAACAATGATTGGGGGGCACCTGGGTGGCTCAGTTGGTTGAGCGTCCAACTTTGGCTCGGGTCATGATCTCATGGTTCATGAGTTTGAGCCCCACATCAGGCTCCCTGCTGTCAGTATGGAGCCTACTTCAGATCCTCTGTCTCCCTCTCTGCCCCTCCCCACTCATGCCCTCTCTCTCTCAAAAGATAATAAACATAAAAAAAAAGAAAACAACAATTGGTAAAACACCAGACTTTACACTCACTTGCCTACATTCACAATTAAAATCGTCCTAACATAATAGGTGATCACTCTGGTCAGTTTACAAACTGATAAATGATTTGAGCTCAGATTAACTCTGGAACCATTATATAAGAGATACATAGATCATGAATGGGAAAAAATCATGGTTATTTTTGGCTGTTTCAACATTAAGAATATCTATGGTCAGGTAGAAGTTCCAAGTATAGTTAGATGGAAAATCCATTATTAATTTAAAACTGAGACCTTATTCTCTGGGGTTGTGTTAAGGGACTGTCAGTATATACAGTTATAATAATAATTGCAGATATAATTTAAGTACATAATAATCATATGCATGGTTAATGAAAAATTCTGTTTTATTTTGATAAGTGGTTAATTAAATCATTCCATAACACTAGTATTCTATGAGGCAACTCAGGGTTTTTAGAATGACTTTATTTAAATATTATATCCAAACAACACATAAAGAATAATGCTTGTTAAATGGAGTGGTTGTATGGAGAAGATCATTCATAGAAAATAAAATGTTAAAT
The DNA here is from genome assembly GCF_018350155.1 of Leopardus geoffroyi. Lineage (NCBI taxonomy): Eukaryota > Metazoa > Chordata > Mammalia > Carnivora > Felidae > Leopardus > Leopardus geoffroyi. The sequence goes on along the minus strand of NC_059341.1, from coordinate 58,073,688 downwards.
TTATAAATATAGGACAAGTTAAAATAATATAGTTCATATTTGTAATAACAGTTTTAGGGTTTTTTTCCTCTTTGAATTAATAAATAGTGTACTTTTGAGCACTCCCTACTTTTAATGCTTTGGTTGTAGTTAAAGTAAATATAAGACAGAAATTGCTGGTCTTACCTGAAAGTAGAATATTTTTATATATTCATAATATTCATAAAAACACATTTTACATAGAAAACATAATAAATTCCATGAAACAAAGGAAATATTAGAGATTATTTATAAGCTGGAATAGAGAAATACAGCGTTGGTTGTTAAAGTCTTTAAACATGTCTCCAGTAAATCATGCTTTTAAATAATATGTTTTATGATATAAAAGTAAATGATCTAGAGTTCTAAGTTCATAGGGCTGTACATATATATTTTCTTTCTTTTCTTTTTTTTTTTTTTTGCTTTCTTTCTGATTATAAAAGAAAAAATATTGTAAAAAAATATTGAAAAGCCTCCACAGTTGCCTTTTCCCAGAGATAAGTTATGTTTTGTTTTCTGTCTTCTGGTTAGGTATAAAGACATCCTTTTCCCTCCCTTAAAATTGTGTCATAATCTTAATTCCCTGTTGATGGACATTAGGGTTGTTTTCTGTTATTTGGCAAATGATGCTACAAATGAGTATTTTTATGCACGTATCTTTGCACATGTAAGTGATTATTTAGATAGGATAAATTACCAGAAGTGGAGTTGCTGGGCTGAAAATCATGCACATTTAGAATTTCCACACATATTGCCAAATTGCCATTCGAAAGTGTATAAATTTACACTCTCACTAAATATATATGAGGATTTGTTTTCTCCCCAGCTATTAGCACTGGGTATCATCTTCTTTTAAAATTGTATCAGTTGGATAGAAAAGTGATATCTCATTGCAGTTTTAATTTGCATTGCTTTGATTATTACTGTATATACATGTTTGGAAGAGAATAGAATGGCATAGGAGAGGAAACAAACTGTATTTGTATAGCTTCATTGGGAATAGAGCTCAGGTTGAGACATTGTTGAAAATGGAACTTTCATGTTAGTCTATTTCACATCATCCAGTGTTTTCCAAATGCCCTCATTTTTTTTTTTTTTTTTTTTTTTTGGAAAAAAAACAGTTTGCACGTCATGACATATGCATTGAACTGTTTGCTTCAGTGGAGGAATGTGCAGAACTGTAGCAAAACCTTCTTTATAATGAAATTATTTTAATACCTTTCAGGCAAGAAATTAGTTTCATCAAGAAAATTGATTTAATTTAGAAGAGACGCAGTATTTATAGCCATAACCAGGTTAAACATTTCTCTCCACTCATCTATCAGAAAATAGCTTCTAACCAATAGATAGCTCTAAATCAATTAGTTCAGTTTAAGGTTTTCAAATTTTATTAATACTCCTCCCATCCTTATGACATTTATTTCTGCTGTGCAAATCTTTGAGTTTCTTCACAAAACTTCACAAAACTGATAAGTACCTTTTGCTGGCCAGTTGACCGATCCAGAGAAAAATTTGCAGTCTTGACAATAATGGATTCTTTTGGTTCATAGAGCTGGAGAGTGACAAACGATTTCAGCAAATTCTTCTGAATATTATTCAAATTCAAATTCTCCCTAATATTATTATTTTTTCTTTCCAAGTGCCTATATTCATTAAAAAATTAAACTTGTATAGTGTAAGAAAACTTACTTTCTTCCCCATGGCTTTAATAACAGGCAGAAATTTTAGTAGCTGATTAATTTTCATGAATCATCCAATACTTACTGTATTTTAGAAACATAAGTTGAAGAGAAATCAAGAATATTGATATCCTACAAATGTAACCTTGCCGTTTGCCAGACCTGCATGCTGTGGATCTTTACTGCACAGTTTTTGAATGGCAGCCTAATAAGCTTGAATATTCCACTGAGACTGAAAGAGAAGTAAATTTTTTGCAGTATCGTCTCCAGAGGCACCTTTGGTCGTCTGAACGCTGCAAACTATGAGTGAAGCTTGGATCCTTAGAGCGTACCTTGTGCAGCAGTAGTAAAAACAGAGGATGAGTTTCATTGCAGATCATCTCTTGATGTGAACCTTAGTTGTGATTTATGAACCCTCCTGCCATAATCATGGCCAGTAACAGAGTGAAGGATTGTTTTTAATTGCCTTGAATTTTGTTCTTATTTTGAAAAAGTATTCTGTGTCTTAAATTTTCACTGAAAGAAATTTTAAACCATGACATAGGAACAAAGAGTTGTTGTTTTTTGTTTTTTTTTTTTTTTTTTGTAATGAACTCAGGCAAAGCCACTCAAGTATTTAAAATCTAATTATCTCTGTTGAAGTTATTTAAGTTGTGCCCAAGTCTACATTTATTTAACTACTTGGAAAGTATCTTGTTGTTTTAGATGTATTTGGTATACTCTGGTATTACACTTTATTTTTAATTGCAAAATAATATGCTTAGTTATAAATAAGAGAAAGCTGGACACTGAACCTTATGTTCTTTCCAAGAATGTCCAGGCATGCTTAGGAATTCTCTACTGTTACAGATTTGTAAAAAAACACGAGGGAGGGACTTCAGAGTACATCTAATCAGTCGTCCTATTTCATGGCACCACATATAAACTATTACACTTAATCCTGAAACTCTAGCCATAGAAAAGAGCTTTAGTAATCCATTCTCAGTGAATACTTGAATTATGCATTTTTTTAAATTATGCCATTAAGACAAATCTGTACAGTAATAAGTATCTCAAGTTGAAAATGTACATTGCATATTAATTTTCATGGAAAAGTAGAATATGAAAAGCAATACGGTCATCATAGATGTTGTTCACTAGTAACAACCAATGGTTGAATTGCATCATTTTACGTGTGAATTTCCTCTACTTCCACCAAGGGTAAATGCTCTGGAGTGAAATTCAGCTGCCAGTCCTGGCAGTCTTGAGATGTATAGTTAGGCATTAGTGTGGGATGGAAAATGGAATTTGTTTTTGTCCTGATTTTATTGGAAGGGGGAAAGGGTAGCTAAATTATCACTTAACTAGGAACTGGGCCAATCAAACAATAATGTGTAAGATAAAGACTTCGATGACTTACACGTGTTTAAGAATTTAATATCATCATCTGGAAATCTTGGCATTTGACTTCGAGATATAGCATAGCAGAATCGCCATACGTTGCATCTTTGCACAGAAAGCTGCATTGTTCTTTTAGAAAATGTGGTTTTATAGAATAGGTTGCAACCTACCACAATGAATTTTCAGCATTAATATTGACAAATGACATAGAACAGCAAGCAAATGCTGGCAAGTGAGGTATTATGGCAGGCACAATAGTGAGGCTTCCAGTTTAGAGCCAACCATCAGCTTCTTTGACCTGCCATTAAATAGCCATAACCTTGTCCTAAAATTAGAATTTTAATTTCAGGCTTATGATTTAGGCGCATCTTACAAATTAAAGAAAAAGAAAACACTATAGATAACGAAAATGAGTTTTTGAGGCTGTTTAATATGAATACAACCACTGCTTGGAGTTTTTATATTTTAAAATGGATAGTCAGGCAGTAAATAGGATTTCAGTATATGTCACAGTTAAGGATCTCTTTATATAGTGCCATAACTTTATGTATATAAAAAGATACATACATTTTGCTAAAATTAGCATAAGGCCTCATATCTGGAGCTATGTATTCCCTGTGTGGCAATGCAGTTTTATTCCTTATGTCTTCTATCCCCTCATCAAACATATATACTTAGGACATTGGCTTGAAAGGGAATGGTCAGGTTAAATCTCCTTTTTGAATAAAAGTTTTAATAATCGCATAAAAATAGATTGCAGAAATGTCTTCAGACATTTAGAACCAAATAGTGGCTCTATACTGGCTCTAAGATGAGACTTCTAGTAGAAAAGTTTGTTTTCTTGTCTTTAACCACTGAATTCCACTTTCTCTTCTGAGTGTAAACTGGCAGATTAGACATTTCCAAGGGTTTGTTCAGTGTGAAGTTTTTCAGGTGATTTCAGTTTAATGCAACCAGATAATTGTAGCTCCGGGGCTTAGTTAGGTTGTAAAGCCGCTAATCCAGACAATATTACCCGGTCACATGTTGTGCTTATAGGAGACACCTCTGCCTTTAATGGTCTCTCCCCATGCTGGCGATTTCTAGTTTCAGAAGTCCTATAAAAATGAGGCACACCAGGCCAAGATTAAGCCTGGAAAAAAAAATTAGAATATGCAGTTTGGGGCAACAATGTAAAACCTTAAATCTTTTGCCAAAGATGAAATTTGATATTTTTGAATCATTAGGTTCTACCTTATTCCTTCTCGTCTCTAAGAAAATGTAGCACTGAATTTGAAGACCACATCTTCTTTTTTGTTTAAATGAGCTACTGCCAAAGCAGCCATACTCTAAGCATTTATAAATAGTTTAGTCAATTATTACAGTTATTATGTGATAGGACTCTCCCTTTCAGTGGAGTGCAGTAATTCACTTTCCATATTTATTCCACTCAGAACCTCTTCTGAACAGCAATTGTAATGCAATATTGAATAATGATATTGTTGGGATTCTGAAGGTTGTTACCTTTTTCTCTCACCCTGACCAAAATTTGGCACTTCTATTGTAGTTAATACATAAATAGATGCTTATAAATAATAGGGAAATCTATTCATTTGTCAAACCTTTGTTTGCTCCTGTGGCCCACATGCTAATGAACAATTGGGAAATAAAACAACAATGGGGAGAGGCAGTTTATATGTGATTAAGCCTCTCTATTCTGACACTGAATGTTAGAGGTGGGGAGAAGTCCTGCCTTAGAGCACACTTAAATGTGGAGTATACAAATGGGAATTAGGATTCTATTGTGTCTAAGGCTAGGTTTAGGGTTTGGATGGTGTAAAATATGTAGGATCAAAGAGGACAGAGAAGGTAGAAATTGGGAGCTCAGGCACTGGGATTCTTGCGGCGTAAAAAGTCATTTCGTGGCAACAAGACTGTACTCAGTAAAGTGCCTGGCCCAGAACTTAGCTCCCTATAAATACATCTTTTATACGTGCCTTCCACTTCCTTTTTCTTTCCTTTCATCTCCTTGCCTCTGACACCCGCCCCCCCACCCCACCTCGCTGCTCCTCTACTATTTATCTTGGGAGAGAAGGGTATACCATTTTACTCTTAAACGGTTTTCATATCAATCCCTTCTTCCAAACTTTATGTTTTCCAAAAAATCATGTGTTGGTGTCATGGCTATTAAATATGCTGACTTCTCTTTGTTATCCTACAAGGAGGCTGACAGTAAGAAAATGGACAGTTTCCACTTGTCTTTAGTTTTGGTACCTTGGATCATAGAGAAAATCACCCCTCTTCAGCTGAGGTTGCCAACACAAGGACCACTATGACGCTTCTTAATTGTGATGGGGTTCTCTCTGGGCTGTGAAGAGGAAGGACTAGGGATGTATAGAGGCCATGCTGGCTGTTCCATTCTTTTCCCTACCCTGGTTGTTTTCCCTCACAGTCTCAGAAGCTGCTACTGTCCTCATTGATACAAAACATGTGCATAGGTAGCATCACTGTCCCAAGGGTGGGTATAGTGGTGGGAGAGGAGAGTGAAGAGGGAAAAGGAAATTAGATGGAGGAGGCAAACTTTCTTCCTTCATTTTGAACATGTGGAAATATTCCACATGTTTTATTTAAAAGTATATAGGTGCATTGGCTTTGTTATCCTAAATGTGGAATTAGATTAACTTATTTTATGATACATTCTGGTCACCATTAGAATCTGAAGGAATTCTTTAAATGAAATATTAAAAATTTTTAACTTACTTAAAACATACCATTCACCTTAACTATATTTATAACTTATTATATAATCCTTGTTCATGTTTGATGCAACAGAGAATTCATTGGAAATATAGGGCAAAGGTAGCCCGAGTTGACTTTTGTAGGCTAGCTCTGTAAACAAGATTTTCACATATGAAATAATTAAATGAGATATTAAAAACATCATTCATGTTTCAAAAAGTACATCTCTATTTTATATATGTAATAATTGTTACTTTTTTTTCTTGTTAGTTTGCTTATTAAAAAATCTTTCTTTAAGATCCAGGCTTGGAATTTAAATTACCCAAATTTTAAGTTAATTTGAAGGAAATTAGAAAATATATTTGCATTCCTAATTGTCAAAATGGTTACTATTAGTCCATTATTCTACACATGTGAATTAAAGTTGCTTTATTGATGATTTTGGTATTGACCAATTAAAGTTGGATTAATCAATTAGGGTTCATTTCGTTTTACACCACAGTAACCTAGCTAGCTTTTTTTTTTTTTAATTATAGAATATTGGAGTGTCACAGCGCCCCAAATCTTAGAAAGGCAGGACCCATAGCAGCTCTGGGGAACCCTGGGGAACCCCCTCTCCCCGACTGTTACCATTGAAATGATTCAGTGGCCTTGACTTGCAAATGAGGCCTGAAAATAAAATATTTATTCAGAACCAATAACATGCTAAATTCAGAACATACCAGGAGTTATACTCTGGAGTTATTGCACCAATTTCTGCAGAAAATAAACAGTTTCTTGGCAACCATCTCATTTTCCAATAGGCATTTGAACCTCTAATGATCAAGAGACTTTGGCAAAGTTCCTTGATCCTTTTCCCAAGTGGTGCCCTGTTTTAAGCTTCCAGAGGACACACTGAGCATTCCAGATCTGTATTCGTTTTCTGAGCTGTAGATACTGACCTACTTTTTTTTTTTTTTTTTGGCAGAGTTTGACCTTTCCCTGAACTCCCCAATGTGTTTATTACTTTCACCTGCTTCAATGCCCTTATGGCACTCTACCTGAATAATTACAAAAATACAAGCTAGAGTCCTTATGGTTAAAGGCTGAAAACTTCCAATCAAAAAATGGCGTCTGGCAAATGTCTCTTATTGCCAATCAAGTGCTTTGCAAACTTACCCAACTCTGCCTCTTGATTATACTCCTCCCTGGTTTCCACTACTGCCTTTCAGATTTTTCTAATTAGAAGGTAAGGAAACTATAACCAAATAGCCCTGGGTACATAAATCAGGGAAAGATTGCTGAGGTGGTGTCAGCTGCAGTGAATCAGAATTTGAGCCTTTTGTACCCACCCCCCCAACCCCCCGCCGGCCCAGTTTCTGCCCTGGTAGCCTGCAACAATCTGGAGTTCCAAATATTTTCCTATGGAAATTCTGAATTTCATCATCACAATTTCTCAAGTTTACATATGATAACTCTTTTATTACTAAGTTAGTGAATTTTATGTGTAGCCTGATCGATTAATATTTTGGGTTAGAATATCAAGCAGTGCTTCTTAGTGCTAGGTATAAAGATGAGCAGAGTGTGAGAAGAACACAAATCCTATCATCTGATTACAGTTGCTTTTTTATCATCCCTGGAGTGGATCATGCAAAGTAATCTATTTCTACAATTTTATAATTTTTGACTAATTAAAGGAAAGTCTTGTAAGTAATCATAAGAGATTCAATTGTATTACTCTTGAATATCAAAAATAGCTGAATTTGACTATGGAAAGTTAACCCTAGATGAAAATTATGTGTCATTAGGATATAAAAGTATCACCTAAATCTCACATTATAAATACATAAAATATTAAACATGTATAAGAAAGATACTCTTTTAAAAAGATAAGCCCTTCACTTTCAGGTCTTGTTTATGAAATTCATTTGGCTACAACAATTCTATTACATAGGTTCGAAGGTACATTTCAGCTCAGCTTTCTCCAAGACGTTGCTAATCTTGTACTAGTGGAGTCCAAACAAACACAGGGTTTCTGCTGTTTTATGTGTTTTTTCATTTGTTAGTGCTTTAGTTTTGAATAAACCACAGAAGTACTTCACACATTGAAGTCTGGTGATTTCTAGTAGCTAGAACAGATAGGAACCCAAAACAAGCCTAGAAAATTTAAAATTAATGAATTAATCTATCCCTCTGAGCTACCAAGCTTTACTCATAAGATAGCTTCTTTCCTAGACTATGTAGTGTAATAAGCTTGAAAACAATGTTTTCTGAGCACAGCAAAATAATGCAGCAAATCAGAAAAATGAAGGGCCGTTGCAGGGGTGGAGATGAAAAAGCAAAACAAAATAAAATACAGAAAGTACTGCAGTCATAATAAATTGATCCCATTTACTGTAATTCAGGGTTTCTTATCCTCAGCAGTGTTGACTTTTTGGGAGGAGGATTTGGATAGGAGTGGGGGTGGGGAAGGGTTGTCCTGTGCCTTTTCGGATGTTTAGCAGCAAACTTAGCTTCTGTCCCCTAGATGCTTGTTTTACCTTCTTTCCTTCCCTGTTGTCCCCACAGTTGTGACAAACAAAATTGTCTCCAGACAGTACCAGAGTTCCCTTGGGGGGCAAAATTGACCCCTGTTGAGACCACTGATGTAGCCTTTAACAAGTGTAAAAACCTTCGAGGTCCATCAAAGCATACTTGTGATAGTCCTTGCTATAACTTGAAGCCATCAAAAAGTTGGTCTTTAGCTCGTTCTCTTTAATTTGACAGGTAAACGTGCTACATTTTAGAAAGCCCTATATTCTACAGACTGGAATTTTAAAGTAAATTGATGGTGCTTGTGTGGTAAAGGTCAGTAATTTTAGAAATTTACATACAAGGAACCATTTTAAAGTCCTGTGACATGGAAAAATTGTTGAAGATAATCATTTTGTAAAATATTTGCTTGCCTGATTATGCAGTCAAGTATTACAGGTCCTCTGGCATGGCCCTTTAAACTGATACTAAAATTATCTTCAGTTTCCTGAGCGCACATTATATAGGACAGTAAGCGGAAACAGCCCGAGCACAATAGGAAGTGTGGGGAAGTTGGCCTCAGATCCATGTTTAGATTTGTTGGACAGTCAAAACTGGAAATGAATAAAGATCCCTCGAAACAAAGAAAGTTCCTCTCAAGATTGTTCTTGATAGTTCAGATAGCAAGTTGTACCTTTCCTTTATTCATTTGGATATATTTTCCCAAATAAAAAGTGTGATGTGGCTCCAACCTTTGATCTGTTTAAAACTGAACATATTGGAAAAGATGACTTATATTCTTTCTAGGGATTTATTTTATTTTATTTTATTTTATTTTATTTTATTATTATTCTTTTTTTCAACGTTTATTTATTTTTGGGACAGAGAGAGACAGAGCATGAATGGGGGAGGTGCAGAGAGAGAGGGAGACACAGAATTGGAAACAGGCTCCAGGCTCCGAGCCATCAGCCCAGAGCCCGACGCGGGGCTCGAACTCACGGACCGCGAGATCGTGACCTGGCTGAAGTCGGACGCTTAACCGAGTGCGCCACCCAGGCGCCCCTCTAGGGATTTATTTTAAAAAATGTATCTGGTTATTGAATGCCAAATGTGTATATGCACCTTTCTTATACTGGCTATACATATCCAAATGGGATCAAATAACATGGTTGACAGTATCATCTATTGCAATAATATTTGGAATGTTTCAGATTCAGAAACCGTTACCAATTAGGTAGTCTCTTCAGGAAAACTCAAGTTTGGAAGGACCGCTTGTAGGAGAGTGGCTGTCTGTCTACAGCTGCCTCAGATTAAAGTTTGCTTATGCAATAGAATTTTAAACCTTAGATTCTGCCTTGCCAGTTTGAATTTAATGTTTTTCCCTTTCCTGCATTTTCACTATTATTCTTTAACCTCTGAGTTCTGTAATTTGCACCTGTGTTTCCTTAACATAATTTTAGTCTATGGTGTTAACTTTTCTATGGTATACTTTTTGTATTTTAATTTTTCCTCATATCTTATCTTCATGAGTGTATACATTCTTCCCTATTTTATCTTTTTTTTTAATTTTTGCTTATATCTTCCTTGATATTATTCCTATGTTTTTTATGTATTTTCATTATAATTCACATATTGACTAGAATATTCTATAGAAATTTTTTATCCTTATCCCATTTTCTTTGCACTTATTTTAAATATTATTTACTTATTTCTTTGGTATGACTATTATCTGTATTTTTCTATTGATTTTCACATCTTTGCCTTTCATTAAAAGGCTAGATATATGAGGAATAGCTATAAAATCCATGTTCTGGGAAGAAGATTTTGAATATGTTACTCTTACAGTCCCCTAGAGCCTACTCTAAAATCTCAAGTGTCAAAAACTCAACTATCTACAGGAGCCAGACAGAACTGGTGAGGACTGGGATGAACCCAAGAGTATGTGTCTCTACCACATGGGCAGCTTCCATTTTGTACCAGTAGATTGCTGCCATGTGAAAGGCTGAGGCGTAGCATTGCCAGATCTTCCAGGTTTTCAAAAGGTGTCAGAAATATGGATTCTCTTGGTTTCTAAATACTAGAAAATACTTTTATAACATGTTAATACTATGTAGGTCAAACAGAATGCCAGACAGTGATATCCGGCTACTTTTCAAAGCTATTGCAGGAACAGTTAAAGGCAGGCTATATTGTTAGCCAATTCAATGATTTCTTAAATCAGGAGGTTGTTTCGCTCTTATCCAGTCATTCTGAGAGTTAGAAATTAGCACTGTTTAGCTTCTCTTTCTGTCTTAGGGTACTTTTCTAGTAATAATAATCTTAATGATCAGGATTCTCTTCTCTTTTAGGAATAAATTTATTTTCTACCTTTTGGTTACTTGAATCCTGAAGAGATTAAGTATTAGTAGATTTCTCTCTGTGTTAAGAAATTGCCCTATACATTTACAGCTATCATGTGTGGTCTTGTCCTACTATTTTTTGTTATTTCTATTTTAATACTACCCATGGAAGTCTCGTTAAATATAAAGGGCATTTCTAGAATTATTCCCAAATTATCATAAAACAGAATGATTAGGAAACAATATTAAGAATTCTAGAGAATATTGTATAAATAGAATGTTGCATAAATAGAAAGATGAGAATTGTTGAATAAAGTGGAAATGAGGTAAGTCATTGCTATGTTTAGAGAAAATAATATAATCTTGCTTACAAAATATTATAGTAAGTAGAAAAAAATCATACAAGGTGAATGAAAGCAGGATGAAGTTAACTGGAGTGATTTATAAGAAAGTCATTGTTTCTAAATGGATTTCCACATTTGTTCAGAAACGTTGAAGAGAATTATGAAGTTCCAAAGGAATTGGTAATCCTGTTATTGATTTCTAGATCCCAAATACCCAGCACTGTTCTAGAACAGTAGAGGATAGTGAAAGTGAAAGCAAATTGATTTTTTTTAATACTTTGTCATATGCTGTATCATTCAACACTTAACACTATGGAGTAATCAGGAGAGTCATTATCCCTGTAGAAACTGAGACTAAGGAGAATGAACAATGTTACCGAAGACACATGGTTAGTTCTTAGATGTCAGAAATATAACTGTAGGCTCTTTCATTCCTGGTCTATCATGCCATTCTGCTGTTCTGCTATATTATCATTCATTGGTAAATAGATAGTCATAGCAATCATAAAATGTACTGGGGAATCCATTACTCTTGTGAGTTTACATGTGGATACACTAGGTAAGATTCTCAATAATTGACAATGGGGTCTTTTTATTTTTTTTTAATACAGGTTAGAACATACAAGAAACTAATGGTGAACCTCTAACCTGTATACTCCTTTTTGATTATACTGTATTTTCAGTTGGTTGAATTGTATGATTTTTTTCTTAGACTTGAGTTTCTGGTTGAGCTTATTTAAATCCAAAGCTGTCATATTTTTTGTAAGTTTTTTTAATTTAATTTGAGAGAGAGAGCATGAGCAGGGAAGGGGGGAGGGGCAGAGAGAGAGAATCTCAAGCAGGCTCTGCACTGTCAGTGCAGAGACTGACATAGGGTTCGAACCCATGAACCACAAGGTCATGCATGACCTGAGCCAAAACCCAAGAGTCAGATGCTTAACTGAGCCACTCAGTACCCCCCATACTTTTCATATTAAATAAGTGAGAAAGAAGGGAAGCAGTCACGAAACATACTCCTGTGCGATTTTCCTGTTTCAGCCATTTGCAGAGTTTCCACTGATTGTTCTAAACATGTGACTTGAACACAGAGGAGTAAATTTTGTCACTCTGCTCTAAAAAGAAAATAATTCTAGTGTGGTCATTTTCAACTGAAATTTGAAGAGAGGGAACAGGGCCATCAGCCCTTCTAAATAATGGCTCTCTTCATCCTCCTGGTCCATCTCAAAGCAGGCGCTTCAACTCTTGTTCTCTTAATCCTGTTGAAGGCTTGTGCTTTAGCTATGTGGAAAAGCTCTTGATTTGAATTCTGCAGAAATGCAGAATGCAAAATGAAGATGAGGTCCTTCTGTAGTCAGGTTTTGTTACTCAGTAGTTAGCTCAATTTTCAGTATAATATTTTCGATTTACATCTTATCAGGAAGCAGGATAGAACAACAGGTCAACATCATGATTGTGTGCTTTTGCTATTGATTATATACTTACGTATGCTTCTACGGAAGTTACCAGGAAACCTCTGAAAAATTGCAGAATGAGAGCTCTGTGTCAGAGTACAATTCCTGCCTTTTACTGAGACCTGAGACAGAGAACTGATCTAGGTGGATATATTACTTCTGGGCCAGTGTTGCTTTGTTTTCTTTTGTTTTTATCATTTCCAGTTTGAACCCTGATCATAAGAGTGAAAGTTCAGCCCAACAATTTGTTCATTTTCATTCATTCTCTCCTGCACGCCCTCTCCTTCCTCTGCACCTCCCTCTCCCCAGCCGGTTGCACTTTTCCTGGAAGTAAACAGTAGATGTTACATATATTAACACTGTGCTCCATACAGTGCTTTTGGGTGTGCTCTCTGTGCAATTCCCTGGCAGTCGTAAATTAATTAGAAGTAGACAGGAACCACAGAAAAAGAAAGTTCTTTTTTTCTCCCCCCTCCCCCCTTTCTTTTTCTATGGGTAAATAGCTCGTTCCTTTGTTCCTGGGTGCACGATTTCATTTCTGCCATTATTGTCCTCATTGTTCTCTGAAACAGGAGGGGTCTGGGCCAGGAGCAGCAAGGTCTCAGCTAATGACGGGAAGTCTTTAAAGTTTGCGCTGCATTTCATCTTCTCTGTGGGAGTTTTAGGACGTATCCAGTGTTTGATCCCCACCGCGCAACTTTGCTTCTAGTTAATTAACAGATCCCCCATTACACACTCTCATCTAGAAGCACATGGGAGGCCTATTGGGAGGTAATTCAAGGCCAATCTGAGTGATGGCAAGAATTAGAGAAATCAGTTGTTTTAGGGCTAATGTTCAGGAAATAAAGATGTCCCATTTTAGAGATCTCATTTGAAATTTTTGATTTTTTTTTCTTTTCTATTTAAAAATAGAAGATAAGGGAATTATTTTGTCCACATAGTCTTACTGTGACTATTCAGGAGAGTTTGAACTTAGAACTCTTTATGACTACATGGAAGAAAAAATAAAAATGAGAAAAAAAGCTAGACAGACAATAGTATGAGATGATGCAAGGCTAACAAGAATTTTTTGTTGCCTTTTTATTAGCTGTCTTTCCCTGCCCAGCGGATTAGCCGGGTCCTAACTCCTAACTGTCCACAACAACTTTTCCAGGACACATGAGGCAGAATAGCTGGCCAGAACATCTCAGTAGTGGCTCATTTTACAGTCAAGGCTAAATCATACTTCGTTCTCATGTTGCTGGTTTGTTTCCAAAGGTGTCAAAGTGATTTACAAATAATAAATAGTGGCTTCAGTACTAGGATCACCTCCCCTTCTAGCCTCTTTCCAGATGAATGTTGCAAAATAAAACAAAGATCCAAAGTTAGAAGTTGGCATATTGATGCCAGGATAGAACCCTCATATTTCAGTGACTCTGCTATCCTGGATCCCAGGTAGTCCAGGTTTGGGTAGCATTTGAAAGGGAACGCCTTGTTTAATTTCTTACCCTTCTACAGTTTCCCCAGCCCTATGAGCAATGACCCCCTTTATCTAATGAATTAGGAGCTACTCCTGCCTTGCAATTCTCAGTTCGACACTTGGCAATGAGAATCAAACCGGGGCTATTTAGTGCAGCAGTAAATGGCCCGCCACATTAGCCCCCTGGCATGCTAAGCTATTAGGTTGTTTTACTGTTGTTAAAGTTACATTTGTTAGGTGGAGTTGCTGCCCTTCCATACAAACTCAGCAGTGCCTGATACTGGCGGAGGCGGCACGTGTACAAAACGTGTGCCATGCGGGACCCGAACGGCCAGGCAGTATGGCTGTGCTGCACATAAGAAGCATTCTTCTGTCTGAAAAAGCAGACACATGGATTATTATGATTCAAAACGAAGAAGAAAAGGAGACCACTGGACAATCATGATTTTTGCACTTTGCTGTGACTAAACTAATTACATGGGCTCGATTAACCATTAATTTATAGCAGTTTTTAAGTGAGCCACTAATTGTCATAGTGCCATGGAGAAGAAAGGCCAGGGATGAGAGGCACTAAATAAACTGGTGTGGCACTCCACAGACCAGCAGCCAGTGCTGCACACACACACTGGAGCTGGGCAGAATCTTCAAGAACCAAAAGATGAGCATGGGAATGAAGGAGAGATATTCAGGGTGCTTCAGTGGTGGTGGGTGCGTGCGTGCGTGCATGCTTGTGTGTGTGTGTGTGTGTGTGTGTGTGTGGAGAGAGAGAGAGAGAGAGAGAATATTTCTGCAAAGAAAGGAAAATGCCAGTACTATATAGCTCCATGTAGCCAGCTTGCAGGGTTGAGTTGGCATTTGGTAACTTGGTAGCGGCTGCCAGTGTGTGTGTGGTGGGAGAAGAGGGAATAGACAACAAGAAAAACACATAGAGCTTAAAAAAAGATGTAAAATGATTCACTTCATGCCATATGGACAAAAATGTTGTCACAAAAATAAGGCCAAAAAATAGTGCCAGGTTAGACTTTTAGTTCAAAAACATATGTATAATCATCCCCATGAACATGAATTTTAATTAGTATTTTGATAGAGAGAAACCAGATATTTTTTTAACCTGCTCTGTTCTTGTTTTCTGTTCCTCTCCCAGTTTTAGCCTCCATTAAACATTCATATACTGTATGTTTTGTGTCTGTATGAAGAAAATGCCTTATCCCTGGATTGGTGGGAACGCAAACATCTTGGTTTTCTGTGGCATACAAAATATCTTCCCAGTGGAGCTCACAAGCAGAAACTTATTGCTGGGAAATCTAGAGCTCTCTCGGAGCCCTGGGCACACCAGGAAGGAAGGACGCCATATGCCTTTCCCCTTTGTCAATGGAGGCATCTGTACCCATTTGCTTCCCCAGATCGACTCTTCACACCCATCCACATCTCATCTCCCTGGGATGCCTTTTAAAAATGAAACAAGTTTAGTCTATATACATATTACTATGTGACAGGGCAGTTTTAGAGAAAAATGGGTAAGATTATCACCACAGCAACTTAAAAAAAAATAGAACATATAACTTATTGGTAAATAAACTTAATGAATGCTCACATTTTACATATTAGTTTTCTTACGTCTACTTCTCAAAAGGGTTTCAGATGACATCACTCATCAGAAGATACTGTGCTGAATCATCTTCCCTTAGTAAAGCTCTTTCCCACCTTAAATAAGGTGCCTCAATTAATGCCCTGCATATGATAATGAGATGCTGATATAACAACAAGCCTCTGTTAGCAATGAATTTGCTGCTTAGAGGGCCACCCACACCCGAGGGTGTTTTTTTTTTTTTTTTTTTTTTTTTTTTTTTTTACCGTAAAAGAATACAGGGGAATCAGATATGTGATTTTAAAGTGATACAATTGAATAAAAAACCTTGTATTATAAATCAGTCAAGTCTTGGTGCAACAGTATTCACCTAGTTTGTATTCTTTATTAAAATCCCTGAGCTTGCCTCTTAGTATTAGCTGTACTTCATTCTCTTCCAAGGGCAAGGATAAGACCAATGATAGTCTTAGGAAAGGTGAATTTTACCAAGCTCTTGGCGTCTCTCAGGAGTTTCTCAGACTTTTTTTTTTTTTTTTTTTTTGGCAAACACTAACACAGCCATTCCTTTTTTTCTTTCTTCTTCCCTTTATCCCCTGAGGAAACTCTGGTCCCTTCAGCGAGAGTGTGAGGCCCCGTAGCCTGGTTGACTACACCCTCTTGGTGTTGGCAGTTCTCTCTGGGCTTGTTGTCTAGACTTCTACTCTTCCTCAGAGTCATTTGTCATCATTCCTGTGGCGTTTATGACAACAGCAGAGAATGTGCCATTGGACACTCAGTGATCTCAAGCCACAAATGGAGATCATATCTAACCGTTATTTTGGGACTGCTGCAAGGATGGCTTTTACATTATTAGGCTGCCTCACTTGGGGAAGAGTAGAAAACACTATTGCTAAATACACCTGCCTACTTTCAGAACTAATGCAGGTGTCTGTTTTCTGAAAACGATGTCCAAGCTTTTGTGTCAGATTGGATTCAGTAGATCTTTTAATTTATTCATTTAATTACTATTTTCAAGCCCTTAATATGAGTTCTAAATGTAAAGAAAGTTAAGAGTTGTTTCTTGCTACAGAGATGCTTGTACATAGGCAAATGTTTCCCTGGCTCTTATGTTTTTAAGACTTCTAGTGGGTTTAGGTTAGTGTAAGGTCTCAAGAAAGTCTTCTGAGAGGAAGAAAAAACATTTTAAAGTTCTAAAACTTTAGAACTTTTCTCTTATAGATCTGTATTCAAGACTAGGAATACATTTGAGCCCTAGTGAAAACATCAAAAGTAATTCAGGCTTCCCCATCCTACTCCTTTTCCATATCAGAAATGTAGAGGTAACTGACAGCTGTAGACTATGCAGAGTAGACTCAGGCAGCCTCCTTTCCCACCAGTGATATTCTGGGAATCCTATGAGGATTTGAAAAAATACTCATGCAGGCTATTAATTATGAAATTATTTGCAGTTTCAAAATACTGTAAAATAACCTAAATCTCCATCCATTGAATAAATGAAAGTGTGTCCATATAATGAAGTATGATGCAGCTGTAAAAAATAATGGAGCACTAATATGGAGACATTTCCAGGATACATTGTTAGTGAAAATTTTAAAAACTTAAGAGAGTATGTATAGACTCTTTACTTTTCTCTACTTTACTCATACAGTATGCTGTATATTGCACAAGAAAGGACAAATAAGAATGAATGGATATTTGCTTATTGTTACCAAAAATACAGGAGGGATAAGCTAGAATTAATAAAAATAATTACATATAACGTGTGGATGGGAATGAACAGAAGGGATGGGGATGCAAGTAAGTCCTCAGAGTTACCTTTATATATAGTTTTGACTTTTGGAAAATTCAAGTACCATATATGGGATGGGAATGGGAAAATATCTGTAATATTTGATACTAACATTGATGGAAAGCTGAATGATGATTATTGTTGGTACAAGGCAATGAAGGGAAATCATGAGATTGATACCTATTGCTTTGTATCTATTACTGGTACTTTCCCATTAAATTTATTTATTTCTTTTCTTTCCCACTAAATTTATTCCTTAATTATTATTTTCTTGCATTTCTCCACTACCAATAATCGCTTCTTCCTCTCCCATGCTAGTAGTCCTTTTGACAAGAGAGGAAAATAAATGAAACTATTAATAGTTTTTTTCATTTTGGCAATAATTTGAGCCAATGATGTGATTTTATATCGCGTATTCTCAGGAGAGGAGGATACAGAATCAGTGCATATTCTTTGCCAGTTTCTAAGTCTTTACAATTATTAAAAAACATACATTATAGGAAATATTACTTGCTTCCTGAGCCACATTGTTTTTTTTTTTTCTTTTTATTTACTAGAAAATGCCAATATGTACCATTTTCTACTAATACATAACTATCTCCCTGAAAGTGTAACATGCTTTTGGGGTTAACCTTCTGGAGGCAAGAGACTAGTCATTAGTAAAATTATTTTAAGAAAATGAAACATGACTATGGAAAGGAAAAAGGAAACTAAGGCTCAATAATGGTTAATTACCCAGTGCCCCAAAATGTTAATATTTTATTTTTTAAAAATATTTTTAATATTTTTTTTATCTTTGAGACAGACAGAGCACGAGCAGGGTAAGGACAGAGAGAGAGGGGGAGACACAGAATCTGAAGCAGGCTCCAGGCTCTGAGCTGTCAGTACAGGGCCCTGTGCGGGGCTCGAACTCATCGACTGCGAGATCATGACCTGAACCGAAGTCGGACACTTAACCGACTGAGCCACCCAGGCACCCCGACCCAAAATGTTAATATTTTAAACTTCTTCCTAACTTCTGCTCTGGATCACTGCTTCAGCATGGTCGTATACCTCTTTTATAAAACAAAGATGGGAGATGTACATTATTTAAAAATTGGTGTGTATTGGGCCTTCTTTAGGCAATTTTTTTTTGTGTGTGTGTGGGGGGGGAGAGCCCATGACTTTGATGATGGATAAAGTAACCTATGGGGTCATATTCTCATCTTTTGATCCTGATGTCGCTGTTCACCTGAGGGAAGCAAAGGAAGAAGGGCATGTGAATCATGAGGTTTACTTCTTTATTGGTGTGGAATTTGTATTCAGTTTAATAAAAATTTATTGGCACCTGTTTTGTGTCTAGCACTTGAGTAATTCCTTTTACTCAATGACCTTGTCCTTAAATAGGCAAAATTTCATAGAGTTTCACCAAGTTCAAGCAGTCTGAGAATTAAACATAGTGTATAGGTAGAAAGCCTGAAGATGACTATAGTGATGTATAGAGTGAGCACCCTGTGTGTTTCTAATGAGAATGAAAGGAATTTACGAAGCCTAAATATCCTCTGTTTAGTTTTAAGTCAGTGATCATGATATTAAAGAAAGTTGTATCGTTCCACATATCAGTGCTTTTCATCATGCAGTGACATAGTGAAAAAAAATAACCAAGTAGAGACGTCAGTTCCCCATATCAAAAGCTATGAAATATAAGTGCTCCCAGCCAAAGAAGGCAAGATCTGGAATTTTTTTTTTAAATGTGGATATATAGAATAAATATGCAACCCTCCTGATAATGTTGGCTGATGAAATGAAATTCACCAACTGTAATTCTGGCACGGAGAGACACACATAGTGCCCGCATGCGCGCACGCGCACACACACACACACACACACACACACAGACATGTGCACACACACGCGCACATATACACACATACCCTCAGCATATCCTTAATCATTTGCTATCTTATTTACATTTCATTTGCTAGAGTAAATTCTATCATTTGAACTTTAAAAAAATGTATTTCAATATTACTTAGGGAAAAATAGGAAATAATGTGATTGGCTTTCAAATAGCTTATTACCATTCATATACTCTCAAGATAAATTATATTAAAGGAAAAAAAAAAAACAGAAAGAAAGAAACCCTGTTTCAGCTTCCGAAACATTCTAAATGGAGACTTAGCTCTAAGTAATCAAAATTGCTTTAGTTGTGCAGAGCGGCATTAAAAGCCTTGTCCGCTAATTGAGTGAAGCAGTGCTATGGAGCAGTCCTGTCCCCTCATTAGGTGAACTTGCAGGCACTGTTTGTCATACTGGGTTGCCGGCCTCAATCTAACAGTACTGCTGGCTCAAATTAGCGGTAATTCATTATGACACAGTATGTCCTTCTGTGAAACAACAATGTGAAGCCCATGGGGCATCTGTCTGCCACTTGCACTTCCTTATCACATTCCTTCCCACTTCAGGGCAAGTGACCACCTTCGCCTGAGCCTTCTAACTTCTTTAGCTAACTGGTGATTGGAGATGCAGTTTGAGTGAAGCATTGCATCCACCTCCCTTCCACAGATGTTGTAGAGAGGAAGAGGGTGGGTATCAATGAGTCCAGTCCTTCTGGAAAAAGGTGACATGTTCTGAAGGAAGCAGAGTGCTCTTGTGTCTATGTGTGAGTGCAAGGACTTCTTCTTGAATGCAAATACCTCCCTTGTTGTCCAATCATAGGGGATGTTAATAGAAAATATTGAGGTAGGGGCGCCTGGGTGGCGCAGTCGGTTAAGCGTCCGACTTCAGCCAGGTCACGATCTCGCGGTCCGTGAGTTCGAGCCCCGCATCAGGCTCTGGGCTGATGGCTCAGAGCCTGGAGCCTGTTTCCGATTCTGTGTCTCCCTCTCTCTCTGCCCCTCCCCCGTTCATGCTCTGTCTCTCTCTGTCCCAAAAATAAATAAACGTTGAAAAAAAAAAAAAAAGAAAAAAAAAGAAAATATTGAGGTAAAATGTTCATAAATGTGATAGAATTCTGAAAAGAATGAAAGGTTTCTGACCATATACGTTCGGCTATTCAACGACACATTTGAAGAGAAACTTCATGTAATATGATGAGCATTGCTGTTCAAAATGCAACTTTTCTACTGTTATGAGCAGGTAGATTGCTATCACTAGGGAAAAGTTCTAGCAGTCATGCAATTGGATACTTCCTCTTGCCAACTCTAAATTTTGTGTTGTGTCAATTAGCTCATTGTGTTGATTCAGATAATCTCTTCTGTCTATGGAGGAACAACTAAATTCAGCTGCTAAAGAATCTTAAACCATGTCTGGATACAGCTTTTCCTCTGAGATCCTTAACTTGACCATGGATGTAGAAAACTTTGCACATATTGACTGTTGACTCTACAGCGTTGGGTACTTATTAGTCAATGAGTGAGGTTCAGGGCTGTTGTGCCCCCACTGTTTTTCCAAGGCTGAGCCTAATCTCACTGTAGGACATCTACTCCAAGTAATATGGGCCTGGTGGGATTTTAACAGCATTAAAAGCCTGCCGCCTAACATACCATTTATCATTTGAAATTCCACAATTAGACTCATTCCTTTGGATGATATTTAAAAACATAAAACACAAACTTTTCTTGATATAATCTGATTGCTTAAGCTGGTTCATACATTACGATTAGTTACTAGTAATTATTTGTTTATCTACTATTTATTTCTGTAAACTCTATCCCTTCATAAAAAGCACTCTAACAAAATCCATCAGTTTAGAAATAGTACCCATTACTTCATTTTACAAAATTCTTACATTAAACATAGGTACATGTTTTTAGATAGTAGTTCTTAATGAGTCTTGACTGAATTCCTGCTTTCTTCACCAAATCTGCTTCATCCCTATTCAGTCTTCACGGTTTCAGTGAATAGCAACTCCATCCTATTGCCTCATTCCAAACACCTAGGAGTCATCCTTGACTTCTAGCTTTCACTCACATCCATGTCCAATTAATTCACTGGCAAATGCTTTCTGCAAAAATATACATTCTGAATTGACCACTACCATTCTGGCTCAAGATAACACAAACTGTTGCCTGGAATATTAAAATAGACTCTTCAGACCTACCTTCACTCTATTTATAACATAGCTTTGAAAATAAGTGGTGTCATTTTAGTTGTCAAAAGGTCTGGGGATTATTACTGGCATTTAGAGATGCAAAATGACCTACCATGGGTTTGATGGTCAGGACAAGGAGGAGTTACCCACAGAAAATTCCACTTTTGCTCAAACCCCTTCAATGGCTGCTAGTTTTTCTGAGAATATAAGCCAGTAGTATTACAATGGCCTACAAGGCATTACACAATCCTTCCTTCTCCCTCCCTCACTTATCTGATCTCTTTTCCTGTTAACTCTCATTCATTCACTGCATTACAGCCACTCTGAAAATACAGTCACGCTGGCATGCTATTCCCACCACCTGAAAAGTTCTTCCCCCAATATACTAGTCTTACTCCTTCACCTCCTTATTCAAATGTCTTCTTTCTCAGTTACCCAGTTGTAGAGTATCTTTTCAGATTCCTAACCACAAGCTATTTTGCCACTGAAATACTGATCACTATCCAACATATTTTGTTATATTCTGGTCTTTCTTCACTTACCAGACTATATCTTACAGTATCTTACATGAGAGATTTTTGTCTGTTGTTTTGTTTCCTGTTATTATCACGTAGCTTAGACTATCTGGTACATAGTAGGTGCTCAAAGAGTTATTGAATGAAAGAATTTAAACTCATAAAAACCTTAGGCAGTATTGCATTAAAGAAATGAAAATTTAAAAGCTGAGGGGCTAGTAGATTAGTCAAGATACACATAGCTTAGTAAAGAGAGGAGTTTTCACCTGTTCTCATGAATACATGTATTTATTCATCCACTAAGTATTAAACTCCAATTTAAATCAGGTACTTTTCTAGGTGCTAGAGGTAAAGCAATGGAGAAAATAGGTAAGGGCATGTAACAAAACTAGTTTTAGAGATGGTAAGTGCTATGCAGGAAATAAAAGGAAGAAGGGGGTACTGACAGGTGGCAGGGGGAGGACTCCAATTATTGTATATTTCCCACTGTAACCTGACTAGCTCATTTCTACACTAGTAATAATTATTTTGTTTGATATACAGTAAAACCTTGGTTTGTGAGCATAATTTGTTCTGGAAACATGCATGTAATCCGAAGCACTTGTACATCAAAGCAAATTTCCTCATAAGAAATAATGGAACCTCAGATGATTCATTCCACAACCAAAAATATTCATATAAAATGATTACAATACTGTAATATGATACAGAGTAATAAAATAGAAAATATAAAGAAAAATAACTTAACCTGCACTTACCTCTGAAAACCTTGTGGGTGGTATAAGACAGACAAGAAAGAGGAGGGTTACTGTGTAGGATGACTTTCACTATCACTAATGGAATTACTGCTATCTATTGACTCAATGGAATCTTTTTCTGCATGGGGGCCATTGTATACGCTCACACAGGTGTTGATTACAGTATGGTATTAATGAACTCTTGTCATATACTGTATTTAATGAAGTTGGCAGTAAGGCAGCAGAGGAAAAGGTCTATACCTGCAGGCAGCCTGACCTAGAATGAAGCAAAGCATTCCTAAGCTTACTCTTGTGTGGAAAAGCAAAGGACTGTCCATAGGTGCTTTGAAGTGACAAAAAATTCACTAGTGCCAGTTGTGGGCACCTTCCAACGTTCTGAAAAATCACTGATTTCTGCCAAACACCACAGCCTGAGAAGGAGCATTTGAACATGGGAGATGATCACCTACAATCCCACAGTGAGAGAGAGGAAGAAAGAGAGAGAGCCATTGGCTCAGTGGTGATCATATGACATTTGGCATCATGTACTATGTGTGTTGCAAGACACTTATCAAGTTAAAATGTATTAGCAAACACTTGAAAAGAAAATAAAGTGGGGAATTGATACATAAACAGGTATATTTTGAAGAGGTCTATGTGGCCTGTTGGAAATAAAATGGATTATGATGCGGGCTGTCTTGGGTTCAAGGATCAGCTCTGCTCCATGTTGACCATGTAACCCTGGACACTTAAGTTCACCTCCGTATTCTCATTTGTTAAGTATTAAGAATGCACACTTCATAGGTGGCTGTGAAGTAAGAAAGTGGTATAGATAAGGTATCTAATACATAATAAAAGAATAAATGGGTTTTTTTGTTTATTTTATTTATTTAATTTTTAAAGGTTATTTATTTATTTAGAGAGAGAGAGAGCGCGCACAAGCAGGGGGGCGGGGAGAGACAGAGAGAGAGAGAGAGAGAGAGAGAATATCCCAAGCAGGTTCTGCATTGCTAGTGCCAAAGCGGACATGAGGCTCAAACTTACTAACCGTGAGATCATGACCTGAGCCAAAATCGAGAGTTGGATGCTTAATTGACTGAGCCATCTACGTGCCCTGATAACAAATGGTTTTTTGAAAGACTTTTGGCTACTGCACAGGAAATGGACCTGGATACGGTACCCCAGAGGGCATCTGTGTGCTGAGGAGAAAGATCAGGTTATTATGAGGTCACTAAGTACCAACTGAGAGCCTTTATAAAAATCCTTTCTTTCCCCCATTTAAATAGCAATATACAATTTGTATGAAATTTTTGTTATTGTATTTAATAACTTTATGCTATTATAAAAGTTATTTATTTGTGAAATGTTTAGAAAATGTAGATTAACAAAAGAAGAAAGTAAGAAATTCCTGTAATTCTAAAATTAGCATTGTCACCTTTCGGCTATCAGCACAGAGCCGAACACCGGGCTCTATCTCACAAAAGGCATAACCGACTAAGCCACCCAGGTGCTCCTGGGTTGAGTCTTGAGGGAGAGTAGATAAAGAAGAATTGCATAACATGGTCAAGTTGTCCCATGTGTAGAGTTTGGGACTGGAGCAAGGAGAACATCTAAGGAACATATAATGGTCCTGTAAGAGAAGAATAAGATGTAGTGAAGGGCAATAGCTATTGAAATGGAGGGGAAAGGACAGATTTTGTAGATATTTAAGAGATGGGATGAGCATGATTCCATGGCCAATTAGATGTGGAAGGTGGGGGGGGGGGCGGGAATCTCCCTTCAGTCTTATAAGAACTTTTTAATTAAAGAGTTGTAATTTTATGTAAATCACCTCTTTAATATCTTCTGAGTTCAGATAAATTAAAAAAAATCTGAAATATAGCAAAGACTATTTCTATTTACATAGTAGATGGATATAAGTAGGCAACTGTTGTTTCGTATTTCAGCATGCAGCATCACCCATGCAAGTCCTTTCCTTTGGGAGAACTGCTTCTTCATTCTCTGCCTGTGACGATGGTACACAATAGAGTCCTATCCAATCATAGAACTTCATTCTGATTGCCATTATGAGTGATTCAAAGAAAAAGCCATGGTTTTTCCAATATGTATACACGAGTAATCTTCCCTTATGACATTTCATCTTCCCATTGAATGGTAATTAAAATACCTGTACCTTTTTGCTATGGCATGAATGATTATAATAAGAGTAAAAAGATGATATAACATTGATTATCTACAATAATAGTGGTACTCAATGGACCAGGCACTCTTGAATTTGACATGCATTAACTCACTTAATACTGTTAACACCATATAAGGCATGCATTATTATAGTTCTTCTTTAAAAGATGAGAAAGTAAAGGAACCAAGACATAAAGTAACTTTCCAGTGGTCAGGAAAAAAAAAGTGCTGGAGCTAGGATAGCCTGAGTTATCAAAATTTTCAATAGAGCAGATGTGGTATTTGTTTTTCGTTATCTTAAGGAGTGATACTTAAAAGTAAATATCTTTTCTATAACGTTCAACTTAACTTTCAATTACTCAGAATTTCCTGGGAACAAACTAAGATGATTGATCTATTTTTTACTTAATACTATTTAATTAGCTTGGTAATCAACTCTATAAATTCTATTTCCATTTGGTGATAATGGTGATGCTATGTTATGTTTATCTGGTATGGATCATCTCAATTATTTTATCACTGGAAATTCCTACTTTATAATTTTTCACCTTATTTAATTCATTTATACACATTATAATATCTATTGTACAGTTAACTTCTCAAGTACGGAATCCATGTGTGATTAATCTTCCTAGCCTTCAGAGTACGCAGAAAAAGGAGAAATTACTGTTTACTTTGGGGCTCTGGAAACACATTAGTTCAATTATCACCTTGAATATGAGAAAACTAAAGTTCAGAAAGGTCTTGCAACCTATAAGTCAAGGCCTGAACTCATACTCCATTCTGGATAATCCCAAAACACATGTTGTTTTTATCTCTGAATTCTACCTTATAACGTATACAGTATCTAATGATAAGTACTCCGGTACTTTTTGTTGAATAGATGAGTGTTGAATAGATAGATGATGGTTGTTACTTAGCAAATCTCCAACTTAAACCAAAGCAGTGTATGAATGCACTTTAGAGAAGGGAATGGAACTTATTTAAATTCCAATAGCAGAAAATATGCTTGAATAGTCAACATGTATTAAATAAAGAGATTAGCCACTATAGGTTACATAACTGGAATGGATCAAGCTGCTTAATCATAGAACTCTTTTACCATTATGAAATTGGGTAAATTTGAGACAGCCCCATAAAATAATGTAGCTCCCATTTTTTAATGAATTCATATTAGAATTAAAAGTTAAATAGATAGTATTGGGAAACTTCAATTTTATGTCACTGAAATTTAATATTTTTAAAGTATATGTTTTCTCATATACTTACCTTGTTTCATTTGGCAGCTAAAACTTTATAACAGTCATTCTTTTTTAAGTTTATTTATTTATCTTGAGATAGAGAGAAAGAAAGTAGGGGAGGGATAGAGAGACACACACACACAGAATCTTAAGCAGGCTCAGCACTGTCAGCATGGCACCTGATGAGAGGCTCGAACTCACAGAGTGTGAGATCGTGACCTGAGCTGAAATCAAGAGTCAGACAGCTGAGCCATTCAGGCACCCCTAATAGTCATTCTTAAATCGAGAATTCTAAAATCACTAAAGTATCTATGTGAATTCCAACTTTTAACAAATTGTATTCTGAACTATCACCATAGTTTGGATTAAAAACATTTTCCTTTCACTATCAGTCCTGATAAAGTGACAATTATACTTGGATTGTATTATAGTACTTGGAACTCTGTGGAAAGACTATCTCTGAAGACTAGTTTAAAAGTAGAACATCTTCCTATTATTTTATTGGTGGTATTTAAAGTTGGCATGGCTTGGCAAGTTTATGGCTTGGGTTTATAGTTTTAACTCTTAAGTTTAGTTATATGATCCATTTTGAGTTAGTTTTTTACATGGGATTGAGGTAGGGGTTCTGTTCCATTCTTTTGCGTATAGATATCCAGTTGCCCCCAACCATTTGTTGAAAAGACTATTATTATGTTCCAATACTAATTCTCAGATGTTAACTGGGTGTCCTATCATTCAATTCAATCTGACAATATCTGCAGTTAGCATCAGATCCCAGAAGTTAAAGTGTAAGGTCCCCAATGATTGCTCTTATTCAGAAAGCAACTGCAAGTACTGTCCCCAGGCAATGGGCACTTCTGCCTGCCAGAATTGGCTGCAAATTTGGGAGTTCCCACAATACTCCTTTAGCTTCGGTTATTCACTAGCATGACTCATAGAACTCAGGGAAGTGCTATACGTATTATGATTGTTTTATTATGAAGGATTCAAATGAATAACTTAGTTGAAGAGATACACAGGATGTGTCTGGAAGGGTCTTGAGCACAGGAGGTTCTGTTTTTGGGGAGTCAGGGTGTACCACCTTCCCAAACATCAGTGCTCACCAGGAAGCTCTCTGAGTCTCATTGTTTAGAACTTCCATTAAGGTTTCATTACATAGGCATGATTGATTAAATCATTGACCATGTGATTAAACTCCATGTCAAGCCCCTTTCCTCAGAGTCTGGGGTATTAGGGTTCTGAAAGTTCCAGTCCTCAAATCACATGATTGCTTTTTCCACAACCTCTCCCATCCTGAAGCTATCTAGGGGCTCTGTTATGAGGCAAGTATAGCATAACAAAGGCATGCCTATCACTTGGTGAATTCCAAAGGTTTTTGAAGCTCTGTGCCAGGAATCAGGGAACAGAAATTCAGAGAACAGTTTTATTCACAACAGACCAGATTTCTTTCCTCCAGGGTCTTGGCAAGTGTGTCAAAAACCAAATGACCATAAATGTCTGGGTTTATTTCTGTACTCTCACTTCCATGCCATCCATTGATAGGTATTTGTATCCTCATGCCAGTACCACACTGTCTTGATTACTATAGCTTTGCCTTAAGTTGTGAAGTTGAGAACGTTATATTCTCCAACTTTTTTTCTCGACATTGTTTTAGCTATACTAGATCCCTTGAGTTCCATATGAATTTTAGGATCAGCTTATCAGTTTCTATCAAAAAAAGCTAGCTGAAATTTTGATAGGGCTATGTTGAATCTATAGATTAATTTGGAGAGTATCTTCATTTTAAGGATATTAAGTTTTCTGATCCATGAATGTGGGATGTCTTTTTTAGTGGTGTTTGGTTTTTAATGTACAAGTCTTCCACTTCTGTTACTAAATTTATACTTAAGTGTTTTTGTTTTTTCCATGCTGTTGTAAATAGAACTGTTTTCTTAATTTTATTTTCAGAATGTTCATTGCTAGTATACAGAAATTTAATTGATTGATCAAATATCCTGCAACCTTCCTGAACTTCTTCATTTTTTCTAATAGGTTTTTTAGTGAATTCCTTGGGATTTTCTAAATAAAAATAATGTTATCTACAAAAAGCTGGTTTTCCTTCTTCCTTTTCTATCTGGATGTGTTTTATTTCTTTAAAAATTTTTTTAATCTTTATTCATTTTTGAGAGAGAGACAGAGTGTGAGCAGGGGAGGAGCAGAGAGAGAGGGAGACACAGAATTTGAAGCAGGCTCCAGGCTCTGAGATGTCAGCGCAGAGCCCGATGCAGGGCTCGAACTCACGAACCGTGAGATCATGACCTGAGCCGAAGTCAGACACTCAACTGACTGAACCACTCAGGGGCCCCAATGGATGTGTTTTATTTCTTGTTCTTTATTAACAAACCTGGCTGTAACCTCCAGTACAATGTTGAATACAAGTGGTATGAGTGGACATCCTTGTTTTATACCTGATCTGGGGAGAAAGCAGTCAGCCTTTTATCATTAAGTATGATAGTTGTGGGTTTCTGTAGATGCTCTTTTATTAGGTTAAAGGAAGTTCTCTTCTATTGCTAATTTGTTGAGTGTTTTTATCATGAAAAGGTGTTGGATTCTGTCAAATATCTTTCAGACCTATTGAATAATTGTATGAGTTTTTATTTTATTAGTATGGTGTGTTACATTGTTTGCTATTTAGATGTTAAACCAATTTTATATTCCGAGGGTAAATCCCATTGGGTCTTGGTGAATAATTCCTTTTCACTCTTCTATATACTTTAAAAGCATTTAGGTATGCCTGAAACCACCCATAATGGAGGCTTTTAAAAATAAAAAGTTTTGTATAAACTAATAAAAGTTATACGAGTAATCTGGCCCTAGATCACCTCCAAATCTCTGGTTACAGTATTTTACACTAATATTCTAGAAGTGTAATTCTGTCATCCTAAAAGTATAACTTTTAAGTCTTTTAAAATACTGACCACATGGGGCACCTGGAAGGCTCGGTCAGCTAAGTGTCTGACACTTGATTTTGGCTCAGGTCATGATCTCACAGTCATAAGATCAAGCTCTGCGTCAGATTCCATGCTGGTCATGGATCCTGCTTGGGATTCTCTGTCTCCCTCTCCTTCTGCCCCTCTCCAACCCTCCCCCACTCACTCATGTGTTCTCTCTCTCTCTCTCTCTCTCTCTCTCTCTCTCACACACACACACACACACACACACACACACACACACACACTGACCACATAATCTGGTTGATGATACAGGTAACTCCACCATTTTAGGGCAGAAACTTTATATAGTTTATGTTTGTACAATTTAGTAATCATATAGTAATATCACAAAAATCATTAATGTGTAAACATTTCAAAATGATGACTAAACATTCTGGGGGCCAAAGTTTGAAAAGGTAGAATAAGTGATGAACTCACCCTTACCAAATTATTTTACATACATCAGTAAATAATAAAATCATGATAAAATAGTTATATGTTTTGGATTTTTGGATTCATGACAGAATGAAATGAAACTATTTTATAGTTTCTTATAGTTTCTTATTAAGAAAATAAGCCTCCAATGGGTAAGATAAATTTCCAAAGACATTCAGCTCTTCTGTCATAGGACCAATGATTAAACCTTGGTCATTATGACACTGGAGTATGACTCTGAAAGAGTGACTGGGTATAAAAGTTTCTGTTTTTATTTTACTGTTTTTATTCTTGTTGTTTTTAATCTAGAAATTATCTAGTAAGTTTGTAAACTTTTATTCTTATACAACCTAGTGTCCTAGTATAATATAGCACTGTGCTTTGATAAGTAATGATTTACATTTAACAAATTTTAGAGCACATTAGGATGTTTTCCATAAAGTATTTCAGCTATAAATAATGTTACATTATAAATATATTTTAAGTTAACCATCAATGAATATAAAGAAAGTTAAAATTTTTTTTCTATAAAACAAGTCCCAGAATTACATATTCATATATATGTTTATATGACTGAATTAATAATATAAAGATTAAAAAAAATTTTTTTGAGAGAGAGATGATGTGTGCATGCACATGAGTGGGAGAGGGGCAGAGGAAGAGGGAGAGAGAGAATCTTAAGCAGGCTCCGTGCTGAGCACAGAGCCTGACATGGGGCTCAATCTCACAACAGGGAGTTCATGACCAGAGCCAGAATCAAGAGTCAGACACTTAACCGACTGAGCCACCCAGGTGCCCCTATCATATGAAGAATTTTAAAAGCTATTTAATTAATATAGCTCTAAAATAACTGGTTCACATTTTTACATTTCAATTGTCATTATATCTTGACTGTCACTTATAAAATTTGTTTTTTAGCTGTTCATTCATTATTCATTCATCAGCCACTAACTGCAATGTCTTGTAAGTCTGACATTTTTTGTGGCTATGAATCTGATCTAGAAAAAATTACTATGATGAAATTATTTAATATTTCTTTCAAAATTTTGTAGTAGAAAGTTTGTTTACTCTCTTTATGATGTTTGATTTGTTCACCTGAGTATTTTGGAATTACTTTGATTTCTCACTACTTTCCTTTCTTTTTTTTTTTTTTTTTTTTTTTTTTTTTTTTTTTTTAGCATTGCAAGAAATAGATAACATCAAGAAGGACATCAGGAGTAGGAGAAATTGGCCTGGGAGGCTCAGCAGGTCAGGACGCTTGCATTATCATTTGCTGTTCATTCTTTTGCCATCAATTATAGAGTTCTCAAGTCTCTTGCCACTTGTTTTTTTCTTGAATATGCTTACTTGGTATATTCTCAGTTTTGCAAATCATGACTAACACCTTTATGTAAAAAGTCTGGCATTTGGGTATTCTTTTTTTAGGATTTGAAGATTAAAAAATAATAATTAAAATAAATATTCAGGAATAGAAGGAAGTCTCTTACCTAATAAGTTATATAGATACCCTGGTTTCTCTTATTCTCATATAAACTGTTTTTAAATGAAGATTTCCTGATAACTTTTCAAAAATCAGAACTTTAAACATAAAATGTTATTAAGCAATTGTAGTAACATTAAGTTATTGTAATAACACTGGCATCATTAAAGTCAAGTTTCCTTTCTTTTCTGCTATATTCTCTGGGCTTGGGCCCACCTCTGAAAGCTCTTGACACTTTAAAGTCAATCTGTTTGCTTGCACTAATTTGAACTACTGAAAGTTGACTACCATGTGTAAAATGAAGGTTAATTAAAATACAATTTCTCTGTAAATAGAAAGATCCCAATAGTCAAAGGGTCTACTATGAAAATTGTCACCATTGTAGAATGTTTAGTGTTAATCATATTCCTCAGTAAGCTGGAGCCATGCTGCCATTTGGGGTCTCCATTGCCCTGAATGTCCCCATGAGTAACTAATGGCTTTGTGGTCATCTCCTGCTTCAGAGGAGTCTCCCAGTTGTCTTAAATAGTGATTACATCTCTCAGTACAATTGCTTAATTACTTATGGAAGCTTGGAGAGCCTTTACCTCTGTCATACCTATCACTTCCACAGCTCTCCCAGAGTTTAACTTAGCTCCTTCAAATCCAGGTCTGTTATGGAACAACTTTCCCTGAGATTTTCAGTTTTCATCACACAGAGGGACAAATGCTTCTGTCCTTCAGTCTGATCACAATTCTTCTAGTAAAAAGGCGTTTCTGGAAGGAACTAAGCTCAGAATTCTTCTGCCAGGACGATTCAGGGATTTTGTTATTTCTTAGCATTAGCATTAGGGACCGGGCAGATTATTATTGTTATGTATTGAGAGAACACTACCCTCCAGCTTAAAGGAGAGATAATTTCACGTATAACTGGATACAATAAATATGCTCAAGCTTCTGTTAGCTTAAGTAGGTAAGAGTTCTACAAAGAGATGTATTTAGAATGGTATGTCTAACTGACTGGATTTATAAGTATGCCTGCACTGATTCTTGCAGCTTTGAGGTTTCCTTTTGGGCAATACTTTCATAACGAATTTACTGTTGGTAGACCAAATTTTCAGTTGGCAAACAGTGTTCAACTAAACCTTGAAAAGAAATAAATTGAGCCAAAAGTGGTAGGTTTTCTTGGCATCCAGCTAATATATAAGTATTGACCTTAAATTGAATATAGTTGTTGAGTTTTGCATGCTTGGAAGCAAAATCAAGAAGGAGGAACAAGTATCTTATAGATCCCATAGTCTTGGGAGATAGAATCCACTCCGATTTACCTATTTTACAAACTTAAATTGCTACCTAGTGTCATATGAAATCATAACAGAAGTAAATCGGTGTTTCTTGATATGATGCAGGCCTACTGCATTATGCTGACTTGCAGGTTATGGAATACTTACAATTCTGTGCACAACTTTGTGGACACATGTGACAAGTATCATCATTTGCCATCTCCACCAATGTATAGTTTATATAAAACATAATTGATACTAATACTTGACTTTGGATTATACTGATATTTGAAAAATATCATGAACTTTATGTTTTTGTTTTCCTTTTTAACTGTTGTTTCTCTGGAGACGTTTCCTATTTGGCTGGATGAAATGGAAGGGTGATTATTCATTCATTCTTTAATTCATGCAACAGAAGTTCTCATGCTCCTGAAGCTTTTATTCTAGTGGAGGATAACATTACGTGAAGATTTTAATGTACAGTTGATCCTTGAACAACGTGGGGATTTGGAGTGCTCATCTCCCATGCAGTTGAAAATCTGTGTTTAATTTTCGATTCTCCAAAAAGTTAACTACAATTGGTCTACTATGGACCAGAAGCCTTACCAATACCATAAGCAATTGATTAACACATATTTTGTAAGTTATATGTATTTTATACTGTACAATAAAGTAAGGTAGGGAAAAGAAAATGTTATTAAGAAAATCATAAGGAAGAGAAAATACATTTACAGTCCTGTGCTATAAAAAATCCACGTATAAGTGGACCCATGCAGTCAAACGCATGTTGTTCAAGAGTCAACTGTATATGTTAATGGGGGTGAATACTAAGAAGTAAATAAAGCAGAGTAAACAGAATGATGGGAGACTATTTCAGATATGTGTGTGAGGAGGGGCGCCTGGGTGGCTTAGTTGGTTAAGCGTCCGACTTCGGCTCGGGTTATGATCTTACGGTCCGTGAGTTCGAGCCCCATGTCGGGCTCTGTGCTGACAGCTCAGAGCCTGGAGCCTGCTTCAGATTCTGTGTCTCCTTCTCTCTCTGACCCTCCCCCATTCATGCTCTGTCTCTCTCTATCTCAAAAATAAATAAACATTAAAAAAAATTAAAAGATATGTGTGTGAGGAAAGTCTTTCTGCTAAGGAGAAACTGAAGCACAAATGTAAATGGAGAGAGGGAACCATTTTGATATACACGGGTGAAGAGATACTCCTTAAACTTGCTATGTTGAAAGATTGTCGAGAAAGTCAACGTGACAGGAAAAGATTAAGTAGTGGACAAGTAAGACATGAAAATGGGAAGGATGCTGTGGAGTCTATTGTATAGTCCTGGTAGACCGTGGCAGGACCTTGCCTATCCTTCTGAGTGAGATGGGAATCATTAGAGTGATTTTAGCCAGTAAGAGGGCATCATATGGCTCATGTGTTTTACGGATCACTCAGACTTACGGGGTATGTAAAGCATTTAAAAGATTTCTCTTGACACGGAATATAAATTATGAATGAAAATAGACTTAAATTAACAATGATCAGGGCAACATTATCTGATCAGGATATTGACGGATGATTGTGTTCCAGGAGCTAATGTTAAATAGTGCAGCTCTCATTTTTCTTTTCCGTGTCCTTAATTTGCATAATTCTTTTGAATTTGAATCATGTTTTTTGGCAGTGTATAATAACTTATTGTTTTATAATAGGGACATTAATGACAATGATATGTAATATTTAAAAATGATGTGCGTCTGATTGTTCCTTTGCATACTGATTTTCCCATTTGTTTGTCATTTATAATTTCAACCAAAACTACATAGCCTTGTACGAGTCCACAACAAGTCATGAATTTTATCTTCTATTTGTAAGGGAAGATGCTTGAAATTATGTCATGGCTTTATTATAATTATCACATGATCTATTAGACTATTTATAAGGAGGAAACATGGAGTAATTAGTAGGAATTAGAGAGCATGAATTCTGGAACCAGCTCTGAAACTTACAGCTGACTTGGGGTCTTTAACATGTTTGCCTAGAAATGATCAACACTGCTTTTCCCAAAGGGAGAAGCATACTATTACTGTTATGGAAATGTAGAGTTCCTTTACATTTGTTAAGCCGGTGTGTACATACTAGGTGGTGAATAAAAGTTGGTTGAATTAAGAGTCACCTACACTAGAAGTGACGATTTTTAATACAAATGAGAAAATAAGGGAGATTATTTCATATAAATAACAACGAAAAATCTCCACATTTATTTTCATAAAAATACTTCGAGTAGATATTATTGATACTTGGAAGAGTTGTTTCTTAAATTCTCATTGCTATCATGTGAAAGAATCAAAGTGAGCATTAAAAAAATTTAATGATTGCCTTCTATTATTAGTCTTATGGCAGCAGTTTCCAAATAATTTACCATAAATTTTTTAAATTTTTAAATGAATACATTAATAAATGAATTTAAAACTATAAGCTTATATCTAAGCTTAGATTCCGTTATTGGCTATCAGAATATTCATGCAACAAATAAATGTATATATTTGAAAATTTTTATTGATTCAAAATGCTTTCCTTTTTAATCATAAGAATAAAAATCACTTTTATGATTAAATGAGAAAGAAATTATTCTCTGAATTCTGTTTCAGGGGAGAGAGCATGCCTACCTCAACTTCACATGCACACTTGACAATTATCCTTGAGCCTACGGTGGCTCAGGTTCTTTTCTGCCACAGCGAGTGCAGGAGATTTCCCTTCTCTCCCATCACACTTTTTTTTTCCTTGAAAGACTCTTCCCTGCTTTTTGATTGGAATTAATCTGTTTTGTTCTCCACTGTAACCCAAATACACCTTTCAAAGTACTTTGCTTATAGCATGTGTTAAATAAACTTAGTTTGAAGATCCAAAACCAAATATTATAATGCAAGATAAAATGTATTATAGACTAACAAGAGCTACAGTGTAACATTATTTGAGGGTTCATAGAAAAGAGAAAGCTTCATAGGCAAGCCAGTACTTGTCTTAAAGGATGCATGTGATTTTCTTAGCAGAGATATTAGACACGGAGGTAGGGGGGTGGTGGTGGGGGATTGCCTAGTATATATTTAAGGTCCTGGTCTCTGAAGTCTCTCTTTGGACTTGGGTGAGTTTGGATGTGGCACAGGGTATACAAAAGGCAATAGTGTCTATGAAGATATGTTGAGCTCTTTACAACATAAAGAGACTTTATAATTCAAACTCTCTGAAGAGGACTTTGACTCTTTGGTGATTTGACTTTTAATTCAACAGGACCTAGGAAGTTATTGAAAAGTTTTGTTTGTTTAGAAAATGTGGATGATGATTAGGTCTGTGCTTGGATTAATTAACTAATAGGATAGTAGTATGAGGTTGACTGAAAGAGGAGAGGTTACAAGGGGAAGAGAGGAAACCAATGCAATAATCAGACGAGATCCAGAAAGTCAGGACCGAGATAAAAACACTTAGGGACAGTTGTAAGCAGAAATTCAAAGATGGAATCAATAGACTTTGACTTACGAGAAAAATAAGGGATGAATTTAAACCTTGAGTAACTGAAATAAAAGCTTTGCAAGTCATGGATGTGGGAAATCAGAAAAGGCTACCCGTTTTTACTTATTTATATTTTTATTAGTGAAGAGACACCAACTGATTTGAGAATCTTTACATTTGAGTTGCCAGTGCTGATATATTCAGGAAGTATCCATGACTCTTCTGGAATGTGGCAGGAGAGTTGAACATGAAGCTACGTGAATTTAAACTTGACAGCAAAGGTGTCGTCTTTAGCAGAAGAAGGGCAATCCAGGCTGAGGAATACCCTGAAAGACTAAGAGTCTTAATGCCATGTGGAATTTTGAAGAAAATCAAATGGAAGAGTCAAAAGAAATTCTGAAATTTGAATTGTAGTTCTGCTGCTTGAGCAGCTGTGTGGTTCTGAAGTTGGCTTTGATTTGTTTATTTATTTATTTTTACTTAAAATTTTTTTAAATGCTTATTTATTTTTGAGAGAAAGAGAGACAGAGACAGTGGGAGGGACAGAGAGAGAGAGAGAGAGAGAGAGAGAGAGAGAGAGAGCATCTAAAGCAGGCTCCAGGATCTGAGCTGTCAGCACAGACCCCGATGCAGGGCTCCAACTCATAAACCATGAGATCATAACCTGACCTGAAGTCGGGTGCTCAACTTACTGAACCACCCAGGCGCCCCTATTTATTCATTTATTTATTTTTAATGTCTGCAGGAGCCCTGCCTGAGTGATCTGCAAATAGTAAGCGCTAAATGCAGGCTTTATTGGCTCATTAAAATATAATCATTTCTGAATTATGGAATCTTTTTTAAGTATTGAAATTATATAAGTGTCATTCATTCAGTTTTAATGTGTTCATTCATTCATTCACTGATTGATTAATCGATTCATTCATTCGTTCATTCATTCATTCATTCATATATTCTTACTGAGTCTTAACTGTGGCAGGTACTGTTTTAATTTTATTGCCTTTTTCTCCATCCCATACTTGACTAGAATCTTCACTGGTTGAACTGAGCATATTATTCTCCGTCACTTACAGGAAAAAGACTGATTTAGATATTGTCTATCTATGGAAGCATGCCTTCCACAGCTCAAACTGTCTCCTCTTCCTCAAGTTGGTTGGAGTAACTATAAAAGGAAGTGATGGAGAATGTTGTTTTTACTTTTACAATAACAGGAAACACATTCATTGTACTGATTCCCTGTAGACACTGAGAGTAAAATATTTAACTCACGAATTATTTAAGTCACCCTCCTTAACGGTAGTTAAACACGCTGATGTTATAGAGATCTGACAAACATAACTATTATCATATGACTACTGAGAAGTTTTTGGACAGAAGTGCCAGTAAGAGGAGGGGAGCCCTATCCCTGAATGCTGAATGAGTGCTTGCCTGGGGTGTCCCCAGGAACAGGAGCTGACACAGGTGTTCGGCACAGTTGCTTACTGCTTCCCATCAAGAAGGATAGGGGGTTCTTAGCACTGCTGGTTTGTGGCACTCAGCATATTTGGCAGCAGTCAGCCCTGGCTGCGGATTTCCCTGGGGAAAATAAAAGCCACAGGGGAGTCATCAGTGTGACCTTCTGCTGGGTAGTTGGCACACGGTTGCACCACAGGAAAGCTTTCAGTTGTCATTTTCTGAACGGGTAGATATCAGGTGCTGATGGAGGCTCCCCATTCAAGGTGGGAAGTGGAGAAGGAAAAAAAACATTGAGCAGAAGCTTACCAAATAATTCCCAGTCTTGAAGCTTAACACCAGCTGATCTGCTGATAAAAGGGATTTTGGGGAGGTGGGGGGAGGGGGGGTAGCCAGGGAGTTTCATTGGTTCTGTAAGCACAATTATAAGCTTTCCTATTTAAGTCTGACCCATCATATTGAAATGCTGTCACTAGTATCATTAGCAAGTAAAGTGTTGATAACATAGTCAAATGCACAGCAGAGTTCTGGCTCTTAAGTGTCTGGACTAACTCCCAATATTAGGAATAGGAGTCAAACTGCCATCACTTTTCCTGTGCTAACAGACGCCCTGCCATTAGCAGTCTGAAGGCAATTTTAATAAAATACATAGCCCCGCTGAGTTGGTCTCAAAAGATAAATAAGCAATGCAGAAAAGAAGCTTTTGTTTAAAAGTAATTATTTAAACTATGCATTACAGGTAATTTTCTTTTACCAGTAAGGCAAATGCTATCAGAATTTCAATAATGATTTGGTGGCACTTATCTAAATAATGTGATATTGTCATTTCTAAGAGTTAAAGCATTGCTTTATTTTCCTTATATACAAAATGAGGGCGAATTGGATTCAGGTATCATGTGCATGTGTTTTACAGTTTATGTTACATTTTTTTTGGGTGAACAGTGTTGTATTCTTAGACAGATTTATGGAAATGTAACAAGCTGGTGATAGAGTTCTGGGAACTGCAGACTTGACTTCCAAATACAGATTAGAACAGGAGGGCAAAGAACATCTTTTTATTTTTCCTTTGCTGTCAGAAAGGAAATCACATTTCAGTCTTTTAAAAACTCTTTTAAATAAGATGCTTGTACATAAACCACAGTCACAAGGGTATAATAAATGTGTGCATGTATCAGAGGAGCCAAAGCTTTGTTTGCCAAAAGGTAAAAATCTCCGAAAGCTTTTTCAGAGTCTATTTGGAAACCATTGAAACCACCACTTTTCCTTTCCATCTTGATAGTGACATGCTGGCCTGAAATCTGTAACACAAAATTGGTCCTGGCCTTAGAGTAGGCAGAATAAAACTTGCCTATGTAAGTGTGATATAAGGGACATCAGGAAGGCTTCTATTTCCAACCGCAATCAGGGGTAAAGGTAAGCAGCATGTGCTTTAGAATGAGACTGACCTCAGTTCAAATCCTACTCAAATCCTAAGGGTTTTTCCCCCCATAATACATCCCCTTTGACAAGTTATGTGTCTTCTCTAAGTCTTTGTTTTCTCATCTGTAAAATGGGGTTAATAGTAAAACCAACTCTGTATGATTGTTACCAGGATGAAATGCGATGATACACATAAAACATGTCGGATATTATATGGCACAGAGGAAGGACTCAAGAAATGTTTCTTTTTATTTTAATGGTCTTTTAAGAAAATTTCATCAGGAATGTTATATGTTGAAGATTGTGCCAGGAGTTGAGATAAATGTGTTGATCAATATATCATTTCTATTTCAAAACTAAAAAGTCTAACATAAGACAAACATTTAGGCAGATAACTGCAGTACTGTGTGCCAATTGTAATATTGGTATGGTGCTCGGGGACATAAAGGATGCAGGACTTAATCTCGGCCATGGGAAAATTACTATAAAATCTTGGTGTTTTGAACTTTCGAAGTGAAGATGCTAAGCTATATATTTCCATCCTGAGCTGTTGTGATCAAAGGCAACTATTTTTTTTAAAGAGTGATTTTCCAGCTCCTTGTTCTTTCTGTTCTTCTTCCTTTACAGTTATGTAAACCTTTTCTTTGAGTTTTAGCACCATGGTTAGATAATATCTATAGTCAGAAGAAGTAAACCTGAATCAAGCACTCAAATGCTGCTCAACATCTGTCCTAAGATGATTTGGAGGCAGAGATAAAAACACAGCCTTTATTCTCATACCGTGCTAATAGAAATAAAAGTTGGTACAAATCCTTTGAACAGGAATTGGGCAATACCTAACAAATTTACATATATATATATATATATATATATATATATACACTTATATATACTTACATATATGTATGTATATACTTATATATACTTACATATATATATGTATATAGTATATATATATATATATATATATATATATATACACACCATTTGATCCAACAATCCTATTTCCAGGAATGTATCCTGAAGACACACCTTTAACAATATGAGAATCACAAGCTCAAGGTTATTGATTGTGGTATTGTTTATAAATTGTAGATTAAAACCTATCTAAATGCTCATGCATACGGGAGTAGTTGAATATACTACTACACTATAGCATCTCCATATAATGAGGTACCATGCAATTGTAGAGATAATGAACAGATATAGAGTAATTTTTCAGCCTATACTGCCAAGTGAAAAAAGTGCAAAAGTATGTTACCCATAATGAAAAGGAAATAAAGAAATATACATAGATCTGCTAACTGGGGTCAACAAATAAGAAAGAAACTCCAGAAACGTATGGAATTGGTGACTTACAGGTGTTGGGCTTAGTAAATGTGGATTGAGAGAATGGAAGTAGGGTAGAAGGGGTGATGGGGGAATGACATTTATATGAATGCTATCTGTCTATTTATTTTTGTATAGTTCTGATTTTTAGAACTGTGTTGTTTCACATACTCAAAAATAAATAAATAATTAAAATTAACCAGGGTGTTCTGGGATCCCCACGTGAAAAACAACAACAAAAATATCTAGTAAGCTAAATTATATTTCTAGGAATTACAAATGAATGGGGTGGGGAAAAAAGAGCTAATCTAAGTAACTTTGATAAACAGTGTTTTGACTTTATACTCTAAGATTTTTTTTTTTATTTTATTTTATTTTTTTTTTACTCTAAGATTTTTTTAAGAAGGAACTATTGTACTCCAATTAGAAAATATAGATTAATGATTCTTTTTTTTTTTTTTTAATTTTTTTTTTTCAACGTTTATTCATTTTTGGGACAGAGAGAGACAGAGCATGAACGGGGGAGGGGCAGAGAGAGAGGGAGACACAGAATCGGAAACAGGCTCCAGGCTCTGAGCCATCAGCCCAGAGCCTGATGCGGGGCTCGAACTCACGGACCACGAGATCGTGACCTGGCTGAAGTCGGACGCCTAACCGACTGCGCCACCCAGGCGCCCCATGATTCTGTTTTTTGTAGGCGTAAAACTTAACATTCTGAAACTGCTTTAAATGTGTCATAGGATTGTCATTCATGATGGCTGTTTTTCTCACTGTAAAGAAATAAAGAGGGGTAGAACAAACCCTATGATGTTGAATTGGAATCGGAGTTATCACTAGGAAGTCATGTGTGTTTAAATATTAAGTATGTATCGCAGATATACAGATATAAAAACAAAGAAATAGGTGTGTGTGTGTGTGTGTGTGTGTGTGTGTGTGTGTGTGTGTATTTGCATTTATATCCCCTCTCTTATTGATTGAGACGCTTAGGAGCAATAATACCTCAGTAGTGATGAGCACACTTAGTACCTGGATTTTGGTTTCTAAATACCATTCTCCAATAAAAGAAACCAAGAATCCTTATAGAAGTGGATGTTTCTAGCACCAGAATAGGAAAAGTATATGATGAGAAACTGGAACATCTTGTGGTACCAGAAAGTAAGGAAAGACTAAAAAATGATGGAAACACATTGAAAGGACACATAGGCCAATGTGAAGTGGCTCCCAATGGCCACATATGGGACATTTGGGTGAGAAAATAATGATAGTGTTGACTTATATTCAATATAGTTCATGATATTATAAAAGGTATTGAATAAATAAATGTGGGAGGAAAAAAAAACTCTTTTATGGGTGTAGAATACCAGTTAATAACTATAGAATGAATGATGGAAATAGAAAATCACCATGTGGTACACTAGAGTAATAATTTTTTTTCAGGCAAGAATCACCACTGGATAGTAAATTAGTCATGAAAATATGATAAATAGGCTACTTACATAGTATATTAAAATGCCTACTAATTACAAAAGGAAAGTAGTAACTTTTCAATGGAAGAACCTAAGCAAGCAATCAAAGTCACCACCGTCACTAGTAATGGGATGTATTGGCATCATGTGCCACTCCTATGATTCACTGAGAAAGGCACAAAAAAATAATCTCTGTCATGTTCTTGCCAAAAATCCATTATATGAATTTTATCATAAGGAAATATCAGACAACTCAAATTAAGGGACATACTATAAAATAGCAGAAGTAGTCTTAAGAAGTGTCAGGGTCATGGAAATCAAAGAGAGACTGAGGAATTGTCCCAGATGAAATGAGACTGAGAAGATATGACAGCTAAACATTGGCTCATGGTCCAAGAAAGGATATCAGTGGTACAATTGTTGCAATCTCAGTAAGGTCTGTAGATCAGCTAGTTGTGTTGTATTAATGCTAATTTCTTGGGTTTGATAATTGTACTGTAGTTTTGTAAGATGATAGTATGTGAGAAAGCTGGGAATTCTATTTTTTCAGTGTTTCAGAAGTATGAGATTATTTCACAATGAAATGATAAATTGAAAAATAAAAAATGTCTTAAATAAGATGTATGTATGTATTATCCATTCTTCTTTATTATCATAAAGAGTTTGCTGTACAAGAGGGTAATCACTAGGCTCTAAGAAGAAAGGAATAAAATGTAATAGAGTGATGAGTATGTAGCATTGTGAATTGGGTCTTATTCTGTTAACTAGCTCTGTCACACACTGTGTAAGCCTTGAGGGTACTTACTATATCTTTGCATTTGCTAGTCTATTTTCCAATAAAACAGAGATAATGATCTTAGCAATATGGTTTCTAATTATTCACACCAATGGAGGAGAGCAAAAATGTCAAGTATGGAGCCCAATGACAATAATTTTAAGCGCTCAAGTGAAGATCAAGATTTAATGTCAGTGAAGGACCAAATGTATTCTGGTAGGTATAAAACTCTGGATTATGACAATATTTCCAGGGCCAGAAGCCAGAGCTAGTATATTCAGTTCAGCGGATATGTGTGAAGAGATCCATAATCAGACAAAAGCTAGAAAGAAAGTACTGGAAGACACAGTACACAGTACAGCCAATCAGTCAGACTTTGAGAGTCTAGATTCTTAAGTTAGACACAGGGTCTGGTGATTCACATCTCCCCAAGCTTGATGGTGCCAACAGGGTGGGGGTAGTACTTATCAGCGCTCTGTGACAGCATTAGAAGACGAAGGGAACAATAACAACATCCATTTGCACAGAGTTCATTGTACCACCAATTTGTTTTCACATACCTTTCTATTCAAAAATTTCATGTTCAACATAGTTATAAGATGTAGGCAAAAAAATCAATTTTAATATCCAGGTTTTTGTAGATAAAGAAAGTCAGATTCACTGTTTCCATAATCACATAGCTAGTAAATACAGGAAGGATTTGTGCTCAAGACCAGGATGTACACCTAAGTTTATGAACCTCCTTCTAGCATCAAAGAACCCCTTATTTACATGAATTCACATGAATTCTTGTATGTAAGATTATTCTGGTGCAGTTTTTTTTCTAAGGAAAGGATACAAATCATTGGATTCTATCAGGTCTTCCCGAAGGGTCTGTGACTTAAAGGAAGATAGAATATAGATTTTCCTTCCACAATAATGCAGTATATGGCATGGAAGTATTTTGGGGGCTTAGGAATATATAACTCTTATATAGTGCAGCTACTCAAGAAGCATCTTTACCAATGGCATCTAACAGAGAGGTTTTAGGACTTGCCCAGAATCCCAAGAGTTAGTGCCGGAAATAAAACCAGAACTCCAGTTCTGTTTGATCACATTAGGAGTTAAGCATTGTCTTTGATGAAGATGGTTCTTTCATAGTCTAGCACCAATCAGGAAGACTGGAGGTCTGTTTCCCAGGCTGGATACCACTCAGTGGAGGAGCCAAGTTCTGCTCTGGTAAGACATTAATTAGTATTTTGAGCATTAGGGTGATTTGAGTAAAATTCTGTAGATTTCTTGAAAATCTTGGGAAGACAGGGGCACTAGTGCAATTACCTTACCTATGTAGAATAAAAAGCAGTTTAAACCTGGCAGAGACCTTGTGGTGAATATTGAGTGTGTCATGTCATTCAGCACTTGAGAGCCTCCCCCAAGTTTTCATTTCCTGAATTACTCTTGGGCATTGGAGAAGTTCCTTCTTTCCTGCAGCAGTATACTCTTTTCTTTGAGGAATACCTGAAATGATGTCAGTCTTTGTATGACTTTGACATTTGCCAAAAGTTTATGGTATCTGCTAAGATACACAAATATTATCCCATTGTCCTTATCTATGATTATGTGTGTTGCCATCACAGAGCAGATGAATTTTTTTTTAAAAAATATTTAATTC
Source organism: Leopardus geoffroyi (assembly GCF_018350155.1). NCBI lineage: Eukaryota > Metazoa > Chordata > Mammalia > Carnivora > Felidae > Leopardus > Leopardus geoffroyi. The sequence continues at coordinate 58,029,954 of NC_059341.1, read as the reverse complement.
TTTACCATTAAAATCAGAATCCCTTGTCTATTACATATATTCGCCTTACAAATCTGGGATTTATTAAAGACTTAATATTTAGATGTATTATAAAAACCATATAAAATTTAAAATTTCATTTACTCAGTAATGATTTAGAGAATACAGACTCTAAGAACTAGATGATGTTTATCCAAGTCACTGATTTTGTAGACAAGGAACTGAGGCTCCAAGAGGTTAAATTTTGCATCATTTTACACAGTTAATAAGTGACAGAGCCAGAAAAAGAACCCAGATTTCCTGATTTCTGGCTCAGTTTTCATTCCACTATGGCATGGTGCCTCATGACACGTATGAGATTAGAGCAAAATTATATTTGTTGAAATTCATGAAAAGTGTTGTGAATCTTTTGATGATGTTTTGTGGGGGGAATGGGTCATTCTATCCTTGATGTTTTTTAAAAAAATCACTAAAATTAATAAATTAATAATACTCTTTATCAACCTCAGATTAATAAAGTTCTATTAATTTTTCTCTTCAACAATTTGCCTATAGTTGTGGAAAATAACCTCTTAGAATAAATGCATGCATACCTTCAAGTTGCTAGCACTTGAGTTGCTCACCCATTAAATGACTAATCTAAGAAATCACCTCTCTTGTTAGGTGCACTGGATTGTAAATGTCTTTTGATAGTACTGCAGCGGTAGCATAGGGATTTGCAACTGGCAGGCAGGAATTGAATTGCCATCATTTGGCTTTAGCAGGAGTTAGAGTCTTGTCTCCAACATAAGCATGAGCCAAGGTACTGTCTCCTTTTTTCTAATTTTAGTTGGAACCATTGGCACTGATCTTACCTAGACAGACTAGTGTTATTTCTACCCAGCACAATCTGCTGGCATGGGCTCTATTCCAAGCCATGCATTTGAACTTCTCCCCCTGGTTTACCAGAGATATGATTGGATGTAGAGGACAGTAACTCTCACCTTTTTCATTAGAAGGCAGTCTTTCAGACATAGGGATTCTCAGTTTAATGGATTCAATGTATGACTCAGAGGGAATTGGCTGTTGTGATGGGAAATTGCAGTGTGCTTTAATTGTGGGTCATGAAATAATTACTCCGACATTTTGGTTCTGGGAGATGGATATTGATACGTTTAACTGCTCAAGGGTAAGAGGAAAGGTGAGAAGTGATGTCTGCTTTCCAGCCCTCACCTGTTCTCTACTGGAACAAATGAGTTGTACAATTGTCCTGTCATTAGCTCCAGTCGTGGGCATCCATCCCTGCTGGCATCTCGCAAACCTCAGTCACACTGGCCATACTGTGACTCTCATCTGCATCCCTTTATCACAATCCTCAGTGAGACCCCTTCAGACCATCAGTACCCTTCCTGAGCTAACCCCCACACCATGGAGGGTCAAATGGGGACATCACAGCCTCTGGAAACCTGACCCTCCATGAAGACATACCTGTACCCATTTCTCCCTACTTCATTTTGTCATGGGATATCTGCAAGGCTATTGCCTCATAGAGTGCCACTCAGGAAGCTAGCTTAGTCCTTGTTTTGCTTGGAGCCTAAACATAAAGGGATTTCCACTGTTTCCAATCTCATCCCAGCCTCTTCATTCTGATCTTGCCCTTTGTCAGTAGGAGGGCAGGGCCCTTATATTATCGTTTGAGGCTTCTTCCTGCCTTGACTCTTCCTTCTCCCTAAATTAAAAGTGCCCAAAGCACTCACAATTTTCCCATTATGCATAAACAGTAATTTTAAATATGTAAAAGCAGAAGATTTTTTTCCCCTCTGGTTCCTTATGACCCAAATGAATGGGGAGAGGTAACACATCGGGTTATTATTTCATATATCATCACACAAGGGCCTCAGTGATAAATAGAAAAGACACAGACTGCCCTCCTGGGGCACTCACAGTGAGCTCAGATGGAATTTATTAGCTTTTTGTTGTTCTTCATATCAATACATACAAACACATCCACAAATAGAGACATTCTGATAAACAAGTAGACAATATGTTTAAATCTTATATAAAGGAAGTCTTTGAAGTGTTTATCACATCCTGAAGAGCTGGTTGAAAAATAGCAAATTATTATCCAAGTGGAAAGGGACGGCATTATTCTCTCTCTTTTTCCCCCCACTTCCTCTCTCTCTTTCTCCCCCTCTCTATCTCTCTAATCCCAAACATTTTTCCGTTCCCCTTTTGGGTGATGGATTTGGTAGAAGATCTGTGTTCCCTGACTGCCATATCCTGTTGCTAATTTTTGCCTAGTTTTCAACCATGGATGAGATGCTGTCTTACAGTATGAGCAGCCCAGTAAGACTAATAATAATAAATAATAATCATTAAACATTTAGACTTGGTTTATGTGTGTTAGATGGATTATGTCATTTAATTATCAGAGTAGTGCTTAGGGAAAGGTATCTCCATTATCCTCATTTTACAGATGAGCAAGTTGATGTAAATAGAAAACAGGCAATCCAAAAGTGTATGAGAAGTGGGCAGACCAGGACCAAATTCTGAAACCCCATCACTTAAGCATTTTATACAGCTTCAAGTAACAGAAACCTGAATGACATTGGTTTGAACAAGATAGGAGTTTGTTTTATTGTTTAAAATATACCCCAAACTTTCCTTTGTCTATAGTCTCCTTCCGAATTATGTTTATTAAAACATAGATATACACACTATGACTGTGATAAGAATCTATGACTCTTAAATGGAGTATTTTCTGTAGGATCATAAGCAACTACTTAGCACAGACTGGCCTAGAAGGGAATAGTAAATTAATTTGGAAATGAGGAACTAAGACAACATCACCTAAGTTTAAAGATAGTGAACTGACTAAACCCTATCTCCATCTTCCAAAATGCTAATTGATAAATGGTTAGTTATTGAGATAGAAATTCTTACCTTTAGGATAGAGCATTGTGAGTTGTGTATTTTCCTCTTTATGCCTGGTGAAACAAAAATTGCTAATCAGGATAATATCCACCGGAGGCAGTATGTTTCAAATTCAAAAGACTAAAATTCCATGAACTTATTTATTTCTTTGTATCCCAGTGTTTGAATAAAAGCAAAGGGTTTGCTTTTAAACAGTGAGAGAATATTGACTGAAGATTGAGTGAAATACAGTGTGTGGTTTCTTCACCTGATTGACCTTCACCTGATTGAACTTACCTTTGTCTTCTATGCTACCTCAGTTTTTCCATTTAGAAAATGCTGTCATATATGTGGGATTTGTCTGTGGAGTTCACGTCAGTAAAATATATTACAATAGAATGATAATTCATAGGAATTCTGACTAACTCGGTGGTACCTCAATGTTATTCTGTTCTTACATACGTCTATAGTACAGTTGTTGTCTTACCGTGTCATTGTAATATGCTTAATATATAATATTGTTTTGATAACAAATTAATTTTCATCAGCTTTATATTTAAGAACCATGTACTTCCAAACAGATAGTACAGGGGCACCTGGGTGGCTCAGTCCGTTAAGCCTCCAACTTTGGCTTGGGTCATGATCTCATAGCTCATGAGTTTGAGCCCCGTTTCAGGCTCTGTGTTGACAGCTAAGAGCCTGGAGTCTGCTTCAGATTCAGGGTCTTCCTCTCTGTCTTCCCCTCCCTGCTTGCATGCTCTCTGTCTCTCTGTCTCTCTCTCTCTCTCTCTCTCAAATATAAATAAACATTAAAAAATTTTTCTTTAAAAAAGTACAAACCCGGGCCAAACCAAATAAATACTTATCCACAGCTTTCTATGTGGAAAATATGTAAACAATTAGTTAGACTATACTTACTCCAGGATATTTCTTGGGAGTTTTAGCTCTATTCTTAATAAATCCCTAACATCGGTATATTTTCTAAATGATGGAAGATGTTGGTCAGTTGAATTCTTTTTAAGCAAGGATTTATAGATTGTTTATTTTTTAGCTCAATTCTATATATTATTGTCAAATTTGGCTTTAACTCTTTAAGAGGAAATTGGAGCAATCGCCAAAAGGATAGCAGTTTGTATCATTTAGGTTTATGAATTAGTTTCTTAGTAGCTGTTTTTAATTCTAATTAGGCAGGTATATTGCATTTTTCTTTTCCCCTTTTTAATGTTAAATTTGCCAAAGATTATTACATGCACAAAGGAAATATGTATGATAAAGATAATTAATATAAAAAAAACTTCTGCCCTAATTATTTGAATATTTCATGTGAAAGTATTAAATCGGCCTAATAATTAATTGGCTTAATAATTAATTGTCTCAGTTCCTTCTTAGTTTATATGTTGAAATCATGGCCCTAAACCATTACTAAGAATGCTTCAGCAACAGGAAGTGAACTGAACATTTTGATTACGAAGAATTTAGTGACTTCTGGAAACGTGAATTTACTTGTTTTAAAAAAGGTGATTATTTTAGTGTAGAATTTCGTGCGATAACTTTTTTATCGGTATTCACAATCTGATCATATAAATATTTTTCTAGTGTTGTTTTCCATAAAACAATTTATTTTAGACTGCAACTGGTAAATAATAGGCTTTTGTTTTAGAGGTAAGGATCACTTAATTTTTGTAATTTCCCAAACAAAACAGTATTGGAGCCTATACCATTCCTCGTAACAGCCCTTCAGCATAGCTGCATCTTGCCATCAAGCCTACTAATCTAAGGAATCTCAATCTTCCTTTCTCTTCTATGAACTACCGTACTTGACAAAAGAGATTTCTAAAGAGATAATTGTATTGATTAATTCAATTTCTGGTCTGAGCATAAGGTTGTAAATTGGAGATCACTCACAGAAATTGAATACAAAGGGAAAATCTTTTTAAGTCTTTTTTTTAGTGTATTGAATGATTTATGCTGAACTCCTAAAAGCTTTCCAACCTCACAGAGCTTCAATAAACTTCTAATGGAGTCCTGAATGCCAGCTCTATTTTTGTTGCTTGTACCGTAGGTGGGAAACCTTTAACTAGGGGGATGAGTCTTGTTTTCATTCTATTGAAAAGCTCCTGTTCTAACACTTAGGGACTTTTAATATTTTAGCTTAAAAGTTTTCTGGTGTAACATAATATACACATATATCTATAAGTTTATATATATTGATATATTTTTGCTGAAGTATAAATATGTATTTTATACAATTATATTTAACCAAACTCAATTTTTGTGCATATGTATAGGCAAGCAAGATATCTTCACATGTGTATGCATAGTGTCCATATTCATTATATGTTAGTTGGTTGAGTATTTCATCAGATAATAGGTTCTCTATTGCAGAAACTGTTTTATCCACATTCCATCACCCCCGACAGAGTATAATACGGTGTCTTTTACACAATGGATGCTAAATTAATGGTTGTAGTGAATGGTGACCAAAAGAATACACATTTAATCAGAGATAAATGTACCATTTGATTTTGATACAGGTATACAGAAAGATGTCACTTAAAGAAAGTCCCCTTTATTGTCGATTAGAACTGTTTTATTCCACTTAGATGGAAGCCAGCTCTGCCACTTTTATATAGTTTTATTTATAATTGTGAACATGTAGAACCACATGAGGCCATCAATCAGTAGAGAGATGAGGGCCCAACAGAATTATTTCTGTAGGTGGCCAATTTTTTTTCAATCAAGGACAGCTGAAAGGTCATGATTAAAACAGTGATTTTCCTGAAATTGTAAGTAACTGTTACTGACTGTTTTGCACAAAGATGTCAAAACTACTTTTTCCTCTGAAAAAGAAAATTATAAGTTCTTGAAAATGTTGGCAGTTTTCCAAATTTCACTTGCACTACTGTAATGTATTTTAATTACTGCATTTGAGTCCATTTCTTAAAAAAAATGTAAGAGGCAAAAATAAGTTAGTGTGATAGGAACCATACATAGATTAAACAATAGGCATCTAATGCCTCACTGATAGGTACATATTCATTATTAAATCTCAGCCAAAGCATAGGATTTAACAATTTTTTACCCAAAAAGTGTACATAGCATTAATTCATTATTCTATATGAGATGAGGGATTATGTCACTGTATATTTCTAGTAAAACATGGCAGTGATACTCGAGATATTTCAGTAATTTGCTTCACATAGACCAGTTCGCCAAGGCAGCCAAGGATAGCAAATGTTGGTTGTGATTTCTGTAGGTGGCCCTTTATTCTCTGAGTCAGAATTGACTCTATTCCCTGGGTAGTGGCAGGGAGGACTAACTGCTGATTGTCATCATCTTTCAGATGAGGTGTGGACATGAAGTCCTAACCATTTGTAGTCATTAAAGATTCCTCAGAACATTTGTAGCAAGAAGGATTTTAACCGCGGTGTCCTGGTCAGTTTCCAAATTGGGTAATTACATTCTGCCTCCTAATGTCTTCCTGCAGGTTTTGTTTTTGTTTATTTGTTTGTTTGGGATTTTTATTGTTGTCGTTGCTTAGATATATGGAGCTGTAGTGTTTTGGGGTGCATCTCTCCTTAGTTTTAAGCTGTCGTGTTCTTTTAATCTTCTATAGGCTATACTACAATGGAACTGAAGAGTTTTGTTAGAGGCGTAATCCTTTAGTCTGCATTAATAATTTGTGTTCCATATTTTTATACTCTGTTTTAGTTTAGTTTTTTTTAAGGGACCCTTACAAAGGAACAAAGGAAAAGGAATACTGGCAGGAGGTACAGTAGATATGGTGGCTGACGTGGGCTGGTATCATGGATATGGCCCAAATATACCTGCTCTTTACCTTGGAGGAAGATGCTGCAAGGCAGAGAAGATAATTGACACTTGCTGAGTTTAGAGAGGAATCACAGGAGAATATGCAGAGTGTTAGTTCACTTAGAATTAAAAAGCGGTAAAGTTCCATTCAAGCCTCAGAATGACATGGTTCGTTTTCATCTTAAATGTCAATCTTTTTTTTCCCTCATTGATAAGCATGTTAAATTTGGATTTGTAAGGCAGAAGGATATGTATCTGATTTTAAGAGCAATATTTTGATATGTCATAATTTTGATGGCCATGTTTTGAATTGGATATTTCACTCATGATCATTTTTTATAATCTACAGAAAGATAAAATTCTATCAAATCAACATTTATTGGATGCCAACCATATTAAAAAGAACCACATTTGATGTATTACTCTTGAAGAGAGTTATTTGGTCCAAAAAAAATAGAGCAAAATAAAACAAATAAAAAACCGTATCAAGTATTTATCCTATTATACTCCTACTGGGTTAAAAGTGATTTTTTTTGTTGTTGTTTTATTGTAATTTTATTTATTTAACAGAAAATGATAAAACAAAATTCAAAGTAACTGAGTCCTAACCCAAGCATAAATTTCATCCATTAATCTTAAAACTTACCCTGCCAACAGCATTATATGGTAGGAAAAGCATAAGCCCATGTGTCAAAAGAGCTGTTTGTTAATGCTGGCTCTCACGAGTTCTATCATTTCCAAACGGGTAAGTTGCTTAGCTCTCTTGTCCCAGTTTTTTCTTTGTGGAAAAGAATAATTCTCATGTTTTTGACCTACCCACCTAACCAGTTTTAAACAAATGAGAGAAAATACATTTCCTTTTAAAATGAATTCGAAACTGTAATACGGTGCTTTCCTCACTAAATAATTTATCTTTTATCAGACTGGTTTTTACACATAATCCCCAATTATAAATTACTCTTCATGGCTTTTCTGGAATCATAGCTTGAGATTAAACCTGCTCTGGGTTCTGTGTGATGGGGCTTTTCGCTTCCCCATTCAGCCTCTGAAATGTTCTCTTCCCAATACTGGATAGTTGTGCATTTTCTCTAAAACATCTTTTTTTTTTAATCATATCTGGGACACTTAAGATACACAAATAAAAGACTTTAATACTGCCCTGCCTTGCCCACTGAATCTGAAAATATCTATACCTGATAGGATCAGGGCCCAGCTGTCACTGGGACTACAGACGGCTGAAAACTGAGTATTGGTGAATGTCACCACCAAGGAGCAGACTACTGGAGCATCTCTTAGCAATAAGAGGAAGTTCATACATACACGGAATCAGATGATTTCATGGTAGGCAAATACCTTGCCGTACAGGTGCTGAACGTCTAGCGGTGGGCTGTTCCAGGGAATAAGGGCGCCGTGCCATGACTGGAAACTCCATCCATAGATAGTAAGAAGCAGTCAAACTGATAAACTGTCTGTGAGCATCACAGAGACTTGGCAACGGTAGCAGATTGTCCCAGGAGACTAAATTTTTAACCAAGATTGAAAACCTGATGACAGAGCCTGGAGGTGAAACTCATGGAAACTAAGTGGAGGAAACAAAACTTTACTCCAGTAAGGGAGCAAAAGCCAAACACTACGTTTCTGACACTGTGCTTTTGCATGAAAAGACAAAAGCAGGCCTCCAGCTGCTAGCACTATGAGGTCTGCCTTTGAGGCCAGACAGTGAACTAACTCATATTGTCTTTGGCTTTCTTGCTCCGAGGTCTTCTCTTGGCTACCTCCTATCTTATTTCCAAATTCATGCAAGGCAGAGAAGAGAGAATTTATATAAATTCTGAGAACACGATCTTCATTTTCTTCTCTTTTTTTCACTTTTATGTCAACCAGAGGAAGGTTCTGTTTTCTCCCAGCCATCAGCTTTCTCCCCTCAAAGTTCCTGTAACATGTGTATGAAAGTTACACCAAAATTTATTGGTTTAAGACAATTTTAGCACATTTTAACATATGAGATTGTGATGGATCTTAAATCTATGTTTTGTCATAATTTAATTGCCAGAGAATTTTTTTCCTAGGGATACATAAAATACAGGGTTGTCCTCAAATCAATGGCATCTTGGATGCAATACAAAGCTTACCTAACTAGGAGTGTTGCTGCCAACAATGGCTTTAAATACAATCTGAATCATAAAGACATATGATATCAATGATACCACATGATGTCATTGACATTGACTGTCACCAGTGCTTGACAGAGTCCAGTTGTTTGTTAAATCCCCCTAACATCTAAACCACTCTTTCCCCGTCTGGCCACATTCCCCTATTCTCCACATTTCCTCCTATAGAGGAAAAGATCAACCAGAGAAGTCTCTCCAAAGGAGGAGACTCCTATACAGGTTTTTAACAACTATATGTTCTTCATAATAGGAATACATTTATTGCAACTGGCATCTCCTTTCTAATAGAATTTTATGAATCACAGTTTAGGTAATACCTGTCTTCTTCATCTATATACATATATTCATGTGTCTAAAAGTGACATCCTGATGTATGGGGATGAAAACACTATCTTCTTTCTTTAGTGGATCCTATCCCAGTACAGGAGCTTCTCAGGTAATAAACATGTTTTTACAATTCTCCCTGGTTTTCTGATACTGAGGTTTAACTTTAGGTTTTCAATATTGACTTCTTTGAATACAATATTCTCCCCAAATTCTCATTTTGATCTAAAGGAAGCACAAATTCCTAACTAGGACTTTGAATAACACATGGATTTGATTTTATCTTATTGCCTAACTGAAAGGAAACATATTTGCAAGGTAATTACATCCTTGGTTAAATTTCCTCATTTTAATTAACATACCTTTTGTTCTGTCACTAATAGAAGTCCTTCTACTCTTATTGTTAAGAGTTATAGTATTTCTATCATTGGTAAGCTTAGTATTTCAAATGTGTTGAATATTGGAATTTGTCTCAATATGTCTTAATATTTGAGCAATGTCTTGATTTCATGATTTTTACATTTTTTAAATATTTTTTATGTTTATTTTGAGAGGGAGAGAGAATGGCAAGGAGGGCCAGACGGAGAGAGGGATAGAGAGAATCCCAGGCAGGCTCCAAACGGTCAGTGCAGAACCCAATGTGGGGCTCAAACCCACAAACGGTGAGATCATGACCTGAGCTGAAACCAGGAGTCGGGAGCTTAACCGATTGAGCCACCCAGGCACTCCATGATTTGATTTATTATATATTTATTATATGTATAGTTCTTCACATAATTTTTTTAGAAAGAAAATGGGGGACGCCTGGGTGACTCGGTCAGTTAAGCGTCCGACTTTGGCTCTGGTCATGATCTTGTGGTTCATAAATTCAAGCCCCACATTGGGCTCTGCATTGGTAGTGAGGAGCCTGCTTAAGATTCGTGCTCTCTCTCCTTCTCTCTCTCTCTCTGTCCCTTCCCCAGTTGTACTCTTTCTCTCTCTCAGAAATAAATAAACTTAAAAATGAAAAAGTAATACAAATAGTAAAAAATACAAAAAATATGGTATATGGGCCCAGTGAGAAAGAAAGTACAGTATGACTTGACTTGAAAAATGAAATGAAAGATTTGTGGACAAGAACTAGGACTATAGACCAAGAAAGAATAGCTATATATAATAAAGATTTGTCAAATTTGATAAACTGCTTTTCCTAGACACAAAGACTTCCTTTGAAGGCGGTACTGAGCTTCCATGGAGAGATAATCGGGTGTTGTGATGAGACCATCTATGTAAGACTTGAGAACACACTTACTTGTGGTTCTTGCTTAGAAACAATCTACTCATTTAGCACTACATTCATAGCTGGTTCAGTGTTAGCATGATTGAAATCACCTATCAACAGCACCCCAAGGAAGAGTATGTATCCTGAATATCGCTGATTACATGAATGTGAGAAACAGCTCTCTTATTAAAAGAGAGAGAGAGAGAATTTCACAGAATTTCAAACTTATACATTTAAAAGACAAATAGGGTTTATTTAATATGGATAGATCTCTGACTCTCAGGCCTTTGAAGTATTTGAGAACAGACAGGTTCCTGTTTGTTATGCTTTCATCATAGAAGTCAGGGAGAGACTGTGGATGCTGAATGTCTGTACTATCATAAGAGTTCAAGTTCTAACAACTATCTCAAAGCCCTGTTATTAAGGAAGTTTTCAATAATTGCTAAGGATTGAGAGGAAGCTTTGAGATGCATATGGGGAAAAGCTCTTGTAGCAAAAATGAGATGGGATATGGTAGACTTCGTGCAGGCATTCAGTTTACAGTTTCTATGCTTGTAGATATTCCTTTTTTGTTTCTGGTAGAATATCTATCATGCAGTATCATGAAACCTAATGGAAAATCATTTTCAACAAATCATTTTTTAGAAATCACTTTCCTATAACTACACATTTCCTTTATTAGAAGAGAATGGTGCAGGTCATTGTCACTTACCCACAGCATTTTATTAACCTCTTAACTGGTGTCTCTACCTCCAGGCTCTTTCTATGATAATGTACTGTACACACTACAAATGGATTAGTCTCACTAAATCACTGCTCTGGTCCTGTAACTCCCCTGCTCAAAAATGGTTAATGTCTCCCTGAGTGACCTGTTGGATGACATCTACACTTAATAGCCAGATATTCAAGACCCTCTATGCACAGGCCCTGTCCTTGATACTGTGGCCAGCCATTAGCTCAAGTTTACATGTCTTCCTCTTTATAAAATCTTCACTGATTATTTTGAAAACAGAATTTTCTTTCTTAACTTTTAAATATTGAATAGATGTTGGTTAGTAAACTGATCCTGTTTCTCCATGCAGTCTATACATAATAGATGCATTTATTACTACAAAGAATAAACATACATTGGATAAATTGGTAATAATTCTTGGATATAAATACCTCAAAGTATTGATTATTCAGGGAACTCTTTGTCGTTTGTGCATTTTCCAAAACTTTGCTTTTCTTGCTTCATCCTCAGGCTGCCTAACTTAGGCTTTTTTGCCTTATTCATTTAAATTCTAATTTAGGAAGTACACAGGAAGAAATGAAGCATTCAAATCACTTGAAAAGAGAAGAGAAGCATTCAGCCTTTGTTCACTCCTGGCTTTTGATCATAACTATAATTCTCTGTAAGCAATCCAATAAAACTTCCCATTGAGTTGCACTTGTGTTTCCTTTGAGCTCGAATTTACAGCCTACCATCGGTAGATTAAAAATCCATTAAAATCTATAAGAACAGCAGAAGTTACATATTCCTTTTGCTGTAGTAAAGATTTTTCGGAAAGATTTTACATTAAAACTCTGTTGCTAAGTAGTGATATTAATAGGCCATTTTAAAGTCAAACTTGGCTTGTCCTTAAGGCACGGAAGACTGCACAAGGAATAGTTTCTCATATTCCATGAGATTGCATTTTGGACAGATGACTGAGACACAGTTGATTTTTTTTTTTCTCATGTCAGAAAGACAATGCTAGACTCCATTAACAAACGCAGACAACCTCAAGGATAAGTGGTAATGAGGATAGTTGGCAAAGAGCATGCTAGGAAGGGGTGATAATAGATTCAGAGAAAGAGTGCCCAAGTAATTGTCCTGTAGATAGTGAGAAATATGAAACTGGAAGAAGGGTGAGAGGTGAAGGATAGAGATGTAAATCTAAACTAATATATAGATTAATAGTAACCAAAAAATCACAATGCCTAATTTTATAAAAACACTCAGATAAAGTACAGATCTGAAGAAAATGTATTTCTGTCATTGCCTTTTCAAACTGATGCTTCTCTTTGAATGGGATGCTTTATGCTCTTTGCTATAAATTAACATGCTCTCAGCATCTTACTATATTTGCAGATATTTAAGAAGTAAATTTAATGTTGAGATGTCATGTTTATAGCTCAGAAGGCAACAAAGCTTTAACGGGTTAGAATACTATGTTTTCTTGTTTTCTTAGGTGATTTTCCATTACCGGTTTTAGCTCTATCAGCTACACTAATGAAATATGATACTATTAGATATTTCCTCTAGAATTATCTGTCTACTGGAAGTGAAGCTACTCTTCTTAGCTAACCAAAGTAAAAGTCCTGGATATAATATCCTTGGGGTGGGATTGAGTTTTTTAAGCCAGAGTTATTTCTTTTTAAAACTGTTCAAGAGTCTTTAAAATGTCCAAAGCCCCAAGTATATCTGAGTTTAATATTATATTGCAGTCAGGTTGTGACTCCATTGCTAAAGCTTCAGAAGGATCCTGGGCAGTGCTGCAATTCATATTTTTTCCTGTGAAAGTTGATACCTGGTTTGCTTCATGCAAGTACATCAATCCAGTGATGAAGAAAAACACACCATGTCAATAACAATCATTGTCTTTGCAAAGGAGAAAGGTGTATGATCAGAGAACAAAGCCATCAAAGCATTGCTAAGTAGCCGTATTATTATAGTATGGGACAAATTGATCATGCTCTTGTGTTTTTCCTCTCCTAATGGTTCACATCCTGATCATGCTGAGATCAATTTGGAATCCTCCTTGTTCTTCCTGATGATCTTATATACCTTTTTCTACATTATAATCATTCTCCTGCCCAGAATTTCTGTTGAAAATTTACCCTACTTTTACTTTTTATCAATATGTTTTGTCATGTTTTTGTTTGTATGTTTTTCCTACAAAAGGATCCCATGTTCATTGGGGATAGACTGGGGGTGGGGAAAGCAAAAAGAAGAAAATAATATTAAAAACACAACTTTGGGGCGCCTGGGTGGCTCAGTCGGTTAAGCGTCCGACTTCGGCTCAGGTCACGATCTCGCGGTATGTGAGTCCGAGCCCCGCGTCAGGCTCTGTGCTGACTGCTCAGAGCCTGGAGCCTGTTTCAGATTCTGTGTCTCCCTCTCTCTCTCTGACCCTCCCCCGTTCATGCTCTGTCTCTCTCTGTCTCAAAAATAAATAAATGTTAAAAAAAAATTAAAAAAAAACACAACTTTATGGGGGGTGGGAGGGAGGGGAGGGTGGGTGATGGGTAGTGAGGAGGGCACCTTTTGGGATGAGCACTGGGTGTTGTATGGAAACCAATTTGACAATAAATTTCATATATTGAAAAAAATAAAAAATAAAAACACAACTTTAATTCTACTAACCAAAGGAGATAACAAATAAGATTTTCATTTTGTATTTTAAAAAGTAAATTTGTGTACTAGTCAAGATATAATGTGTATTAACAACATACATGTTTTGTATAGAAACTAATTCATACTGTAATTTTTTAAAATGTGTATTTATCTATTTGGTGGGGGGAGGAGCAGAGAGAGAGAGGAAGGGAGGATCCCAAGCAGGCTCCATGCTATCAGCACAGAACCTGGTGTGGGACCTAATCCCATAACCCTTGGTTCATGACCTGAGCCAAAATCAAGAGTCAGATGCTTAACCAACTGAGACACCCAGGCACCCCTATACTGTAATGTTTTAGAGCCTAATTTTTTATTTGATGATATGAACATCTTCTCATGTAGCTAAATATTCTTTATGCATTAGTTTAATGGCTGCATCATATTTTTTATTCTACCATTTGAATGTATCAGAGTTAATGCAACAAATCCCTTGTTGGGGGCAACTAGTTTTGCCTTTTCCTTCCTATTTTCTATTCCCATTGCCATTCCTAGAGGTAAAGCTCTCATCATACCTTGCTTGGACTATTTTAGTATTAATCCAATTGATGGATTGTGTCTAGTAAACTGATCATTCCATAAATGTAAAACAAAACAAAAAAAATTGAATAACTCATAAGATTGTGGCATGAACAAAGGCTTTGATCACTCTCCGTTTGCTTCAGAATAAAGTTCCCATTTCTTAGCATTCATGTTGATTCTTTTCTGATTTACTCATGACCGCCTTTATGATTTAACCTACATTCACTTACCTCGTATTATTCCTTTTTTTAATTATTTTTAAAATTTTATTGTTATTTTTTAAGTAAGCTTTACGCCCAACATGGGTCTTGAACTCATGACCCCAAGATCAAAATTGCCTGCTCTCCTGACTAAGATGGCCAGGGGCCTGTATCATAGACTCTTCTTGATTCCCTAAGTACTACTTCAATGTCCTTGTTGTTTCTTTGTGCCAAGAACACCTTTTCTTTTGTTTCTACCTGTTGATACCTCACTTAGTCTTTAAAGAAGAGGTAAATTCACCTCCCACATTCTCTCAGTGAAATTTATTGCTTCCTCCTCTATGTCCCTGTAGCATTTTGTTGTTGCCTCTCCTATGTAATCTAGTGGGGGGACATAACAAGCATCATCTGAGTATAAAGGCAAGATCTGTCTCTAATGTTTCCATCCTCATCCTTCACTCATTTGTTTGACAAATATTATTAAGTATCTTCCCTGTGCCAGGCCTTCTGTGGAACTCTGGGATTCAACAACAAACAAATACTAGTCTTTATTATGGAATGTCTATATGCCAGGCAGTGCTCCAAGTGCTTTACATGTGTGAGCTCATTTAATCCTCACAACAGGTTCTATTACTCTCCCCCTTTTATGAATGAGGAAATTATGGTACAAGAAGTTCAGCACATGTGAAGGTCTCACAGCAAGGGAGTAGCAAAGCAGGAGTTCAAACCCAGGTGGTCTGGTTCCAGAATCTGTTCTCATAGTCAATATGAGGCTTTATCACCTCCTAAAACAAACAGCATTAGACACAAACTTTGCCTTTCTGGAACTTTCATGCAAATGGGAAAGACATGTATCCAATCAACAGCAACACAATCACTTGATCTTAGCCAAAAGGCCAAGAAGCGATTAAACAGCCATACAATCAAAAACAAAATTACATATAGTAAGTGCTATGAAGAGGAAGTGCACAGTACTATGCAAAATAATAACAGTGTTTTACATGCTTGTGGGAGTTAGGCTATGTTTTCTCATTTTCTTCCTAACAGTGTGCCATTTGAACTTAAGTCTGTAGGAGAAGGAGGAGTTAACCATGTACAGAAGGGTGAGAAACATGACCCCAGGTGCAGGAAACTGTGCAAAAGCTCTGTGGACAGAGGGAATATGGCATGTGGAAGGGCCTAAGAACCAGCTGCATGGCTGGATAGAGGCCGAGTTTGTAAATAGATGGGACCAGAGTCCTTTAGGCAATGCTAGATCTTGTCTGTTGTATTAGCAGTGGGAAGTGACTAACTGTCTTTAAGGCGGGAATTCACGAGCATATTTTTACTTTCTAAAAACTTCTCTGGCTGCAGTAGAGAAGAATTTGTACAAGGGGAGTGAGATAATGTATTTCAAAGTGTCTAGCACAGTGTCAAGCTTACTGTGAGCACTTAATAAACACTGATATCCTTCATTATTTTATTCACCAGATTTTATGCACTAAGACACTGCTGTGTAAAATATCACAAAACAAGAAATGCTTGTTGATTGACTGACTGAGTGAATAAATCATTATAGAGACTTTTCTTGAAGATTTCCAGAGACAAGGAACACTGTGTCACATAAAGCAGTCCATTAAACAGCTTTATGTGTGAGGATATATTTTCTCGTTCTGAGCCAAAAAGCCTACTTCGTATAATTCTACTTCATTTTGCCTCTGGACCTGTACAGAATAGTATAAATCCTCTTCTGTGATAATCTTTCAAATAATCGAAGGTACTTATTTGAAATATTTCTGTTCCAGATCCTTCAGGCACATAATGTATCACCCAGATTCTGCCTCACTCTGGTTGTCATCCTGAATACCCTTTCTTTTTTCAGCTGTAGCACTCAGAATCAAAACAGCCCCTGTGCGAGGCACATGGGTGGCTCAGTTGGTTGAGTGTCCAACTTTGGCTCAGGTCATGATCTCATGGTTGGTGAGTTTGAGCCCCGTGTCAGGCTCTGTGCTGACAGCTCAGAGCCTGGAACCTGCTTCGGATTCTGTGTCTCCCCCTCCTTCTCTGCCCCTCCCCTGCTTGTGCTCTCTCTCTCAAAAATAAATAAACGTTTAAAAAATTTTAAAAACAAAACAGCCCCTGTGCTCCACGTACAGAAGTAGTAAGGCTACTAGCATCTTTATTTGAAGTGACTACTCTAATTAATGCCACACACAATTACATGAGCTGTTTGGAAAGTGATGTAATATGTTAACTCATGTTGAATTCACAATCTGCCAAAACCCTTATCTAAACTACTTGAACCCGTTTCTCTTTCGCTTTTATGTTTGTACAGGTAGATTGTGTTGGCTTCTCTTGCCAGCTTTACATTTATCAATATTGAATTTAAATGTAATAATTTTTGGTGAAATCTTTTTGAATAGTGATTCTACTGTCATCTTCCAGTATATTAGTTATTTCTCCAGGATTTTTGTTTTGTTCGTATTTGCATAATTTTTTTTATAACTTTAGTTTTGTTATTGATAATACAACAAATGAGATTAACAAAGTTGGAGCTCTTATTTTACTAAAGATTTCTTGCTGGTTTGCACTGGTACTTGGCTGGATGTCATTTGATTAGTATATTTTTCCAGCCTGTAATTTTTTTTCTTTAAAGGCCCTCCTGAAAATCAGAATCAAGTCATTTTGCTGATTCCCTGGTTGAATTAAACCTTTTGAACAAAGACAATGCATATAATATGAAAAAATATATACAGTAAAGTAAATAATAACAACCACTGCCTAAAGAGTGGGAACTCCATGTCAGGCACGCTTCTGAGTGCTTTAATACATTAACTCAAATAATTTGCATGCATAAAAAATTAATACATTAACTCAAATAATTTAATACATCGACTCAAATAATTCGCACGCACAAAACTATGAAAGAAGTACTACTGATACCCACATTTTACAGAAGAAAAAACTGAGGCACGGAAGTCGAATCATTTACCAACATAATATAGCTAAAAAGTGGTGGAGTCAGGATTTAAACGCTTGCAGTTTGAGTCCAGATTCTGTGCTCAAACCATGTTGATTTAGCAATCATTCCTTGTTATGTATTACAGAAAAACACAATCAAAACAGTAAAATAATGTGGTACTTTGGATAAGAATTATTTGGGAATTTTTGAAAATTGCCTTTTTGTCCCTAATATTCCATGTGTGTAGGACTTTTCCAGTATGTTGCTTTAAGCCCCAGATAATTCATACACTATATATTTAAAACGATTTACTAGGTATCTACTGTCTAGAGAAACTACAGATAAGGAAACTCTGACTCAGACAAATTATGTGCAGGACAGTTCAGTTCTGTTCCTTATGGGGCACTGGCAACAATAGCAAATGCAACATAAATGCATCTGTGGGGAAAGACAGGGGGACCTATGTAGTCATTCATTGGATGGATGGATGGATGCAAGAAAACACATGCATACTATTTTCAATATGTTGTTTTAAATTGTCGCAATGTCAGCTGTTTGTGAACTGGAAAGAAAACTAGGATTCAAAATAGTTTTTTGAATGGCCAGTGCTAAATACTTAGTGGTTGCCTTACATTTTGGTGCTGGATTATGGTTCTCAGCTTCTTTGTGGGAGAAATCTCATAATTGATGCAAATTATAGTTCTGGTAAATGTGGCAGTATTTCCATAAGAATTAACCTTTTGGAAATTTGGATTTTTTTTCTAATCATATAGTTAGGACTTTTACAATGAATTATATCTGTGTCAAAAATCCATCATTAAGATGTGTTGGAAACAGTTTTACTTTCACTGAAAGTATCCTGTAGGTGAGAAGGAGAATATCTCAATGGCATATATTTTTCTTTTTTGGCTCCATCAACAATAACAACATCCTAATTTGGACAGCTAATATGCTTAAGTATTCTCTGAAAAGCTGTAATATATTCGAACTGTTTAGTTGCTCTCACAAATCATTTTGCTTTACAGCTTTGATCTTGAAATATGTGGACTGATGTCTGATTTATGCTCTTGGTCCTTCTTGTAGATAGTTAAGTGTTCTTGCTTAATGTTATTAAATAAGCCCAAAGCTGCAAATGGGCCTCCTTCAATCAGGGCATTTAAAAAAGACCTTTCCCTTTAAATTGTATACCTTGTCCTTTTGGGTAGTTTTGCTGTGGTTCACTAATGCCTTTTTGTCCTTAGGGTAGTATTTGTTCATTGTCATTTTCACTTGTCATCTCCTGAAATCTCTTGATCTTGATTTATAACTATTATCTCTAAAAATTTAGAGGATGATATTCAAAGAAGGTTATTTAGTGAAAATATAGATGAGGAAACTCTGACTTAGACAATTGCATGCAAGGCACGTAAGCTCTATTGTTCTTTACAACCCATGAGTTGTCTTCCGATTTAATTCTAAATAGAAGGCACTTCATAGAAAACAAATCTGGCACCATACAAGAATAAAACGTTGAGTTAGTTTTACATTGTACATACGTGGAGCTACAAACTGGGGAGGTCATAAACATACCCATTTGAAAACTCTAGACCAAATTCTTTTTTTTCTTTAATGTTTATTTTTGAGAAAGAAACAGAGTGTGAGCTGGGGAGGGGCAGGGAGAGAGGGAGACACAGAATCCAAAGCAGGCTACAGGCTCTGAGCTGTCAGCACAGAGCCTATTGTGGGGCTCGAACCCACAAAGTGTGAGATCATGACCTGACCCGACACCAAAGTTGGATACACTTAACTGAGCCACCCAGGTGCCCCTAAGACCAAATTCTAAGAAGACATATGTGGAAGGCTACTTTTGAATTATGATCATTCATTTTATGTTTCTTTCCCCCCAAACTTTCATCTGTCTCAAGGGATTATCTTAATCTTACTCATTTTTGTTTACCAGAACCTAGAACAATATATCTAGTACACTTAAAAAAAAAGAACAACAACAATATTGAATGTTTTTAAATTGTTTACTATGTGCCAGTCACCAATCTAGGTTCTTCCCATGTACCATGTCATTCGATTGTCACAACTCTAAAAGGCAGGCCCTATTATGATCCTCTGTATATAAGAGGAAGTGAGGCACACTCATGATCACATAGAAGTCAAGGTGTATACACTAAAACAGTATAAATAGGTAAGGAGAAGAGAATCTGTATTTGTTATTTCTATATGTTTATTAGTGAGCTGTATCTTACTAGTCAGTCACAAATTTTGCCCTGGTTATCCTCGGTGAATGAAAGTTGAGGCAGGATTGGTTGACTGAGTATTGAATGACAGGGTATGATATTCAAACCTACAAGAGTAGAGAAGAAAGAGGAATCATAATTAACTAGGCACTATCTAATTTGCATTTCAGTGGAATCAAGCCCACTTGAAGGAGTCCGCTCACAGAGTTAATTTTAAGGTGAATATCTGGTATCATGAATTCTTGGAAAATCCCAGTAAGCCCTATAATTAGGGCCAATGCACTGTTCTTCAGCAATGTGCAGTGCAGCCAGTTTTTCCTTTGGCATCAGAACATCTGTTACCTCTTCAGGTGAGATGTGGAGGATGTAGGCAGTTTGTGCTGAGAGCCATGCGATATGAAAAATTCTTCTCTTTAAACACTAGAATCACCCTGATGGTAAGATGCTCACACTGTGAGCGACACAATGAAATCTGAGTGTCGAAGATGACAGACAGACACCTCCCATTTCATGCTTACTCTGGGCCATGAGTGGGCTGACTAGCATGGTGATGGAATTATACTAGTTACATTAACTACTTAAACTTTTGCAATATCTGCTCCATGAAGAGAATTGAAATTCTCATGAGAATGCAACTTGAAATATGTATATATGTAGAAAGGAAATTTAAAAATTTGTAGCATATAGAGATGCTTTAACTTCTATGCAGTTTGAACTTATGCTTTACGAAATTTGGATGGAGGAGAACGGGCTGAGGAAGAAACCCGAAAGAATGTTGACTAAGAGAACAGACTAGGAGACACAGGCATGCCAGGTGTAAAGGGGCCTCAGTGCATGCCCCAGCATTGTTAAGGGATTACAAACTTTCAAACTGGGCCAAATGGGACTTTGAAAGGTCTGTATAGTAACTACAGATCCTCAGACTTAAGCTTTAGAAGCTTATTAGCAATTGTTCTTCTAGGAGTCAGTAGATCCCGGGGAGTAATTTGTGCTAACCAAATATACAAAAAGCTGACAGATATATTTATGCCGAGACATTTAATTATCAAGATAACTAGAAATCTCGTCAGTAGAAAGGTTTCCTTTGGCCACTTGTTAAGACGTTTCTAAAGATTATTTCCTGGACATGGAGGGAGGGTGAAGGCAGTGAGATAGTTTTAACTGAAGTATGGTGAGATCGTTTTTCACTAGGCTTGGAGGCAAATATACCCTCCTCTCTCCTAGAAGAGTTAATTCAGTAATTCACTAAATAGACCAGAATACTCAGCCAACTATCAAGGTAACTTACCAGGGCACCTTTTCCATGCAAAATGTTAAAAAATAAAGGGTTTTTTTTTGTTTTTTTTTTTGTTTGTTTGTTTTGTTTTTTAATCGGCTCCTTTTCTTTTGGTTTTCTAGATACCATTCGGTTACATAAAGAGTTATAAAAAGAGCTCTATAATGTTAAATGTTTATTTAGCTCACAGTTTAAATAACTTGTGTTAGTTACATTTTAGATTTCTTGATAGCCTTTGAGATATTTAATTAGATCTAAGAGACACTATAATATCGTGTATATGTTGATAAACCATTACTCTAGGCAGTTCTTTTTCCTGTAGATGGTAGAACCTATCCATTTACGTTGCTTTTTTTTTAAAAAAAATTAACCTTGCTTTTGGAAGATTATATACTGTGAAATGGTCCTCCAAACCCCTCCTGCGTGCAGCCCATCAAAGATGGGCATCATGGGAAGGACACGGGTTTTGAAGTTAGGCAGACCTAGATGAAAACACTGCTTGAGTGATCTCAGGATCACTACTTGATCTCTCTCATGGTTTCCCCATCTGTAAAATGGGAATAATTAAACTTATTGTGTAGGGTTGCATATAATTCAATAACATAGTAGGTGCTAAGTAACTTAGCTTTGTTTTCTATACAAAAAGAAATTGTAGAAGGAAAACAAAAGAAAAATTCCTTAAATCGTTTTAACAAGAGTTTTTACCAAGGGGCCAAATCTGCCTACACAGTTTTTTGAATCATTTTGGAAGTAATTGCCAACTTTAAACATCAGTAAATGTCATCTAAAAATCTGTATTTCTCACTTTTCTTGAGGAGTGTATCTTCTGGGACACAGTGTCCCCATTTCTGTGCTGAACAGTGGGCAGCAGCGGAGTATCTGCTGTTCCTCTGGACAGGCCATTTACTCAACAGTTCACTGCAGACCCACGAGCCCACTCACTCACTCACTCAAATGACCTCTCTAGGTCTTTGCATTTGAGGCTCCCTCACTACATTATCCTTATCCTAATAACTCTTCCTTTCATGATATTTTGACCAAAGAAAAATGAATGTGAGTAGAAACAGATACTGCAGTGCTTAAATTAAAAAAAAAAAAAATCATGCTCTTGTTTTGATACTGTGTTTAAGGAACGTGTGATCATACTTTCCAAATTAAAAGCTGACCTGACTCATGATCTGAAGATGACACTGAATATTTAATTATTTCATGAGACTTCCATAGAGGAACTTTGTTACTGTGGCTTTGAACCACATAGACACCCAGGTAATGGTGCTGACTGATTTCTGTGGGTTGTCAAGGTAGCGCTCACAGTTTCATCGCCCCTGTCTGGGCTGCCTTGGAGTCTGGTGACAAGTATACACCATTTGTAAAATTAAAGTGCTATGTTCATCCTTGAAACAAATGGCAAAGCTATTTAGGGTTGGTTTAATCTGATGTTCTGGCAAGGATCCCGTTGGGACACACAAATTAAAACATAGTCCTGGGTCAATTATAGCAGTGTATCTTTTGAATGCGAAAGACTCAATGGTCGGTTTGACAAGAGTCTGGTGACCCTGCTGAGTGTTATTAATTTAATTGTCCCAAGAGACTAATGAAAATAGGACCCATTGTTTAGCCCTCAGGCTAAAATTGTACACCATTATCTATATGAACAATGTCTGAAATATCCCCCACAGAATATACTTAAGGGGGAGAGACATGAGCACAATCATACCTTTAAAATGGAAACAACCATCGAATATAGAAATAATAGCATGACTATAAATCCAAAATCAAAAATACATGAAAGAGGAAATTTTGGAGATAGAGGCCTTGAGTTCTGTTTCTAGATTATTCTGACACTCATGGCCCCCAAGATCTACTATTTACACAATAACCATGAAGTGCATTTGACAAAATATCACATTTACATTTTTCTAGGGTCTTTATCATGATCATTTTGAATGTATTCTCTAAATGAGACACAATGTTGCAATTTTTAAAAGAGGTCTTTGGAATCAGATTACCTGTATTGGAAATCAGGCTCCAACATTTATTATCCAGTTATGTGACCTCAAAGAAGTTAACTTAACCTCTAGACTACCTCACTTAACTCAGTCAAAAAATGAGGTAATGATAGCACCTTCTTAACAATGTTAGTGAGAAGGATACATGGTAATAATTTAATAAAAGAATAATAAATGGCAATAAGCTCTTAGCCCACGGAAAGGCCCAATAAATGCTGGTTATTGTTACTTACCTTGGTCTAAGCTGTCCTTCAAACACAACTTAGGTTTGGATAAAGAAGTCTTCTGTGATCCCTCCATTCAGTCATCAAATCTAAACCAAATTGATGAAAACATAGCTTGGCTGTGCTGCCCTAAATGTAGTGTGAAGTACTATGAATTGTCACAGCCAAAAGCGACAGTTTCATCTTTTAGGTGACAGGAAATCATCAGAAATTAGCTGTTTGTTGGGCATCTGGGTGGATCAGTCATTTGAGCGTCGACTTCGGCTCAGGTCATGATCTCGCAGTTTGTGAGTTCAAGCCCCACATTGGGCTTGCTGCTGCCAGCTTGTCAGCATGAGGCTCACTTTGGATCCTCTGTCCCCCTCTCTGCCCCTCACCACTTATGGTCTCTCTCAAAAAAAATAAATAAAACATTAAAAAAAAAGAAAGAAGCTGTTTGTAGCCTGCAGCTGCAAATCTAGTTATCAGGGAAGAAGATACCTTTCACAGTATGATGAGTGATGGGGGAGTCAAAAATATGAGAAACCTAGGACGTTTAAGTCCAAGATTACCTTGGACCTTCACTTCTCTGTCCTGTGCACTATATATAAAATGAGGGAACAGGAAGAGACTTCTCACTGCCATGATGATCTTGGATTCAGCAGTGGCCCTTCTTTATTTAAAATCAAACACTCTGTAGCCTATGAGCTGTACACCATATGCTCATTTACACTAGTCTTTCAGTCGCTTGGGAGGAAGCGTGCTCATTGTAGCAGGCTGTTTAAACCACAGCAGGCTGTGGATGGGACTGGTATCTGGCAGGTGATTTGACTTAGGGCAAACCACTATATGTTTAAGTACTACTTAATACATTCTATGAGTATTTCTCTGCTCATCTTTAAAGATAAGTAAGTGTGGGGGCGCCTGGGTGGCTCAGTCGGTTGAGTGTCCGACTTTGGCTCAGGTCATGATCTCATGTCCGTGGGTTCAAGCCCCACGTAGGGCTCTGTGCTGACAGCCTGGAGCCTGTTTCAGATTCTGTGTCTCCCTCTTTCCCTGACCCTCCCCTGTTCATGCTCTGTCTCAAAAATAAATAAATGTTTAAAAAAAAAATAAACATAAGTAAGTGTGCTTTCCCCAGTAAATTTACACACCTCCCCTCCCTTTTTTTTTTTTTATGCTTTTTAAACATTTCAATTTTTGCCTGTCTGAAGAAACTCATCAGGATTGTTTTTGATGGGATCTGACAGGCCTTTCCTTTGGAAGAAAAACCAGCTAGCTTTATGATAGAGGGATCAGTTCTCAGGACAGGGTGTTCAAGACGAGGGAGTGGAGATGCCTTAGTAACAAGGTCTGTGACATCAGGGAAGTCTTCTCTAGTGAAAATCATTTTCTTTTCATTTGTTTTTAGTACAGTCAGCAGGTAATATTAATGCTCACATCTATTTTTAATTTATTTGATATTTCTTACAGTTCACATTATGGTCTAAGGTAATTGGCCCTTGCACTGTTGGCTCCAGGGATCTTGTGTCGTCTCATAGAGCCTGCTAGGGATGAACAGTGCCAATGGGAGGAATTTATAGTCTGTAGGTGCAGAAGACTGTGAGCCTTTGCCTCCATGAGCGTGTGCTATGCTTGCAGTGCAGGAAACTGGAAGCTTATCCACCATTGTGAACACAGAGCTTATGAGAGCAGAGTACTGCTTCCAAAGAAACACTGTCAACCCAAATCACCATTGTACTTTTTTGGTATGTCCTAGTTTTATTTTGGTTTGGGGTTGTTTTCCCCTTTGGGAGGGGTCACCCAGTCACTCCAGTTTAACTGAAAATATTATGTGGACCCCTGCTGGAAAAGTATTCCTATTATATGAAGGACACTAGAGATGCCAGGAAGGCAAAACATGAGTGATGAGGAGGGCTGTGTAATTACCATGTAAAGCATTTAAAGTAGAATTCTAAATATAATTAGCAAAAGTTGAGAATATTTGTGTCCTTTAGTTTTAGAACAACTGTGGCCTACACTTTAGGGCATTGACGTGGGGTCTGCCAGGAAATGCTTCATAATGAAGAAGTAGCTCTTAGTCTCTGCACAGTACTTCCAGAAGTATGACTGTCAAAAAAGGCTGGAGGCAGTGAGTCCCTTCAGCATCTCTGCATTTTTCTGTCTGTTAATCTGGAATCTTCATAGGTCACTTGGTGATTATTTTTCCCGCTGAGCAGTGTCTCTACTGTTAAGGCAGGAAACTGATTTATTTCCTCCTCATTTTTGGTGTGTGTGAGTGTGTGTGAGTGTGTGTGTGTGTGTGTGTGTGTGTGTGTGTGTGTGTGTGTGTTTTACATTCTCCTTCCTCACTAATATCTGGAATAGTAATTTGGCATGGTCCCAGTGAGTGTCCCTTAGGCTCCTTCCAATTCCCCAAGTGATAATTGTATCTGCTGGAGTTTGACATAGGAAACAAAGCAGCTGTTTGAAATCCTTGCCTAGTGGTTCTCAGAAGTTTGGTAAATCTAAAATTCACCTAGGAAGGCTGTCACAACTCAGATTTTTGGGGCCCACTTCCCAAGATTCTGATGCAACAGGCCATGGTGGTTCTTAAGAATCTGCATTTTTGCATGGTTCCCTTGAAAAACATCATTTTGTGGATTAATCAATGCCATGGATGGTAGAAATTGGGGATATATTGCTGATACCTTTTTATTCTTAACTTTGAACATCAGAATGTACAGTGGATTCTTGTAAAAATGCCTGGGTGCAATACCCAGAAATTCTGATTTATTAGTTTTGCTTTTAGACTTAAGCATCTATATTAAAATATTAAAATACCATCCCCCTGACACACACACACACACACACACACACACACCCCAAAACTCCACAGGTGATTATTTTTTTGTGCAGCCAAGATTGATAACCACTGCCTTAGCCCTTAACCTCACTGTGTCGTTATTTGAATGCTTCTCAATGATTACCAGGTAGAAAGCTGGAAAAGGTTGCCTTCTTTGTGAATAACTAATACAGGGCAGAAAAGGCCAGATTATCAGCCGCCCCTCATTTATACATTGATTAGGTCTCAAAATATGACAAGCTGGACTTAATTGTTAGGGAAAGAGTAAATGAGACCAGGAGATAGCTGGAAAACAGAGACCTCTTGGCTTATTTCTTAAGTGTCACGTCAATCTGCCCGGTTACGTGATTAAAGGAGAGGCT
Source organism: Leopardus geoffroyi (assembly GCF_018350155.1). NCBI lineage: Eukaryota > Metazoa > Chordata > Mammalia > Carnivora > Felidae > Leopardus > Leopardus geoffroyi. The sequence goes on along the minus strand of NC_059341.1, from coordinate 58,003,516 downwards.
CTAACCTGCAAGGGGAACCAGGCCCTGATTTGTTCAGGGTCATGAGCAATGGCTCAAAACCATCTTGTTTGCAGATACTCCTTTCATGTTATTAGGCTGTCAGTTGACAGACTTTGCAAGATTTATGGCTCAAAACTCAAGTGTCCACATGTGTGTGAGAGGCTGGGATGGTGTGACAGGTTAGATGAGGTGAAAGGGGAGGAAAGGCAGCGCATGAGTGTTGCTGAGAATTCCAGGCACCAGCCTTCGGCCTTCAGGACTCTGCCTCACGGTCCTTCTCTTTTCTTGCCTTTCTCCTCCTTCTCATCCCAGTAAATCTTCTTTTTAGTTTCTGGAATTTCTGCTATCGGAATTTAAAATAGAAAGTGGGACTTCAAAGGGAAGCACCTAATTTTTATGAAAAGATTCCTAGGGTGCTTTTAATAATGTCCTATTGAGGGTGCAATAATAAAGATTTAGGACCTCTGTCCATAGCATTTCACAATATTTCTTGTTCTCTTGAGAAAACTATGCTTTGATAGCATAATGAACTATATTTTATTGGGCCTGTTTACGTCTCTAACTTACTTGAAATTTCTGATACGTGAAATCTCACATTCTCTTCACGGTAGGGACAGTAATCTCCTGCATCTTTCTGCTTTTCCCTCAGATATTTTTCTCTTTCCTGCCAAGAGGGAACCGGCCGCCTCTTTCCTGAGCTGCCCTCCTTACTGGCTTCCCTCTGTCAGTTTGTCCATTCCAAACAGAAAATTTCTAAAAGGAAATGTTACCCTGTTACTCATGTTTTTGAAATCCTTCTGAGACTCTGTAGGGCACATTAAATCCAGACATAGAGAAGCAATCACTGGTTTGGGGCCTAGACTTTGTTTCTATTTCCCACCTCCAAGCCTATTAACACACATACAGGCGCACACACACACAGACACACGAGTTCTCCAGCCATAGTGAACTTATTTGTCACTCTTTAGAATGTCGTGTTCCTGTATTCTCATGCCTACCCACATTCTCTTCCTTTTGCTTAGATTTCTTTCTGTCTGGAAGACCTCATAAACTTCAACCCTAACTTCAAGACTTTACTTAAATACTGATTTCTCTGTAAAAGTGGGAACTTTGCCCCTCAATCAGAGAATGTCAGGGGGTCTCTTCTTTCCATGCTTCCACAGTACCCTGTGCACACTCCACTGCCCAACACATTATCTTTATGTTATATGATATGACCCCCAGAGATGGTATTTGAAAGCAGGTTCTGTGTCTTACATTACCTCCTAAAGGGCTGACCAAATACTAATTAGAACTTTTAAAAGCATCCATTTCCTTTTAGAAAACACACACACACACACACACACACACACACACACACACACACACAACTAAAATTACGACTAGGGATGGCCCCAAAATATGTTCTGAGGATGGAGATAAATACTTACAGGTAAAATATGCGGGGAATAAACTATCCAGTTTTCATTTTGTCCTGTTTCTAGGGCACTCTAATGTAGCTGGTAACAACACTTGCCGAGAACCCCTGTATTCTGGAGCCTCGCTGGACTAAGCCGACTTGGAAATGGTCTTTCAGCAGGATAGCTATTAGCCAAGCCACATTCCTTCATTATGGTGGTTTGGGGGGAGGGGTCAGTATCCCCGAACTTTACATGAATGTGTAACGATGTTGCAGATGAAGTGGTGCAGGTACAGTGACTTGGCAGGGGTTTCTCATTAGTGGCATCCCAATATGCTGTGTCCTCTGATTCCAGAGGATCACTTTGGCTAATTGACTGCATGAGTGAGAGCCAAAATTCCACTATTTTTGATAATTGGGAAGAGTATTTTGTGCCATATGTATTCATAATGCATTTGGTAATTTGTGTATTAAAAAAAAACCCATGGAGATATTTTGCTTAAGTGCAAACTAAGTAGTATAAATCTTCATTGATTTTCAAGTTTTAATGCTTACATTTGAATATGTACATATGTGAAGAGATAGGTTTGCAGTGGGCTAAGAAATGGCACCAGGAAAAAACTGTACTACGTGACAAAGTTTCCTAAGACAAGTTTTAAAGTCTACATCTCCTATAGCAATGTACATCTGAGGGCAAAATAAAATTTTCCTTATGTGGAAAAGCAGAGTGACTCCTGCCTCTTCTCCTGGCTTCTTCCCACCAGAGAATGTGTCTCGCTTGTGCTCCCAAATGTGGCATCTGCCCTATCCTGTGGTGGTTGCTGTTTCTCCTCCTTTGCTCTGACTGATGCAGTTTCATCGGACACCCTCTGAGCTCCTTGCAATGTGGCCCCCTCCTTGCAATGATGCTGCCTGCTGTTTTGTGGGCTGCAAAGGAGGGTGGCCTGGTGTTTTTAGTGTTGCCCATGAATTTTGTGAAACAGCTCTTTTATTTCGTTTCTGTCTTTTTCTTTCCCTTAGATTCTGGCGCAAGCCCCTGAGAAAAAATGTGAGGTTAGGACACAATCTTAAGCCATATAACCTGCTGTGCTTAAAAGTGTCACTTTCCTCTGAAACTAACCCATTGTCCTTAGACTTGGTCTATAAGCCTCAGTTATTGTTTTCATCTAGAATACCCTTTGTGGTTGAGACAAATATACACCTTGTGAACACCTTCTTCTAGCCCTTCAAATAGCTACGCATAAAATTGGCCAGCCTTGGGACTATGGGGGAGAGGGTAGATAGGTCAGTCAGATTGAGAGCATAGTACATATGTATAGTAAGGCATATGTAGGCAAAAGCTAGAAGACCCCAAAGTTCTCGAGAGTAATCATTTGCCCAAAGCCAGTTATGCAGTATTGCATTTGGCATTGTAATCTAGGTCTTTCCAACTCCAGAGTCCTGTTCTTTTCCGGCTTATCATTTCTTGTCTAACTTTCTATCTTGACTCTAGTGCCATATAGTAGCTGTAAAGTGTAGTTGAAAAGTAGGTATGAAATAAATATTGAGTGAACAAATGACTGTTACGTTTATATCGGCATCAAACGCATTTTGTGTTAAGGTGCTAATACTGTGGAAACACTGTGAAGACAATATGCAAGTAATAGAACTATCGTGTATAATATCTTTTAATATCACTTATTTAAATCTACTTGTTAGGAACTGATTTGGAGTAAGAATTTACTATGAGAGCTTGAATTTTTAAAGTCTATGGTCTGCCTTACAGTTGATGAATTCTGACCATAATTATTTGAAGTGAAGTTTTTTTCTGGAAACTTAAACAGATCTCAGGAAGTTTTCTATAAGGTGTCACTTTTCCGCGTATAGAATTTTAAATAATGCATCTTCTAAGTCAGTAACTTATTCTTTTAATTGAGAAGATAGCAAAAGTTGGTAACCTTGAGGTATGTCATAATAAAAATGACTTATTTACTTGAGAAGGACTTTTTAATCTTGAGGGATCCTTAATTATTTATGTCGTCATTACTATTCATTGTAAGAATCACTTCCTTCTCCTCTAAAATTTAGTTTCATTTTTTTTGGAAGGAGCTGATTTGTCTACAAGGGAGATGTTACATTCCATTCAAGAGCTTCACATCCCCTTTTTCCCCCTCCCTCTCTCTTTCTCTCTCCATGGAAATTCAGATTGTAGTAATAATGTTTATTTGCTGTTATTCACAACAGTGATAGCATACTAGGCTCTGCATAGGATAATATATACAGACACATTTGCATTTATATACATAAATACATACACAAGAATGAGTCCCTAGTAGCTATAGGCACATGCCTGCCTGCCCATCTTTCATAGATATATAAGATTTTCCTCCCCCCTGGGAGTTTGATTTACACAATGATGGGACTTCTTTTATACTTGCTAATTCTATTCTCTATTATATTCCAAAAGGCATCATATTATCTGCCTTGTCCGATTTGCTTCTGTGTCTCATTAAAGTACCCTGCTGTGAAGCTAATTTTTTCTGCTCATTTTATTGATATTTTGGGAGAGGGAGATTTTTTTCCAAGCAGTTCCTGCTTTAGTATAGGGTTATAGTAGCTGTCAAAAGAAGGCTCCAAAAACCATTCTCTAAAATAAATCAAAAATAAAAGCAGCTTATTTTAGTATCTCTATTGAAATATAAATTACAGGTCATTGATCTTTCCCCCTACTTCCTTGCAATTATTGAAGTTTTTTTTTAAAGTAAAACAATGCAATGTATTTTAAAAAGCAAGAAAACAAACCTCAACGATAAGAATAGTACCAAATGGGTTTGTAAATGGCCATAACACACATTTAGTGGGAAAAAAGCATAATAAAACCTAGCTTTGTTGTTATTAATAGAAAATAAAGTGTGGCTGTGATTAGGTTAGCACAATTCTGAATCAATCTAAGATCTCACCGTAAAGGGACAGTTTAATTCTAAAAGTTTAGACAATTATTCTTGTCAGGTCAACTACCTTATGTATATCTATATCTATAGTATACTATATAATATATATAAATAAATCTAAATGTATATTAAACATGTAATATATAAAATATGTAGATATAAATATATAAAACATGTATATATACACACTGGAGTTTATATGATTGAATATATATTTAATTTAAATTAAACTAAATTTAATTTTTTTTGGAGAGAGAGAGGATGGGCTCAAGTGAGTGTGGCACAGGAAGAGGAGGGACGGGGTGGGGGTAGAGAGAGAGAGAGAGAGAGAGAGAGAGAGAGAGAAGCAGGGCCCACCTGAAGTGGGGCTTGTGTTTTACCCAAAGTGGGGCTCGAACTCACCAGATGTAAGACTCAAACTCATGAAGCTCACGTGAGATCATGACCTGAGCCAAAGTCAGATGGTTAATGACTCAGCCACCCAGGCGCCCTATATGTGTTAAACAATACATACTGATACCAGAAAACAGAAATGAGTCGATAGAAGAGCCTGCACCAGCCTGGTTTTGCACCTTGGCTCTGCTGCTTCCCTTCATCTCTTTGAGCCTCAGTTTACCCTTCTGCAAACGAAGCATAGTCAGAGCACTTTCCCCATAGAGTCTTTGGGGGCTTTAGTAAATTTATATTTGTAAATCACTAGACAGTAGTGCCTACCACATGGTAAGCATTACAGCATGTTTGTTAAATAAAGATATTGGTAGCTGAGCTGATCAGAAACAAACTAAATATGGTTTGGAATAACAACTTCCTGTTTTTTAGGAAGGCAAAGAAAATGTGTACCTTCTACAGATCCACCTAGGATTAAGTATTTTGTGACAGAAGAAATTGTTTCCCTTCCAGTATATGCTTGAGAAGTCCCAGTATGGTGGAGGGTCAGGGGCATAGTTTCGAAGGAGGGGGTCAACCCCTAATGCCAGGGGCAAGTCCCAAGTGTCCTGAAGGTTTTATCAACCCAACAGTGAACACTGAGTTAAGCTATTTCTTCCAGCCAGCTCCACAGGTGACTAGTTCCGTAAATTGTTAATAGGTGTGCTTGGAAGAGGCTTCTAACTGACATAAGTTTGCCAAATATTGGGTTAAACTCAAATAACAATCTTTGCAGCTTTCAAAGATTTAATATGCATTTCAATACTGCAAGAAAAGCACCTAATCTACATTAGATCCCAATTTTATTTCTTCATGATTTTTCTTTTTTCTTTCTTTTTTTTTTTTTTAATCATTGAACTATTGTCATCTTCCAAAGGTCGAAGATAGAACATCATGAGGAAATAATGGTTATTTTTTGGTCCTTCTTATATTACATGGAGAAAAACTAAATAGAACAAAGTTAGCTTTAAAAAAAGGAAGGAAGATGTTAATAATAGCAACTGAATGACATTTACAACTTAAGCATATGTCCATATTCATTATTTCCTTCAGTAGCTATTTTCCTCCTTTCTATTCACCTAGTAATTCTCTACTTCGTTTCCTGTTTCCTGAAATCATAAGGGTGGGATCACCTCAGAGCCCAGCCATTCTGTCTCCAAGTAAATGCCTTCTTATAAAACACTTTGCTGGGGCGTCTGGTGGCTCAGTCGGTTAAGCATCCAACTCTTGGTTTTGGCTCAGGTCCTGATGTCACAGTTCGTGAGCTCAAGCCCCGCATCGGCTCTGTGCTGCCAGCTTGGGATTCTCTGTCTCCCCCTTTCTCTGTCCCTCCCCCACTCACACCGTCTCTCTCAAAATAAAGAAATAACTTTCTAAAAAATGTACTTTGCTTATGTGAGTTAAAGTACATTCATTGCAATGCTGTTTTTAGGGGCGAAGAAGTTGAAATCATCTAATGTTTACGCGTTAGTTAAATGAATGAACTAGCTCAGCATGTAACTGTATGTGTAAGTTTTAAAAGCATAATTTCAAGGGAAAATAAATAGAACAAAATTAAAGGAAGCAAAAATATGATTGAAATTTAAAACCCATTGGCAGACAGTAACAAGAAAGAAATGTCAGTATAGGTAATGGTGACCTGAGTAAAGTGAGTTGGCTGCTCGTCAAAATTTGGGTAATCTGATCATTAGGGTTAAGAAATTAGGAGAGCCGCAATTATGTTCATGTCCTTGCTTCTGTGTCCTGTGTTTCTTTATACTTACTAAGGATCTCATTCACATGCAAGATGTTATTATCCAAACTATAGGCTAACAACACACACATTTACATTTATATTTCCACTTCACACTTCTCTCTTGAATAGCAGGCTTGTATATCCATTGGCCTCTTGGACACGTTTGTTGAATATCTCACAGACAACTCAAATGTGACACGTTCTAAACAATTCATTGTTACTCACTATCCCCTTTGCTGTTCTGAAAAGAAACAAATAAAGTTACTCCTCAAGGCACCTGGGTGACTCAGTTGATGAAGTGTCCAACTGTGGCTCAGGTCATGATCTCAGTCCGTGAGTTTGAGCCTCGCATCAGGCTCTGCACTGACAGCTGCAGAGCCTGCTTGGGATTCTGTCTCCTTCTCTCTGCCCCTCCCCCACTCATGCACGCAAGCTCCCTCTCTCTCTCTCTCTCTCTCTCTCTCTCTCTCTCTCTCAAATAAATAAACTTCAGGAAAATTTCTTTTAAAAAGTTACTCCTCTTCTTGAATTTTCCATATGTTCCTCACAAATGACACTAACCCAAAAACCTGGCTGTCATTCCCAACTCATTACCCTTCCCCTGCATATAATATCAGTTCTTTCTCTTAAATTTCTGCTCAGCCCAGCCGCTTCTCTTCATCTTTTCTCCCACTGGCCAGGTTCACCCATCCTATTAATTGTTTTCCTCCTTAAATGTCTTCCTGCCTCCAGTCTTGCTTTTCTTTAAGATATTCTCTACATATATCTTAGATCTTTATGGTATCTCTGCCTTCCATAAAATCTTTTGCTAGCTTTCTTCGTATTTTTAGATTGTGTTCAAACTTCTTAGTATAGTTTAAAAAGTCTGCATTGGTTAAAACACTGCTTACCCCATTAACTCTTCTTTCTAACCAACCGTTCTTTGTATTCCCTTCTTCTCCAACCTGGGCTCCCCCAGACTCCAGTCATATCAACCTACAAACACATCTTTTCCTGTGTGTTTCTGTCTGCCAAGAATGCCCTGGTCCCCGATGAGCTCTCGTTTTTACTTTATGACTTTAAGAAATACAACTATTTTGTATTTCTTTCTAAATCAAAAACTGCAAAAGAAGTTGCATATACATTTTTACTTACGCCACTTTTTATCCATTAGAAAAAAGAGGCGAAGGGGTGCCTGGGTGGCTCCGTTGGTTAAGCACCCAACTCTTGGTTTTGGCTCAAGTCATGATCTCTCGGTTCCTGAGCTTGAGCCCCCTGTCGGACTCTGCATGACAGCTGCAGAGGCTGCTTGGGATTCTCTCTCCCCCTCTCTCTGTGCCTCCTCTGCTATCTCTTCTCTCTCTCTGTCTCTCTCTCTCAGAAACAAATAAACATTAAAAAAAAAAGAAGTAAAAATGAGTGCGCTGAATATTTTTTAAAGTTTTTATTTAAATTCTAGTTAGTTAACATACAGGGTACTATTAGTTTCAGGTGTACGGTATGATTGAAGACTTCCACACATCACCTGGCGCTCATCACAGCAAGTGTACTCCTTAATCCCCATCACCTGTTTCACCCATCACCCCTGCCTCTTCCCACCTCGCTTCTGGAATCAGTTGGTTCTTTATAGTTAAAAGTCTGTTTCTTGGTTTGCCTCTCTCTCTCTTCTTTTATCCCTTTGCTTAGTTGTTTTGTTTCTTAAGCTCCACATATGAGTGAAATCATATGCTATTTGTCTTTCTCAGACTGACTTACTTTGCTTAGCATAATACACTCTAGCTCCCTCCACATCCTTGTAAACTGCAAGATTTCATTCTTTTTTATGGCTGAGTAATATTCCATTTCTGCGTGTGTGTGTGTGTGTGTGTGTGTGTGTGTGCGTGCACGCGCACGCGTGCAGATGTGCATGTATATACATACACACACACACACACACACACATTTATATCAAGTGTTAACTGAGTGTACCCAAAAGGTCTTTGAATTGTACTTTGAAAATGTTAATGTTATTATATTTTTGTACTCCTTGTAACAAATGATGAAAGGTGAGGGTATTTGTATGATATATGGAAATATGTTTAGTTTCCTCTATCCTAAAACATTGCTTATTTAAAATAAAACAATTTAGTTCATACTGCTTAGTTATATTATGGCTTTTTAAAAATATGACTTTCAAAATATCTTTTTACTTGAAAAATAAGAATTGTCATAAGTGCTTTTCAATATTTAAAAAAATAATAATGTTTTTATTTATTTTTGAAGGAGAGAGAGACAGAGCATGAGTGGGGAAGGAGCAGAGAGAGAGGGTGACATAGAATTTGAAGCAGGCTCCAGGCTCTAAGCTGTCAGCACAGAGCCTGATGCAGGGCTCAAACTCACCAACTATGAGATCATGACCTGAGCCGAAGTTGGACGCTTAACTGACTGAGCCACCCAGGCACCCCCAGTGCTTTTCAATATTAACACTAAAATTATGTCACAGAATTCTGTGTTTGAACTAATTGAGCAAATGGCATGTTAACTCTTTTTTACTAACAAATTCTACTAATTTAAAATGGAAAAGTGGGAGAACAAAGCAGGGATATGTTGTGGCAGGAAGCATTCACATAACAGGTAAAAAGTATCCTTTATTCTCCCATCTGTTTCCTCAGTTTCCATTTTTTTGTCATAAATAGTTATAGACACAGAAAAGTGCTGGCTTGCTAGTTAGCCCATTGATAGTGATTTGGTGTGAATCAACTTCTTATTTGGACACCTAGTATAATTAGCAACTGGGACAGATGAGTCTAATTTATAATTGATCCTTTAATGGCATTTCATGGGGCATGTGGTGAAATAGAATTACTATTTTTCTTCTTGGTAAATGAGTTAAATGATCATTTTGGTTTCAAAAGTGAATATTATATGCCTAGGAGTGAGAAACTGGATAACAATATGTATGTGCATTGGAGCTTTTTTAATTAAAAAAGGAAAGCATATATTATTATAATGTTTAGATTTGACAGTAATTTAAGGAAGAACACTTTAAGTTTATACACTCTGAATTTAGTATTTCTGAACAATAAAGCATCATCTACAATTGCTACCGATGGGTATTACTCTGTCTCATAACAGCTAGTGTGTACTATGTCGTAGAACACAGTATTATTGTGTGCCACGGGACTCACTGGAGAGAATGGAGTGAAAGGTACAAACTTATAGAATATTTCCTGACTAGAGATTATTTTCTAAGATATACATAGAAAAAGATTAGTTGCCCCATGGGCAAATATATATGTTTATTTTTGTAATAAACCACTCAATAACCTGTAACATGTACTATGCAATTTAATTTCTACTGTATTATTTCTCTTCTCTTGAGCTAATTTTATCTTGGTGAGTGATTTGAATTTGTCTGCCATTTTTGTCATTTTCCAAATTGCAGAGCCAGGGATTCCTGCTGCTTTTCTCTGCCTTGGGATATACTAGCTAGCTAGCCAGTGATGGATGGATGGATGGAAGGAAGGGAAGGGATAGGAAGAGAAGGGAAAGGAAGGGAAGGGAAGGGAGGGAAGAAAGAAAGAAAAAAAAAGAAAAAGAAAAAGTAAAAGAAAGGAAGAAAGGAAGGAAAGAAGAAAGGAAGAAAGAAAAGAAAAAAAGAAATAAAGGAAGGAAGGAAGGAAAGAAGAAAGGAAGAAAGAAAGAAAAAATCCATATATACATTTTTTTAATCAGGGGAAATTATAGGAGAGATCATTTTACTAAACAGGAAGTTAAAAAAATAATTACCTTCACCGTTTCATTGGCTGTCACTAACCTTTCAGAAGTGATTCGTCATCATTATCAGAAAAGCATTTTGAAGATCCATGCTGCATTCATACTCTGCATTGCTGTTCAGACTGACAAAATCCTTCTGTTCTAGGTGCACAGAACCCAAACCGGGTAATGTTGGCATAAGTCTACAAGACAGAGATGGCACAATATAAAGCACTGAATAAGTACACAAAGAAGAGAATTAATTTAGGAGAAGGCCCAGATTCAGGAGTGTGATGAGTAGACAAAAAGAGCATTACTGAAGTTTGATCTTCTCTAATGCAGTATCGGCAAATAACTCTGGCACCAAGATCATTGTCATATGGCCACCTCCCAGAACCTGAATGAGAAAGCCTACTGTTTATTAAGATAAATGCAGATGTGTCTGCAAAGGAGCACTTCAAAATAACAGACCTTCTTAATGCAGTGTTATTAGTTTGGGATTCTTTTTTTAATCATTTGCTTTATCCTTTGCTTTAGGTCATTTTTGAAAGCCCTATTGTATCATTAACTAGATTATGCTATGATTTGAGCATATTTCTTCATACTTAAAAAGCTTTCCAGGGCTACCCTTCTCTGGTTTGCACTTAAGTGAAATTAAAAGTCTGACTGTTAGCTATTGCCTTTAGACCAGCTGAAATAGCTCCTCCAGCTCACATCCTTAGGGCCTCATTAGAAAGAGGCTCACAGCATGCCTGACACTGGTTAATATTTGCAGAGCTCATTTACCTACATTGGAAACAAACCAAAAAAAGGCCAGACAAATCCTACTGAAGTGAAGAAGGCTGAGGGCATCAGTGCCCATCATCTGGGTCACCCTTCTCTGTCGGAAGTGGATGACCCACCAGGCAATGACTCCTTATCTCTTCTAAGCTGAAGGAGACCTGTTGAAAATGTGTCTTCAAGTACCTTTGTTGTTAAAAGATTCCAGAGGACAAAATAGGTAACCCATAACTTTGAGAGAAAAAGGGAGTAAGGGCAGGATTCCTTTCCAAAACAAGATACGTTCTTTACATAAACCTGGTTAGCCAGAAAGTTTATTTTCCAAGAGGATAAGTGAAAATTTTCCTACTCTTGTGTCTCTGTTCTGAGAGGATTCTGAGATAATACTTTTTCTCTATTCAGAAATGCAAGGTATGATAATTTGCAGTTTTCCTGATAAAACCGGTCAACACTTCTTCATTCCTGTTTCTCTTGGTATTTTAAAATTCTGCTCTGTGGTATTGTCTGATACATGGCATTTAGATTCATGTACTCTATATGGGGGAAATCTGGTGAGAATAGTCAATATTCAAACTCTGTCTTCTCATACATCAAATTTATTTGGAGCCATTTGTTCAGTTATGAAGACGATTTTGGCTAAATCTAGATGAGTGTGGTTAAATCATAGGCACTAGTTTGTTTATCTAGAAGCATCCTCAACCTTTGTATATCATTGGATTAGCTACAGATTATGAAGTACCTGGTCTATTTGCTAGAGGTTCTGGTCTACTGTACTTCTTTTAATAAAAGCATACTGGAGAAAACATGTCAAAAGCTCTTGAACTCCAGTAGGATTTTTATCAACTTAATTACTGAAAAACAAATTCCAGGGATGCACCCTAGATTCAGGAGTTTTAAAAATGTTTCTTCTGCTTATCTTTTTCTTTCTGTTTACTGCCACTGTTGTTGAAGACATAACATGTCTTCAAGCTCAGAACAGCATTTTCCTCACCAATGATTTTTACTAAATTTTCAGGTAAACCATATTTTTTTTTCAAAATCATACTTTTGTATCCTTTGTTGAGTTATGAGCTTTTTTTTTGAAATTTTTTCAATTTGGAATTGTTGGGAAAGGGGTGTACATATTGGGGGCTTTTGTTACTGAATACTGGACTGCTCCAATTGATATTCTGAAGAACAAAGTGTGAATTTCCTTTTTCCCTGGACCCTCACTAACAGATATGTTGTAAGTTTTAAATTTTTGCCAAGTTTATAGATGGCAATTTTTATTATTATGAACAATAACTGTTTTTAAATGTTTATTTATTTATTTTGAGAGAGAGTGCACAAGTGGGAGGAGAGCAGAGAGAGAGGAGGGAGAATCCCAAGCAGGCTCCGCACTGTCAGCTGTGAGCCCAATGTGGGGCTCCATCTAATGAAGTGTGAGATCTTGACCTGAGCCAAAATCAAGAGTTGGACACTTAACTGACTGAGTCACCCAGGTGCCCCAGAAATAACTTTTGTTTTAAATCTTCAAATTCAATGAAATTTCATGAGTTATCACTCCTCTTTTGCTCTTTGCAACATTTGATTCTATTGGGTATAACCACTACTTGAAACTTTCATCTCCTGACCTCTATAATACTAATCTTAAATTAGTTTTTATTCTGTTATTCTTATTTGGTCTCCTTAGCTGATGTTCATTAATAGTAAACATCTGGCCTTGGCACAGACTCTCTCATATTTATGCAATCTGCTCTAGTAAACATATCCTGTGTATTCAGTTTACCTCTATATACTTCAAACTTGAGCAGTGAAACATGGTCCATGTGACATTTTTGCTTCATATAGAGCTGGTGGGGGGTTGGAATTAGAAGAGTGCTAGGCAATGCTGAAGGCACCTTTAGTCTATTTTTCTATTTTATTTTCACAACAGCTGAGGTTCAGTGAGAAGTAATTTGCTTGACTAACATTATATGGTTCATAAGTGGAAGATTCAAGGCTTTCTAGAAAAGGTCCTTTGGAGCTTTCCTAGAAGTCCATCACTTGCTATCATGCAGAAAAGAAAAAAAAAAAAAAAAACTTCTTGATGTTAGGATAACAGCATCTTGGAGTAGGAAGGTCTGGGATTAATAAGTGGATCATGTCGCAATTTGATGACACCATGCACACAGAATCATCTCTGTGTTTCAGATAACTGCAAGCAGGGATAATGATGACTATTTCAGTATGGTTGTTGTGATTCTTGAGTAATACATTTGAAAATGCTTTGTTAATTTTAAAGCTCTATAGGTGAAGGGTGTGCATGTTTATGAGTGTGTTATTGTTTGTGTCTAGGGGTGTATGTGGTGAAGTCATCTTCTGAAAAATTATGTTTACAACTTCCCTTTAAAAACATCATATTTTCACTGTCTAGAATTTTTTTTTATATTAAGCTACTCTTCTCATTAATGTTGATGATGTTTAGTCAATTCAATTTAGGCAAATAAAAATACAAAGAAAACACTTCGGTGGGGTTGAATTGAGTCCATTACTCTTAAGTGTCTCTTGTGTCCACCCCTTCCTCCCTCTCTCACAATGTAACCATGATTTCAGTTCAGCCTCCTTCATCCTTTCACCTTGTAGTCTTTAGCTGATCTTCCTTCCTCCAGTCTCTCCTCTCTCGCATCAATTTTCCACACTGCCAGTGGAGTGATCTTTCTAATCAAAGGAAGTCAATCATATCACTTTTTGATTATAAACATTAACTGGTTCAACATTGAACTTATAGGGTGCAATGCAAATGGCAAAACAGGTCATAAAGTTCACCTAACTTCCCCTGTTCTCCTGATCACCAGCTTCTCTCTTTCTACCACATGCATCACAATCAGAGTTGATGAAATATGATTTATGGTGATATTCTTTCATTCCTATTTTTCTTACTATAGATATTATGATCATTAAAACTTCAAGAATAGTATAAAATTTAACATGTCTAACTACATTCACATAATTTCTTGTATATTACTTTTCCTCATGAAATTTTCTCAGCCTTTTTCTAGACAAAATTGCCTTTGACATGTTCATCACTTTAGCATCTTCATATTGGAGAAAATAATCACATGTAAAGCTAAAAGCTAAGATATTTCATTTTTATTCTCTTGATTGAGTGAGCAGTGTGTATAGCAATAAGTCATAGATTTTTGCCTGGACTATTCTAGAGGTAATGATAATTTATATTAAAACGTATTATTGGGGAAAAAAAAACCTTCGGTTATTGATTATCCAGGGATAGAAGGCTTTTGCCTAAAGGCATATCCTAGTTGAAAAATATTTTATTAGAAAATAAAAATACTAAAAAGTAGAAAAATTATTAAAAGATTATAAAAATATGTTATTTATAATGATCTGTTGTTGAAAACATTGAAGAGACTATACTTTTCTATCCAAGTACAGTATCCAGAATAATGTTGCATCCATAAGGATTGCAGATCTTTGCAGTCTGTCAACATTATGTTTCTGCATAATTATTCACCTTGTCAATTACTTGGATATGAGTGTTGAATGAGTAGAGTGTTAGTTCGAATATTCTGATCCCAGAATATTCCCTGGAACCTGGTCCTTAAAATAAGCCTGGAATATGCATTTGTTTTATTATCCTATGCTATCTTCTAAAATTAAGGAAGGAGAATGAGAATAATATATGGTTAAGAGTTCAGTTAATGAGATGCTGGGTGATTAAGTCATTTCTATGCCTAAATGATGGATAGTTCACTGGGGGAAGTTTATTGAGTTTCAAAACCAAGTGACAGGTTATTCTAGTTGTTGGCAGTAACAGGGAAAACACAAGAATCTCAAAGTCAGTAAATTCATTGAATATTTTTTCTAAGAACAGACTTTGTTACAAAATAAATGTTTTCCTTAAGATTCTATTTTTTAAAACAATTTTCTATTTAGAAACAGATAATTGAATGTGTAATATTTGAGGGGAATATCCAAGAATACAAAAGAGAAGAAGGTACTCTTATTCATCTTGTGCCCTTGGATTTAGCCTGACACATTATAATAGTTCACTACATGTTCGATTAATAAATGAAAGAATGGCTGAATGGATGGATGGATGGGTGGGTGAATGGATGAGTGAATGAAATAAGGACTTGTCAAGTCAGGGAATCAGATATAATAAATGTAAACAATGGTTTACCAAATCCCTATGTATATAACATACCTAAAAATTATTTCATACCATGATACATCATATCCCTTCAAATGAATGTCATTATTCAAGATTATTACTTTGTTCTATGATGGCTACTGTTTTAAGTAATTTTGAAAATATTATTTTATATTTAATTTCAGAATAATTTTGAAGTTATCAAATAAACAGCCCCAACACTTCATAACTTTATGGAAACATTTCAAAAATTTAACCAGATATATTACCAAGTGTTCTTAACCAATTCAGTAGACAAAAATGGGCTTAAAGTGACTTCTGATTCTAAAACTGCATTTGCCATCAGAGGAGTTTTGCTTATTGAGATGTACCCCAAAAATATGTTGTAGTTTGTGAATGACAATTCTAAAAACGGAGCAATGGGCTGGAATAAGGTTGTTGTTTCCAAGGAGCCTACTTTGAAGGGGCAAATTTAATTTCAAAGTATGTTTACTAAGCAGTCTCATTAAATTATTATCCATACCTGAAAGCTACATTTAAAGGCATAAAGATTGGGGCACCTGGGTGGCTCAGTTAAGCGTCTGACTTCAGCTCAGGTCATAATCTCTTGGTTTGTGAGTTCAAGCCCCGTGTCAGGCTCTGTGCTGACAGCTCAGAGTCTGGAGCCTGCTTCAGATTCTGTGTCTCCCTCTCTTTCTGCCCCTACCCCTCTTGCACTCTGTCTCTCTCTCAAAAGTAAGTAAATATTAAAGGCTTAAAGATTAATGTACTTCACCTACTAGTTACAAATTTGTGTCAATTAATTTCTATAAAATCAATATTTTTTTCTAAATACATATTCATTCTGAGTAACTGTGAATATTTTTATGGCCTTGTGAGCAACAATAATTCAGTTTGATTTATTCTATAAAATATTTCTCTGGATAGAATTAAATTCTAAAATTTTTAAATGTAATATTAGTGGTTTGTCAATTCCAAGAGGATCAAGGATTTTTGTTTCATTAAATAAACATTTTCACTCTGTTAACTATTGTGTAAAGCAATGAAATGATATGCTGTCTTTTCTAGTGCTTCACCCCCTTTTATGAGAGTGCTAATGTGACCTACATGCTAAGTAATTTAGTAGAATCATTTGAAAAGTTTTGGTTTTCTAAATGTGTTGAATTTATCTTTTGAAAAACCTGACCTTGGCAAAACTGCCTTTCCTTTAATAACTAGTTCACCTTTAACCTGAGTCTCAAAATCTCTCCTTTTAAAGGAAAAAAAGTAAAATAAGTAAGGTGTTCTGAATTAGCAAGCACTAAAAAAATTACATATACCATCTTATTTCGGAACGGTCAAGATTATTGTATAGAACACAAGCAAACCAAATATAAGAGAAGAATAAGAGATAAGATTTGCTTGATGGATGCTGGAGCCCATGCACATTGCCATATTATTACTCTCTCTTTTTATTGCTCTTGAGTTACATATGTTTTGTAATGCAGTAAATATTGGTACTGCACTTAATGTGACAGATGGGTTCAAGGGGAATGACTTCGCTGACTAATAGTCTACATAATATGAAAGCAGTGTTACAGTTCTATCAGGACAGGCCCTATAACAAGAATTCATTTGCAAATCAATTGTTGGAATTTAAAGTACATTTTTCATAGGATTATTATTATGGACTGGGTCTGCAATGTACCCAACCAAATCCCAACTAGATATCTAGTTAAAACATTTACATTGCCCTAGACATGTTAAATTAATCGACAGGGAACCAATAAGCATTTAGAGATTAAATGAAAACATATGCCTACTAAGTTATTCCTACTAGCATTGAAAGATGAGAAGAGAGTTATAACTTGTTTCTGTGCATTTGTTTCATTATTGTTCTAATTAAACTTATAACTTCTACAGAGTATAGTGTTGAATGTATCTCACCTATTTTTTAACTTAGTGTGGTATTTGAATGTGTTATGATAATTGTATGCAATTCTAAGCATTAATTTAGTTCAATGAAGAATTTTAATGTTTTGGAGATATTTACTTAATCAGATATTTATATATTTTAAGAAGTTTAAATATGCTTAACTTTATCATCTGAAGGCAAAGGAGCTGGACTTTACAGTACCCTATGAGGCAGTCATGGATTATGAGCCTTCAGGGCCTAGAGTAAGGGAATAAGAAACATGTTGCCAGGTACTTCCAGCCCAACGATCCTACAGTGCAAGATGCCCCGGTAGACAAAGGGGAGTCCTCTGAAGAAAACGTGTAGATGCTAAGCAGGAGAAACGAAGCCCCTGGTTGCTGGGAGTTGGGACTCAAACCACTCGCCACGGGTGAAAGGGTCTGGTCTGAACAGCAGCAGTGTCCAAAAAAATATGCCTACTAAGTAACATCTGCTGACATCGAAAGAAATTAGAAACAGAATTTCAAAATAGAAGCATCTCTTCACTTTTACCTGCTGCTGCTGCTGCTGCTGCTGCTCTTTTCAAGCTTTCTCAAGTACCTGATATCCTGGAACTGGCATGTAGGTGCCCATAGCCAGGCCCACCCTCCTTTCTCAGGGGGCTCTGTGCTGGACCACCGATTTTTTTTACTCTGCACGAAACTCTCATTTTCTTAGCACAGCTCAACTAAGCAATCAGAAGAGACAGGTTCAGATTCAAGCACGTTACTTTATCTTTTGTTTGTTTTTGTTTTTGTTTTACAGCTATTTGTTAACCTACGTGGATTTCTTATTCATGGTATTTTAGACAGCTTACATGAGGAGAACTTGACATGATGCAAGGGAAGACGTTTTTCAGTGTGGAGGCCACCGTGTGAGCTAAAAATGGCTCTAGATGGCTTTTCTTGCTCTCTGCACCTCTGAACCCAAAGTCTTTTCATGGCTGCAGCTTTCTTTGTTGTTTGTTTTCAAAATAATGGCATGTCCTGATAGTAACACCAGGAACAATGTCCAAAAAATAGAGAGTCTTATAATAAAGAGTATTTCAAAATACTCAAAATATTTTAACAAAGGTAAGTAAAGAAAAAAATCTATTGGAAACAATTTTCGTCTATCTTAGAAGTTATGAATATATTTTTGTCTGTCCTCCCCAGCCTACCAGTTGGGTATGGCTGACTGAAGTCTCCTATCTTATGAGGGTTGACATACATGTAATTTATTTAGAAGAAACCTCTGGAAATAATAGGATTTAGGAATGCTCATTATATTCATTGTTCAGGTTCAGGTATTGATAGAGAACCTTCAATGTGAGGAGACCCTCTGATACAAATACAATAGTATTTGTTCTTAAGGAGGATACACTTGTGTATATTCTATTTCAAGTTCTTAGCACAGGCTTAATAAACATTAGAAAATGTTCTCAAAGTTTTTATCTAATAATGTAAATTGATTCCAATTATAAGGCATAATTTACTTCTTCAACTAACCTCCGAGAAGTTTTAAAATTAGTCCTATTTTCACAGTAACATTTAACTTATTTCTATGTAAATGACACATTGTTATTATTTATTATAATATACTAAATTATAATTGCTATATTATGTATTATTATGTTATGAAAAAATCAAGGCAGAAATAAAAGGAACATAACTGAATTTTTCTACCACCATAATATGACCCCTTCCAATGTGGACCTTTTTTCCCCATCCAAGTATTTTATTCTTTCTAGAAACATTTTTGTGTTCTGTTTTTCACTTTAACATTAAAGTATAAGCATTTTTCTGTTGTTATAAACTCTTCATAAATCTTCTTTAATGTCTCCCAAGCATCCCACTGAATGGGTTTTTAGGCTAACAGTTTTCTGATTGTTGCGCACCTAACTTGTTTATGGCTTTTTCTCTTTTGTCCTTACCAAGAGTATCAGGCAGCCTGTTAGTGATCAGACCTTTCCATACAGCTGTGCAAAAGGGGCATTAACACTTTCAAGTCCTTTGTTGTTCAGTAAGCCTCTCGGTCTCTCATATGTCCTCCTCTTTTAGCCAACTAAAGCCACCTATTTGAGATAAAAAAATTATATCTCAGTAATAGACCCAAACAGGGCTGATTAGGCCTGGTGCTGCTGACTATCATCTAAAGTCGGGCAGCCTAGATCTTAGTAGCTCTAAAGCCTTACATTTTACACATGTTTTCACAGGCCCATACCATTTAGAAGCAAAAGGACACCTGTATATTTTGAGATCAAATGGAAAGGAGAGTTACTCTCGGGTAGGTGTGAACTACTCCCATTCTCCTAGTATCCCGGGGGAAATTTCTGAGAGGAAGAGGGCTCTTGTGAGCTGCTTGGATAAAGGAAAGCTTGTTAAATTGGAGGTGGGGAGTTCTGGGCATGTGCTGAGGGTTAGTCTGGTAGGTTCAATATTCATTTCCAGTCTCCTAAATTACTTCTAGCGACTGGGGGTCTCATGGACAAGGGAAACAGAAGTACTTTGGAGATAAACACACATTTAGGGGTGTGTGTGTTTACATGATAACGTTTTATTTGTTAAGGGCCTGATTAGTGGTTTGAATGTCATAAAATCCCTTGTACTTTTCATAGACCAGGATAGTCTCTTTGATAAGAATTTCAGACGGCAATTGAATCTTGCATTGATTTCCACACCAGAACTTTTACGTATGTTTAAAGTCTTAGAATCACTTTAATTTTATTGTAAAGTTGCTTCTTAACATTGTTCCTGCATACCTCACTGAAATAAAGGTAATGTCATAAGGATCCGGGTAAGAAGATGTTGACATATATATATATATATATATATATATATATATATATATATATATACATACATATATATATATGTATATATATATAATACACATATGTGTGTGTGCGTGTATGTATATATATGTGTATATATATGTGTGTGTGTGTGTGTATATATATATATATATATATATATATATATATATACACACACACACAGGAGCATACATAGGAGAGGTCATGGCCAAGATAAATGTACTTATTCCAATAGTCTGAGCTTTTCTAGAAAACTACTTTAGAAAGCATATATTGCTTTGAAACAGCAGTAGGCAAAGTAAGACCAAATTGTGATGTAATCATCAAGAAAACCATATTTGTAATAAGGTTAATTAAATTTGCTGCGATCTTGAGACAAGCATCCTGTAAGTGTGCCAGTAAATCTGGTCTTGCTTTATCAAACTGAAGGGCACCCCCTCCTTCTCCCAGAACGAGTAGCTCATTGCCAGGGGACACACACAGGCTGGCAACAATAACTAATATGTTATGAGAGGTTAGACAAGTTTAAATAGAATTCATCTCTGAACTGAAGGGCAAATTGTAAGAAATGTCTTTGTCTGCTTGCGATCCTGTTAAATTGAAAGCACAATGGGAGGTTTGGGAGAAGCAACAAAGGTTGAAATGATGGCCTGCTGTTTGGAGCAAGCATCCTGGCTCCACCGATGGTCCAGACATCTGCTAACAACAGCCACTCCTTGTCAGGCTCTGCCCCACACAGGGCGCAAGAACACTTTGCACCATTTTAACTCATCAGAGTCTTTGAGTTCTACGGTGTGCTCCACATCAAGAATGTTTGTGTAGTAAAACAGAACTAATTTAATCAAACACTTCAAAGGGAAACATTATTTTAACCCTAATTAGGTATGATTACAGTTTTTTTCCCCCTCTGTGTTGGGCTGAGCTGCACTAAGCACCTTCATTTTGCTTTCTTTACTCAATTTTGTAACCAAGTCACCAAATAATGCGTGCTGTTCCATCTCTGTTCGTCTTATGATATTCATTTCAATAGATTGATAAGTTCAAAAGCCTTTGTCAAATTTAAGGTGATTTAAACAAACAACAATGAGAGTATAACAAGGATAAATTGTATTGGGGGGGTGGAGAATAGCATATTTATATTAATTTGTATCCAACTGTGGCCTTTTTTTGAGATTCTTTAAAGGTGATACTCTGTTATATTTTATTTCAAACCCATCAAGCTGCTCCAAGCAAAACATATCCCCATTTCACAGGTGATGAATCCAAGGCACAAATGGGATACACAGGTCTGGAGCAAAGCAGAGCTGGTTAAGAACAACTCAGAGCTTGCTTTCTGAGGACATCAACCCTCTACAAGTGCTATCCAAGTACTTTTGCTCAAGGTAGTTAAAATCCACCAGATAAAAACTCATAAAATGTGCATGAAAGTCATGCTGGATTGCTAACAAATAGACAAAAGACCTCTTTGTAATCAATGACATATGAAATACTGTAATATACTTTTAACTAATTAAAGACTAAAAAAAATCTTTGAACTCTCGAAAAAAACCTAGTTTTACCCAAGATGTAGGAAAACTTACGTTTTTATTTTTGTACATAGTATATTAATGAAAGTCTAAAGAAATTCACAAAGATTCAAGATAAGATTTCAACAGAATAGAAAATGCCTCTATGTTGGAAAACAAATCAGTTGAAAGCCTTTCAGTGATTGAGGGAAATAGAGGGTTTTAAATGTTTGAATATTTCTTAATGAATTCAATGAGATGAGGCATTTTCCTAGCTTCTTCAAAGCTATTTATGATTAAGAATAAAGTATAGGGGAATATGTATGAAATGGAATTATGATAGAATGAAAATATTTTCGTTTTTGTGGTCTTAGAGAAATATTAAGCTTACTTAACTCTTTCCTCAAATTCTATGAAATCATACTTTTATAAGAAAGAGAGAAATTAGTTCTCTGTAGCCCTAATTTAAAAAAAAGTCAGCAAGAAATTTTTCTTTCTACTTCTGACCCAAGCTGAGGGCATAGCAGCAGCTAGAGAGTATATCGTGTTCATTTTGCTGTTTGAGTAGCTCAGGAAGGAGTTGCCTTTCAAACACCAAGCAACTAATATGATGCCCTGAAGACACTGTTGTCACCTCAAAGTTTCTTTAACACACACACACACACACACACACACACATCATCGTCATCATCATCACCACCATCACCACCATCACCAACAACAACTAGCTAAAGTTTTAACAAATATAGCAGAGAGAATTTTCCTCAATTATAATTATTCAGGTGAAATTATGGCTATGATTTTACCAATAACACTCAAATAAATCAGAGATGATATACTGTCTTCTCATTAAGTTGGCATATCTTAGTTTTATAAAAATTCCAGTGACTGTGTAGGATTTCTTTTTCATGAATTATAGATTTATTATTTACACCTTTGCAAATATCTCTAAAACTTGGAATAGGAAACTAGAGAAAGATAAAATTACTTAGTAAATAAAAATGTTCCTCTCATCTTCTCCAGATGGATCTCATTCCTATTTTCCAATCTGCCATGACTTTAAACATGGGATCTTCTTTTAGTTCTCAATCTCTTTTGATATTTACATTTAGTACAGTAGTAAGTCATATGATTTTTTTGTCTGTGATGTTGTGCAGTAGTTTTCCATGCAATTGACTGACATCATTTTTTGTTTATTTATTTATTTTGAAAGCAGTGGGGGGCGGGGGGAGAGAGGGAGAGAGAATCCCAAGCAGCTCCACACTGTCATCGCAGAGCCCAACATGGGGCTAGATCTCATAGACCGTGAGATCATGACCTGAGCCAAACTCAAGAGTCAGAACCTCAACCAACTGAGTCACCTAGTTGCCCCTACACCATTTTTATATAGACCCTCTTCACCTCACTCCAGTACAGTGCTTTACAAATGAACTTCCTAATTCTCTTTAAATTCATCTCCCATGCAATTACCATCATACCTACCTAAAACAAGGTCTTTGCCTCGTTGACTCTGTGCTTGAAAACTTTCTTCCTCACCACTGAGGTATTGCCTTCACCAATCTTGTCACAATTCTGTTCTAGACTGAACCGAAGATATTCTCCATTACCATGCCCAGGAGCTAGGATTCAGCCCTTATTTTATTTAGGGTCTGTGCTTTGTGTGAGTTGTTCACTGTTCTTCCTTTTTAGAATTTTTGTTATCTATTGACTTTTGAGACATTGTTAAGTCAGCTTTTTCTCCATCTTTTTAGCTGCCATATCTTAATCCTTTTTATAGCATCTCCTTCCCCTTCTCATCTCTTAAATGATAATTTTGTTCTAGGTTCTGTTTGACCTTTTCCCTCTTACTTTGTCAATTTTCATTCAGTAGTTTCAGTGAAATCAATAGCTTTGATTACCACTTGGATGCTAGTGGTAAATGTATACCTTTTGCATTTTACCTTGTTTATTATAACTGCTTACTAAGCATCTAGTGCTCCAGACACCTTAATTTCACATTTCCTAATTGATATTATATTCCCTACTCCAACGCAAATCTTTTCTTAACTTCTATAATCTACATCTTTGTGTGTGAACTCACTGTTTCTGCCCTTGGATGACCTAGAGCCTGAGAATCTTCCTATATTGTTCATCACAAAAGTCTTTGTTTAGCACCTACTACTGACAATCAAGCACTGGGGGTATAGCAGTGGGGTAAATAGAAAAAAAAATCCTTGCTTGCATAAATTCTACATTCCAGCAGAAGAATAAAAACAAATAATATGTGTATAGTATAATAATAGTTCCTAATTTTATTGAGATAAAATTGATATGTAATAAACTGCACATATTTGAAGTGCACAGTTGTTAAGTACTGAAATATGTATGGACCTACAAAACAGTCACCACCATTAAGATAGTGAACATATTAGGGGTACCTAGGTAGCTCAGTCGGTTAAGCATCCAACTCTTGATTTTGGCTCAGGTCATGATCTCACGGTTCAGGAGACTGAGCCCCACATCTGGCTCAGCACTGAATCACAGGGTCTGCTTGGGAGTCTCTCTCTCTCCCCCACCTCTCTATCAAAACAAATAAATATTTTAAAATGTTAAAAAAAATAGTGAACATATTCAGTCATGTCCCTACTTCTTTCTGTCACAATAGATTACTTTGCATTTTCTAGAATTTTAGACAAATGAGATCATACATTAGGTACATTTTTTCCCCCTTGGTCTGATTTCTTTCACTCACCATAATTGTTTAGATTTATCCATGTTGTATTAACAATTTATTACTTATTTCTGAGTAGTATTCTATTGTATATATGTAAACAATTTGTTCATCTTTTGAAAGGTATTTTGGTCATTTTAATTTATCCTATTGGCAAAAAAGCCCCTGTTAGCATTCATGTCCACTATTTAATGGCCATGTTTTTTAATATCTCTGGAGTAAGTACCTAGAAATGGAATGACTGGATCATAGGGTAGACGTATGCTTAAGTTTTAAGGAACAGCCACTGTTTCCCAGTTCTTCCACATCCTTACCACCAATTGGTGTGGTAGGTCTTTTAAATTTTAGTCATTTGAGGGGCACCTGGGTGGCTCAGTCAGTTAAGCATCTGACTTTGGCTCAGGTCATGATCTCTTGGTTCACAAGTTGGAGCCCCATATTGGGCTCTCTGCTGACAGCTCAGAGCCTGGAGCCTGCTTCAGATTCTGTGTCTCCCTCCATCTCTCTACCCCTTCCCCACTCATGCTCGTTCGCTCTTTCTGTCTCTCTCTCAAAAATAAATTTAAAAAACATTTTTTATATCCCACACTGGTTTTAATTTACAGTTACCTAATGACTAATGACGTTGAGAATATTTTCATGTGCTTAGTTGCTCTCTGCATACCTTCTTGTTGAAGTATTTGTGCATATCTCTTGCCCATATTTTAATTGGGATATTTGTTTTCTTATTGACTTTTTAGATATATTCTGGATACCAGTCCTTTATCAATACATGATTTGAAAGTATTTTCCTGTGGCCAGTGACTTCACTGTTCATTTTTCAAAAAGTGTCCTTGAGGAATAGATTTTTTTTATTTTCGATGAGGTCAACTTATTTTTTTTTCTAAGGTATTATGCTTTTGGTGTTGTATCTAAGAAATATCTGCCTGACCCAAAGTCACAAAGATTTTTTTCTATGTGTTCTTCTAGAAAATTTATAAATTTAGGATTTATTTTTAGATCTGTGCCCCATTTTGAGTTAATATTATTAGTGTATGGTGCAAGGTGTGGATTGACATTTTTATTTTTCTATATGGATGTCCATTTGTTCCAGCACCAATTTTTGAAAAGACTATCCTTTCTCTGCTAAATTTCCATTTTGTACCTCTGTCAAAAGTCAGTTTTCTATATATCTGTATGTCAATTTCTAAACTCTCTCTGATGTTCCATTGATCTATTTGTCCTTCTTTATGATAATACCACATTGCTGTAGCTTCATAATAAGACATAAAATTTCTGGTTATTACACAAGTTTTATATTTTTTCCTCAAGGTGTCACAGCTATTCTGGGGCCTTCGCATTCCATGTGAGTTTTACAATGAATTTGTCCATTTCTCCAAAAAAATTTTTTTTAAAAGACCTCTGGGATTTTTGATTGGGATTATGTTGGATTTGTTGTTTGTAATCTATAGAATAATTTGAGAATTGACATTTTAACATTATTGAGTCTTGTGACTAATAAACAAAGTATTATCTGTCTCTCCCTTGATGTAGGTCTTCTTTAATTTATCTCAGCATTGATTTATAATATTCAGTATATACATCTTTCACATTCTTTTCAGGTTGATCCCTATTTCATAATTTTGATGCTATTATAGATGATAATTTTATTTTAAACTTCAATTTCTGAATTTCCCTTTTTGGTATGTAGGATGCAATTGGATTTTTCTGTATTGCCTTTAAATTCTACAACCCTCCTAACTTATTAGCTTTAATTATCTTTATTATAAATTCAATCTGATTTTCTATATAGACAATTACGTTGTCCACAAATACAGTTTTACTTATTGCTTTCATATCTAGCTGCCTTTTATTGCTTTTTCTTACCTTATTGCACTCTGATACAATCTCCAATAAAAGTTGAATAGAGGGGCGCCTCAGTCAGTCAATCCCCTCAATAGAGGTGACACTCACTCAGTTGAGTATCTGACTCTTAATTTTGGCTCAGGTCATGATCTCATGGTTTGTGAGATTGAGCCCCATGTCGGGCTTTGCACTAAATGCAGAGCCTGCTTGGTATTCTTTCTCTCCCCTCCCCTCCCCCGTTCACATGCAAGTGCATGCTCTCCTACTCTCTCTCAAAATAAATAAATAAACATTTTTTTAAGAAGTTGAATAAAAATTATTATAGTAGGCATCTTGTCTTATTCCTGATCTTAGGAGGTACCATTCATTCTTTCATATTTAAGTATGATGCTCCCTGTAAGTTTCTTTTGATAGATGTTCTTTATCATGTTTGGAAGATTCCCTCCTACTTTTAGCACACAGAGAATTTTTATGATAGAATAAATCCTTTTTGTACATGTATTGATATGATCAATGATATGATCAATGATATGATCATGATATGATCAATGATATGATAGTCTTTCTTTTTAGTTTGATAGTTTTATAAATTACATTGGCCTATTTTGAAATTTTATAACTACTTTTCATTCCAGGTAATAAATTCTGCTTGGATTCAATTGGTTAACATTTGTTAAGAATATCTGTGTCTATGTTCATGACTGATATTGGTCTGTAGTTTTTCTTGTATGTCATTGCTGAATTATGTTCACTCATAGAATAAATTGAGAAGTTTTTCTACCTTTTCAACTTTGTGGGAGAATTTGCAAGAAATTATTGATTAACTCATGGTAGAATTTTCCAGTGAAGCAATCTGGGCCTAGAGTTTTCTTTGTGGGAGGTTTTTGTTTTTTCTTTGTTTTTACTATAATCTCATTTTTAAAAATAGACAGAAAACTGTTTTGTCACTTATTTATTCCTAAGTGAGCATTGGTAGTATCACTCAATGAATATGTCCATTTTGTAAATGTTGTCAATTTTTTTGGCAAAAACTTGGTCATAATATTATCTCACTATCATTTTAACATCTGAAGAATCCCTAGTGATGCCACTTCTGTCATTCCTCATATGTGTAATTCGTGTCTCATCTCTGTTTCTTTTCCTTTTCTGATGATTTTGCTAGAGATTTATCAGTTTTATTGATCTTAAAGGACCAGATTTTGGTCTCATTGATTTTTTTCTATTGATTTTTTTAAATTTTCTGTTTCATTGAATTCACATTGACCTCTATTGCTTCCCATCTTTTCCTTACTATGAGCTTTGTTTATATTTTTTGTTTAGGTTCTTAAGGTGGAAACTGAGGCCCATTCTTTGAGATTTTTCCTTTTTTTCTAATATAGACATGAAAGCTACAAATTTCCCCTCAATATTGTTTTAGAAATATCCCACGAATTTTGACATGCTATATATGAATCATTTAAAATTTATTGGGACTTCGGGGCGCCTGGGTGGCGCAGTCGGTTGGGCGTCCGACTTCAGCCAGGTCACGATCTCGCGGTCCGTGAGTTCGAGCCCCGCGTCAGGCTCTGGGCTGATGGCTCAGAGCCTGGAGCCTGTTTCCGATCCTGTGTCTCCCTCTCTCTCTGCCCTCCCCGGTTCATGCTCTTTCTCTCTCTGTCCCAAAAATAAATAAACGTTGAAAAAAAAATTAAAAAAAAAATTTATTGGGACTTCTTTTATGGACTGAATATGTTCTTTTTTTGTAAATATTTCATATAGACTCAGAAAAATGTATATTGTGCTACTGTTGAGTGTACTAAAAATGTCAATATGTCAAATTGGTTGATAATATTTTTCAAATCTATCTTTAGTGATTTTTTGTTTACTTGTATATCAATTATTGAGAAAAGGATATGATATCTATGACTGTGGGAATTTTTTTCTTGTACTTCTTTGAGTTTTTACTTCATTTAATTTGTTCCTCTGGTATCTGGTCTATTATGTTGAGGATCATTATGTCCTTTTGATAATTTGACCTGTGTATTATTATGAAACAATCTTTTTCATTCCTGGTTATATATATTTTTTTCTGAAATCTACTTTATCTGATATTACTATCACTGTTCCAACTTTTCACAGTTAATACTATCATGGTATATCTTTTGGTATCCATTTCTGTTTAACCTTTTTATGTCTTTATATGTAAAATGGGTTTCTTCTAAGCAGCATGTAGCTAATTGTTGTTTTTTATTTCACTCTAAATCTCTCCTTTAACAGTAATTCAGGTGATTTATGCTTAATGTTATTATTGATAGATTTAGGTTTAAATCCACCTTCTTACTCTTTTGTATGTGTCCAACTTGCCTTTTGACCCGTTGTCGTTTTTTGCCTTAAAATTTAATATTTTACTTATTTATATTTTAAACTGAGATGTAGTTAATTTAATATTTTTATTTTCTTCTTGACATATAAGGTACAACTATTTTCAGAGGATTGTTTTAAGATTTATAGTCAATATATTTTCAATTTATCATAGTCCAACTCAGTTATGTTATACTGCTCCCTGTTAGTATGAGAATCTTACACTATTGTATTCCCAGTTTTTTCCCTCTTGGCATTTATGCTATTTTTGTCATATACTTTGTTTCTACATGTTGTAAACTGAACACTAGATAGTTTTTATTTTTTAGTGAATTATTTTTTAAAATGGTTTACATAAATTAGAAACAAATATAATTTATCCATGTAGTTATCATGTTCTGTGTTCTGAATTCCATTTTGTAGATCCACATTTCCATATGGTTTCATTTATTGCCTTCTGCTTGAAGAACTTCCCTTTAAATTTCTGTGTGATGGATCTACTGGTGATAAATTCTTCTGTTTCTTGTATTTGTATTTTGTATTTCATATTTCCCCTTTGTTTTTAAAAGATATTTTTGCTGGGTATAGAATTCAAAGTTGTTCATTGTTTTCCTTCTTTTTTTATCTGTGGGTTTATACTTTTAATCAAATTTGAAAGTTGTTCTGCCATTATTTCTTCCAATATTGTTTTTCCCTTCTCAATTTGTTACTCCATCTGTACATATATCAGAATGTGTGGTTCCTAGAGTTGTCCCACAACACACTGATTCTCTGTTGTTTTTGTTGCTGTGTTGGTTTTCTTATTGCTGTTGTTGTTCTTCTTTTCTTCTTCCTCTTCCTCTTCCTCTTCTGAAGCTTTTTGTCAATTTTTCATTTAGGACACATGTATTTCTATGTCTTCAACATAGAAGACATGTGAATGTCTAAATGAATTTACTAATTCATTTAGTCCTTTATCTGTCATTAATCCCATTCAGTGTACTTTTAATTTTAAGCATTGTGATTTTTTTTCTTCTTCTTCTTCCATTGAAACATTGTAGTTTTCATGTTCAGAAGTTAGGTTTGAGTATTTTCTTTTTTAAATATATTTTCTATGTCTTTACTTATTGTTTTCTACCTTTGCCTAGGTTTGTAAATATATGGAATACAACTATATAGCTGTTACAATTGTTATTTAACATTTCTCTTCATTCTAACGTCTCTGTCAGCTTGGGGTCAGTTTTGAGTGATTGATTTTTCTTCTAATATTGGATCATATTTTCCTGCTTCTCAGCATGCTTGGTAATGTTATTGTTTTTTTTTTTTTTTTTTTATCAGATGCCAAATTTTGTAAAGTTTACCTCACTAGATGTTGGATATTTTTGTATTCCTATAAACTTTTTGGGGGGACACATTAGGAATAGATCAATACTGTTGGATCTTGCTTTTATGTTTTGTTAGATTGGACCAAACCATTATGTTTTCTACAGCCAGGTTTTCCCTATTATTAAGGCAAGACACTTTGAAGTACATTAAAGTACTTTGAGTACTTCAATGTAGCTCTGAATTGTGAGTCTTTCTAGCGTGCCTGGTGGGTATAGGCCCTCTTCCTAGCCTATATGAACACTAGTTACTTTTTCCTCTAATTTTGAGGGTTGTTCTTTCCCTAGCCTTGGGTAGTTACCTCACACATGAGCTGATCAGCATTCTGTTAAATGTTTGGAGGAATCCTCTACACATCTCCTGAACTCTCTGTGCAGCTCTCTCATCTCCACTAATTGGTCCTATAAACCCTAGGTGCCTTTATCTTCCTGAATTCAGCTCTGTCTCCTCAACTCAGGGAGTCTGTCAACTTCACCTGAGCTGCCTTATCCTGATCCACCACCTGCAAATTCTCTCAAGAGAATAACCTGGGTCAATCATAGAGCTGGTCTCATTTATTTCCTTGTTCTCAGGGATCAGTGTCCTCTTGTGCTGGATTCCAATATTTCAAAAAGCATTGCTTCACAAATTTTGCCTACTTTGTTGTTTCTGGTGGGATAACAAATCCATTTATCACAATAGTATGTGCTTTAAAGATAAAACAAAATAGGTAAGTGGATAGAAAAAGTAAATGTTGATGAGAATCAAAAGTTAATAGGTTTGTCAAAGATTAGAGAGGGTATCCTTATCAAATACACTCTCCACCAATTTCCCATTTTAGAAAGGAAAAGGAAAACAGAAAAGGTGGTATTTCTGTACACCCCTAATAGTGTTACTAGTAATTCATATTCTTTGGACATAGTCTAAAATAGATATACCATAATCCAAATTTTAAACCTCATTAGAGTTATGATGCTTCTGTTTATGCATATAAAAACCAAAACTCTAAATCTTCCTCTCATTTGTAGGAGGTGCTCGGTGTTACATGTATCTTCAATTAATGCCCAATCTCAAAAGAGAGACTGGAGAAAGAAGTTGGAGAGAAGAGAGGCAGTTCTATGTGTCCACTTCCCCCCGGTTTCTTCTCTCCCTACCCTACTAGTGAGCACCCAGTAGTGTGTTTAATGTCTTTCTCTTTCTTGGAAGAAAAATGCCTCTGTTGATGGTAGTAGTTCCGTTTTTCAAAAGGGGGGAAAAGTAGGACAAGGAAAAAGTTTCTGTATTTCTCAAAATTTGATTCAAAGGGAAGCACATGAAGGGGGAATGTGAGGTAAAGACTGGTTAATTTGATCCCAGGTATTTTATTATAAAGAAACCTCTGGCAGACTTTAAATGCTTACCTCATTTTATAATTAAGAATTCCTTTCCATTCACAAAGTCCACCACACCTAAATATAAACATGATTCAACCAGTGATTAATTCAACAGTTTGGGTAATTACATTCCCTAGCCTCCTGAAAACTATACCAACTAGCCTTTTATCAGATTTTAGACCCTAATAACTCACATTTTTATTACCACCTGTTTACATTGTTACTAGAATTTTGGGCATATGGCACATTGATGTAGTCGTATAAATAATAAATAAACAGACCAGTTTATAGTATTTGAGAATGAAATACGCTGTTATTCAAATGGGTTTCATTTGTGTGTATTAAGATTAACTAGTGTCAGCAAGTTACTTGTCCTTTGGGACAATGAATGTCCTTTCTGAAATGGGCAAAGGGCCATTTGGCTCCTGAAGGATTATTTGAACCATTTACAATACAAGAGACCTACTGTGTGAAAAAAGATAGTTTAATCTAGTATTTTTTCTTAGTCAAAATCTTTCTCCACATCACAGGTTATACTATTAATAAGCTTGTTTTCATTTTTATCAGCCTATAAACATGTTTAGCTGTGAAAACCTAATTCCCTTTCAGTATATCCACTATATTCCATTAGTCTAGTACAGTCTGAAACCATTTTCTCTTTAAAACTTATGACAGATTTTCCTTCATTTAATAATACTTTGCAACACTTTGGATATAAATATATTTCACCTGGTAAACCATTTTACTAACAACCTGGATAAAATCATGTAGGAGAAGAAAGACTTAAAAAGAGGATTAAAACACTCCATACATCTCTTGTTTTTTTTTAGCAGTGAAGAGAGAGCTTTGCAGAAGGGTTTCAGAGTGATTTATGAAGTTTTGGGAAGGTGTGTCTTTTTCCCTAGCATGTTCTAATGGTTTTATATTTGTTCCTCTAGCTCTGATCCAGAATACTTAATACATACTTTCTGTTGTTTTCTTCTGCAACTTTTGAGGATTAGTGATTTTTAAAACTATATATTTGTTAATATGTGTTACTTGATAGAAATATAGTTTTGTGCTACTTAAAATATTAGGATATGTATTTAGTTTAATTTTTCCACAAATGTAATTGAAAATATGAAACTCATTTCATAAGAAACCTCAGTTTCTTTTTTTTTATGTTTATTTTTATTTTTGAGAGAGAGAGAGACGGAGTGCCAGCGGGGAAGGGGCAGACAGAGAGGGAGACACAGAATCTGAAGCAGGCTCCAGGCTCTGAGATGTCAGCACAGAGCCCAATGGGGAACTCAAACTCACAGACTATGAGATCATGACCTGAGTTAAAGTTGGGCATTTAACCAACTGAGCCATGCAGGCACCCCAAACCTCAGTTTCTTAATAAGAGATTTTGGTTGTATCTATACGTGCTTTGGGAAAGTAGAACAGTTATTCTGACTTTCTATTAAATGACAATAATTAATTATAGACTATTTACAAGTACATACATTGTTCCAAGATCTTTTATTTTTAAGGGGAAGAATTTGTTATTGTCTTTTTGGTGCAAGATGCTAAGTTTACTATTTTGTCCCAAATAGAGAACTCTGAAACCATGGACTTTTTTTGATAATCTGAATATGTATGAAATATCTCATGATTCAAAACTGAGTGTGCTTTCTGTGTGTGTGTGTGTGTGTGTGTGTGTGTGTCTGTGTATGTGTATAATTTTAAGCAGCACTACTCTCTCAGTTAGGACAGATCATAGGGATAAGCATTCTGTGTGACCATAGTCTTTATCTACAAGGGTGGATATGCTCAAATCCATAGGCCATTTTTCAAAAAATTATTTTTTTTCTCATTTACATCCTTAATTCCTATCACTTCTCTAGACATGCATCACTCATCATGCTTTATGGAAGAAGCCTTGGCCTATCCACATATCCTCCCTTGCAAAACCTTTTACTTCTGAACATGACTTCCTCTCTGGTTCTTTGCTAACATGCCCACCCCACCCCCACCCCATGGCTTCCCATGAATGACAGCATCTGTATGATTAGGATCAGAAGTGCCAGGCGGCCAACATGGCTAGCATTGACATATACTCTAAGACCATCTCTTACTTTGGACTACTTATCCTTGAAAAATACTTAAGTAATGTGAAACATGGTATAGGTTTATATGCATTTTATTTTTACAACCAGGGTGAATTTGTTCATAGAAGTTAAGAAGTAAGCTATTTATTCAGAAAAGAAACCCTACTAAATTGAATATGTACCACCTCAACAAGGGTCTGAAGGCTTTAGTATTTTATTTTCAGTTTAGATTCTAATCATTTGTGTCTCCAAAGGGAAGCATTCTCTGGTATAGGCAGAGGCCAGGCAGGTAATGTACTTGTGTGCCCTACAAGGCTGGTCTTGAGGCTCCCATTTTAGCACCCCAGTTTTCCTAAGGTGAGAGTCTACTGGCTAAAGAGAATCACCCTTTGAGTTGGATTTTAGGTGCCCCAATTTCAAATAGCAAATGTCCTCTAAGAGATTAAAAATTATACCGTGGATCTTTAAATAAAAAAATTGTTCAAAACAGTAAGATTGAAATGGTCCATTTTTTGAAAAACCAACAAACAAAAAACTATTCTGTGGGCTAACCACAGAAACAGGTTCTAAATGCATTAAAATATTTTATCCCATTATTTGTTTTGACCAATTGACCACAATATTAAAAATTCAATCATGGAGCAGCTGACAAGTGCAGTTGCCTAATTTTATTTAAGAGTTTTTTTCCTTTTTCCATTTTTCCATCCTGTTAACGCTGCTGCCTGTGCCCAGACAGTAATGGGCTTCTTGTATGCCCACGACTGTTATGATCATGTAAATTTATTGGTGCTTAGAAGAAGCGAGCTATTAAAACATTACAACAGCCATTACAGCCGGGCTCGTGTTGGCTTTCGCTCCCAATGAACATATGCTTCCGAGTGAATGCCTAAACTCTTATTTATGGATTTAATTTAATATGCGGAAAGAATTCAAAATTAAATTTTGTGTCTGCCTCCAGAGAGTGTCAGTGTATAATAACATGGTAATTTTTACACATCTTTATGAGAAATGGGAAAATTAATTCTTTCTGACAAGTTGTAATTATTCGACTTGGAACAGTTGCAGCTGAGCAGTTTGCATGCCTGTTGTCTGGTGTTTCGCAGTGTAAGGGGAAAACTCAGGGATGGAGATATATTGTGCATCTGAGAGTTTCTAATAGCTTCTGACATTTTAGCCTTGCATATTATCAGGGTGCTCTTTAAGGAGTCGAGGCATAATCTATTATGTTGCCTGGGACACACACAGTTGCAATAGCTGGAACTTTCTACGGCAGTTTTTTAAATATGGGGAATGTCTCCAGTATCATGCTATAGATGCACATAGTTGAAGTTGATGTGACCAATTTACGTGTCTCTTAAGTGTACCTATTGTTATCTGCTCCTTTGCCTCCATGTACCTGGAACAGGTCACTTGATAAGGGTAGAATTTTAAACCTGTATTTTTAAGACAAAATATGTTTAAAATGAAAATGTGTGTTTTCTGACCTGTCCTGCAAACTCATTTCCCCACCTCCACCTTGCACACACACACAGATGCTTCTGTAATAAATGCCTTGTTGCTTCCTAATCTTTAGATTTTATGTTTAAGTGTTCATGAAAATGTAGGATTAATTTAACATACAACTAAACCAAAACACCACTGGCTATGTTAGCAAAGAAAATATGGAACATGTTGTATGTGAAGAGACGGTACGCTGATTGACAGGCCAGCCTGGAGGAGAGTGGTGTCATCTCTGTGTGTAGGATCAATATAGTCCTTGCAAAATAAATGCAAACTTACAATGTAAGAAAGTGTCAGCAGATGAACATGAGAAAAATTCAATTGTCAAAAGCAAGCACATTTCCTTTTTTTGCTTTGGTACTTCTGCTACAGAACACAGGGATAAACAAGTGTGTATGCCTCTGTTCTCTCAGTTGATATACTGAAACTTACTCTGACATTGTTTTAAGTGGCAAGATATTGCTAAAAGTTTATATTTAAGGATGAGATGAAAATCAAAGTTCTATCCACTAATGGCCTCCAAAGTAGTATGATGCCTTTTGCATGTTAAGGCTAGAGTCCAGCCAAGCTTCCAGTTGGGGTTGTTGTATTTAAGTTCTATCAGCTACTGCATTCTTTAGTTTCCATCTTAAACTGCCCAACAGTGGGCCACTCTAATCCAAGAGATGCTGCGTCTCAGTAATTGGTGGTGGCTTTGATCGTAGCTCATTAAAAGGCTCAACAGCATTATGATCCTGGGTGAAGACAGCTTTGGACTTTATACATTTTACATTTGTTTTCTTTTCACTGATTCTCTCCAGTGAGCTTTCATGTGTTCTTACTCATTGTGACCTAAGATGAAGAAATCTTTTTAAGTTGGAAACTTGTGCATGATGTCAAGGCAAATGTTAGAAACGCCAGAACAGAGTTACACAACTCTGTGAATGGAGATGGACATCAGACTCCCCCAGCCCTAGCTCCCTCCACTCTTACTGCACATCCTTCCCACAAGGTACAGCAGAATCCCAGTAGAGAAGGTACCTAGCAGATATATGTCATTTTACTTTATTAGACCACATATGCCACCTGTAATTGTCAATAATGACTGCATTTATTTTGGTGGTTATTAAAGTTAATAAATTAACTTTTTTTCCTGTGTACTGCAAACCCATAAAAAGAAGCTGGGTTTTGGAAACTGGAAGATCACTTTCCCTGTTTATGAGTGGACTGTATTTTTGAAGTATAGCACAAGATTTTGAGTGAGAATGGATCTAGAAAAAGAATTTTTA
Organism: Leopardus geoffroyi; assembly: GCF_018350155.1. Lineage (NCBI taxonomy): Eukaryota > Metazoa > Chordata > Mammalia > Carnivora > Felidae > Leopardus > Leopardus geoffroyi. The sequence continues at coordinate 57,967,719 of NC_059341.1, read as the reverse complement.
TAGCATAGTAGTCTTTTAAAAACTCTAATTTATTTGAGATAGAGCAACAAATTAAAGGCCTTCAATCCAGATTGAATGCATGAGATAACATCCACATTTTAAAAACAGCCCCAAACAGACAGAAAACTTTAGAAGTAGAAACAAGGGTCCTTTCCCAAATAGGAATTTGATGTTAAAGTGGCTTAAAAAAAAAGGTATGGAGAGTCATCCCTTTTTATTATGTTTGTAGGGGGCCAGAAAGAGCCCCTGATGACACAAACCTGCCCACTCCATCCCACCCTTACCCCAGGTACCCCAGGGGCTGAATCCTACTGAAACACTAGCAGTGTTTGGTCAAGCATTCCACATCCCAACTGACTGAATCATCTCACTACCTCTATTACACAGATACTATTATAATCCTCTTTGCACCGAAGAAGATGTTTAGGGTTAGAGAAGTTAAATGACTGCCAAGTGCACATAGCTAGTAATGACTGAAAATAATACTTACACCCATATTTCACTAGAGAATAGTCACTTTCTTCAGTTGCTCACTTTCTCCAGGCTAGTGATTAAAATGGATCAGAGACAGGATAGGAATTTGGACTGCTGTGGAATGTGCTGGAATGCAAACCCAGAACTACTCCGGTGCATTATCTCCCCATCAGATTTCCCCTCTGCCTTTAAGGGCTTCATAGGTCTCATGGGGACCCAGGCTGCACACCTTAACCCACCCTGACTCCTCTCTTGATTCACAAGTCCTATCGGTCACCACTGTCTTAATACTTTGCCTTTAGTGTCTGTCTTCGATTCTTCCTTCCTTTCCATCCCTGTTTTTGCCATTTTACTTTGAACCCTGATCAGCTCCCATCCGGGTGGTTTCAGTAGCCTCTTGTCTTCCAAGGGGATGTCCTTGACCAAACTTTAGTCAGGCTCCTCTGCACTCTCTTCTCAACTCAAGCAGTTTCTGGGCTTCGGCATTTACCTCTGAATTGCCCAGTTTTAGCAAGAATATTGGTAAGTCAGTTTAGCCAGAGTCCCTCTTCTTTAGTATCTGATCACCCCCACCCCCACCCCTGATATCTGCCTGGCTATTCATCTCCTGCCGTCTTTCTGGTGATGTCTGGTCATGCTGACCTACCTTCAGCAAGGATCCTGTTAGGTTGGGCTAGTCAGAAATCTCTCCTTACTCCTGATATTTCCTCTTACTAATTTTTCAGCCACTGACCCCCTACTCTGTTCCTTGGCTGTCAATTCCCACTCCTCTGTGTATTCAGAGTTGAGCGCAATCTCCCTCCCTTCCCCTCTCTCCACCTCCATTGTTGTCTGGCAGTTTCTATTCCTATTTCTTAGTCTCCTCAAATCAAGTCTGCTGGTCTGTTGTAACAAGGGCCAGGAATGCATACTTTTCTTCTGTAATACTTTCCAGCGTCTCATAGCGTTATAGGGTGAATCGTCATAAAGTACACCTCTCATGGAGCTAGTGCTTTCTTCAGAAACTTTTAGTGGTTTTCTACCACCTACCAAATATATTCTTTTAGTCTCAGATTTCAGGCTGACTTCTAGTAATTTCAAGTGCATACTCTGTGTTCTAATTGAAATAGGTTGTTCCATGAACATACTGGTCTTCTCAGTCTCCACGTGGGGTTTTTCCTTTCCCCTCTGCTTGGACTGTCTGCTCCCAGGCCTCAATGAACTCTCTGTTACCATGTAGGTCATATGCTACTTTCCGTGTAAGCATCCCCAGGTCCCATCCTGACAGTCATCCTTCTGTCCTGTGAATGTCCAGAATACATAGTTTATATTTGTCCTGTTGTAATTATTATATGTGGCATTTATTTCTATTATTATGATCTGTCTTATCTCTCCAAGGTAGTAGCACTTCAGAAAAGCAAGGGATACTACTTATTTTCATTTATCTTTCCCAGAACAACAGTGCATTCCATTTAGTAGATACTCAGTAATTGCTTACTGAATGTGTAAAAGCCCAATCAACCAAAACCACCCGGAACAAGTCTGTAGTTTGACAAAATCATATTTATTGTCTTGTAGTGAAGAAGGGAATTCCAAAGAACCATGGAAATCCCCTGACAACAGGTAGGAGGGGATAACTTTTGAGGTTGGGGATTTTGAGGAGATTCTAAGAGACAGGGGGCTCAGTTTTGGATTGGTTGCTGTTACTGAGGTGGGATTAGAAGTGGGAATTGTGGCTCAGTTGGTTAAGTGTCTGACTCTTGATTTTGGCTGAGGTCATGATCTCATGCTTTGTGGGTTCGAACCCCACATTGCCATGGCTCTGTGCTGACAGTGCAGAGCCTGCTTGGGGTTCTATTTCTCTCCCTGCCCCTCCCCTGCTCCCTCACTCTCTGTCTCTCTCCCTCTCCCTCTCCTTCTCTCTCTCTGTCAAAATAAATAAATAAACTTTTAAAAAATGAAGGAGAATCTTCATACACATGCAAGTCTAAGTCCATTGTCTGTACTTAATTTTACTATCCCTTTAAGTGACTTTTCTTTTACTTGAGCCACCAGATAATCCTGTGTTTTTATTCAACTCTCCTATCTCTGCCTCATTGTTCATTCTTAATATAGATAATAGAGCTGCAGAGATGTGCTAAGAACATTTTCAGAATTTCTTTGCTTTCTTGTCCACTTCCCTGTCTCTCAAGTGTCTTTGATTTAATGGATCAGAACCCTGGTTTCGTTAGTGTGTTTGTGGAGTGTGGTAAATAAACATACATGCCTCCCCCAACCCCTGCCACACAGATACAAAGTGGGATGTAAAGCTGTTTTTATTAAAGTTTTCCCCAGAGCAAAAACAAGTATAACCAATGCTAGAAATTGTTAAGCCATTTTCTTCTGAACCTGCAATCTTTAAAATTAGGTTAAAACTCTTTATGGCAGGCTTTTTTCATGGTATCTTCAGATGCTGTGCTCTCTGTTGTAGAATTTCTCATGGAGGACATTTTTAAAAGGTACCAGATTCCATCCATTCCAAGATACTTTCCCTCATTCCTTCTGAATGAACCCCCTAATAAAACCCCTAAAGATTTATTATTTTTTCTTTAAATGGATACCACAGCTGAAATCATATATTATTTGGCTCAATTTAAACATTAATGTTTCTTCACCTGCATTTATCAACCTGTCTACAACCAGAATGTTTAGAAGCAACAATTTAAAAAAAAATGACCTCACCATTTTAGAATTCACAAGGAGAGGTGTTCCATTAGCAAACTGCTCAATTTCTGATTCAATAGAACAAGGTAATTTGTCCAAAGGTAGAAGCCTCCCTACCTAATTTTGTTGAATGTTACCTGGGCAGCCCTGGGCACACAACAGAGAAAGAGCATGCCAATATTTTTGGTGTGTGCTATATATCAGAATGTGATTATAATCATTATATCCCTATTTGCATTTCTCTGGCTCTCTGTTTTCTTTTTAATTGGGTTATAAAACAATTAGTTAACACCATGTCTTTTTAGAACTCCCCAAGTGGGCCAGAAGCTGTTTGTTCTCCCTGGACTGATGAGGGAGGGACCCTCAGGAATCTCATTTTATTTACAGCAGGGTGAAGGTCAGAGAGAAACAGTTTTTGTTCTTGTGCTGTTGCTTTCAGTTGTGACCTCTCTTGCATTGTTTGGCTTCCCTGCCCCCCGCCCCTGTGCTTTGAAGAGCCGCACACCAGGTGTTCCTGTTCTGAATTACACATGAAAGAACCTCATCCCTGGACTAATTAACTAGTAAACTGTACCCGCCTCCCCTGGGTTTAATTGATGCTGCTCTTAAAAAGAGAAGGCAGTCCTCACCCCCTCTGATTTCACACCACGGTCCTCTCTTCTTTATCTTTCTTAAATGTAGAGGATGTTCCAGATGATTTTGACATCTAGGTAAGGCGCCAGGGCCAGTAGCATAGTTCATAAAACAGTTACCCTGGGTGAAAGGAAACTACTCTGGACTTTCCTTCATGACTTTTTAAAGCCGTGAGTGTGACTCTTTCTCCAGGGAGTGACATGTCCTGAGTGATCTACTTGCTCACAGTACCAAGACCCAGAATCTCATCAGTAACTTTCTGCATTTCTGCATTTGATTTTCCTTCTTATTAAAGAGGAGCAGGAAGTCAGTATGCCAATCAGTGTTTTTTATTTTTATTTTTATTGTGGTAGAAATCCTAGACAAATATTAAAAGTTGTAGAATCAGTTAGTAGATCCTCTTGTCTTCTAGTATCACAATTGTTAGATAGATTTTAATTTTCACAAACAGGGATCCAGTCTCCTTGTGTAGTGGACTTTTAATACTATGGGCAGCCTACTCTTAGCATTGACACGTGTTCCAGGGAAATGTAGGACTACGTGTATGTGTTGTGCAACAGTCTAACCTTTCTTTTTTTCCTGCCCTCTCTTCTAGAGCATCTTATCCTATATTTAAGAATGCCAGGATTTAAAATTCAGTTTATGAATTCTGTATGTTCTTCCATCATCATTTGGCTGTGATTATATTGTTGTTGATTTTGCTTGTTTGGTTTCAAAACCAGAATTAAAATATTTAGAGTCAATTATTTTGTGTGGGAGCATTTTAAAATGCTCTCTTTAAGAATAGTTTTAAGAATAGTTTTAATTTAAAAAAAATATTTAGTTTTGAGAGAGAGAGACAGAGACAGAGGCAGAGACAGAGTGTGAGCAGGGAAGGGGCAGAGAGAGGGATGGGCACACAGAATCCGAAGCAAGCTCCAGGCTCTGAGTTGTCAGCACAGAACCTGATGCGGGTCTCAAACTCACAAACCATGAGATCATGACCTGAGCCGAAGTCGGATGCTTAACCAACTGAGCCACCTTAGCCAACTGAGCCACTGTGCCCCAAGAAGTTTCTTATATAACACATAGATTTCTTATGAGTATAGTTAACAATACTATAGTGCATATTTTAAAGTTACCAAGAGAGGGGCACCTGGGTGGCTCAGTTGGTTAAACATCTGACTTCGGCTCAGGTAATGATCTCATGGTTGGTGGGTTTGAGCCCCACTTTGGGCTCTGTGCTAACAGCTCAGAACCTGGAGCCTGCTTCCGTTTCTGTGTCCTTTTCTCTCTGCCCCTCCCCTGCTCAAGCTCTGTCTCTATCTCTGAAAAATAAATAAATGTTAAAGAAAAATTTTAAATTACCAAGAGAGTGAATCTTAAAAGTTCTTATCATAAGAAAAAAAATCGTATGTGTGGCGATGGATGTTAACTAAACTTACTGTGGTAATCATTTCACAACGTACAACTTCTTTTTTTTTTTTTTCTTTTTTTTTTTCAACGTTTATTTATTTTTGGGACAGAGAGAGACAGAGCATGAACGGGGGAGGGGCAGAGAGAGAGGGAGACACAGAATCGGAAACAGGCTCCAGGCTCTGAGCCATCAGCCCAGAGCCCGACGCGGGGCTGGAACTCACGGACCGCGAGATCGTGACCTGGCTGAAGTCGGATGCTTAACCGACTGCGCCACCCAGGCGCCCCGTCACAACGTACAACTTCTATATAAATTTGGACTAGGGTTACTTCTTAATATTCCAGCCCATGTATATAAATATTCCTGGTATAGTTTCCTCCTGAGTAACTTACCTATAAGAGCCCCCCACTCCCTTGTTTTTCCCTTGTTTTCCACTTCACATGAGCAGTCATGGACATTTATTATTCTGGTACTAACTTCCAGAGCGGGGCATGAAAAACCAAAAAAAAAAAAAAATTAATCATGCATGTAATTATTCCTCTAAAGTAAGAAAACAAATAAGGAAATTTTTGTTTTTGTAAAAGGCATTACATATTAAAAAATAAATAAAAACTAGTTAGTCATCCTGTCAGAAACGTTTGCACTGTGGCCAAGGATTTACTTATTGGATTGCACACTGGGTACACATGATAAGATTAGAAAGGTTTAAAAATTTTATTATGAACTTTTAACTTTGCTTCATTGAAAGCTATTTGAGAATGGGTGTTGTCCAAATCTATCATTTCTGCATCCTGACCCATGGTAGAATGCTTTGGTATTTGTGTGATCAGTACATGTTTGTTGAATATAACTGAACTTAACTTTCTTATTTATTTTTTTACTTATCATTAGGTGTTGAAAAGAGCTAGGAAGGGGAACTTGACAGGATGGTAGAGCAAATAGCTCCCTTAAATTATTAACAAATGATAACAAAACGTGGTCATGCTCCCTGAGTCCTTTAGGACTTGAGTGAATCTGAAGTTTGCTTCTGACATGAAAGGGGGAAAAAAATAAAGAAAAAAAAATGCTGAGAATCTAGTTCAGTGTAGACAAAATGTAGAGGTTGTAGATTTGTACCCAGTGATCCTGTTAAGTCTGAAAATACTTGTTTTAAACATAGACACAGTTTTAATAACACAGATGTGTACTGTTCTCTCTCCCTCTCTTTTTCTCACATATCCTACACATGGCAATCACATGAATATACACTGTACACCATTACTCACATACTTCACAATTCTTTAAGTATAAATAATAGCAGCTGCAGATCTAAAAACATCCACCTGATATTCACTTCTGTTGTACATGCGCATCTTCTGCATATTCTTACAGTGAGATTATAAATATATGTAAAGTTAATGCGGCATATTTAAATTGTAATGCATTTCAATATAAAATGGATTACTCTTACTTTGTGGAATGGAATCAAGTGGTATAAATAAATAAATTCAATGAACAATAACTGAGCTTTTACTTATACAGTAAATATAGTACTGGATTCTGGGTCTTAGAAAATGCATCAGATAGATCTCTTGCCCTCTAGAAACTCCCAGTGTAATGTCAAAGAATGTCACACAAATAAAACCATGCAACACAGTGTTATAAATGTTGTAATAAAGACATTTAAAAAATACTACAGATGTACCCAGAAAGGTTAATAACTCTGAGGAGGTTGATAAAAGTTTTCTGAGGCAGTATCATCGGAGTTGAATCTTGAATGATGGATTTTTGAGGGCAATTTGGAGATTCCTAGTTTGGATAATTAGGTGAATGGTGGTAATTTAACTGGGAATCAGAAGGAGGTATAGGTTTGAGGAATGGAAAATAATGAGTCACTTGTGGATATGTTAGATGTTAGTGGTTTGGGACACCTAGAAAGAGAGGTAAAAATATGGAACTGACATTTGGGATAGAAATGAGAGTTGAATATATAAATCTCTCTCTCTCTCTCTCTCTCTTTCTCTCTCTCTCTCTCTCTCTCTCTCTCTCTCTCTCTCTCACACACACACACACACACACACGTGGTTGTCTTTGAGGTATAGTTGCTAGTTGAAGAGAGCCAGGAGTTGAGCACATTTGCCCACACAGGGTGTGTAGAGGAAAAAGAATAATATCCACATGAAAGGAGCCAGCCAAAAGTGAGGAGGAGAAGCACTGGTCAGCGCTGTGGATTCCTAAGACCACCATGGCCCCTGACTCCTCTCTGTTCTCCTTGAGGACTTAGCAAGTGTGCTGAGCTCACTTTCTCTTTTTCCTTTTCTGTCACCCCTATTTTTATACTCATTAGTCTAGAAAACTATACACTTCTTTTTCTTTTGCTGCCCTTCCCAACAGACCATCCTTAATTAAACTTCATCAGTTGAAATGAAATATCCACATACGAGTAAGTGAAAATTTTTGAATTCTGAAAGTCCAGCACATTGGAGTAGATTCAGATTTATTAGAACATGATTTTTATGACAACGTGACTTTTTACCATCTGCCTTCTCTTTTATTCAGATAAGGAGGTTGGTCTTATCCTCTTATGTTCTCTCTCCTAATATATATATATCTTACTCATTAAAGCTAAAACTTTCAGAAGACAGTGGTCATGCACATTATTTGCTCTAGACTCACTGGTTTTTTTTTTTTCAGTAATAATCAGATGTAGTTATTTTATTGAAGCAGCTGAATGTATCAGCTATATATTTTTTTCACACCACTCACTGCTTTCAGATGTGCTATTTCAGATCTGACTTTTCTGCTCCTTGGTTATATTTCTAACATATCCTGTGGTTTTCTCACCGACTCCTATCCCTTTGTTTTCTTGCCTCTCCTGGCAACTTTCTTGAGTATCTTTCCAGATATATGCTATACATAGGCAGTCTTAAACACACATACACACATGAATGCATGCACACACATAAATACATATATCCATTTTTTGGAATTTTTACCATGGGCATTTTATTTTATTTTATTTATTTTATTTTGTTTATTTTGGGACAGAAAGAGTATATGTGTGTATATATATACATAAATACATATATCCATTTTTTGGAATTTTTACCATGGGCATTTTATTTTATTTTAGTTTATTTATTTTATTTTGTTTATTTTGGGACAGAAAGAGTATATGTGTGTGTGTATGAGCAAGGGAGGGTCAGAGAGAGAAGGGAAGAGAGAATGTGAGGCTTGAACCCATGGCCATGAGATCATGACCTGAACCAAGATCAAGAGTAGGACACTTAACCAACTGAGCTACCCAGGCACCCCTACCGTGGGCATTTTAGAATTATGTAAAAATATAGAGAGAGTTCTACTCTAAAAAAATACACAAAAACCTAAAACTATAATGTTGATTTTTCAACCTTTTTAAACTTTGACCCTAACATTTAAAATTTTTCACCCAATTATCTTTTGGATTCTCTTTATTAAATTTATCTCATTTTATATAAGTTAAGAATCTTTCATTTGCAGTGAAATAAACTCAACCCAGGCTAACTTAAACTGGTTTGATTTTTAGTATCTTTGGTTTTCTGTACTTCTTTTCTATTATCTTCTAGCTTATTCTGTTTTAATTTATTACTAGAACTCAGGCCAGACTCAGGCTTCATCCTCAAGGACAGTTGTAGCTCTCCATTGAGAAGGAAGATCCGTTCTCTATGTGCAATTCAAAAAAATTCAAAGAATGCCTGATTTGGATACATACCCATCCCTACACAATTTTTCTGTGGTCCGTAAGATCAAGTGCAGGGCCAGGTATGGGCCCTGTACACACCCAAACCACGGTATAGGAGGGGAATACCCTCTAAGAAAAAGGGGTGTTTTATGAGATGAAGAAAAGGATAGCATGCTGGACCAATGAAATGAGTAGCTAACACAGTCTACCGCATCCCATTAGAAAATAATAAAAAGTACATTAGTCATGACAAAAATGATATTTCTATTGTACTGAACTTGTTTTTAACAGATATAGACTAAAACTCTTAATATGTTGCTAATAACTAAAATGGGTTATTCAACTGAAAATGTGTTTAACATTCCTTCAAAAGAACCTTCATTATAGATGTATTTTCAGTATTTTTTTCTAAATTATTCTTTGCTTTAAATGAGTGTGATCCATCCAACTAATTATAGCCAGTATAATCACAAGGTGAAGTTAAGTCATGACTGAATGTTTGTATAGATTAACAGTAGTCAGAGTAGTCAGATGTTCTTGTAAATATGCATAATTGTGTTCAAGTCTATCAACACTTCCCAGTGTTTCTATTTGCACACGGTATCTGGAAGAAATATGGAAATTCTCCACTTCTGTTCTTTCTCCATTGTTATTTTCCTATTCTAGCAATAGTGTCCCAAATGGTGTCTCTGCTTACCACTTCACTCCTCTTTCGCAAATCCATTCCTCAACAGCAGTCCCAGGGACACCATTAAAATATAAATCAGATTGTATTATAATCATATCATATTATTCCCGTTTGAAGCCTTCCAGTGGCTTCTCACTATAACTGGAATTAAATCCAAATTCTTTGCCTTGGCCAATAAGGCCCTGCAGAATATAGCTTCTGCTTACCTCTTATAACTTCAACTTAAGCCACTATCCTCTCACTTATGAAGTTGACATCACATGACCATTCAATGTGAGGAACATGTCAAAAGCTGTCCCCATATCAGAGCCTTTGCAGACACTAATCCTACTGTGTGAAACCCCCCCTTTCCCTTCTCCCACCCCAAAGTCTGGTTTCTTCTCATCCTTTAGGTCTCTGCTAAAATGTCAAGTTTAGGGGGTTCTTCCTATCTACCCTATCTCAATAGTATGTCATTGATACTTTTTTCTCTAGCTCTTCACCATGTTTCTTTCATATATTTACAGAAATTAAGCAGATTTTTATGTCATTGCGTTTACTTGTTTATTGCCTATCTTCACCATCAGACTGTCAGCTTCATGAGAGAAGAGTAAAGGTCAATGCCTGTTTCTTCACAGTCTACTGTTAATATTTAGCACAGTGGTGACACAGAATATTTGCTCAGGAAATACTTATCAAAAGACTAACAGAATAAACTTAATAATCTTACTAAGAAAACTCATCTATTTGGTAATTAATTAAAAATATTCTTCAATGAGGGGCCCTTGGGTAACTTAGTCAGTTAAGCGTCTGACTCTTGGTTTCAGTTCAGGCCATGATCTCGCAGTTTTGTGGGTTGGAGCCCTGGGTTGGGCACTGTGCTGGAAGCTCAGAGCCTGCTTGGGATTCTCTCTCTCCCCTTCTCTGTCCCTCCTCCGCTCATGCTGTCTCTGTCTCTCTCAAAATAAATAAGTAAAAATATCCTTCTGTACAATAATTAACAACAACAACAACAACAACAACAACAAGGAAAATACCACCAATAGCAGTACAAACACTGCTAACAAGAGGAAGGATGTTCATCAAAAGGAGGGACAAAAAAACAAACCAAAAACAACCTCCAGAGAAGCTAACTAAGGCTGGCTAGATGTTCATAGAAGAAAAAAAAATGTGACTCAAAGGATAAAAATTATCCATGATAAAGCATTTCATCAAGTCCAAGCAGATTGTGCTAGGTGTCTGCCAGAATGGATCTTATTTCCCTAAGGAAAATGGTAGACTGCCATGGGGACTGTGAGCTAATCTGAGGGCAATAGGAAGCAACTGATGTAAAAATTAGACCAAACTAGACAATACTGTTCTGAAACGTGCTTACTTCTCTATGTGTTTGGTTTGTGGCCCAAGCTTCCCAACTTAGAGTCTGGTGATGTTGAAGGCAGGGTGGGAGAATGTATCATACTCGGGGGTGGGGGTGGGGGGTTGTTGTTTTAGTGGGGAAGGGCAATGAGGAGACTCAGGAATGGAAATGCCTTACCAAGTCTGTAATGGGTCTTCAACTTCATTCTGCACTCTGACAGCAGGAAGCATAGCAGGAGTATGGAAAAAAAAGCTTAGGAACCTTCTCAGCCTCTGCCTCCAAGTTGCTTGTAAATGAATCTAATGCAAAAATTTAGAAGTGCCATGGCAGTGACCAGATGGCCTTCATAAAATGATGAGCTAAACTAGATAACTAACTTATTTTATTAAGTTGGGCCTTTATTTGAAAAATATCATGGGGGCACCTGAGTGGCTCAGTGGGTTAAGCATCCGACTCTTGGTTTTTGCTCAGGTCATGATCTCACAGTTCATGAGTTCAGTTTGAGACCTGCATCAAGCCTGCTTGGTATTCTCTCTCTCTTTGCCCCTCCCCTGCTCACATGCATGCTCTCTCTCTCTCTCTCTCTCTCTCTCTCTGTCTCTGTCTCTCTTTCCCTCGAAGTAAATACACTTAAAAAGAAAATATTATGATATTTATTTATAATGTACAATCTCATGTTAAAACCACTTGTAATATATGCCAATCATATAATACTTAATATAAGGACACAACTATAGAGCCGGTTTGTTGAGCATCAAGGAGGGCTGAGAAACATAAAATTGGACCTGAAGCAGGATATAGTTAAGTGGAAAATGTGAGGAAAGGAAAGGATTCCACATAGGCAGAACTTTATGTGAAGGTGAATGGTGAGGTAAGTCAATGCATCATGGGCAATGACCCCAGAGAGAGCTGTTCACTGCAGACCAGAGAGAACTGAATGACAAGATGGTGGGGCTAGACACAGCTAGATTATGAAGGATCCTGTGCACACGTTTAAGATTTTGACAGAGGGATTCCAAGGAACGTATTTCAGCTAGAGAATGACAGGGTTATTCAGAATGTGTATATACATACTTGTAAATATATACAAAAATATTTCCATAGCCTCTTTCATCAGTCTAAATAAAAGGTGCTTACTGAGCTGAATGGGATGGTGGTTGTAGACATGCAGACAAGTGGCAGATTAAAAGCCTAAGCCATGCAGGCTCTGTAGGACATAGTTATTTATGAGTTAGGTGGGGGACAGGTAAAGTGAGAAGAAGGAGGATGATTTCCTGTTTCTTTCCCTTGAACAGCAGGGTGCTTTGTGGTGCTCTGACTGAATAAGGAGTACTGGAAGGGGCACCCAAATGAATAAGTACAGTTTTTAGCACATTGATTTTGTATCTTCTGAAAGGCCTCCAATGGAGATATTGAGGCCTTGAGATATTGAGATATTGAGACTTGGCTAAGGGGGCTTTGCAATGTGTAATAAGGGTCCAGGAAGGAGATGCAGATTTTGAAGGCATTGGTATGTAGGCAGGGGGTTAAAATATGGGAATGGGTGTAATTATATAGTGAAGAATACCTGTAAAAGTGGAGTGTCCTGAAAGCTTAGGGAGTTCGTAAGGAAGGACGTGGCCACGGTGGTTGAAGTGCTCCTGAGATGTGAAGCAAAGTGTGGATCTCAAAGTACCCCTGGTATTCAGTGGTATGCTGGTCACAGGAGGTCTAGTACCAGCAGTCTTGGGGGAAAGATGGTACAGAAACGAAGATGATGTGAGTGGAGAAGAGAATAAGAAGTGAGGGAATGTCAAAACAAAAAGAAAGTTCCAGACCTATCTCTCTTTGGAAGTAAAGTGATGTCTGGGGGAAGTTTTTTTGTTGTTGTTTGTTTTTGTTTTTCTCCTTTTATGTTTCAAGATGAAAAAGACTTTAGTTTGTTACTTTGTTTAAATGCTGAAGGAGTGACAGAGGAGGTTAAAGTATGGGTATTGAAACTGAATATTATTTCAACATCAACACTTCTGTTAGACTACATAGAGACAATTTAAAAATGTTCCCTGAGTTTTCTTTTTATTACTGCATAGAGGTCATAGTCAAAGAAAGTTAGGAAACCAGAAGGGTAGAGATTTGCCTGCAGTGATTGGGAGGCATGACATTAGATCACGCTTGAGGTAGTTATGTTCCTACAGATTTCATAGGTGCTCAATAACTCAATGACTGGATAAATGTTTTGTACCTCATGCTATTCCTGAGGGAAAGGGAAAAAGGGGGAATCAAAAGGTGTTTCACAGTGGAAGTGATTGGGATTTAGGGAAAGAGAAATAGAGGAAATGAAAGGTAATGAGAAGTAAGCACATTCCTGGTGTTTCCTGATGGGGCCTGTGTTAAGGTCTTCAAGGTCTTCATGTCCCTTATGGAATTGCTGTGAGAGTCCTCCTATAGCAAAGTTTTCTATAGGAAAGTTTGACCTACAAAATAAGTTCATAAAAAGAAAATTTACAATGGGGTATTGTGTTTGCATTAAAAGTAAGTGTTTTTGTATATTTTTGACCCAGGATTAAAAGTCAATCTAATTTTACTGTAATTCATGATTTTGTCTTTTAGAAGATTTAGCGATATTTATAATCATCAGAAAATGTCTCTCATCTTACTTTCACAGAGATTCTCTTTGTGCTTAGAGTTTGAGGCGATCTATGATATCACTACATTATTCAGAATGGAATCTGGAGTAAAACAAAACCCTGTTTTACACATACGAATATGTGTCACAGATACTACCATCATGTATTTATGGTTATTCTTCACTTATTATATGCTGAATGACTAAATTATAATAAAGGCTGAATAACCCCTTTTAGGTTTAGAAAGGATAGTGGCTATCTTTGAGAAATATTTTATTGAATTAGTCCATTAGTCTCCAATGGAGACCACTGGCGAATATAACTCACTGGACCCTAGTTCTTCTCTAAGTAAGACCGAATTTGTGTTGTGCTGCAGTCCTGAGGAACCGTCCAAAATCCACTTCTTTTCTTTTTTTTTTTCCCATAATATTCCACAACTGACTTATAGAAGAATATTTGCATAACTAAAGGTGATTTTAATATATGTTATTTTCAGTGGGGCCTGCACTGTCCAATTATTCTTTTTTTTTTTTTTTTTTGCTGGAGGAATTACTAAAGTGTGTCAGGAGTTTGATTTTCATCTTCTTCTGTGAAGTAATCAATGAGTGGTTTTGTCAGGAAAAGCCATACTCAGATATCCTAGCGTTGTTTTTAGAACAGACCTGTTGTGTGTATTGTGTGATTCTGGTTTCCAAGTAATTTATGTGCAGGAAATACAAAGCAAAATGTTTCTACTTACTTTAAAAACTGCATTAGCCAATAAGAATGGTTTGCTGCTGAGCAGGCACATTATGAAAGATTATATTACGTGGGAGGAGAAGTCCAAGTACAGAATAGATCTGGACAGTGGCAGCAGGGGGGTGGGGGGTGGAGGGGTGAAGGGAAGATAGGGATACTTTCTTAAAAAATAAATTTAAAAATTAGCATGCAGTATTCAACATGAGTCTATTAGTATTCTAGATTTCTTTTAAAAATGAAACTTCAGGGGCGCCAGGGTGGCTCAGTCCATTGAATGTCCGACTCTTGATTTCAGCTCACGTCATGGTCATGATCTTGCAGTTTGTGGATTCAAGCCCCCACAGTGCAGAGCCTGCTTGGGATTCTTTCACTCTGTCTCTCCCTGTTGCTCTGCATCTCCCCTGTTTGCTCTCTCTCTCTCAAAATGAATAAACTTTAAGAAATTTTTAAAAATGAAAATGCAGCTTCACACAAGTATTTTACTAGAAATTTAATTGCATTTTTAAAATCAGCATAACAGTGCATCAGTTTGATTGATTTATTTTATTTGTTTTTTAATTTTTATTTTTTTTTTTTTAATTTTTTTTTTTTTTCAACGTTTATTTATTTTTGGGACAGAGAGAGACAGAGCATGAACGGGGGAGGGGCAGAGAGAGAGGGAGACAGAATCGGAAACAGGCTCCAGGCTCTGAGCCATCAGCCCAGAGCCTGACGCGGGGCTCGAACTCACGGACCGCGAGATCGTGACCTGGCTGAAGTCGGACGCTTAACCGACTGCGCCACCCAGGCGCCCCTAATTTTTATTTTTTATCACAAGAAGGATGGTACTGTTCTTTCAGGGAAAGGTGAGACTCTTGAACTTAGCCTGCAGCTTCTGGAGGGACATTGTGAGAATGAGAGGGGATATGGGCTGTTTACCCAGTCTGGACGACCAGATGCTCAACCCTGGGCCTTGGTGGGGCGAGGTTATTTTAGAAAGAACATCTTCCTATTCTACATGTCAGTTATGATACGTAGTTTGTTTCGGTAAACACAATTGTAACTATTTCTCTGTGTTTGGAATATGCCTGATATTTATGCCAAAATGATTTATAGTCAACTCTTGATTGAATCTCAAGGTTGGTACCAAAGATAACAAGAAAGGTGTATATCTTGTTGTAATTTATATTGCTTTTGAGATATACTCCATAACTTACTACAGAATATGCAACTTTCTTATAATGTTTATAGATAAATTATCCAATTATTTGATGGTTGGGTGATGAAAAATGGCCTGCAAGTAAGCTTTAATGAAGGGAAAGAGTTTGTGGAAGGCATAAATTGAAGTTGCGTTTCTATGAAAACTTGCCTATACATAACTTAGAGTAGGACTCTTTATGCTGCTCGTTAGTGTGTATATTCAATGTAATTCAGGGAATTTAAAAAGGAGAGAAAATGTTTTTCTAACTGTATCTCTTTCTGATATATCCTGACACAATTTTTACAGTATTATCTGCTATTTTGAATTATTTATTTATTTATGTATTTATTTATTTATTCATTCATTCATTCATTTATTCATTCGTTCGTTCGTTCATTCAGATCGGCACTGGTGAATAGAGTCTTTTCTATGCAAGTACTTCTTTTCAACAAAGACACAAAGGAAACATCCCTCAGGATGCTGGTGGATCAGAGGGCATGAACACTGAGGTAGTTGCTCTGAAGATGGTGTACTTGTCCATACACCTGAGTGAGGCCAGATGAAGTTCATAGTCAGTAGAAAGCAGGCTATGACTGCTCTGCTGTCTTTCTATAATGATATTGACAAGAACTTGCTGGTCAAATCTTGGTTTTTGTTGGTGAGCTTTGTGCTTAACCTTTCACCTTGGTCGACATTGAACTTGCCTCTAATGGCTTCACAGCCCAATAGCAGTTTCTCAGCTCCTTAAGTAAGCATCACATTAGTTCAAGTTAACATCACTCTGTGTCCTTCACTTTTTGTGTAGAGTTATGTTCTGCTGACCTCTAATTCACTTACAGAAATTGCTTCTAAGAAAATTTCTTTTCCAGATTTTTCAGGAAAGAAATGGGAGCAAAATAAAGATCTGATAGTTTAGCTCACTGAGCTCTTCCAGGGGTTGTTATGCCTTATATCAAATAGCCTAATATCTGATTTCTCCTATTCTGGTGTATTTTTAGGATATAGATTACCTTTAAATATTCTAATCTTGTTGTTCCCTTTTGTCCTGTGGACAAAATACCAAAAGGACATGTAACCTTCTATGAAGGTACTGCTGTGTTTAGAGTGATAATATGCTTTAATCCGTGGTGGCAGTTCATCTTGAGACATAACCTACCCTCCTTTTCTTTCTTTCTTTTTCTTTCTTTCTTTCTTTCTTTCTTTCTTTCTTTCTTTCTTTCTTTCTTAAAGACAGAGAGAGACAGAGCATGAGCAGGGGAGGGGCAGAGAGAGAGGGAGACACAGAATCTGAAGCAGGTTCCAGGTTCCAAGCTGTCAGCACAGAGCCTGATGTAAGGCTCTAACTCACAAACCGGGAGATCATGACCTGAGCCGAAGTCGGATGCTTAGCTGACTGAGCCACCCAGGCGCCCCGTAACCCTCCCCTTCTTAATGAACTAGACTTTGATCTTGTACAGATACTTCTGACCCTCTTTGAGCCATTTAGAATTTTTTAACTCTTAAAAGTGAAGAAGAAACTTCTTTTTGAGGGGAGAAACCCAGAACCCCAACTCCAGTGTCCTGCGTGGCTTGTAAATCAAGTCCTTCCCTGTGTTATGACATATTCCTGGGTCTGTGGTTATTGTCACTAGTCATAAAAAATTATATTATCTGAAGCCATTTTCTAAAATATTCTAAGCCCTTGATAGCTTTTTATGAAATGCTGATGCCACAAAATTGTTTATTTTGTAAGCATTTAAACCAGACTGAGGATGGTAAAGCAAGAAGTCAATTGAGCCCAAAGGTAAGCCTGGTTGAGGCTCAGTTCTGTTGTGGGACCAGATCTCATGTTAGGGATAATGGAGGATAACAGGGGCCCCAGGATATTTGAGAGCACTTGCCTCAAACAAAAGAGGTTGTTATTTTTTCTCATTTATTAGGTTTAATGTTTCCCATTCTTTTTTTTTCAAGAAAAGTCAGAAGTCTAGATATTTATGTAAAATGTCCTTGTTTTTAAATGTTTCTCAAAAAAGAGGGAGAAAACCACACTGAAGACTAAAAAAAACATAACTCAAGTCAGATCAGATCCTTGGACCATCCATTTAAGTCTTCTACAGGGGAAGTTACAGGCATATTTTATTTCTATTGCTCTCAATTTAATATATGGTCTCTTTATTTAGTCTTAAGGTGACTAATAGGTAGCTAGACTTTCTGATATTACCTAGGACAAGAGATACTTAATTCTTCATTTTTGAAGACCTTGTAATACTTCCCTTTCTTGTTCCAAATAAAATCAATTTTGCATTTTGCATTTTGTTTTTGTTAAATGATAGAGAGTTGGACAGTTCTGAAATAATAGTTGGAACATGTATTTTGGAATAGAAAAGCATTTTTGCTCTCTGGATCTTTATCACATATTGCATTTAGAAAAGTAGCTAATTTAAAGTGGCTAACATTTAGTAAGTACTCAATGAACATTTACTAAATTAAAAGCAATAGGCCTTTTAAACAGAGGGGGGGAAAAAGTGTTGTTGAAGATACGGACAAACTGGAGATCAATCTAATACTCTGTAGGTGGTAATGTAAATTGGCATAACTATTTGAGAAACTGTTGGACACTATCTCCTAAAGTTGAACATGTAAATGAATACCCATAACTCCAATAACATTTCCAAGTGTGTGTCCAACAGATATGCATGCATATATTTACCAAAAGATATGTACTAGAATATTTAGAGTAGCACTGTTCCTAATAGACCAAATCAAGAAGTAGCCCAAATGCCCAGCAAATATAGAATGTATAAAGTGTTGTCTGTTCTTAAAATGAGAAACTGTGCAGTAATGAAAATATATGATCTACAACTACATACAACTGTATATGAATTTCACAAACATAATGGTGACCATATGAGTCAAGCCCAAAATCATCTGTATACTATAAGATTCCGCCTATGTGAGATACAATAATTGACAAACTGAACTATGCTCTTTATAGTTCAAGAAGAGTTGTTACCCTGGGGATGTTAGTAATGAGAATGGAATACAAGGGGAGGGCTTTTTGGAGTGTTGGTAATGTTTATTTCTTGATCTTGGTGTAGGATTTCATAGATACGTTCAATTGTTACAGATATTGCATTGGACACTAAGACTTGTGCGAATTTTTCTATGTTTATTATTCTTTAATAATACACTAAAATGAAAGAGGTAATAGGTCTTTTAAGTTCAATGAAATAATTGTATGTAATCAAAGGAAATATATTTATTTTTAATATTCTATTATTACCTGTTTTAGGTAAAAGGATAAACTGAGTGGAGTATATTGTTAAGTAGAGGTAGTACTCTATAAATTATGGTTTTACATAATTACATTTAAGGTGTGATTCTTGCCAAGTTCAGAGATATTTTTAAAAATCTGCATTGATTTTATAAAATCTGTAAAGTAAAATATAACCTCAAGTGTGAATCAGTTAGTCATGTATACAGCATGCTCAATATATTGCCTCTCATTTCTTAATGGTTTCTCACAATGTTTGATGATGAATAGTTCTAATGATGTGTAGTTTTTAATGAAATAGGAAACCTCTATGTAATTTTTTGTTCATTATAGAAGTTAAAAGAATTTTAGATTTGTTATACAGAGCATGATACCCAGAGGAAGTTTCCCCAAATTGTTCATACTCTCTTAGTTTTTGAAGGAATACTCTTTTCAAAACAACCAAATGCTTATTTTATATCTAACACTAATAACAAAACTACAATTTAAATTTAAATCATAGATTAAACTCAGAATTTTAAGAATCATGTGTGACCAAATATCATTATAAAATAGATCCTCTTTTTTTTTTTTTTTTTTTTTTTTTTTTGGTGAAGAAACAGACCCAGAAAGGTTAAGGGGTATATCTAAAGACCTGTCATTATTCTCATTACTGAGACCAAAACTCTTCAGCCTGTCTTTTCAGTCTACAGAGAAGACTCACATGCATAATCTCAGTTCCTGCTAGTATTAATAGGGATACATTTGTGTAATTTTAAGTTGTTCTCCTATTATCTGCCAAATTCCTGTTTACAATAACCCTATGTTGTTATGATATATTTTCCTGTTATGTTATTTGCCTTGCTGTTTTAGATGCCTTGATTAAGGAATAATGTTAGATCAATTAGATTCTATTTTATTAGAAGCTTTTTCAGGTTTGACCAAGAATATGATGTCTGCTTTCATCTGTAGATGACTTTTCCTGCCTACAAGTGAATAAATACAATTACTGCTGAATAGGGATTTCCTAGGGATTAAAAAAAAAATCTGTGATCATGTCAACTAATCTCATCTAATTGTATTGATATTATCAAGATGCTTAATGCCCTTTAATTGTTTGTCTGTTACTGGGGCACTGAGAACTGTCTGTGCCAATGATTTCAAGGTAAGTAAGGGTCTAGGAATTATTCATTTTTAGATAAGTGAATCAAGTTTGAAATATATAGGGCCCAGAATATTATATTAATTATATCATATACATATGTATGTACACGCATACATATACATAAATATTATATATGTACATTTAAAATTTTAAGTATTTTAAATGTTATCAAAGTTTTACATACATCTGATTTAAAAAAATCAAACAATATACAGTAGCAGTTCTGTACCCATATGCCCTATGGCATTTTCCAGAGTCAAACATTTTTATTTAGTTTGGCTTCGCCTCCATACTTCTAAATCAGGAATTTTTAACCTAGAGTGGATGAATAGGGTTCAGGAAGCCTGTGTGCTTGGATAAGAAAAAAAAAAGAAAAAGTTACATCTAAGTTGAAATTTAGCATAAGCAATAATCCATGGTAGCATTGTCAGTACTGTAACACTATCAGTGATAGAATTTGAAAATATTTTTATGACCTTCAATTGTTACAAAATTGACTTGGTATATTGTTTACATTCATCTCTCCTTCCAAATTATATCTTGTTACTTAATGCATTAAGAAAACATTGCTATATTTCACATTTGTTTAGATTTTTGTATTTCAATATATTTCCTTTACAAATTCCATATATTTTATTATATGCATTTAAAATAATATTTTGAGAATAATTCCATAGGCTTCACCAGACTGGCAGTGAAATCCATGCCAAATGTATGTTAACAATTTCTGCTGTAAATACTGTGCATATATTAGTATTTCTTGCTGTATCAAATTGGGCATTGAGGCAACTATGTTTAGTATTCTGCTCATTTATAACATTCTCTCACCTTTCTTTCTCCTATACTTTGATGTAGTTATATTACTCTGCTTCTCTGTTGGTTATCTTTTTAAATGGGGATCTCCTTATACCTTTAATGAATATCACTATGACTGTTGATACTCCATTTTATTATTGGCGTTACTATCTTTTTCTTTGGTTACATTTCCACCTTCCTCCACAATTCCTGTCCTCTAAACTTCTGGATGAACAATGTCAGTATAATAACATTTGCACTCTGTTCTAAAAATGTAACAATATTCTGAAAACATGGTTAAATGTCCAATTATTTATCTATATGCTCTTATTAGAACTATGCATATTTTGATTATACATTTAATAGGCAAACTACACTTACATGTTCTTTTTGAGCAGCCCTTTGTTTTTTGTGTTGAAGTTTCTAATTGCCTTCCTTTCTCCTTATTTCTTTGTTTGGAATTTTTGACTTCTTCATATCCTCATTTTTCTCACTCTTTGGCCTATCGGGGTGCCTGGGTGGCTCAATCAGTTAAGCATCCGACACTTGATTTCAGCTCAGGTCATGATCTGACAGTTTGCGAGATTGAGCCCCGTGCATTGGGCTCCGCGCTGTCAGCTCAGAGTCTACCTGGGGTTCTCTCTCTCCCTCTTTCTCTGCCCTTCCACTGCTCATGCATGATGTCCCTCCCTCTCTCAAAATAAATAAATAAACCTAAAAAGTTGATTAAAAAGAATAATATCTTATAGATTGGATTAATATCTTTTAATTTCTATTTTCTCTTTTATCTCATTCTGTATATTAAACTGTATATTGAGCCTTCATACATAACCTTTCTCTTATACATTCCATTTGTATATTTGTTCAATTCAACAGTTAAGCCTATCTCAGAATTTAAAAATTAAGCCTATTTTTAATTTTTAAATACACTTTCTTCTCTGATACTTCATTATTTATGGAATCTTACCATTTTATAAATTTAATATCTTTTCAAATCTCTCTGAAGATTTTAATTTGAGATTTAATTTTTTAAAACTCCCCTTCCCTGATTTATCTTTTCTTCCTATAATCTTTTTTTTTTTTTTTTTTTTTTAATTTGGTCATTCCTTTTTGTGCTGCAAACTTTTCTCAGGTGTTTGCTGATTCTTGATTGCTTACATAAAATTGTAAAAGGAGAAGTTGGGTCAGCTCTTGTGTCTGGTAAAGGGCTTGTGGACAGGCAAACCTCACTTGGGGAGGGTCAGACAAATGGCCACAATTCTAAACTGTCCTTAATCTTACAAATCAGAGAGGTCTTTTCTCAGAGGATTATCAATCTCATTAGCAAAAACCCTTCCTTTTTTCCCCTTTCAACCCTTTCCCTCCCTCCTTCTTTCCTTCCTTCTTTCTTTCTTTCTTTCTTTCTTTCTTTCTTTCTTTCTTTCTTTCTTTCTTTCTCCTTCCTTCCTTCCTTCCTTCCTTCCTTCCTTCCTTCCTTCCTTCCTTCCTTCCTTCCTTCCAGTTGTTTCTTCCTTCCCCTCTTCCCTCTCTCTTTCCTTACCTCCCTGATTCCTTTCTGCCTTTCCTCTTTTTCATGGGAATTTTCTGTGTTGCCAAGTTGCAGAATATATGCACACCGGGATGAAGTGGATGACTTGGGATTTGATTCTCATAATTGTCAGGTTTTCCATTTCATATTCCCTTCTAGCACTCCACGTTGGCAAAAGTTTCCAAATCCTGAACCTTCCTAAAGTATAACAGGGCACCCAGTCACATTTTCATTTGTAGTGCCTCTATGTCTCTTCTAGGTTGCAGTTTTCTCTGTTCTGTTTGATCAGTCATTCTTTCTCCTGTACCTTTTCAGTGTCCAGAAATGTCAAAAATTCTAATCTGCTGATCATTCCATACCATATTCTTCACTGGTGTGTGTGTGTGTGTGTGTGTGTGTGTGTGTGTGTTTTAATCTCTTTATAATTCATTATTACAACTTCATGGTATCTCTGAGAGATTGGAGAAGAATGTCCACAATCTTAAGCCAGAAACACTGAATATTACAGTGTAATAATTAAAATTTTTTTTTTTTAATTTTTTTTTTTTGAACGTTTATTTATTTTTGGGACAGAGAGAGACAGAGCATGAACGGGGGAGGGGCAGAGAGAGAGGGAGACACAGAATCGGAAACAGGCTCCAGGCTCTGAGCCATCAGCCCAGAGCCCGACGCGGGGCTCGAACTCACGGACCGCGAGATCGTGACCTGGCTGAAGTCGGACGCTTAACCGACTGCGCCACCCAGGCGCCCCAAAATTTTATATTGTTTATAGTTACCTGAACCAAAGGCCTAACTTTGTATTACATGCCAAAACAAAGGGTTTTGTATAGTTAAATATACATTAATTTTTTTATAAATGCAACCAAAAAATTATAAAACAAAGAAAGATTATATTGTATTTTTTTGGAACTTTACTAAAGATGTTCATCATTTCCAAGCATCACTTCACCTTATGATATACATGAAATACCAAATGACAGCTCAGTTGTGTAAATCTGCATTTTCACCTTTGGATTTTTAGGGATTCTACATGTAGTTGCAAATGTCTAACTTAATCAATTTTCCAGTGTAGATACATTGCACATTTATGTCTTTGAATACATATGATTTTATTATAAATTATTTCCTCTTTATTTTCTTTTTTATATTACAGCTAGGAAATTATATTGATTTTGTTGAAATCAGTGTCTATAATTTATATTATTTGTTGCTTTCATTTCAGAATAGTAAGGGGATAATAAAAATCTTATCCTGAGGGCCTTTAACATTTAAAAATGTGTCTTAGGTCTGATAAGGTGGAGAAACAGTGATCTAAATCGTAGGATTACATTTCTTTTTTTGTTACTTTTCAGTCTTTAATAAGAAACAGGAGAATAAGCTTCCAAATAGTGAAATAAAACTCAGGAATTCTGGGGGTGCCTGGGTGGCTCAGTTGGTTGAGTCTGACTTTTGATTTCGGCTCAGGTCATAATCTCATGGTACATGAGATCGAGCTCCACATCAGGCTTCATGCTGACAGTGTGGAATCCGCTAGGGATTCTTTCTCCTTTCTCCACCCCTCCTGCGCTCATGTTCTCTCTCTCAAAATAAATAAACTTAAAAAGAAAACCGGAATTCTGAACAAATTCTTTCCATTGATGCTTTTTAAAAGCAATGAGTTAGAAGTAAGTAGTATAAGGCAATTCTCTGAGTATAAATCTAGCACATGATTACAAATCTAGCACTTTTCACCTAGTTGTTCCTACTTGATGAAGTCTTGCTTGAATATTCTCCCTAGAAGCCAACACACCTTTTCTATAAACAGCCAGGAAGTAGACATTTTAGGCTTCAAGAGCTAGATGGTCTCAGTTGCAACTACTTATCTCTGCCAGTATAGTATAAAAGCAGCCATAGAGAATTCCCAAACGAATGAGTGTGGCTGTGTTCCAATAAATCTTTATTTACAAAAACAAATGACAAGCTGAATTTGGCATACAGATTGTAGTTTGCTAAACCCTTGATCTAGATAATTATCAGATCTTTTGGTTTCAGCGGACTATCATTGGTGATGATGTTATTATTTATTCCAGTAGTGAAATCATCTAAACATCTTGAAATATTTGCCCGTATTTTAGTAGTTTAATCATGGTAAAAAAGGATCTAGAGTTGCTTTTTTTCTTTTGTTTGTTTTTGCTAAAGGTTCCTTGTTCCCTATTTGGTTGGTTGTTGTGATGACTAAAACACTTAGCTACTTTATATATAGAAAAAAATATGCTACTGTTAATATCTCACTATTCTTGGTGGTGGCAAGAGTCTACAAAGGCTGAACCAAGTAGAGATTGTTCCATTAAGAAGGAGTATAGAGGGAGTAGAAAATATCTATGGTGGATTAACCTAAAATAATTAAAGGTCAAGGAAAATAATTTATGAGTAATGATTGAAGTTGTGATTACTAAAGAAAAGGGAAAGCTTTTGAGGGCTTCCTATGACTCATCACATATTTGAAGAATTAACATGAAGAAGAATTCTAAGGTTTAATGTTTTTTTTTTCTCAGCTTTGAGATTTTAACAAAAAAGCCTTTTTAAAAGAGCCACTTTAAAAAAAAAAAAAAAGAGCCACTTTATTAGAGGTTTCCATATAAGGAACATCATGGTTATAAGAATGAGCTTACAAACCTGAATTATTAGAATTTCCAACTTTAAAATATATGGATTCGATAAACATTGATTTTTTTAGCAACACCAGACAGATAACAGGTTTGTTTCTCAATGATATGCACAGATCTGTATAGTATTAAAACAACTGATATATTAATATCTTTCAATGCTATTATTAATGACACTAAATTATGACTTTTTTTTCTGGTAATTTACTTGGACTTGGTAAGACTCAAAATCTGACAGGATTGACTAGCCTAATACATCACTCACAGGCTGAGTTGCACATGCTCTTTATTTCCTGCAGCACAAGGTATAGATGATAACTGTCAACTTTGCCCTTTGATAGATGCTATCTAATGTTTAAAATATTCCATGAAGCCTTTTCCAGATTTCTCTTGGTGATTTCAAGTTCAGAAATTTGATTTGCTTAGTGCAATGTTCTCAACTGGGTGTGATTTTACTCCCCAGGGGACATTTGGCAATGCCTGCAACCAGTTTTGCTCATCACAACAGGAGGATGCTATTGGCGTCTAGTAAACAGAGGTCTAGGATGCAGTCTCCCACAGTATTTATACAACCCAAACTCTCAATAATGCTGAGGTTGAGAAACTCCGACTTAATGTAAAATTTGGGAAACAGACCCTCAGGATTCTTTAAATCTGGACCACCTTAATCCTCATCAATGAGATACTTCTAATGTCTTCTTTATGGAGATATTTGAGAATGTAGCATTTCCCTGATTACCTGAACTGTATATCATTATATCTGAATCACAGGGAAGCTAGTCGTTGTATTTCTTCCTAGGTCAGTCATCCATTTTTTTCTGAAAGAATTAATGAACACTTGATATGGAACTAGGGCTAACTATACAACACTGAGTAAGAGAAGGTTCTTACTTCTAGTAATCTAGATTACTGCTGGGCTGTAAAGGTGCATGTTGTAGTTCTCTATGTCTTTTGTAATATCTTATTACATGATAGCAACTCTTTGGGCTTTACAAAAAACAAGGATAGGCTTGTTAGGAATTTTTGAAAGCTTTCTTTGCATTGGCAAGAGGATGGGGCAAGGTAGTTGACTTACAAAATATTCAGTTTTATGTTTTTGTTTAAGTAATCCATAGACCAAAACTATTGAAGGACCACTGGTGAATGATATCCCTTATGGACAGAGGGATGCAGTCGATGATTTTTGTAAGGTTTTTTTCAAAACTGTGAACATCATTATTCCAATAACGTATCATCAGACAAAAATTTCAGTGAGATTAGCCCTAAGGTAAATTTGTGCTATGCCGTATTTGAATTTTTGGATATATGTCCTCCAAGGGCTCCGCTTCTGCCTTCAGTGTTTTTGGAAACTAGGGCATAGGCTGTCGGCTTTGTTTCCAAATGTGGGTTTTAAAATGGTAGCTTAAAAAAACAAGTATTTTTTAACTTCCACTATTAATAAAATGTTTGACCATTCGTTCTGTTGCAGTGCTTTTTTATTGTTATTGTTGTTTAAAACTATTTTTCTTCCTTGGGCTATTAAGTGAGAAAGTAAGAAAACACCTATAAAGAGACCAATCTATTTTTACTGTGTAATGATCCCCCTAGTGGATATGAGAAGCAGCTAGCTGTAGGATTTGCATAAGGAAGCAGGTGAGTGTGGGTGAGACTTCCCAACTTGTTTCTCACTTTCAGAAGTGTTTTACAAGATCAAGACTGTCTTTACTATTTTTTTTTAATTTTTTTAATGTTTATTTATTTTAGAGAGAAAGAGACAGAGCACAAGCAGGGGAGGGGCAGAGAGAGAGAGAGGCAGACACAGAATTTGAAACAGGCTCCAGGCTCTTGAGCTGTCAGCACAGAGCCCAACATGGGGCTCGAACTCAGGAACAGCAAGATATGACCTGAACCGAAGTCGGACGCTCAACTGACTGAGCCACCCAGGTGCCCTAAGTCTTTACTATTTTAAATAAAGGAACTCCCAGTGAATTAAATTTTTTAATTTTTTCGAAATCCTTAATGATGCACAAAGCAGTAAAGGTGCATACTTTTTTAAAACTAGAAAAAGATGAATATCTTAAAAGTTGGAGTGATGCTTTTGTAGTTTTTCAACACACTATTGAAAGAAAAGAATTTCACCAGTTATTTTGTGTTCTTTCATTTAAATTGGCTAGCTATTTTAAAGTAGTCATAGTGAAACTTGGTGCTGCTATATATGTGGCCAGGAGTTAGTTACATTTTTAAAGAAAGAATAAGGAAAATTGATGATATAAAAATTTATTACTGATTACAAAAATGCTGCTTAAAATTATACCGTCAAAGTAAGATGTTTAAGGAAACTCTCTGTAGTAGCTATATAATAAAACCTTCAAAGTAAAGATTCATTTTGATTGAGTAAAATGTTGTTATAATATTAAGCCTATAGGATTCAAATAGCTACTATTCAGAGTATTGGAGACAGGACCAGAAGAGTAGAGATAAATGCCCAGTGATGTGGAGAAAACTTAGAATATTGCTAAACCAAATAGCTTTATCATGTTCAAGTAAAAATAGCATTAATGATGACCATGTAATGAACTCAATATCAATAGAAAACTATATTGCCTAAGCAAACAGTGTTATTACTTTCCTTTTTTTGAAAAATACTTATCTGGCCCAGGACACTGCTACTGTTCTGAGAAAGGTAACATTTAAGTAGGAAAATAGCCTGTTTCTTTGTAAAGGACTTAAATATGTAAAGGTAATATTCTATTCAGTAATATGCATTTTACAAGTGCAGCGTATCAGAAAGTCATGTTTGATAATAATCATTTTCTGATATTATAAAAATCTGTATAAAATATAAAACAGATACATATGCTATTGGTGTAAAAACAAATGCCGTGTTTATACTGGTAATAATTAACATGATTTTAAACTTTTTACATTTTCTTTTTACTTTGGAAAGATACATAGAGAACAAACACCTACAAGGTGACTTGTTGACAGTAGTCAATGATACAGTATGTGTGACATCACACAACATCACTCAGGTAATGAGAAGTTCTACAAGTTTAGCTTGATTTATTGAAAAGAAAACCACATTTTTCACCAATTAACGTTCTTTGATGACAGTAATAATGATGCATGAATTGGATGAAGAAAATGGGAAACGAGAAGATAAAAGGATGGAAAATCTATAATTAACAAAAAACATACACAAACAATAATTAGTGTAAGTGAAAATATATTTCTGCAGACTAAAAATGGAACAGAGTGAACAATGCAAATCATAGACAATTAGGGCGGATGTAACTCGGATCATAGAAATGGTGAAAGGCAAAAGATAATGTAATACAACTTGTACAGAGAAACAATCGAAATCTGTTCAAAAGCTTTTTTAAAAGCTTTCCCCTTTACACATTTCGTATCCTATTCTGCCTCTTTGTTAGCATGTTTTCTTTGATATTTCTAACTTATGAGATGCCTGAGGAAAATAAACACTCAACTTGACTTTAAAACTTTATCTGTAGCCCTGCCACAGCTTTTTTTTTTTTTTTTGAAGACTATATATTATATGGATTTACTGAAACATTCATTTGGCTTTGCTTTTGAGTGGACTGCTGGTCTAAATTGCCTGATATTTAAATGTTACCATAGTGATGAGTAGTGGACACTGTCATCTTTCTCTTTTTAATTAAGGAACAGATGCAGGTAAAGCTGATCTCTCAGTGACCCTCTTTAAGCTGGCATCAACACATTGATTGTTTTCAATTCTTTTCTCTCCCCTGCAATCTTAGCTTTGTCCTTTCTTCATATCAAGGTCTTCATCCTCTTAGGTTAAAGATGCAGGAACTCCTTTTAAACCCTTCCTTTGGGAGCTTTATCTTAAAAGGAGTAAAACACACTTCCACTAAATAGCAGTGAAACACTAATGCATTTTTTTTCTCCAGCAAGAATCCCTGGCCCTTTCTGCTTTAAAATTCACTAGTGTGTGAGCGGTAGTTTGTTAAAAATTGTTATAACCTATAAGGCCATAAATATTTCTACTTCCACAACTTTTTTGAAAAAAAAAAACAAGATGCCCTTCCACATTTAATATATTTACCAACAAGGTATACTTGGAGTATTGAAATGGTGTTATCAATCCACATTCATTCTTGCTTGTGCTGTAATCTCTTCAACTACACTAGTACCATAAGAAGTATTCAGAGTAATTTCATGCATGGCACGTTTTAGATGTTTTTCCAAATAAAGAGGGCTGGTGCCTCAAAGATGCTCACAGTTGGGATATATATGAGGCAGATAGTACTGAGGAGTTTTTTGTTGTTGTTGTTATTGTTTGTTTTTTTGTTTTGTTTTGTTTTTAACCTAGGTGTTATAACCTGTTTGGGGCACAAGAAACAAAATTTGCCTGAAGGGAATACAGAAGAGTTTTAAGAGGGACCCGGTAGCCAGACACAGGCACAGTGCCAGAGGAAGAGCAGATGAAAAATAAAATGCTTGCTTTAATTTTCATTTCTTCCACTTAGGATTGTTAGTATTAACTCAATACTTTTAGGGCTGTTCTTTATCGCACCTCCATTTTTTGGCAGCTTTGTCTTATTTGGTTTTTGTATTAGATTTCACTGGTCTTGGAGACTAGCTAATCAAATTTATCATCTCTGTTCGGGTATTTCTAATTTCTTTTATTCATGTTCAGTCACATGGATTCCAATTTTTCTTGTGATTTTCAACCCTTGTGACTTCACTTGTCTTTATAATATTTAGCAGATACACTTTGCATGAATTATTTCACATTTTACGTTGCCTCGTTTGCCTGGAGGCCAGATGTACTTTTGGATATTTTGCCAATAGAATAGTCTATAATTATGCACAATCATATTTATTGACACAGTTTTCAAACAATGACTTGAGGAGGTACTTCTTTTGTTTAAACTATCTTTATTGAAGTGTAATTTACATACAATTAATGGCATTCGTTTAACATGTACAAATCGGTAAGCTTTAGTCAAGTCACAGAGCATTTCCAAGCTTCCAAATTTGAGGATGCTCCTTTGTAAGGCAGTCATTTCCTCCGCTTCTGGTCTGAACCATTGATCTGCTTTCTCTAGATTAGTGTGCTTTTTTTCTGGGATCTCAAATAAATGGAATCATACTAGCATGTACTCCTTTGTGTCTGCCTTAAAAAAAAAAAAAAAACAGAAACAAAAAAATCCTGTTTTTAACGTTTATTTTTTGAGAGAGAGAGACAGAGTATGCATGGGGGAGGGGGAGAGAGAGAGGGAGACACAGAATCCGCAGAAGGCTCCAGGCTCTGAGCTGTCAGCACAGAGCCCAAGGTGGGACTCAAACTACCTAACCATGAGATCATGACCTGAGCCAAAGTCGGACGTTTAACCACTGAGCCACCCAGGTGCCCCTGTCTGCCTTTTTATTTTTTTAATCCAGCATACTTTTTGAGATTTACCACACTATTGTGTTTATCAATAGTTCATTCTGTATTGTGGATTTTATTGTATAGATATATCACATTTTCTTTATCCATTCCCCTGATGATGAATGTTAAGTTGTTTTCGTTTTTTGGCTATTCTGAATAAAGATGCCTGACCGTTTTTGTGTGTAAGTCTTTATCTAGTCACATATTTCATTTTTTGAGGGTAATTACCTAGGGATGGAATGCTGAGTCATATAGTTAGTTTATACACAGCTTAATAAAAAACTGGCCACGGTGTTTCAAAGTAGGCGCGACATTTCTAGATCCCCGCCAGCTGTGTTGTGTGAGTGTTCCACTGGTCCTATATCCTCAGCAACACTCAGCATTGTCAGCCTTTTACATTTT
The DNA here is from genome assembly GCF_018350155.1 of Leopardus geoffroyi. Classification (NCBI taxonomy): domain Eukaryota; kingdom Metazoa; phylum Chordata; class Mammalia; order Carnivora; family Felidae; genus Leopardus; species Leopardus geoffroyi. The sequence continues at coordinate 57,937,121 of NC_059341.1, read as the reverse complement.
AGTCATTCTGATGGGTATAAAGTAGTATCTCATTGTGCTTTTACTTTGTTTTCCCCTCATGATTAACAGAATTGATTGTCTTTTTGTGTGCTAGCTGACCGTTGCTGTTTTAATTTTTTTTTTTTTTACATTTATTTATTTTTAAGAGACAGAGACAGAGTACAAGCTGGGGAGGGGCAGAAAGAAAGGGAGACACGGAATCCGAAGCAGGCTCCAGGCTCTGAGCTGTCAGCACAGAGCCCGACACTGGGCTCGAACTCACAAACCGTGAGATCGTGACCTGAGCCAAAATCAGACACTTAACCCACTGTGTCACCCAGGCACCCCTGGTCATTGCTTTTTAAAATGAAAAATCATCTTTTTGCATGAAAAAGTATGTTCAAAAATTTTGCCCGTTTTATATTGAATTGTTTCTTTGATTTTGGAGTTATAAGAGGTTTTTTTCCTTTTGCTGCATACAAGTTATTTTTCAGATATATGTATTCCAAGTCTACTGACCTGTTCTTTAGCTTGCCTTCCATTTTTTTACATTGTCTTTTGAAGTGCAAATATTTGATTTTTACAAAATCAAACTTGTCAATTGTTTTCTCATGTAGCTTGTGCTTCTTATGCTTTATTTGAGAAATCTTTCCCTATCCCAAGGGCAAAGGTTTGTTCTTCTTTTTCTTTTCTTGCTTCTTAAAGTTTATTTATTTAATTCGAGAGAGTGAGAATGCAAGGCAGAGACAGAGAGAGAGAGAGAGAGAGAGAGAGAGAGAGAATCTCAAGCAAACTCTGCACCATCAGCACAGAGCCCGACGTGGGGCTCAAACTCACAAACTATGAGATTATGACCTGAGCTGAAATCAACAGTTGGACACTTAAGAGACTGAGCCACCCAGGCATCCATTTTTTCTTAACATTTTTAAGATTAAGAAGTAAGTAGTAGTATGGTACAGTAATCTCTTTTCTTACTGAGGGAGGATTTTCTTAAGTATCAGGGAAAAGAATGAGACATGATTTCCTAAATTGTGAAAAAACAGAAGTAACTATTGAATTGGTTGTGATTGTACTAAAGCTGCTTTCTGCCCTTATTGTCTCTTAGAAAAATTTATCCTGAATCCTTTCCCTATCAGAAAATTCCCTTTCATTCACATGTTCTGAATATAGTTACATTAAATGAGTAACTCACTGGCAAAAAGAATTTGTTGTTAGAATTGAGGAAATATTTTATAATCTCCATTGAAAATTGAATTATAACAACTATATATTTTATGAAATTGCATTATATGTCACCAGCTCCTTAGTTGACTGGTTATAGATTTGTCATGGTTCCATCTAAATATTTTAAAAAGCAAAATGGGTTTAATTCATTTACTTCTATATTTTTTCTAACAAGAGTACTTGGAAGCAAAGCTGTTAATATAAACTTTAAGTAAGTGTGTTTTAGGGACAAATTCATCTTTGACATGACAAAAAAAGGGACAATAGAACCAGTGAAATAAATTTATCAGCTACCAACATTATAACTGATGTTATCAGAAGGACCAAAAGTAATGGCTGTCTTCATTCTTCAGTGAATAATGTACTGTGTCGCTTTTTCTTAGTAGTATTCTTTCCATCCAGAGACTTATAGATTATAGTAATGTGGTGATCTGAACTACTCAAAATAATAAGTCCAGTCTGCCAGGATTATGTGTGGTTTGAGTGAAACAATAGTTGTCGGAGACTTTATTTACTGATGAGCAAGGCCCTTGGTTATGTGGCTGTTCAAGAATAAACCAAACGACCATAAAACCCAAATAGCATGTTGGGACATAATATTGCATTCAAGATATGGAAGTGCTGTGACTTAATCCAGGCTCACCTGCAAAGATCTCCTTCAGTGGAGTCATGTCTGAAAGGATACTTTTCTTGGCTCTGCTCACTGGCTTCTGTTGATGGGATATCAGAATGGCACATATTGCATCATCATGAGCTGTGAGTTAGTAATTATTTGCAGTGACACTGTATCAAAAGTGATGATTATGGTGTCAGTAAGCATTCTCTATGTGTCTTAGGTACTATAAGCTGTTTATTTTTTTAATTCATCACTTTAATGGAAAAATTTCAGAGGTTACTTAAATTACATCTATGAACTCTCTGGGTTACATGATCTTCTAAAGATGTGCCTTTGGTTTCCCAGAAGTGATCTCTAGATTATAAAAGTATCTTTTCCAGTGAGCATTATTTTTTTTGCCTTTGGATCAATAAAATCTATAGATGATGTAACTTACTGCTTAAAGTAAATAAGCAATTGACGCTAACAATAGTCATTTCAGTATAGATTTTTTTTAAAATCATTTCATTGTGATAATCTTTTCTGATTTATGTATTTCTCAACACAGTAGTTTTTCAGTTCTAGTTAAACATACATTCATTATTTTTTTTTTTAACGTTTATTTATTTTTGGGACAGAGAGAGACAGAGCATGAACGGGGGAGGGGCAGTGAGAGAGGGAGACACAGAATCGGAAACAGGCTCCAGGCTGTGAGCCATCAACCCAGAGCCCGACGCGGAGCTCAAACTCACGGACCGCGAGATCGTGACCTGGCTGAAGTCGGACGCTTAACCGACTGTGCCACCCAGGCGCCCCAAACATACATTCATTAAATGTTCCTGTGTGTATATTCACAATGATCCAACCAATAATACAGGTAAAATTATACACACACACACACACACACACACACACACACACATCTATGTCATATTATACATACACATAATATGATATATATATCATAATGTGTGTGAAATTTTAATATTTTAAAAATAAAGAGAGTCAAAATTTGTTTGCAAAATAGGGACTTGAAACTTTCTCATATCCTTGTGGCTCGTTCTGGAAAAACAACACTAGAATAGTCCATTCCTTCTAGCTTTAAGCCTCTAAGACTTTCCTTAACGATTTTCTCTCATCAGAAGACACGTATGCTGGCTAGGAAGGAAAACATTGGCATTGTTTTTCAGGAAGAAGATTTTGTTGTTAATGAGCTACAGTAATATTTCCATTACATCTTGCACATAATCTTTTATCCCATATTTGAGAAATACTACCCGAATCAGCATTTAGAGCCTAACTTTGGTACAGAATATTGGCTTGTTCATATGATGTTATATAATCTTCATGAATAATTCTTTCATAGGTTAGACTATTTTATAATGCTCTTATACTTTATTTTTTTAGTTCCATTGAAAATTAAGATAGTGATATTGAGAGGAAGTAACCCTTGAAGATATTTGAGTTCCTGAAAACCAGGAAGACTGAATAATTTATAAAATGTAACACAAAGATTTTGGTGTTTTCTCACGCAAAAAAAAGCCTGCTTAGATAACATCAACAATTTACTCTTAATGCTTCTTAATTTATTCTTGCATGCGAACTTCTTGCACAAGTTATAACAATTAGAGACACACTTTAATTTGCTTTGCAGTTTGAAGTTTGCAACAGCAGTGTGTATCTATTATGGGTCCTCAGGAAGACTCTCGAGTTCAACCCAAGATTGTCCTTCTTTCTTCACTTCCTCACCCTTCCTATGTTAGCAAGGCCTATTAGTCAGGGATTTCATTTTACCACCTCAAAACTGCTAAGGCAACCTTGTCATTGTAATTTTCACACTCTTTCTTTTTCTTTGTTCTATATGTCAGTGAAATCTTATCTCCACAGTCTTCTGTCATAGGTTAATAGCTTGAAACAAAGTTCAATTGGAGTCTCTAACATAATAAAGCAAAATTCACAGATGGGAAAAAAAAAATAGTAGCCACTGCTTTTCCCTGCGCTTTATTCAAGTGCTGTTTGTTGAATCGTGCCCATTGGTAAAACTGAATTAGTGGATTTGATGAGAAATGTAAAATGTGTGCATACACATAGATTTGGGAGACCTTCGTACAGCTGTGCTGTTCTAGAAGATGTTCCAATGACTTTGTAACACTCTGGAAAAGTTCTTAATATAGGTTTTATTCTCTTAACAATGTGGCATTTAATCATACTGTTAAATCCAAAAAACTGTAAATAATTTACCGAAATTTAACATCCAAATGCTGCCTTAACATTTTTAAGCTTTTTGAAAAGAAGTATTGGTTCATTTCCATATACTGCATTTATTCAATTAAAATAACCTTTGCTAACAGATTAAAAGCCAGGGGTCATTGTCTGTACTTATTCTACTCATGCTGCTGTCTGCTCAAGGTCATTTGGAAATTATATGGCAGAGAAATTTTCCAAAGAAATAAATGTTATTAGTGCAAATTTACTAGCTGGATTATTTGAGAAGAAATATATTGACACCATTGAACATTTTCAACAATCCCACTGCCATCACTTTCTCTTCTTCTACTCAATGAGCTGTTAAAAGACACAATTTGTTGTACTATGTAGCTAACAAGAAATAAATAACATGTAGCAGGTGCTACACAGGAAGGCACTGAGTGTTATTGTACTAACTGTGCCTGACTAATTCCAGCCAAAACAACAATTCTGTATTCAGTAAAGAAGAACAGATAATTTAGTGGAGATTTGGAGCCTAGTTGTTTGTAATGTCAGGGTTATACTTGGAAAATGGAACCAAGTGAGAGACATGGCTAGAGAAAATCCTCTGACACAGAGATATGTACTAAACTTGTAAGAATCCAATTTAATGGAAGGTAATGGTACACAGATGATTGAAAATATTGAATAGTCCAAATGTTTTCCTATATATATATATTTTTTTAAATTATGTGATTATTTTGGCATGGAAAGACCAGATACATCCTATTTCTATTAGATTAATGTTAAAAGTAACTTTCATTCTCTGAGTATATCATAGCAATTTATACTAAATTGGGGAGAAAGCCAGAAGTAATATTTTGCCATTCATAGTCTGCAGAGAAGATAGAGATGTGAATGATACACATATTTTTTTTTAACTCTCTTACCAATAAGTTGATGTGCATTGTTCTGATCATTTAGTTTCCCAATAGTTACTTATTATTACATGTAGCACCTATTATATGTTAGGAACTGTGGACAGAGCAAACACAATTCAAATGAGGTCTTGCTCTGGCAACTTTGTCCTACTGGGGGCAGGAGACAATGTTGAAGTTAAAAAAGGTAATTACAGATTGATATGAGTGTTAGTAATGAAGGAAGGAAAGAGGATGCAGACATTTAGAGCCTCTATGGAAAGATTTCCTTTGAACTTGGAGCTGAAGGATGAGGACAGGTCAGTCACAAGAATTGCAGAGGATGACTTTCCTGGTCCAGGAACAGCAAGCAAGGTGTCTTGGGGGTGAGCATCATGTTGCCAGGTTCAAGGAACAGGAAGGATGTGGGTGTGGTTGGAACATCACAAATGGTGGGGAGCATACTTTTTAGAAGATAAAATTGGAGGGATGGGCAAGAGCCACACCTTTCCTTCTGGTGGGAATAACACACTTGGTCAATGTGTGTCCAGGAGCTGGGCAGACTGGCCTCTTCAGGGAGAGTCTGGAGAGAGCTGAGGGTTCAAGACGAAGAAGCCATAGCATTTTTGGAAAGGAAAGTTGTCTTACTAAAGACAATGTTGCTTTTGTTCTCACATTCTTAGATTCCTTTTTAAAAATTTTTTAATGTTTATTTTTCAGAGAGAGAGAGAGAGAGAGGGAGAGAGAAAATATGAGCAGGGGAGGGGCTGTGAGAGAGGGAGACACAGAATCTGAAGCAGGCTCCAGGCTCTGAGCTGTCAGCACAGAGCCCAATGCGGAGCTGGAACCCACAAACCATGAGATCATGACCTGAGTCGAAGTTGGACGCTTAACTTTCTGAGCCACCCAGTCTCTCCTTTAGATTCCTTTTGCTATCCAAAAAAGAATATGTAGTTTATCAAGACAGTGATAGCATTCAAATCCATTTAAGCCCTATGACCATTTCTGGGAACTTCCTTTGTTAATAAGTCTTGTAATTTACAGGTACAGCTAGCACATCAGCGGGTGAAGGAACTCAGTAGAGGGGTCAAATTTATACCAATGTCCCAAGCAGTTGAAAGCTTGTGTGTGTGTGTGTGTGTGTGCGTGTGTGTGTGTGAATGGATTTGTTAAGTAGTATCCTAAATTAAGTATTTCCAAAGCAGTCTTACCTTTGTAATATTATGCTAAGATTAAAAATAGAAGATTGGCTTTAGAAACCCTAAGAGCAGGAAATTTATAATAGAGAACTCATGGTGAAAAGTACTAATGTAGGTATTAATAGATCTAAGTGGTGAAATAAGGGGGTGAGCACTAACATTGTTTCAGTTAAGCTTTACCTGTAACCAATTCTGTTAATAATAAAGGGCTCATGATGACTTACAAAAGTCGCTGACCACTACCTATTTCCAGACATTATCACACCATTCTAGTGATTAAAACTTATGGAAAGTAAGGAAGATAAGGAAGTGAATTGGTAAAGCTGGAAACTTTGGAAGTTGATAGGTGTGACATAGAATGTTCTAGATTCTCAGAACTCAGTTCTCTGTAAATGCTCAGAACTTCTCTGAAAATAAAGCAAGAATAGCCAGGTGAAATACAAATATGCTCAAAAGTTTAAATAGCAATAATATGGAAGGTGGATTACAGAGTGGACTTAAAAAAAAAAGGTGAGATAGGATGGAACTTCTATCCTATGCAACAGTGAAAGTTCACAGCTTATTCCAAGATGTACATCAAATGAGAGTGTGATAGACAGTAGTACAGATATCGTGAAAATAAAACATTTGGGTACCAATTATAGAAAGGAGAGAAGACCAGGGGTGCCTGGGTGGCTCAGTTGGTTGGGCGTCTGACTTCGGCTCAGGTCATGATCTCACGGCTTGTGAGTTCGAGCTCCATGTCGGGCTCCATGCTGACAGCTTGGAGCCTGGAGCCTGCTTCGGATTCTGTGTCTCCCTCTCTCTCTCTCTGTTCCTCCCCTGCTCACACTCTGTCTTGCTGTCTCTCAAAAATAAATAAAAACACTTAGAAATTAAAAAAAAAAATGAGAGAAGACTATTCACATTGAACTGAATTCATTGCTCACTTGTTTGCTTGGTGATTTAGCTTCTTAAACTAATATTAATGCTGGACAACTCGATATTTACATACAAAAGATGGAAAAATCTTTTTGTAGAATTGATCCTTAACTGATACCATATGTAAAAATTAACTCCAAATGAGTCAAATGCCTAAAAATAAGGACTAAAAATTATAAGAGTACTAGAGGAAAATACAGGGGCAAATATTTATGAAAATGAATTAGGCAGTAGTTTCTTAGATGTAACACCAAAAGTATAAGCAACAAAAGAAGAAATAGGGGCACCTGGGTGGCTCAATGGGTTAAGTGTCTGACTTCAGCTCATGTCATGATCTCATGGCTTGTGAGTTCAAGCCCTACATCTGGCTCTGTGCTGATAGCTCTGAGCCCACTTCAGATCCTCTGTCTCCCTCTCTCTCGGCCCCTCCCCTGCTCGTGCTCTCTCTCTCTCTCAAAAATAAATAAACATTAAATTTTTTTTTTTAAAAAAAGGAGAATGAGGACATAACTGACAGAATGGGAGAAAATATTTGTGAATTGTGTAAGATAAGAGTTTAGTATCTAGGATATATAAGTAACTTATAACAACAAAAACACAAACAACTCAATTAAAAAGTAGCAAAGGATTGAATAAACATTTTTTCAAAGAAAGTATACAAACGGCCAATAAGCACAAGGAAAGATGCTCAATGTCATGTCATTAGAGAAATGAAAATCAAACCCCAATGAAAGATAACTTTTTTATCCAGCAGGGTGGTGGGAAGTGTTGGTAAGGATGTGGAGAAATTGGAACCCTCATGCATTGCTGGTTGGAATGTGAAATGGTGAAGCCACTGTGGAAAATAGTTTGGCAGTTTCTCAAAAAGTTAAACATAAAGTTACTGTATGACCTCGTAGTTTTACTCCTAGATATATACCCAACAGAAATGAAAACATATGTCCACATAGAAACTTTTACACAAATGTATCTAGCAGCATTATACATAATAGCCAAAGGGTGGAAATAACCCAAATGTCCATAATTAGATGAATGGAACAATAAAGTGTGTTATGTATACACAATGGATCATTATTTAGCTTTTTTGACACCTGCTACAACATGGCTGAACCTTAAAGATATTATGCTATGTGAAATAAGCCAGCTATAAAAAAACCCAAATATTGTATGATTCCATGTATATGAAGTGCTTAGAGTAGTTAAATTCATAGAAATAAAAGGGTAGAATGGTGAAGGAGCCCAGGGGGGAGGGCAAGGGAAGAGTGACTGTTTGATGGGTGCAGGGTTTCCTTTTGGAATGATGAACATTTTTTGGAACTGATAGAGGCTGTGTTGCATAACATTGTGAATATACAGCTGATCCTTGAAGAGCATGGGTTTGAACTGCCCGAGTCCAATTATTCACTGAGGTTTTATAGTACAGTACTGTAAATGTGTTTTCTCTTCCTTATGGTTATCTTAACAGTTTTTTTCTTTTCTAACTTACTTTACTGTAAGAGTACTGCATATAATACATATACTGTACCAAACATGTTAATTGACTGTTTTTATCAGTAAGGCTTCTGGTCATCAGTAGGCTATTAGTAAAGTTTTTGGAGAGTTAAAAGTTGTATGTGAATTTTCTACTGTGAGGAGAGTTGGAGTCCCTAACCCTTGTATTGTTTAAAGGTCAACTATATTAAATGCTATTAAACTGTACACTATGAAATGGTTAAAACACTGAGTTTATGTCATGTATATTTTACCACTCAGATACGCACTCGCGTGCGTGCACACACACACAAACACACACATAACAGTAACAATGAGAAGAATTAATCCTTGAATTTAATTTTAATCAGCAAAAATGAACTGTTTGGCTAAGAGGTTGACTAAGGTAATCTTGGAATACAGTGTCAGATTGTAAGAAGGAGGATGAGTCTAAAGGAATGAGTTGCTATTTAAAAAGTTATTTTTTTTTAATTTTTTTTTCAACGTTTATTTATTTTTGGGACAGAGAGAGACAGAGCATGAACGGGGGAGGGGCAGAGAGAGAGGGAGACACAGAATCGGAAACAGGCTCCAGGCTCCGAGCCATCAGCCCAGAGCCCGACGCGGGGCTCGAACTCACGGACCGCGAGATCATGACCTGGCTGAAGTCGGACGCTTAACCGACTGCGCCACCCAGGCGCCCCTAAAAAGTTATTTTTGATAGTACAATCAAAGGGATTCCAATGCAGAAGAAGAGGAAGAGGTACTAGGAATCCTCTGTCAGGAAAGCTGAAATGTAGACTCTGTTCAAGTTTCAAAAAACAAACACAAAAACAAAATCTAGGGAGAGGACAAGTTAGTAAACAAAGTTCCCCAACATTATATGGGATGAGAAAGGAGGAGATCACCTACTTGAGGAAGATAATATATTAATAGAGTTAAGAAAGAAAGAAACTATTCAAATTCTAGTTTACTTAATTGTAAAATCCTGTAATTTATAATTGTCTTTTTTTCCCCTTTCTTATGCTTTTTGGAATAATCAAGAAACACTCTCTCCTCTGTCTATCGCACAATCTGTGTGTGTGTGTGTGTGTGTGTGTGTGTGTGTGTGTGTACGTACATGCATGCACATGTGTTTGTTGGGACTGGAGATGGTGAGGGGTGAAAAGAGGATTCGTAATGCACAGTCTTTAGTAAAGTTCAGGCTATCGCCAACCATTCCCTAAGGGAGGCTCTACTTGTAGGTGATTTCCTTGAGGAAACAAAAGAAAGGAGGAAGTAGCCAAGACAATTTTGAAAAAGTATAGATTTGAGAATGGCTTTCCCTAAAATTTAATTATTTATTATACAGCCAAAAAGTGTACACAGTATGGATTGGCTTTAAGTCCATCATATAGATCAGAGAAGGGAAGAATTGAGAGTCAAGAAACAGTTAAATTCATGTATGAAGGCATCATTTTTGACCACGGTGGCATTACAAATTGGTAGGGAAAGTATGGGCTCTTCAGTACATGGTGCAAGGACAATTGGTTATCCATATGGAAAAAAGTAAAATTAGATCTTGGTGACAGAATAAATTCCAGGTGGCTTAAAAATCTGAAAGTGGAAAGCAAAACTTCAAAAATTCTACAGTTAAAAATTGGAGTATTTTTATGACCTCAAGTTTAAGTAGGATTTCATAAAGGAAAAGGTTAGTAAATTTGGCCTCAATAAGTTGCATTTTCTATACATCAAAAGAGACCGTGAAAAGAACTAAACAAAACAAAACTAAGCCACTAACAGGAGATATTGTAAAACCTATAGCCACCAAATGATAAGCATTTAAAACTTCAGCAGCAGAAACAAAAAAACAAACAACCTAATAGTAAAATGGGCAACAAGGATAAACAGGCATCTTACTTATGTGCCCAATAAAATTATCTGCAACTTCACCACTTGTGATAGAAATTCAAATTAAAATAATATACCATTCATACTCATCAGATTGCCACAAGTGAATGGCAGTATCAATGTTGATAAGGGTGAAGAGCAGTGAGAGCTCTCCTACAATTTTAGTAGTAGTGGAAATTGGTACAGTGACTTTGGAGTGCAATTTGGCAATATTTGATTGGAAGAAAATGAACAACTGAAATTTTTCCGACAAAGTATAAGGTTTATTCATTTAATGGTTAAAATGAATGAACTAGGGTGACAAGTATCAATACAGATAAACGTGAAAATATTATATTCTTTTGATATAATGAATTCTTTTTGGACAAAATGGAGAAAAGTTCCTTTGAGGGTGTTGATCATGGAACACACAGTTTGGTGACATTTTGACTGGTTGAATAGCCCTAACCACAAAGTATTGATGAACAGATTGGGTAAGAAAGGTATTGTACCCATTACCATTTTTTATTATTAACAAACCACCTCAAAACTTAGTGGCTTAAAACAGCCACCATTTTATTTAGCTCATATTCTTGTATGAATCCAATTTGGATGGTTGGGGCGTCTCACCATATGGTCTTACTTCCTCTAGTGTATTAGCTCAGGCTGTGTGTGGAAATATTTGGGGTCTAAAAAGCAGCAAGAGTGAACACTCCCCAAACACAAGTACTTTCTTGGACCACTGCTAATGTTAGATTTAGGGTTGGGAAAATAGACCTTACCTCTTAATGGGAGCAGCTATAAAGTTACATTGTAAATGGGTATTCATACAAGTGTGGGAAGAATTTGTGTACATTTTTACAATCAATTATAGGTGTCTTTACACAGGTATCTTGTCTTGATCTATGAAACTTTTACATCAGTTACTTGGATCATGATCCTTAGGTCCGCTCAACATGCAGCCTTTAGTAAAATGGCTTAACCTCAATTTTAGTACAAAGGACCATTAGGTCTAACCAGTTTCTGCCAGAAGAAGAGTCTGTAGGCTTTATGGGCCAGACCATCTCTTGTGGAGTGCGATTTACTGGGGAAGCAGACTACTTCAAGAGATGCCATGTGGTTCAGCCTCTAAAAGTTAGGACAGATATCACTTCCCAGGACTGGATAAGAAGTATAATATTCTGCTGGTCCAATAATGTAGAAACCCTGTTTGTAAAGAGAGAATTCTCCTTGGTGGGGTCATTAAAGTAGATCCAATTAAATAATTGGAAAAAAAAAATCAATAGCGTTTGGCCCAGGACTAGAAAGTAAATACAATTTTCTTTAGAGATGTATTCTTCCCCAAAATAACAGAGAAAGAAGACGATGAATGAGATAAATTCAGCCACACCCACTTTCCTGTAACCTAAGGACTTTCTTCAGGAATAGGGGTGGGATGAAAACCAATGCCCTTGAGGTCAAATGGGTTTCCCTTCTTCTAGGGTACCAACATTCTGGGTGGACTCTGGTTGAAAGTATGTAGCAGTAACCAGCTAAGCAGAAACCAACTTAGCTTCTAACTGTGATAAAAGATACTGGGGTTGTGGGGAGAACTGAAGAGAGGTGGGGGCACAGGGTGGAGGGAACAGACAAGGACGGGATACAACAAACCTAAATAGTTACCATCCATTTGGTAGTTGAGCTATGGGTCATCACTATTTTCTTCTTTATGTTTTATGAAGTTTTCAACAGCTATAATGAGCACATATAATGTTAAAATCAAGAGGAAAAGAAACTTTCTCAGAGCCAGGATTTAAATTGGGCCAGATACTGTACAATATTCACATTTGTACCTCATACCCATTTTAATACTAAATAGGTGCCACTCTCTAAATGTTTATTGAATGCATGCTAAAATTATAGGGAGTTCAGTTTGGCTTGCGGTGAGAAAGAATTTTCTAGGATGTAAAGTAGTTCAAAAATGCAGTGCTCTGTCAAGCAGTAAATGCCATCCCACAAAGCACCCAGACAGAGGCTGGATTAAACAAGCAATATCTTGGAAAGAGTTAATAGTCTGATTGCAGATTTCAGGTAAGGCATCATGGGGGAGCTTGCATTTAAATAGATGAGTAGAATTTCAGTAGGTGAAAAAGGAGGGGGTAGGTGGAAATGAAAGAATAGTTAGAAAAAAATAAATGACTAGATGACTCTAATAGCCCCCACCTAACTAGGATTTCTGTGTATCACATCTTGAGAGACTGGATTCTTTTAAAGAAAAATACTATAGTTTCAATCTTAGAATGGATTTCTTTTATGCTGGTAAATCGTTTTTGCCATTTGCCTCTGTCATCCCATTACTGGACTGTTTCGTTAAAATTTATTATAGAACAGTATCCCCTATTCACTTTATACTTCCTCTTTTTTTGTGTGAAAATCTAATTTGTATTTTAGATGCTTTTCAAATTTTGCCATTAGTTTCATGCAGTAAGACATCATTGATACAATGTACAACAAAATATCATTAATAATTTTGTTATGATATAGAATTCTATTTCATTCGTATTCTATATTCCCTTTATTGTGTTTCAGCTTAAATACAAGACCTGTGATATTTAAAAAACATCAATACCTACTGTGTATTCCTCTGAGAAGTCGAGCGTGTCTGAAATATTGTGATTTCTTGTCAGGCAACGTCGCAAAGCAAGTTTATTTTTTGAATTGGTGAACAAAGAGCCAAACTTAAGAACGCACTTGGGCTTTGTTCTTCAAAAGTTGTTCTGAATGACAATTAAAAGAAAGAAAGTACAGAAAATAGAGCAGCAGAACTCTTGCTCACTGGAATGGTTTTCAGGTTTTTCCATAAGGTGTCGACACTTCTCTGTCAACTTGTAGGCTCGAAAAACAACAAAAAGCAGTCTTGTCTGTCAGGTGTTCAGTGGCATCCCTCTCCAAATCCTCCCAAGTGCACAGAGCTCTAGTTCAGATATTTCAGTGTTACGCAATTTAGTCTGTCTCTAAATGTCAGTCCCTACGATCTCATGATTTACTTTCAGATTGGGTGCCCAAAACGCACCGCCAATTACCCCGAAGTGCTTAAGGCACATATCTTGCTCTATCTGACACTGAGAGTGTATTGGTACAAGTAAGCTGTTAACCAAAATAATGAAATGTACAGTAAAACTTGCAGATACTTTGGATATATTTTAATCCAAATATTTCCATTTATCCAAATATTTGTCCAATAGTCTGATTTTTTTTTCCGCTGAGGGGACTCACTGACCATAGTTATTTTCTTATATTTGTGCCTTTGTTACAGATAATCCTACTAATATATAATTTTATTGTCTCACTTGCAGGAGCCGTATGTTTCCTTGAGCTCTCGGGCTGTTTTAGTCAGTGGTCTTTAACCAAATAGTAAGAAGGAACACTTTATCGTTCCAGGAGCGCTCTTCATGGTCACACAGAAATGTAAGTGAATGAGTTTATGCTTCCCTTCCATTAGCCAACTATCATTACAAAGTGAGGCAAATAATTACTTTCACTGAGTGTGAAGTTAAGGATTTGGAAAAGACACTTGCAAATGATGGATTTGCTGTTTCCTTTAAAAGCAAGATCTACGTCAACAAAAAGTATAAGAAGATTAATAAGGATAAGAAAAAAATTACAATATGAGGTAATCTCCATTTTCTGGGGATTTCAAGATATTTTAAAATCACATATTCTGGTTCTTAGTCATCTAAAATATTTAGTCATTAAACGCCTATTTTGGGCATACTGATTCTTTGTCCTTAAATTGTTATACCTGCTCTTGTGTATCAATTCCTTTCATTGAAGGAAAAAAATACACCTATATGCTTTCCATTTCTTATGTAATAGATGTAGTTTAATAATTGTAAAAAGCTACTAGAACTACTTTATATAAATGCTTTTATTATCCCAAACACTTGTAGAGAGCCAACTAACTTTACAGAAATGAAGAAGGAAATATAGTAGCTGAGAATCCCCACATTCAGAATACATCTTTCATTTACTTTAACTATTCAGGTCTCATCTTAAAGAATTCCTTATAGGAATCTCTATGGCAATCTGGTGTTTAGACCAGAGAGGAAAGCACATAAGGCGTGGGCATTTTACCAGTCTTTCTGCTCTTTGTCATATGCTGTTTGGTTATCACCTAGAGGGTACTTCTGTGCCTCAATTTCCCACATTTATCAAAGATGACAATATAACTCTGTAGCATATACATTAAAAGATTAACAAAAATTAAGTTTTCTATTTGATTAATTTTTCTATGCATGAATATATAAAGACATTTTGTGTATAATCATATATACATTCCTAATATTCATATATAAAAATAAAACCTAAAGCTCATTCTTTAGGATGTCAGGGCATTAAAATATTCATGCCAGTTTTTCCAATATATCAATTTATGGGACTAGATCTGGCAAAGCGATCATTTGTAATGACGACTGGAATGCAGATGGTTTTAGTGACTGTATATAGAAACTGGGGGGAAGGGAATAGCAGTCATTCTTTGTTTTTTTAGGATGAGGCAGAAAATCTGCTCTCTCCTTGATATGGAGGAATTTGTTAGAAGCAAGAGCTAAAATAAGGAATTATTGATCAGCTAGAAATTATGTTTCTTTTATCTTACTCTTCACTAATATTTTTACCCTCTGAAATGTACAGATATTTTCACACAGATATGTTACTGACTTTTGGATGAATACCAGTATTTTTCATTTGCAACCAGTATATTACTGGTGTTATCTAAATACTCTTTAAGGAGTCATCAGCAATTTTATTATAAGTATCTCAGGCATAAAAACTGATAATTAAACATTTTGTTACTTTATTCGGTAAATTGGAAATGATTGTGAACCATAGGATACAACCCTTCTATGGGGTGCAATTCAGAAGGCCGAGTGAACAAGGCGCTTTAAAAATTACTTCTCTTTTAAATATATGTCCCTAATTAAGATTTACTGCCATAATGGACTGCTGTTGTCGATAGGATTGTATAATGTTTCTCAAATGTGTTGAGATGGAAACGTTTGTGAATGACTGATTTAGGGGAAAAAATATTTTATCAATGTAAGAATCTATAGCCATATTCAAGTGGAAACAGCAAATCATCTGAAATAGTAGTGATCAGAAGATAGATAGCTAGAAGGAAGACTAAAATTAGCCTGTAGTGTTTAGTAAATCATTCAAAATATTTTAATTAATATTAGATTGCCAGATTATTCACTTACATTCAAGTAATCAAATCCGTATGTGTGTCTCCTCTCCGTGCTTCCCCTGCTCTACCAAATAGTGTTTGATAGTTTCTTCTGGATTCGGCAGGTATGCATGGCGATGTTTGGTAGTTCAGTGTCAATGCAAGCCTCACTAAGGCAGCTTTTGCTAGCAGAAACTGTGATACTATGCTGCTCTTATATTAATGAGAGAAAAAAACGTACCACATTATATAAATGACAACAGTGGACAGTTGCTAAAACAGCTTCTCCAGAGGTCATCATTATTGGGGGTGGGGAGAAGTTCAGTCTGTCTTCAAAATGAATCCTTTCTGTTAAAATCTACTTTCGCCATTAGACTGATATTGAAAATATGTAGGATCAATATATTTTTGATTCGGTAGCCCTGTGTTGATACAACCTTGATTTACTGGGCAAAGAAGCTGAGATTTATGGTCATGGGTGTCTATACTTCCTTTTAAGAATTCAAAAATGTAAGCTCAGAGATTCTCACTCGTTGCTCACAGCATTCCTAGGGGAATGTAAGTCCCTCTGCCTGCTTTTTGGCCCATTTCTGGGATATTAGTTGGAAGAATGGTGAAGACTAAAGAGGCCTGTCTTTCTCTTCATTATACTGAGACCCTGTTGGCTGTATTTGTGTGTGTGTGTGTGGGGGGGGGTGCGCAGAAACAAGATGCTTTTATTTTTGCCTGTTGCTTGAATAAATGGAGGCTGTAAATATTTAGATCCATATACTTTTAAGTACTATTAAAAGGAGGATTTCCAAAGAGGAAAAAATATTTAAGAATCATTTCCTAGAAAAGTGGGATGGATTGTTTCCTCATATTCCAAACATATTATTTGCAGTAGAAAATTAAATGATCTCAGAATTTATAACTGGAGGTTACACCTTAAATTGAAGTTTCTTGCTCCCCAATATATCACATTCATAATCACTTTTCAGGGTATTTTCTCTCAGCTGGAATAAAGAGCATATAATCTGCCATTTTAATCATTTTATCAAAGATAAATTTATCTTCCCCATGTAGACCTTTACACTCTAGTAACCAAGTAGATCTGCCTGACACTTGTAGGCAAAGCACCCAATTGGTTTTATTCCATATACTTTAATAACCACATAAAAGTAAAAATGGACACGAGAAGATGAGTAATAAAGATAAGGAATATTTATTGCTTCATATTACTGTTTAAATATGTGCATAAGGAGGGCATCACAATTAAACCACAGCATCTGTCTTCGAAAATTTGTCGTTACAACCTTTTGTCTTATCAATGCATTTCACTCATAATTATGATTAATATTCTGGTAATTTATGGAACAATAATTATTATTGCTAATGATTATGCAATAAAAACAATCTAATATATATGTGCATATATATACATATAGATTAGATAGATATACATTATGTACATTGTGGGGAGGGAGGGAGAAAGAGAGAAAGAGAGAGAATGCACTTGGTAGTTCTTTAAACATGTGGTTGTACTGTAGCTGCCTGGGCAGTGTCCAATATGTATAAACATATGTAGGAGCCGTTGGTACTAAGTTAATTAAATGTATATTTAAATAATTAAGAAAACAGGTCATTCTAAATTTTGTGAAAACATGATATTTATATGTCATTTTTGTTTAAAGATCTTGGAACCCTGTCTTTGGCACTTTGAAAGTATTCTTGAAATATTGCTGGGACAAAAATAATGATTCATTGAATGAATGAATATAACATTCTAAACCTTGAATATTTGATTATATTCTTGTATTTTATAGTCATGTGTTCACTGAGTTTGAAAATCCTCACCACCCTCAGTGGATTTGTATATAGTGACTAATTTAAAAGGAAAAACAAAAAACAAAAAACAAAACCAGAACTGTTTTCCTGAATGTTTTGACTCTCCTGGGCTTCTTAGGTCCCTCAGACTCCGTGGAGAGAACTATACTTACTAGAAATGAAATAATAACATCATTTTTAAAGTTTGATTTCATGGGTGAAACATCAGTCCCTGGGAAATCATTTCTGAAGTTTTCTCCTGCCCTCTAGCTCCATTAATATATTTTGAAACTAAATTTTCCTAAGGTATGGCAGTTTACTCTTCCTCCTCCTTTCCCCTCCCTCTCTCCCTCCTCCCCCCCTCAACGTCCACTTCTTGTTTGTGAAATTCTATAATCCAAAGTCTGTGAGTTTAAGATTACTTTAAAAACAAGCAAATGGATTTTCTATTCTTGTGACATTTATACAGGTACTGGGGGAATTAGCACGTACTCTCCATTGTTTCTTGAATCATGTCTTAAGGGGAAAACATTCTAAGGCTATGTAGCCTGCAGTATATACTGATTTTACCCAATACTTGAGAGGTTTTAAATTATTTGTAACCAGCAGTTTCTTAACTAAGGTTTATTTTGACAATGAAAAAAAAATGTACAATGTTTTCTCTCCCTTAACAGCCAAATTGTTTGCCAATGCTGCCTTTGGGAAAATGGATGGTAATAGGGAAAATGGTTTTTAAATCATTTGGTATACTCTTGGCCTTCTTAACTACCCAAAAGAAAATTTTTGATTTGGCAAAACTAGTTTGAGTTGAGAAATGCTTTAAGAACTATTTTATTACCAAGTAAAGTATTATTAGTGTAATTTGATTTTTTGTTTGTTTTGTTTTTAAGCATAGGCTCGCTTGTCTGTGTGGATAACTTATACTGTTTATCTTAATTTGGGGGATTTTTTTTTTTACTAATTTGAGTGTGCTGAATAAGCTTTTATTTTGAAGAGGGCATTAAAGGGAGAGATACTTTTAGAGTTAATTTCTTTGTCCCATTAATAGTAGTTTGTAATTTCTTTGCCAAAAATTAATAGTAGTTTTTCTTTTCTGTTAATGACAAGTTTTTTTTTTCCAAAATGGAAAAGTTTTTTCTTCTTTCAGCTGACAAAATTTGAAACCCTTGGTGGAATATCTTTCTAGATATACCTCCCTCCATTTATCAGGAAGTTGTCACCCAAGGAAACTGTTATGTTGTAAATGTGGGACTTAATCAGCCCATGACTACTAATATACGTGTATATAATAGCCAAATAATTAACAAAGCATAGTTATGTAAAAGCATGAAATTAAATATTTGTTTAACATAATGATACTGGCAATAATTCATTGTGGATAAGAATGAGGTCTTTGAGGTCAGAATGCTAATCCAACAACTTGAATGCTGCCACTAACTGTGATCTTAGGCAAGTTAGCTAACCTCAGAAATGGGCACAATTATTGCAGCTCAGAGCTATTTTGAGAATAATGGAGATAATGTATATGGAATGCATAGAACAGAATTCCTGGCATGTGGTAGGCTGGAGCCCCAGACTCAACTGTGCAGTTTTCCCATGGCCCAAAGGAGCCCAGTTGAGGAGATGAATGGGATGAACAGAGCTGACATTCACCTCTTGCACCTCTTTCTGGCTAAGTTCTTGTTTGCTGGGAAAGGTCAGTCGGAAGGATGGGTCCTTTTATTTTGAACAAAGGTACTGGGTTGGAATGTGGTGGCTCTGTGGGTCAGCTGTCTTTATTATCACCCTGTAAGAACACATACCCTCCATTTTCAGGTGGTCTTTGGGAATTTTGAAGTCAGCCTGTCTTCTACATAATCCTTATGAAAGTGTGATACTGACACTTTCTCCACAAGGTAGTTAGTGAATAAAGGAGGGGCGCCCGGGTGGCTCAGTCAGCTCAGGTCATGATCTCATGGTTCATGGGTTTGAGCCCTGCATCAGGCCCTGTGCTGACAGCTCAGAGCCTGGAGCCTATTTCAGATTCTGTCTCTCTCTCTCTCTCTCTCTCTCTCTCTGTCCCTCCCTGACTCATGCTCTGACTCTCTCTCTCTCAAAAATGAATAACCTTAAAAAACTTTTTAAAATTAAAAAAAAAAGAGTGAATAAAGGAAATATCCAAATGATTATACTGAAGCTCCATTTAACATTATTGATATTTTACAAAGCTTATTAATCAGGAGCAAGACAGCCATAGTTAAGATTTAGCATTTCTTTTAATGGGACAGCTATTAAAGGACAATACACACCTTTTGAATTTCCACTGAAGTTACAGAATTAAATCAAAGGTAAAATATGATTCAAAATTGCATGAGGAAAACCATTTTTTGAAATTGAAGATAATTGATAATAACTACAAAGTTATCGTAACTGGTAGGTTGGTTGCGTGCTTGAATTGGTGAAGTGTTATGTTTATATTTTACTGTGTTCTGAAGTAAAATGTACGAAGACATATTTTTAAACTGAAATTTCATTTTAAAAATGCCACACATAGGGCTTTAATTAAAGGACAGTAAAGGAGCAAAATGATGAATCAGGAATTTTAGGTTTTGGAAAGTTATACAAAATATGAAATCTGTTATATTTTGAAGCTAACACTGGAGGGAAAAACAACTCTCCCATGTTTTCAGTTATACTAAGGAAATTAAGTGTGAATTCTAGCTCTGCAGGAGACTTTAATGTAACCATTTTACTGACTCTACTTCATCCTTTTATTTCTTGAATCTAGACACAGACCACATTTTTCTCCTTGGAGCTTTCTTCCCTCTCTACTGCCTTTCTTCAAATATTATTTGAGGGATGTATTGAGTTGGCAATTTCACATGGTTGAACCATTTATAGATCCAGCCAGCCTGGTGTAAGACCTTTGTGATCACATTGGCTCCTTTCCTCTTCTCAGCCACCATATCTGGTTTCCAAAGCACATATTTTTTTTTTTTTTCTGTTTCATGCATCTTCTCCTTTCCTTTGGCACAGAAAAAAACCTATTCTCTCATCCCTTCTCATTTGAAATCCTCAAGTAGCCTTGGAAGTCCTTTTCCGGCTCCCCGTCTCTTCCTACACCAATCGATTGCAGTTGAGGATAGCACTTAAGGGCCACCAGCTACACTATGGCCTCAATCTGAACTTCCAGACCTGCCTTGCCCTAATCCCATATAAATAGCATCATCAAATAATGGGCCACTAAATATTCCTTATTATGATCCACATGTTTCTGTTCCCTTTAGTGTTCTTTTTTACCCCTTCCCCAAGTTAAATTCTATACATCTCATTCTCAACCCTAATATACTTCCCATGATGCTTTTCAGGTGGGAATTCAAAAGCTACCATAGATTCTATCCAGCCTGCCTGCCATAGTGGGGAATTTGCACTTTCAATTTGTACAATGAAAGAAATCTTATACCTATTTGTGTATCTACTGCCCTTCACACAGTGTGACGGATTATACTGGTTTAGATGTATGTCATTCCAGCATATGATAAACTGCATTAAGATATCCTCATTGTATATTGTACTCTACCATTGTTTGGTGTAATGCCTGGCAGATAGAATATGCTTAATACTATAGAATAAATAGTGAAGAGTTTTGGGCTTACTACACTGTTTAAAATGACATATATGTGATTATATGTATTTGGCCTTTATTGACAGCATAATATCTGGTGACATACTCACTGTTAGTATCTTTTCCATCTGCTAGAGAAAGGAGATCCCTTAACTTACTTGGTAATGTTTAATCTTATTGCTTATAAAGGAAAAATGAAAATTTTGTTATGAAATTAATTGAATATACATGGGAAATTATCAGGCATTTGATTAATAAATACATTGTTAGTTTTTATAACACATGAAAATTTATGTACTGTAAAGGAAATGGTCATTCCAACATTTAAGCAATTACACAAATTATTTTCTATACTGTAAGAAAAAGCCCTCTTTTTTTTTTTTTTTTTTAATTTTTTTTAACGTTTTTTTATTTATTTTTGAGACAGAGAGAGACAGAGCATGAACGGGGGAGGGGCAGAGAGAGAGGGAGGCACAGAATCGGAAACAGGCTCCAGGCTCCGAGCCATCAGCCCAGAGCCCGACGCGGGGCTCGAACTCACGGACCGCGAGATCGTGACCTGAGCTGAAGTCGGACGCTTAACCGACTGCGCCACCCAGGCGCCCCGAAAAAGCCCTCTTTTTAATGTCAGGACAGCTGAGCATACCAAAAATAACTGGAGAGTTCACTGCCTTTATTACTATTAAGTATATTATTATGTCCTTGTAAAATCATCAAAAAAGATGAGGTATACTCCTAATGATCAGTGGTTTAAAGTCAATGTGAAGAAATAACATAAACGTATTAATGATAAGATGATTACCTGGTTGAAATCTCAACAGCACAGATTTCTATGGTTTAAATTAAAAAGAAAAATTAAGGAGGGGAAAAAAAAAACCAGGCAAACGGTATTTGTATTCCTGCATTTCAGGTGAGGTACCTACATTTTCCTTGTATTTTTCTTTCTCATTAACTGTGGAAACCCATAGATATAAGTCTCTGTGCAGCTCCAAATGCCCCCGCTCCATTTTAGGTGGTATTTCCAATAAGGGTACTGTTTCTTGCAAAGAATATTACATCTCACTAATTGTCCTACAAATCCCATTCTTAATTAAAATCAAAATCTTCATTGCAACAACTTTACTATATAGCTTGCAAATATGTGCTCTTCTTGTTTGTTTGGAGGACGATGCTCTGGATACATCTTTTTTTTTCTTTTTTTCTTCGTTCAAAAAGGAGCAGCCCTGGTGAGAAAAATTTACAGCAATTGATTTTGTTTGTTTGTGGCTGCAGCCATAAAAACTCCCAAGCAAAACTAAATAGTGCTTGTGGGGCACAAGCATGGTGGTTCATGGGTAAACAGTAAGTTTTATAATACTGTTAATGTTAGACAAGAAGACAAGGTATAATAATTCCAATTTCCTCATTTGTCTCCGTTTTGTACTAAATTGTGCGCTCCATCATGCATATGCTGGCTATAATGTGACATATTTAATTCTGCATTTAGTCTCTGCTTTGTTACACATGCACGAAAATAGCAAGTCAGCTTCTCAAATGCCATGGAGCAGCCCTCTAACAACAACAACAAAAATAATTAAATACAAAATAAGTTTGAATAACAGTAATGGTGGGAAAATCTATCCTAGGGTTCATTCTTTTTACAGGGAGTTGGCAAACCAGGAAGAATAGACTTTGTCATGTGCAAATATGGTGACCATAAATGGTGCTAGAGGCTTTTCCATTGTCCTCTGAGTTTGCCATGAGAGAAAGCGGGTGAGAGAAAGAAAGACACGTTTGATAGAGTTGTGAAGAATGTTTGAATGGCTATTGGGTGTTGAGCATTGTCTTGCAGTGACCTCAATTCGGTACAGTAGAGACCCTTGAAAGCACTGTCTGAAGTCACAATACCACTATTCTCCTCCATTTACTAAAAGGGATTAGTTAAAAGGGTGACGTTCCGTGCAGAGAGTTCCAAGTATTCCATGAAACAAAGGGCTCTGAAATGTTTTTGAAGTTATTTTTAATTGAGTTGAACTAATTTAATAAAGGTCCTACGGAGGAAAAAAAAATAAAGGAATGTGATTGTTTTATGATTCCTCACAGATGGAATGGACATTTATAGCATACTTTTCCTTTAGTGTTCCAGAGAACAGTAGCTCCATTTACAGCTACTGTTAGCAATTTAAAACTGCTCCAAAATGAAGTCTTTCAAGAAGTTGACAGCTTATAAATAAATCTGTCTGATAAAATTGAACATAAACTGCATCTGTGGTTAGTTTGCCAAAATTAATTCTACATTTAATTAGAGATAGCAGTCAAACATATTTAATAAAAAACAGTCTTGGAGAGTAAATCAAATGAAGTCAGATTTTAGCAGACGTTTTGCATTTTTTTCCAAGGAGTGATGAAATGACCTCACCTCTCCGATTCCCAGTTATATGGCAGCGTGAGCTCTGTAGCGTTATGGGGAAGCCAGTGAGTTCACACTGCTTGGAAAGGTTCCTTGCTCAGCTTAGGGTAAAGAGAGAAAACGATCATTTTGTGATTTTGCTTGATTCCATCATTAGGTTTTACTTTGATGCCATATGTATTAAACTAACAAGTTAATAAGCACATTACTGCTAATGATTACAGAGACCCAGCTAAGGTAATCCTAATTTATATATGTACCAGCACAGAGAATTGTCCGTAATTTTTTTTCTGATTTCATTGCCAAGCTTGTTTTCTTTTGTTTTGTTTTAATTTAACCATCACAATGAGACATATGAAAATCATATACTAGCAACAATGCCATTTCTTCCTGTACAAAGACTTAGAAAAATCACCTTTGCTTATCAAATATTTGTGCTCACTCTGCACGGTTTAAGCAATGTGGCATAGTTGTGGAATCCTGGGGAAGATGCAAAAGCACACAGATCAATCAGAATGCAGCAAACAATATTTGGGGACAAAAGTGACTTACGGTTCAAAGGGCAAAGAAGCAGATCTTCAAACACTGGAAGTTTCAACACACAATCCATAGTCCTAGGTGAAGTGTGCAGACAGACAATAGAGACTAGTATTAGCAATAACAGTTTCTTCCCAATTTATGTAAGAATGATATGCACCTTCACAAATGCATACACAAACTAGAGTCAATTAAACCAGCTTTTATTTTGATCTTTTAAAGCAGGGGATGTTACTTTCTAGTAATGAGGAAGAATTTAAGAAATGTGGTAAGAGATTATGTGGCTGTACTTATTAGTTAATATCAAATTTGGATTAGACATTAAACATTAATTTATTGAGCCTCCCCTATATTCTTAGTGTTAGAATCATAGAGATGGTTAATCTTTACTGAATATTTTTTCCAAAATATCTACGTGTTTTGGAATCATGCAGTTATTAATACTACTTCTGACAAATATGCAAAGGCATTTTTTCTACTTCTTCAAGTTTTGTTTAGATATTTTGTTCTTTCAGAAGAGCATTTTTATTTTTACATATATGACTTTGTCCCCAAGTAACTTTATCAAAATTTTGCTACTTTTTTTAGAATAATAGGAAGTAAAGGTAGAACACCCTTATTCCTGAATTTGAACAATGTGTCATTGTTGTGAGGTTTGCTCAGTGAGCCTTACATTACTTGTATTCTGAATAAATGAAGAAATGGAAATGTATGCAATGCACAAATTCTACCTAGCAGCCCCGTTCAGTGCTGTCCTGGAATAATTACACTGTTCTAAAACTCATAGGTGGACTTAAATACTAATGCATTACAGTTGTTAATTACTATTAAAATACAAACCAGCAATAGGCTGTAACTAGGGAGAAAAAAAAAGGTTAAAAATCAGCTCAAGAAAGAGAAATTGACCAACTCAATCATGCTGTAGGATTTAAATCATCATTAAGGTATACCCCAAAGGATATCTTTGACTGATCTCTTTAAGAATTCATATATTGGACCTGAAGAAGTAATCATTTTAATCAATGGTTTCAAATTCATTATATATGTTTTAGTGCCATTAGAGGATTAGGATATTAATGCAACTGTGTAGCTAAATACTAAATGACTATTGCTCTCATTTAATAAAAATACAAATAAAACAAGCTTCTTCCTAATTTAAGAAGGGTAAAAATATATTTATCTTTTCTGTGGATCCTTGAACAATAACTTCTTTCCCAAAATTTTGTTAACAACATTGTTATAATTTATAAAATAAACAGCTTTAGAAAAAATGGGTTAACAATCACATGGTTTCTTGTGGGCTTGTTAGCAGTTAATTTTATGTTGGGCAAATCACTTATCTCACTGGGTCAAGATTTTTTCATCTCTAAAATGAAAATATTGACTAGAACAATTCTAAAGCCTTGTTCTCTGATTCCATGGTTAGTGCATTCCTACCCACCCTACTTTTTTTTCCTCTAATTTCAAACAAATGCCATGTCTTTTCATCATTTTGGCTGGCTCATGAAATTGAACAGAGCAAAACTAATAAGGAAGGGAGATACAATTTGAAATTAGACACCATTGTAGCTTTTGCTGTATCATCAGATGTACAAGATTAATGACAAATAGAGAAGTAGATCAGTAGATGCTCTCAAGACATTGATGCAGAAGCCCTAGGTCATAGTAACAGAATTTCTATTTGAATGTTTTCTCTAATACTGAGGAAAATGTATTATCCTTTCATTTCTAAGGAGCTTAAGAGGTTTGGTTAAGAAATGTCTAAAAAGGTGCTCTGCAAAGATGTATATTCTTGAAGTGCTAAATAAAGTTGTAAAGCGCCTTGTGGGTCCTTGAAATCAATACATTGGCTTGGATTTAGGGTTCGGGCCTTCCAGAGAGCACAGAGAAAATTGCTCTGAAGCATCAATGCTTCCACCTTACTGCAGGTTCTCACCATCTGTCACAGTGTATCACAGATTTCTCCTGAGTAGACTCCTTGCCTCGTCTCTCTTGTTACAGATCCATTTATCTCATTGATGATGCCAGTTATCTTTTCAAAATGCAGATCTGGTTATGTCATCTTCCTGATTGAAAACCTCTAATGACTTCCAGTTGCCTAGCTGATAGAGTCTAAACACCTAAGCCAGGTAAACAAGACCCTTATCTATCTTACCCAAACAGAGCTTTCCATCTTCCTCTTTATGCAGTTATTCACCCTGGTCCAGGACGTGCACCCTTCCGTTCACAGCCTTGAACAACTGGCTCATCTTCAAAAGCCAAGAGAAATATCATCTCTTCTATCAAGCTTTCCTTTTCTCAGGCACCTCCCTAATATGTGATTCATTCTCTCTCCCTCTCCCTCTCTGTCTCCCTCTCTCTTTCTCGCTCTCCCACCACCACCACCCCTCCCTGTGTCTTCCATATCTAGTGTGCTTCTGAGTCACCTTTTTTTTTTAAACCTGTTTTTAAAATATCTACCACTAAGCAAGGCGCATATAAGAATAAATAAAGTTAACTAAAGTTAACTCTGTAGGACACTAAAATGCAGCTGATACATGAGATTTGTTTTGTTGGCATGTGTTTTATGGAGGTCTCCTTTCACTTACGTACATACTGTAATATAAAACTTATGCCTTTTTCCAAATTCTAATAATATGCCTATGCATTGTGTTTCAGTAAAATGTAGTTTGCATTTCTCCATAGCTTTTGATATTATTTAAGTATTTTCAAATTATTCTTATGGTTTTTCAAAGCTTATGTATTTAATGTAACATTCATAATTGCTATGGGTATGTTGTTAAGATTTTAAATTGCCATTTTGAAGCCAAAACTGAGATTTCAGTGTGGAGATATATATATATATATATATATATATATATATATATATATATACACACACACACACACACACACGCACACACAAAGAAAAGTACCACCTTATATAAATTAATAATTTCTTTTAATTGCCTCGAATGTTTCAGTCTCGTGGATTTTTGAAGTAGTATGTAGCTTTGATGTTTTATTAATTATTTTCAAGGTGGCTTTCTTTCCAGAGCAAAGCATACATATTGATTTTGTATATGATGAAGACTGAAATTTCTATCTTGGCACTGATACTTCTTGCAATCAGATCTAGAAAAGGGTTTGATCGTTTTGAAGCAAGTCTCCAACAGTTAACTGTTGGCTGCCAAAGTTCAATTTAGATAAGTGAAGGGGAAGAGTTTAGAAATTTCACACATTAAATGTGTGATGGGAAAAACCCAATATAATGTATTAAAGATGCAGGCTTTGGAAGGAAAACATGGAGTATCGTAAGAATTGTGTGCCAGTCTCCAAAGGTTTTCAGTTAGGTTTGGTTCAGAAAAGCCCTTGAATGTGTTGGAAGCAGATCTTGGAAGGGGCTGTGTGGTGTGTCAGGGAAAGCACCAGAGAAAGTCTTGGTTACACAGAGTCTGTAAAATCGACTGTGGTAGCATGACAAAAATTGGTCTGTGTGGTTTGCCACTGCCAATCTTCATGATTGATACAGATTGTTGGAGCCATATCTATCATATGGTGCTCCATATTGATTGTTAAAATCTGCAAAAATGAATTATTTGGAGTGTATTTTTCCATATCGTTGGCTGATTTTTCCTGTACCAAAGAGTTTAAAAGCATTTGACCTTTGCTCTGAATTCTTACTTGTTCCCACGACTAGAAGGAAACGATACCAGCATCCTCTAATAATGATGCTGAAATCTAATTCTTAATGAATATGGTAAAGGCTGCACATTTGAAAAGTCATTGTATAAAGGTGCTCAGTAAGTTAGTTCTATGTTTAGGGATGGCTTAGCTATTTTATTTTTGAAATTGCCATCTAGACTTTAAGAGAACTAGAAGTCAAATGGCAAATGAATTCTTTTAGAAGAACTTTCCGTCTTACCAGCCATTACCCAAAAAAGCAAGAAATAGCTCTGGATTTTTTTCTTTTTGTAAAAGTGTTGGGATTGATCCTATTTATCTACAGAATTCAAATGCAACCAACATTTATAGGAAAATATGCCAGACTTTTGCGAATTGAAAAGATTGTGTGCATTTGCAAGAGGCAAATGACACAGGAGACTTTACTTTAAATCACCTATAATGTTAGGATCATTATAAAGTAAGCAGCCAGCATGCTGGATTGTACGGCTGGAAAGAACCCACATAAGAATGAAAACAGATGGTATTATCATTCTATCCCAAGCACTGTGTGGATTTTTTTGGTTAGAGTCTGATTAAGGTTTCAGAAATTATTAAGTGGATAGATAATAGAGAATAAGAAAATGAGAACACAGAGGGCTTGCCAAGTCTTTAATGCTCACTTAAACAAAACTGCCTGCAGGTTCAACAAACCCATTCCTGGGTTTTGTGGGTTTGCAAGGTCCTTCTCCAGAAAAGTTGTTTTGGGTGATGGTCACCATTTAATTAAAGGAATATCAAACTATATGTTTAGAAAGATAATAATAAGCCACCCAAACCCAGATGCTAGATGCCACACATGTTGGAGAAGGGCTATAAAAAAAAAGGCAAAAAAAACCCCACAAAAAAACCCTAAACACTCCCACACTCTAGAAGTTGGATTTAAATGAAACCATTGGGGGGAAAGGACCATTTCCGTTTTCCAGTTGCAGTAATCTTTCTCCCCACTTTCCTTACTGCCTCAATCCACATCTAATTATCAGCTATCTCCATATTTTCCTCTCCACTTGTTATCTTCATTTCTTTTGATTTGCTAAAGTATATCTGACATATATGTGAAAGGAAGTAATATCTTGCCTTTGTGTGCGGGCATTTGTGCATTCTGAGTATTTCCTTTGTACTGAATTGTACATTAGTGTAATTTTATTTTGGCCTCCTCGGCTCCTTTGAAAAATATTCACGAATTAAACAGTCTAGCAAAAGTCAAACAAACAAACAAATAAAACTCAAGCCATGAGAGCTTGTGATTTCTCTCAGTTTGATTTTAGCTGAGGAACATTCAAACTTTGAATTTGCTTATTTCAACCATTTTTTTTTTTCTTTCTTAATTGTGGTTTCCGCCATACCTTTTAAAGTATAATTTTCTTAATTAAAATAGTAAAAAAAAAAGTTTCTCAAATTCAGGTGGGCTGCTTTGGATTATGGCTCTCTCTCCTATGTATCTGTCTGCAGTTTTACAGCAACCACTTTTCAAATTAAAGCCTTTTTTCTCCCCCATTTCTTCTGCAGTACAGTGGACTCAGATCAGAGCCCTCTGATGTGAAAGGATGGGATTTGTAACTGACACTCTTGCCTGTCGAAAGAATAGTTCAACAACTGTATTTTTCATTTTCCATTTAAGTCTTACATGGTATAAAATAGGAAAACCTGGGGCGCCTGGGTGGCTCAGTCGGTTGAGCCTCCGACTTCGGCTCAGGTCACGATGTCGTGGTTCATGGGTTCAAGCCCTGCCATCGGGCTCTGTGCTGACAGCTCTGAGCCTGGAGCCTGCTTTTTATTCTGTGTCTCCCTCTCTCTCTCTCCGCCTCTCCCCTGCTCGCTCTCTGTCTCCCTCCCTGAAAAATAAACATTAAAAGTAAAAAGAAAAAAATAGGAAAACCTGTGAGATGCCAATGACTGTTAATGAAGTAAATGGTCTATCAACATGAAGGTAGCACCTTTATGTTTGGAGAATTAACAAAAGCAAAGCAATTGAAAGAGCAGAAACCAAATTTTCCACATGATGCAGTAGTCATAGTTAAGATTTCTGAGTAGGGCATAGAACTTTTGAGAGAGGTGTGATAATGCTTCAGATAAATGGTGAAAGCAAATTCAAAAGTGTGGTTTGAAAGGCTTTGAATTTTTTTTTTTTCACACGTACAAGTTTTGTTCATGTGAAAAAAAGCAGGACTTCTCAAACTGAATGTTGAGCTTTTTTTTTTTTTTTTTTTTTTGTATAGAAACAAACATTGAGCCTGACACCAGGTTTGTGTGGGAGTAAGGTAAATTCGGGCTAAATGACTGATGTACTGTTTGGGTATAAACATTAGATTCCATATTGCAACTGTCTGTCACTACTTTTGTCATTAATCAAATAGGTAGTGAAATGTACAGCAATGCTTAAGTGTATTTAATGTAGTTAGTTTTTATAATCACTGCTGGTAGTTATCCAGGTACAGGTGGTAGCTTTCTTTTTTTCCCTCCCTGATTTAAGATTGTGAGATCCTTTACTGTTTCTCTATAGAATTGGCATCTGAGTATACAGATTTGATTTGATCTACTAAACTTGGTGTCATTTGTGATCTAGTGGCAATGCAGGATTTAAAAATCATGGACCTTACTGAAGTGTTAGGAGAGGAGGAGATAAATTCATTTGACTCCTGTGTGTGGCCTGATGCTAAGTCAAGCACATCTATATTCCTATGTGGAAATATATGTGAATGTAGAAGTAAAAAGTAAATTGGAAAAAGAAAACAACAAAAAGGAATTAGTGTGGTTCCATTGAACTTAATGCTATACGCTGTCTATATTAAACTCTTTTTTTTTTCCATTCAGTTGGATTTGTTTAAAACAGCCTGTTAAAATTAATGGCACAGAAACATACATCAAGTAAAATCTTGTAATATCTGTGTAATATCTCATAATTTGGTTTGTGTTTGACCAAATGTTTTCATCATTACTCCAAGCTTGGTTTGGACCATCCAAGGTGTTTTCAAATTTTTCAGCTTTCTAATTAAAACAAGCTTCCGTTTTATCTAATA
This sequence comes from Leopardus geoffroyi, assembly GCF_018350155.1. Lineage (NCBI taxonomy): Eukaryota > Metazoa > Chordata > Mammalia > Carnivora > Felidae > Leopardus > Leopardus geoffroyi. The sequence goes on along the minus strand of NC_059341.1, from coordinate 57,906,499 downwards.
TGCTACAATGATTAAAATATCAATATAAGATAATGAGTTCTATTGTTTGCTAATGTCAGGATATCCACTCTACCAGGTAACTTCAAGTCCTATGGTGAAATTCTCTTAGAACAAATAGGTAAATGGTATAGCTTAGCAAATTGCTTAATTTGGCTGCTATTACCAAGAGCTTTAGATTTTCCTTTGGACTTTGACCGTAGAATGTGGCCACCCCCTGATAGGTCCTTCTACTCATCTTCATGGTACATCTCTATGACAGTAATGTACTTATTGCAAGGATGAGTAGATGTTCAGCAATCACATATACACAAGAGAAAATACAATCATAGAGGAAAATCCAAGTCTAGCTTTGTCTCTCCCTCAATTAGAAAAAATTCTGTCATGTTAACTTATCCTGCTATTTTCCTGGTCTGGAATACTTCCACTTGGAAGTTGGTTCTTTCTTTCTTTCTTTCTTTCTTTCTTTCTTTCTTTCTTTCTTTCTTTCTTTTTCTTTTTCTAACCCTATTCCCTTTTTAGGTTGAACTCCTCTCTCCTAAGTGTTCAAACAATCCTTCTATTTTTGTTCTTCCATTACTACTATCATTTATATACCAATATAACATATAAGTAGCTCCTGGACAACAGGACTGCACTAGAGATTGGTGACTATATAAAAATGTAAGACATTGTCTCTAGTCTCCAAATGTTATACTCTAAGTAGTAAGAGAAACCAGGTCCATAATACAGTTAAACAAAAATACAGATTATTCAGGTAGACTGCCAAAGGGGAGGAGATGGGGGATGGGCAAAATGGGGGAATATGGAGGAGTGGACTTCCAGTTGTGGAATGAATAAGTCATGGGGATGAAAGGTACAGCATAGGGGATGATTGTTACTGGCATCGTGTGGTGACAGGTGGTAACCACAGGTATGGGAAGCATAGCATAACATACAGAATTGTCAAACCATCTATGTCGCACACTTGAAACTAATGTAACATTGTGTGTCAACTATACTTCAGTTAAGAAAAAAGATAATAATAGCCAACATGTATATGGTGCTTATTCCGCGTGAGGCACAGTAATTGTGTTTTATTTATAGTGACTTAGTTTTTACCTCGCAAACTCTATCCTACTGATGAGGAAACCAAGTTGCACAGAAGTCGTGTTACTTGCCTATTGTTGAAAAGCAAATCCAAGCTTTGAACCAGGTAATCTGGCTCTCAGAGTTCAGGCTCTCACCCTGTTTTGCACTGCGTAAGGATTTTTTTTTTAAGTGTGTCGTAGTCTATATTGAGGATTTGGCAGTATCTGCCACCCCACATTAGGCTCTCATTGCTCCATCCCACACTACTGTGGGTACTCCCTTGCCCACACCCAGCTGTTCAGTCCCTGAATTCTAGAAGGATTATCTGCATTCCATAAATATTGATGGAATAGAATCTATTTGAATAATCTGTATGCTGAACATTGATAAAAACAAAGGTAAGCATATTTTGACCATGAAATATCAGTTATTCAGTGTCAGATATTCAGTAGAATGTAATTTCCAATGAACTAATTTTATTTTATCTTTTAAGTTAATTTTTAAATTTATTTTGAGAGAGAGATCGAGTGTATGAGTGGGGAAGGGGCAGAGAGAGAGAGAGAGAGAGAGAGAGAGAGAGAGAATACCAAGCAGGCTCTGCACTATCAGTGTGGAGCCCTATGTGGGGCTCAATCTCACAAACTGGAAGATCATGATCTGAGCCCAAACCAAGAGTCAGATGCTTAGCCAACTGAGCCACCCAGATGCGCCTCCAATGAACTTTTAAATTTTATTTATTTTGTTTTATTTTGTTTTAAATTAACATTTATTTTTGAGAGAGAGAGAGAGAATGTGAGCAGGACAGGAGTAGAGAGAGAGGGAGACACAGAATCTGAAGCAGGCTCCAGGCTCTGAGCTGTTAGCACAGAGTCCAACGTGGGGCTTGAACTTACAAACTGTGAGATCATGACCTGAGCCGAAGTGTGATGCTCATCTGACTGAGCCACCCAGGAGCCCTGAACTAATTTTATTTTAAATTTCACAGGTTTAAGATTAAAGGTTGCTTTTAATTTTCCATGCTAATGTCATTTTAGTTGCCTCACTCTTTAAAAGTTATGGTGAAGGGATCAGTTAGTTTTAAAAGATGAAATTTATAGATTATTGAAAAAAGAGCACTTGTTAGACCACTAAAATTTCATCACAAATTTATTAAGAAATCATCTGATAGACATTTCCCTTTTTTTCTATGCTTCTTTATTCTTTTGTGTATTACCTATCAAATAGCCAAAAGCTGGGAACAAGAGTAGGGAAACAATAAATAAATAAAAGTTTTCTATTCTTTCTACCTGGTTTTGTACAATTGCTTAAATTCGTTTTATATTATTTTTTTTATTTCCTTTTAGAAGATATTGGAAGTGCGTACTTGCTAGGTAAAAGGCCTAAATTTGAATCATTATTGAAAAATTCTGGTGTCTAATACAAATGTTCATTTGAAAATGATAGACGGTCGTTCAGGGACCCTGAAGTGTTTTCATGGATTCTCATGCCTGGTTGGCAGTTTTGTTGAAAGTGGCCGTAAATCAGGAAAGAGAGCTGAAAATACATTTTATGTCATCTTTAAAACAACTGTAAGTTATTGTCCCAGAAAATGAAGATGCCATTTTTAAAGAAGGTAGCAGGATAAGGTATTGATATGGGTAGAAAAAACGTTTCCAGAAAAGTATCACCAGTAGTTACTGATATTAATTATAGCATAAAATGGGAGTGGTATGAAAGAATAAGGATTAAAATCAAGATTGTACATGGAGTCTGAAATTTAAATTTATAGAACCTGATGCTTTTGATTTTTTTAATTTACTTTTAACTTTTTGGTGGTGGTTCTTTTACAAGATGTTTGTTGATGAGCAAATTGAATTTGAGCTCATATGCTATAGAAACCAGGTGAACTCACATTCTCCAAACGCATCTGTTGTTTGCTCCTTCCAGAATAAATATTACAATTCTTGATGAACAACAGCTGGAAGGCTTGAATGTGGTTGCATTCCTCATGGGTTCACAGGATGAAATCACTTGTGCACCATTGACAATTTTAAATGGAGAACAAAAATGTATTCCATCATAAGATGTCAGGAAAAAAGTATTTTTGTAAAAATGTATTTTCTATTTTTAATCTTCTGTGAGGTATACATTTTAGGACACTGAATGAGTTGGAAGATGTATGTTGTGGCCTGACATTCTCTCTGACTTATATTTAGTTATTTTTTTGAGTTTTTTAAAACTTTATTTATTATGAGAGAGAGGGAGACAGAGAGAGAGAGAGAGAGGGAGAAAAGCATGAGTGGGGGAGGGGCAGAGAGGGAAGAGAGAGTGAGAATTCCAAGCAGGCTCAGCACTGTCAACACCAAGCCCAACACGGGGCTCAAACCCACCAACTGAGATCATGACCTGAGCCGAGGTCAGATGCTTAACTGACTGGGCCACCCAGGCACCCCTACTTGTTTCTTTAATTATCTTTAAGAAAGTAATATGTACTAAGCGCCAAAGTCCAGTTGCAATACATTGAAAATGGAAGCAATTGGGTCATTATACTGCTAACTAATATTTTTACATGTATCTTGTTTTTTAAATTTTTTTTAATGTTTATTTTTGAGACAGAGAGAGACAGAGCATGAACGAGCATGAACGGGGGAGGGTCAGAGAGAGGGAGACACAGAATCTGAAACAGGCTCCAGGCTCTGAGCTGTCAGCACAGAGCCCGACGCGGGGCTCGAGCTCACGGACCGCGAGATCACGACCTGAGCCGAAGTCGGCCGCTTAACCGACTGAGCCACCCAGGCACCCCTACATGTATCTTTTATGGCATGTCAGCCAGTTCATTAATGTTTTAACTTATTTTACTGTTTTGGGTGAGGAGTAACTTTTCTCTGTCAGTGTTTCATGGACAAGTTGGTAAAATGGTACTAATGGACAGAATCCTGGACTGGAGGTGAGTGGCTGTGGCCACACTGGAGATTTGTGGCCATGGGCATAGACTGTCATCTCCCTGTTCACACTGCCTCTTGTATAAAATGAGGGGTTTGGACTGGATGATTTCTCTTCTCAAGTCTGTGAGCCTATGATAACTTCTAAACCAGTCTTGAATTCCTTTATATTTGCTGCCGACACTGATCTCTTCCCTTCTTGACTTTCCCTGAGGGTATTATCAGTTCTATAAATTGTGGTGGTTGATTATGTTTAATGATATACTTTATCATGCAGTCTTTTATAGGGCTGTTTTTTCGTTTGTTTTTCAGGAGCACATGTTTAATAATATTCACTGTCTCATAATGTTAATTCTCCTCTTGATGATGAAATATCTAAGCATCTCGAGGAAAGTAACCTTGTTCTATATTGCTTCTTTTTTCTGGTTTTCCTTGTAGCACATTACAGAATAATTGCCACAGCTATTTGAAGTGTTGATAAACTTAACAAATTCAGTTACTAACTTATTTAAAACCCATGCAGTGTGTTTGGTTCAGAACCATAGAAATAGAACAAAGCTAACACTGGAATGGGGCTCAAGAAACCTGATTTCCAGCCCAGATCAACATTATTTGACTATGTGCTCTGCTCTTGAACAGATCATTTGGTGCTTCAGTTGACTCATGTCGAAAACGAGGGAAAGAGACCAACATTCTCTAACTTTTAATTTCTGTAATTTTTTTTCTCCCTGTAAATGCCATCATGGAAGTGATGAACAACTTTGCTTAGCATTTTCAAAACATAGCCTACTTTTTATCAAGCATTTTTATTCATCATTTAATTCGGTGATTCAACATATATTTATTGAGCACTTATTATGAACCAAGAACTGTGAGTCAGAAAGTACAAGAATTGAATCCACTTAATATTTAAACATGGGGAAATACTTTCACCTTTTTGCTACATGTGCAAACGGATATGGCAATATCTGCTTTACAGGGTTGCTAGGAGGATTAAATGAGGCAATGCTATCAAACATTTAGCTCAGTACCTGCTAGACAGAATGGGATTAATATTATTATTAACACTATTATTATGTAGCACATTAAAATTTTAAACCATTAATTGGGGATCATATTTAATGGTCTATACAGTATAAATATAGCCTGAGTGATTATTTGGGTGTAGTAAATTCAGATTTTTCAAGTGCAGTTTTATGTTGAACAAGTGACTTATCCTCTCTCTTAGAAACTTAGGATACAAATACCTGTCTCTTCTTGTGGTCAGGATTAAAAGGGTTTAAAGTGAGATAATGTACAGAAAATTTGCAGCATAACCTTTGCCATATAAGACTCAAACATGTCTGTTTCTGGAAAACCAACCTAGTTTTGTTCCAGGCAAAATTAATCTATGGAGGTCACCTCTGGTGGGGAATTAACCGTTGTGAAGGGGCATGAATAAACCATTTGGGGTGACAAAAATAGGCTATATCTTATTTCTTGTAATGTTTATTATTGAGACAGACAGAGAGAGAGAGAGAGAATATGAATGAATGAATGAGCATGAGCAGGGGAGGAGCAGAGAAAGAGGGAGACACAGAATCCGAAGCAGACTCCAGTTTCTGAGCTGGCAGCACAGAGCCCGACGTGGGGCTCGAACTCAAGAACCTTGAGATCATGACCTGAGCCAAGTCGGATGCTTCAACAACTGAGCCACTCAGGAGCCCCTGAAATATGCTGCATCTTAATCTGGGTGATTACACAGATAGATACATAGCTCAAAAAATTCTTTGAGCTGTACAATTAAGATTATTCATTTTATTGAATAAATTTTTCCTAAAAAATGTTTGTTTTCTTCCCTAAACATAAATACCATATTACATTTTATAACCAGAAGAAATATCAGTGAATAATAATAATTTTCTAGTGCCATAGCTAAAATACTACTCCAATATATTTTTCTCAACAGTACATAAAAGTGACAGAGGACACCATGATCCCATGAACCTTCTGATGTCAGAAAGCAGTTGGAGGAACACTCAGTGGTTCTACATATTTCACCACCCAATTGTTTCAATTTGGCACACCATATTTTAGGATATTTATTGCCTGCCTAGTTCTTGAATCTACTCTTTTCCCTGGCGCACACAAAACCATACGTCATGGAGTATTATTTTTACGAGGATCTGGTCAAAAGGACCTGATCAGTACTATTGCCACTTTTTCATGTATTTTTCTGAGATGAAGAATAGCTTATGATTTACTTCAATCAAGCTTTATTTAGGATCGGGTCTGTAGGAAGGGGTGGAAATGGTGGGGGAGGGAGCGGAAGGGACAGCATAAATATATACATACAGTGTGTGAAAATAAAGAAAGGCATCTTTTGTTACAGCTGGTTGCAAGAGAAGTTTCTGCTTGCACTGCTGAAGATAGTATGAGATTAGCGGAGTTGTAGCAAAGTCAGGACAAAGACTCGCTGTGTGAGAGGGATCAGCGTGTTTGCTCAGTGGAGCTTTCTCTCCAGTTGTTGACAGATTTAACTGGTGTAATCTTAGGCCTGGCTAGCTCCTCCCCATGAGTGTCAAGAGGCAATCCATGCAGTAGTAAATGGCCATGTGGAGTATACCATGAATTCCCTATTTGTGTAGTAGCTGTAGTTTAGGGTGGGGATTTAATATTGAATGGACTCCAGATTGTCTAAATTGCAATCACAGTGTTTATTTAAATAGCCTATGGGGACCATTAAAGCATTTTAACTTTTGCTCCTATGTTTCTCATGTTATGAAATCTTGAAGCACATCGGGGAGAAAAGAAAAATCCAGCCTTGTAAAAAAGCATATGATGCTAAAAGTTCTCCCTGCTGCCAAAAATGCTTCAAGAGTTTTAGTTCTCTGAACTAACATGTGATATGGTGGATGGGATCCTGCTGTGGTCCCTAACTAGGGGATTTTCCTTGTGCAGATACACTAATCTGCCCCAGCATAATCCAGGGGATTCTTTCCCATACTGGTTCCCCACTTGCAGTTTTGAAGTCTATTCTGCTCACAATCATGTTCATAATGCTATAGCTTTAAAACTACATAAAACTCTGTGTTAGTAACACAAGTGCTATAAAATTATTAAACTTTTAATTTTACATACAAAAAAAACCCCTATTTCATTTACTTTACTGGCAGAGCCAGGGTGATGGTGAAACTTGACTTTGGTGAGGAAGGCCATGAACTTGAGGTGTAGAACAAACAAGTACATCTATTTCTAAGGCAGATCTTCTGAATAGAAAGCATGACTTCAGTTTCATGCTCTGATTTAATACAATAAAATTAAAAACATTTCACAAATAAATTTCTGCAGTTGATTCCCTTCTCCAGGAAGAGTTGCTTTCCTACATTCTTACTTACTTACTTATTGAAAGGTTCTAAGTCTAGAATAGCATTTGACAATGTAAAAGATTTTCTGATTATGGGAGCAGCATGGCCCCAGAGATCTTTCTGAATTGCTGAATTCAATGTTCAATTTTCTTTCTTTCTTTCTTTCTTTCTTTCTTTCTTTCTTTCTTTCTTTCTTTCTTTCTTTCTTTCTTTCTTTCTTCTCTTCTCTTCCTTCCTTCCTTCCTTCCTTCCTTCCTTCCTTCCTTCCTTCCTTCCTTCCTTCCTTCCTTCTTTAAATTCCTACACGTTTCTACGGCTGTTCTAACTGCTTTGGGCTATATTAAAATGCGTTCCTGTTCCTGGCTCCAACTCTGACATTGTGTGCCTCATCAGAGTAGTTCAGGGCACTTCCAGGGTCCTCTCAACTGGCCCTTCTGCATCTTTCTGCCCTGTGTGTATAGTGATAGTAACAATACTTCTCCATCTCAGAAATAAACTGGGGGCGAATGTGCTAATGTATATAAATAGCCTTGGCCTTTCTTGAAATGAAGACATTGTGAGAGATGTTTTAATGAGAACATGAGAAAAATCAGCAATAGCAGATCTTAAATAACCTCTGTCTGCAGCTGGGAAGTGGCCATTTAACTTGACTCAGACCATACATCACTGAAGGTCCTTTCCATCATAAGTTTTCTGTTTATTATAAGTTTTTTATTTATTATCGTGATGTATATTATAGAGCTAATTGCTTCCAAATGCGTCATGATGTAGGAGTGTATTTTTTCCTAAAATGGTTTATTTTGCTTTTTATTTTGTGTTAGAATCAAAGTTTCAGATTTCTTTCGATTCAGTGTTCCAAATGCTTGGAACAATATCTGAAGCATTTCCCACTATTCTGTTGCATCCTTGCCCCTCATCTCTAATTCTTTTTCTAGGACAGACTGTTGACTAAAATCCATAAATTTTACAGAAACCCAATTTAATTTGCTGATTTTCTGATCACTGTTAATGTGTTTTTTTTTTTTTAAGAATTCATCTATTGCTTATTTTCACTTTTAGTTTCACCTTCTTGCTTTTCAACCACTTTCTCTCATCCGCAGATTTCTTTCTCTTTCCTGACTGTGTAACTAGTGTCAACTATCCAAAGAATATGTAACTTGTAGTGATGGAAATAATATGTACAGTCCACAAAACTGATCATCAAACCCAGAATAACAAGGAGTTGACCATATGTCTTCTACTATTTAATAGGGAGTGACAGAGTCTATGTGGCTAATTAGAAGAATCTCTGTTTGTTTTAAGAATTATACTAGTAATAATATCTGTCTTCTTTTTATGTGACATCCACCTAGCTTCTAGGAATAGTCTTTTTAGGGGCTACCACCCTCCAAAAAAGATATTTTAACTTAATATATTATTGAAAGGCACTGCAGTTTGGGACTGAAGGGGAATCTGTATGGCAATTATTTTGTTTTTCTGGGGCAAACCCTTGGTACTAATGCTGTTCATGGTTGTTTTGACCGTATTACATTTTGCTGAGCCCCAGGACTGCTTTTGGAAGGTTTAGAAGTATCCAGGGAGGCGCCTGCCACTTTGATTATTCATACCCAGCTCTTTATTTTTATTTGAGACATAAAATAAAAACACACCCTGGCTTCTGCTCAGCCTCAACTGGCGTTGATTTTAAAAACAAACCCCAAACTGACCAAATGGCAGCCGTGCAAGCTTTTCTGTGAGTGAGTCCTCTCTCGTGTCAATCAGAGTTCATTTATGGAAGCATTAAATTCTGGTGCTGGCCAGGCCACCTTTAGACAAATTAAAATGGGTTGGGATTTGGTAGGCTTGGAACAGAGGACTGAAAGGAAAACCAGGGTGATGTTATGACTCAGAAAAGTGACTCTTTTCCTTCTGAATCAGAATTGAACCACTGGTAGAATTAGCTCTCTCAGGAAGATGGCAACTTTTAGGTGAAAGGTTAAGTGGAACCTCTGACCATCTGTGTTTGTCCCCCTGTTGGTTAAGCTCTGTGCCAGTTTGAATAATTACTTACTCTCCACCTTTTTTCCCATTGCTTATTTGCAAAGAGGAGTAACATTTTCCTTCTTGTGCCTCTTGAAACATTTTTAAGACTGACTGTGAACTTTTAACCACTGATAAATTTTATGCCAGAGGTGGCTTTATTTCATTAATGTGTTAACTAATTTCTGCAGAAAGTACCACTCTGCCTTTCTGATAAACATTGGGAAATATATCTCTAGATATTTACTCTCTGGAATTTCCTGCTTATTCTATTTATGTACAAACATCAATTCTAGTTTTCACACCTTTTTGTTCATTCTTAATAGTTCTATCTATATGCCTCCAAAAAGGATTTTTCCAAGGATTCATTCTTTCAGCAAACACTTACTGAGCATCTATTTTATCTTTCTTACTCTGCTTTTATCAGAAGCTTTTGAAGAATATTTTCATTTCTATTATTAATTGATTTCTATTTCATGCTATCTGAAAGTTCAGGATTTTATTAAATCTTCAAAATATCTGCATGAGTTAAGTTGTGTGTTTTAGTATTGATACCTGTTAGTTCTGCATCAAGAACAAATTTTAACATCTTTGTACATTTATCAGCCCCCCTTTTCTACTAGTATCAGGAAAAGATTTATATTTTTTTGTCAAATTTATATGGTTCATTCATTGAAGAATTATAGCCATTTTAATGACAAGAGCGTTTACTCATTCTGTATTCATTTAACGTGCAATTTATTGAGTCATACTATTTGTCATCAGACTATAAGTTCCTTAAGGCATTAAAGTAATTTTTAAAGGTTTATTTATTTTTGAGAGACAGAGAGAGACAGAGCATGAGTGGAGGAGGGGCAGAGAGAGGGAGACACAGAATCTGAAGCAGGTTCCAGGCTCCAAGCTGTCAGCACAGAGCCTGAAGCAAGGCTCGAACTCACCAACCGCGAGATCATGACCTGAGCCAAAGTTGGACACTTAACTGACTGAGCCACCCAGGAGCCCTGGCATTGAAGTATTTTTTGAATGGAACAATAAAAGAATACATGAATTGTTAAGCATTGTTGTTTCTCAAGAATAAGCCTCCTTTGGAGCACCTGGGTGGCTCAGACATTAAGAATCTGACTCTTGATTTTGGCTCAGGTCATGATTTGCTAGTTTGTGAGATCAAGCCCTGCATCCGGTTCTGCACTGGCAGAGGGGAACCTACTTGGGATGCTTTCTCTCCCTCTCTCTCCATGTCACCCCCCCAACAAAACAAACAAACAAACAAAAGAATAAAGCTCCTTATAATGAAGTTGTTTATGTCCTAATCCTACTCCAAATTCATTCAGGATTCAGGTGTTTTCATAATGGTGGATGCTGAAACTTTCTTTGTGTCTTTTGCAGAGCAGAGCCAGATAAGGTAAGGATTAGTGCTTGCTGGAAGCCAAGGGCCTGGGTATGATGTAAGGAAATAGGAAGATTGACAGTGGTCATTGTGGAGAACTGGCAATTAAAATCATGGACTTTAGCAGTGAACCTACTTAGTGATTATTCATTTTAGAGGTATCTAAGCCCCAAACTTTACCTTGCTTACTTATATATTCTTAAAGCCATCCCCGTGTTCCCTAGGGGTAATCAGAGCTAAATAACATCCCTTTGGAAACTGAACTTGTGCTCTTGATTAGCAAAAGCATCACTGTCAAGAGACTTTCAGATGGCTCTCTTACTGTCTTTTTAACACCATTCCTGATGCCTGCCACTAGTTAGTTACCCTTCCCTCATCTTTGAGAGACTGGAGGGCACAGACTGATTAGGCAAGATCTGGAGTCCCAGGGACAGTGGCTAGTAAGATCAGGCTCTTGAACTTAATATTTCTGCCAGCCAATGGTTCTTTTAAAATTCCTGGACCAAATTCCAATGTGGGGTGTGGGAAGGTTACCCACATACAACACCAAACAATTTTCAGAGGTTGGTGTCCAAGAATTCAACTCAATCATGGCACTACTTGGAGATAGCATCAGGTTCCATAGGTTAAAGGTTCAGCTTTATGAGACTGCCCCTGCCTCCTGGCTTCAGATGAGAGTCACAAGCTTTAAATTGTTACCTGTGCTTCTGACCAACAGGCTACAGATTAGAGGTTCCAGTGACCCCCTCCTTAGTTTAAATTAATTTGTTAGATGGGCTCACAGAACTCAGGGAAACTTTTACCAGTTTACTGAAGGATAAAAAGGATACAAATCAATAGCCAGATGAAGAAGTACATAGGGCAAGTTCCTGAGCAAAGGAGCTTTTGTCTCCCTGGAGCTTAGGGTCTCGCTCAGTGACACATGGAAGTGTTCTGGTTCCCCAAGTATGGAAGTTCTCTGAAAAAAGCAAAGGACCAAAAACTATCCTCTTGAGTTTTTATGGAGGCTTCATCACATAGTCATGATTAACCAAGTCACTGGCCATTGGCAATTGATTCAACCTCTAACCTCTCTGCACTCCCTGGAGGTCAAGGGGTAAGGCTGAAAGTTCCACCTCTAATCACATATTTGGTCCTTGGCAACCAGCCCCTCCTTTAGGTGAGGTCCCAAAGTCATCTCATTAACATACCAAAAGACAACCTTTATCATTCTTATCACTTAGGAAATTCCAAGAGTTCTAAGGGTTCTGTGCCAGAAATGGGGACGAAGACCAATTTTTTATTATAAATCACAATATCACAATAGTCATTCTTTTCATAACAGCAGGACAATCTGACCATTACACACCCTCAGATCCGAAAACTATTTCACACTTTTGCCCCTTTAGTGTAAAGTGTCATTCTTCCTCAGGAAAGCTTTTATACGCTATGCAACTGGGTTTAATTTTGGAATAAAAGCATCTGGAAATTGAGGATAATTGCTTTCCAGTTTGCATTTTTAACCTCAGTTAAAAAATTAGTATCTTGAGGGATATACATGAAATCTCTTTAGCTGATAGCCTGCATTTGTGCCCTGTGTTTCTCCTTTCTTCTGATAAAGAGAACCTGGGCCATAAACTCTGTCATATGAACCCATCCTTATGTACTAGTGGGCAGATTTTAAGCCAACAATTCTTCTGAGACATGCATTTTACTTATGCGTATTTATTGTTCTGGTGGGTAACTATTTACTGAGCACCTACTAGGTGCCAGGCCCTTTTTAGTGCCAGTATACAAGGAACAAAGTGATGTTTCACCACCATATAGAGCACAGTCTCATAGACACAGACAACCACCAAATAGATGTTTAAAAAAATTAAATTTATTATGGGCCAACTTTATTTAAAAATTATAGTGTCTTGGGGTGCCTGGGTGGCTCAGTTGGTTAAGTGTTCGACTTTGGCTCAGGTCATGTTCTCATGGTTCTCATGTTCTCATGATCATGTTCTCATGGTCCCTGCATCGGACTCTGTGCTGACAGCCCAGAGCCTGGAGCCTGCTTTGGATTCTGTGTCTCCCTCTCTCTCTGCCCCTCCCTGCTCACACTCTGTCTCTCTCTCAAAAATAAATAAGCATTCATTTTTTTTTTAATTAGAGTGTCTTACATTTATGTAGTAGTATAAAATGTTTTAAAACCATTTCTCATTTATAATATTATATTTCATGTATTTTAGAGCAGTTTGTAAACTTTAAAAAGTTGGGTTTATACAATATATGAATTAAGAGCACATGCCCTTTCTAAGTGAACTGATCTTGTGCCATAGCTACTGGATGTCCAAAGATAAATTTAATACCTACTATAGCAGTGTCCATAAGAGCTATCTTGGGTACTTGATGCATTCATTGCATTATAGCCTCTTGGATGAGTTTTGGGAACCTCCATTTTTAACAGGCAAACTAGACAATCTAATGTTGGCTATGGGAGGACCACGCTTTGAAGAATACCATACCTATTAGGCAGTTTATTAGAAGGGACCTCGAAGCCCATTCTAAGAATTGAACACACATGTCTTATAGATGCCTGCAATTCAACAAATGACACTGATGGTTCATTTGATTTGTTTTTTAGGCCATAAAAACTGTAAGATGAATGAATATGTTATGGGCCCTGAGCTTAAGGATTCTTCAGTTTATTAATACCATAGAACTCTCTGCCATTTTATACCTAGCTGTCATGCTATATCGTGTGGCATTTTCCATTTATATGCTACTTTGTATCCATTTACATAGTACTTTCTATAACTTACTAAATTGCCTCATTGACCCCACATATATGAGTTTCTTTTTTGTAACATATAGTTGTCATTACAGACGAAAACAGAGGCTCAGAGAAAACTGTTAAGGAGGCCAAATTCATAGGGCAAATATGTGTCAGAGCTAGATCCTCTAATTCCAAATCCAGAGTTGTTTCTATTTGATCACATTTATGTGCCTTATTAACATTAATTCAAAAGTTAGAGGATTTCTTTCACCTACCACAGGTATATTATAATATCAGAAATTCCTCAATCTGGATAAAAGTTGTAATGTACCATGTTCCCAGCCATTGAAAAATGAAATCATTCAGCATCCTTAAGTAAAACCAGATGCCTCCATTGAGAATCGCAAGGATCTCTCGTAATAGGATTACTTGTACATTCCAGAAAGTTATGACAAATGACAAATGAACTAATACTAGGAAATAGCATATAGACGTGTTGGGAAGGAGCCAATCTGTGACCACCTCCACTCTAAATATTTCTTGCATTAGAGACTCTTCTTAGTGGAGGTAGTGCCATTACTAGGGCTTATTCTTTGATTTACTGTGTCTATTATCTGTTCATTCATTTGTTCATTCATTCATTCTTTCATTCATTCATTCAATAAACATTTCCTGAGTACTCATATATACCAGAACAGGACTAGTCACTAGTTATAAAATTATGAATAAGACATGTTCTTCCCCAAATATGAAGCAAACTATATGTAATTACCACAGAGATGTGAATAAGGGCCTATTCTGTGATTTCTCAACTCTTGACAGTTACCAGTGGAAATATTGGTTGGAGAAGTGAGTGTGTGGGTGAATTCTTCAGAAAGAGTTGAAATTTGTTATAGCTACACATCTGGCAGTACTTAAGAATTATGAATGATTTCATGTTTCCATGGACACATGGTATGTTATAACACATTATGTAATATGCTGGTTGATAAAGCACTTTATAATAGTATAATTTTGTGCCTTTCTTCCCTCATTCTAAAATTACTCCATACACATTGTCACAATATTGTCCCTAGATTTATTGTTAGGATGTTTTTATTATCAATAATAGCAGTGGTAACAATAGTCTATCATTGAAGAAAATGAGACACAAAATAACTTGCCCAGGGCCACCCCACAAAAAATTGGCAGTATCCCATGGCATAATTCTCTGTTCAGTTTCTAAGCTTCAAAACTTCTTTGAAGGAATTGCTAGACTGGGTATTTTGTTCATTTAGTTGCATATAACATAGTGTGATGCTTCATATAAGCACAGAATTTTCCAGGGGTGGCCCACTGGCAAGCTTGAACTTTTCAGGGCCATGTCTTTAGAGTGCTGTCAGGAGGCCCCACCCTTCTGCTGCCCACCGCTTTTTCCATAGTTGAAGAACTGGTCTATAATCATGGTATGAGTCTTGGTTGGCTTGATTTTAAGACTCGGTAATACATTCCTTCATCAGTCTCTGTCACACAGGAACGTTTAGAGCTACCGATAGTTGACCAGTAGTCCACTTAGTTTCTTTTTGGCGAATATCTGCATTTTTCTTACAGAGCATTCTCTAATGTAAACCCACAAACTTAACATTGTTAAAGACCAACTTAGCTGAAACCAGAAAGATAAGTCAGAGGTAAGGTGAAAATCTTTTCAGACTTGATTCCAGTCAATGCTTATTAGCTCTGCAATAGAGGGCACAGGAAAAAAAGAATAACGTTTGAAGTCAGAGGAGAATTATCTTTGCTTAGACGGGTCATGTCAGATTCATGTCCCTTTCTTGCTGTTGTTGTACATCCATTTGCCAACTACTCTGTCAGGATGCGAGTTGACTTCTTGGGCTTAGGAACCTACAGTGTGTGACTCCCTTGCTAATATGATGATTGATGACAATTAGTTGATTCAGCTATTTTAATATTGCTTTGTTTCTTGAATATATCTTCTTTTCTATGTTTTTTTTTCCTCTCCCAAATCACTATATTAAAAAAGAACAAAACTCCCGTTCGAATACAGCAATTATTTGAAACCATTTTCAACAGAGCAAGAGAATACTTTGTATAGTAATGACTGGCAAAGCCGTGTTTTAATGTTTTTGTGATTGACGCAGTGGTACACAACAGTTCCTGTGGAACCATTCTTGCTTCTCACGTTATAAGGCCTGTTCAAAGAAGGAAGCAGAAGAAAGTTTCTTTTCTGTGAAATTGATGCAATGGGTATATGGCAAACATATAAACCTTAAGTGACTCAGTTATTACCAGAGATGTAATTACTGACCTTAGACTTTTGGATGACATGGAAGAACATTTTCAGAACCAGATTGCTTAGTTTTTTGCAAGACCTTATGTTTAGAGCCTTGAGCCTTGTACAAAAGTTATCAATGACACTATAGTAGTAGCAAAATAAAGTGGGCCTTGGTTTTTATAAAATGTTATTTCCATCTGGATAATCATTTGGATATATGATTGAATATTTTGACTATAAAGTGGGCACATGGTAATAATTGCTTCCGGATCCTTTGGAGACACAGTGAGACTAACTAGAAATGCACACATTGGCTGGGAAGCAAAAAAAGCTGACTTTTGATGTTTCCTTCTTTTCTTGCTTTTCTTTCTTTCTTTCTTTCTTTCTTTCTTTCTTTCTTTCTTTCTTTCTTTCTTGTTTAATTTACATCCAAGTTAGTTAGCAGATGGTGCATTAATGATTTCAGGAGTAGATTCCTTAATGCCCCTTATGCATTTAGACCATCCCCCCACACACAACCCCTCCAGCAACCCTGTTTTGTTCTCTATATTTAAGAGTCTTTTATGTTTTGTCCCCCTCCCTGTTTTTATATTCTTTTTGCTTCCCTTCCCTTCCCTTATGTTCAACTGTTTTGTATCTTAAATTCCTCATATGAGTGAATTCATATGATATTTGTCTTTCCCTGACTGACTAATTTTGTTTGGCATAATACCCTCTAGTTCCATCCATGTAGTTGCATATGGCAAGATTTCATTCTTTTTGATTGCTGAGTAATACTCCGTTGTGTGTATATATGTATATGGTGTGGTATATATGTGGTATATATGTTTGTGTGTGTATATACACATATACATCTTCTTTATCCATTCATCCATCGATGGACATTTGGGCTCTTTCCATAATTTGGCTATTGTCAGTAGTGCTGCTATAAACATTGGGGTGCATGTGCCCCTTCAAAACAGCACACCTAGATCTCTTGGGTAAATACCTAGTAGTGCAATTGCTGGGTTTTAGGGTAGTTGTATTTATAATTTTTTGAGGAACCTCCATACTGTTTTCCAGAGTGGCTGCACCGATTTGCATTCCCACCAGCAGTGCAAAAGAGATCCTCTTTCTCCACCAACATCTGTTGTTGCCTGAGTTAATGTTAGCCATTCTGACAGATGTGAGGTGGTATCTCATTGTGGCTTCGATTTGTATTTCTCTGATGATGAGTGACATTGAGCATTTTGGTGTTTCTTCTTAATACTTAGGGCTTCTTAAACCTTGTCTCTCTTCTTTGACTATGCCTGGTATAGGGAAACTAAACCATGGCAATTTCTTTTCTCTTAGTCCTGGTTTTCATTCAAGATCCATAATTTTGGGGGAAACCTGACAACAGTTTCCTAAAACACCTAAAATAACAAGGGAAATAGCTAACATTTGTGGAGCACTTACTAATTCTAGGTATTATCTTAAGTTCTTCGTATACATTATCTCTCTAAAGTGATTTATTAGACTGAACCCCTTTGGTTATAAATGACAGAAACCCAGTTAAAATATGCTTGAACATAAAGTGGAGGGAGTATTGTTGATTCATATAAATAAAAATTTCAACATCTCCTTAGCTTTAGGCATGACCATCCCAGGGCGGTTTTTCTCTCCTCTCATGTTTTTTTGCCTTTCCCTGTGTTGGCTTCATTTCTTTTTTTTTTTTTTTTTAAATATGTTTTTTAATGTTTTTATTTATTTTTGAGAGAGACAGAGACAGAACGTGAGTGGGTTGGGGCAGAGAGAGAGGGAGACACAGAATCCAAAGCAGGCTCCAGGCTCTGAGCTGTCAGCACAGAGCCCGACGCAGAGCTCGAACTCACAAGCTGTGAGATCATGACCTGAGCCAAAGTCAGACGCTCGACCGACTGAGCCACCCAGGCACCCCTGTGTTGGCTTCATTTCTAGGCAGTCTTTGTACATATGATCTCTGCTTACGCAGCTTCAATCTTTTGTCCTAAAATTCTATTTATTTTATCAATGTTTATTTATCTTTCTGAGAGAGAGAGAGAGAGAGAGAGAGAGAGAGAGAGGGAAAGAGGGAAAGAGAGAGAGAGAATGCCAGTGCATGAGCAGGGGAGGGGAGGGGCAGAGAAAGAGGGAGAAAGAGAATCCCAAGCAGTGTCTGTGCTGTCAGTGCAGAGCCCAATGTGGGGCTTGAACTCATGAACCATGAGATCATGACCTCAGCCAAAATCAAGAGTCTGATACTCAACTGGCTGAGCCTTCCAGGTGCCCCTATCCTAAAGTTTTAAAGTTATGTCTTCTTTCTCCATAGTTCTATCACAAGTCCCATATAGGCCACCTATTGGTTTGGCTTGTTTGTTGGGTTATCCCTGAACCCACCCTTGTGGCCAAGAAGATAAAGGGCTTTTTGTCCAGGACATGGTCATATGCTTGTGTCTTGTTTGAGAATTTTCCTCCTTCCTCTAGGAAAAGATGAGTTGCTTATTAGAAGACAAGATGCCAGGCAGGCCAAAACAACTGATATCCATGTCAACAAGTATTGTTTTCTTTTTTCTTTTCTTTTCTTTTCTTTTCTTTTCTTTTCTTTTCTTTTCTTTTCTTTTCTTTTCTTTTCTCTCTTTTCGTTTTTCTTTTCTTGTCTTTTCTTTTCTCTTTTCTTTTCTTTTCTTTTCTTTTCTTTTCTTTTCTTTTCTTTTCTTTTCTTCTTTTTTCCCCCTATTTTACAAACAAGAACTTTACCTAAGCTCACATAGCAGAAGGGAACTGTAACCCCATCTGCCTAATTCTGAAGCCTATGTGCCTACAAGAGAGGTAGCAAAGTTGAGAGTATAAGACTTGAGTCAGAATGTCTAGGTATGGTTTCTGACTATGTGACTTAAGGCCTAGCTCTGTTGCCTTGAGGAAGTATGTAATATCTTCAAGCTTTGGTTTTATTATCCATAAAATAAAAGTATTAATTGTATCTACTTCCTAGGGAAATTGTGAACATTAGATGATGATGACATAAATCTATAGACTTCTTTCTTTGTATGGTTCCTAGCATATACCATTATTACGGTGTTTTTGTTGTTTGTTTTGTTTTGTTTTTTAACTTCAGTATAGATAACACTTATATTAGTTTCAGGTGTACATTATAGTGATTCAACAATTCTGTACATTACTCAGTACTCATAAGTGTACTCTTAATCCCCTTCACCTATTTCACCCATCCCCCTCTCCACCTCTCCTCTGGTAACCATCTGTTTGCTGTCTTTAGCTAAGAGTCTTTCTTCTTTGTTTTATTTCTTAAATTCGACATGTGAGTAAAATCATATGATATTTGTCTTTCTCTGACTGACTTATTTCATTTAACATTATATTCTCTAGCTCCATTCATGTCATTACAAATGGCAAGATTTCAGGGGCGCCTGGGTGGCGCAGTCGGTTAAGCGTCCGACTTCAGCCAGGTCACGATCTCGCGGTCTGTGAGTTCGAGCCCCGCGTCGGGCTCTGGGCTGATGGCTCAGAGCCTGGAGCCTGTTTCCGATTCTGTGTCTCCCTCTCTCTCTGCACCTCCCCCGTTCATGCTCTGTCTCTCTCTGTCCCCCAAAAAATAAAAAAACGTTGAAAAAAATAAAATAAAAATAAAATAAATTTAAAAAAAAAAAAACAAAAAAAAACAAATGGCAAGATTTCAAATTTTTTCTATGGCTGAGTAATATTCTGTTGTGTATATATATGTGTGTGTGTATATATATATATATATATATATATATATATATATATATATACACATATACACACACACACACCATATCTTCTTTATCCATTCATTTATTGATGGACATTTGGGCTGCTTCAATAAACATAGGGGTGCATATATCTTTTGGAATTAGTGTTTTCATATTCTTTGGGCAAATACCCAGTAGAAAAATTAATAGATTATGTGATAGTTCTATATTTAATTTTTTGAGGAACCTCTATACTGTCTTCCACTGTGGCTGCATCAGTTAGCATCCCCACCAACAGTGCACAAGGGTTCCTTTTACTTCATATCCTTGCCAACACTTGTTGTTTCTTGTGTTTTTTATTTTAACCATTCTGACAGGTGTGAGATGGTATCTCATCATGGTTTTGATTTACATTTCCCTGAAGATTAGTGATGTTGAGCATCTTTTCATGTGTCTGTTGGCCATCTGTATGTCGTCTTTGCAGAAATGTCTGTTCATGTCTTCTGCCCATTTTTAATTGGATTATTTGGTTGTTGTTGTTGTTGTTGTTGTCGTTGTTATATAAGTTTTTTTTATGTATTTTGGATACTAACCTTGTATCAGATATGTCATTTGGAAATATGTAAAATATTATTATTTTTTCTCTTATTCAGCTAGATTGCTTTCTATTACCCTATCCTCCAGGTCACTAATTCATTCTTCTGCTTCCTTTAGTGAGTCTCTTATTTATCTTATTTATTTATTTATTTATTTATTTATTTATTTATTTATTTATTTTAGTAGGCTCCATGCCCAGCATGGAGCGTGAACTCACAATGCCTCCATTGCAAGTCGCATGCTCTATGGATTGAACCAGCCAGGTGCCCCTCATCTAATGTATTTTTTAATTTCAGTTATTGAGTTCTTCATCTCTGATTGTATCTTTTTCAAGTTTTCTTTGTTAAGCGTGTCACTGAGGTCCTCTACTCTTTTCTCAAGTCCATTGAGTATCCTTATGATTATTACTTTACATTTTCTATCAGGCGTATTGCTTTCTCTGTTTTGTGTAGGTCTCTTGCTGTGATCTTGTCCTGTTCTTTCATTTGGGACATATTCTTCTGTTTCCTCATTTTGTCTAACTCTCTGTATCTGTCTCTATGTGTTAGGAAAGTTAGCTATGTCTCTTACTCTTGAAAGTAGTGGCCTTATTAAGAAGACATCCTGCTGTGTTCTGCAATATAGTGTCCTCTATTTACCAGACACTGGGGCTTCATTGATGTTTCCTATGTGTGTTACTTGCATCCTTCTGTTGTGACTGAGCCACTCTTGACTTAGTTCAGTTGTCTGCAGTGGCTCTCTTTGCTTGTTGTGGACAGGGTTTGGTCCCTGTATTGTTAGTGGGCCAATGTGGGGTTGCCTACGGCTTAAACTGAGCCAGACCAAGCATTTGCCCAAGATGCAATGGCACCTCCTGCAAGAGAACGTGGGGGTGGAGCATGTGGTGCCAGCAAGAGGTATACTGGTGTGAAGGGATCTGCAGCTCTGGGAACTGAGGCAGGCTGTTTGGAGAGGGCAGATACACAAAAGTGAATAGTGGTGGGACACACAGAGTTAGCAAGGTTTGTATGGGTCTGCTGTGGTAGGGAGCTGAGGTCTGGATGGAAGGGGGAACACAGGAGAACACAGGAGTAAGGCTCACCGTTAGCAAATTAGGTGGTGAGTGTTGGCATAGTGGTGGTACCTGCAGGTGTCTGTGTGTTTATGCTGGAGGGTGGACAAGGTATGTAGCATCCCCCAGCTCCTTTGTCCCTGGAAGTGTCTCCCAGTGATCCTTGCCCCTCCAGCATATGCTCTGAGATTAACAAATCTCCATCCATATGCCCCAGGTATCTTTCAAACTGCTGCTTCTATGCTGTATCTCCCTGGGGGTAACTTCTTGTGTTATCTCTTTAAATTGGGGACTCAGTTTCCTCTTCCTCTCCTTCATGTCCCATGAACCTGCTGATTTTTAAAGTGCCACGTTTTAAGCCTCACTAATTGTAAGAACTCAATGAATTTGGCATCTTGGTTTTCAAAGCCAAATGTTATGGGGATTCATCTTCCCTGTGTGGGCTCCCTGGTATGACTCTGTTTTTCTCTCCTCTTCATGCCCCAGTGTCCTTTCCTCCTGTGGACAGTTCTGTGGGAGCATTTAGCTTCTTTTAGCTTTAGCTTCTGACCACATTGTTGCCCTTTCTACTCTCTTCCATGTGGCTCCTTCTCTACATTTAGTTGTGGAGTTTGTTCTGTCAGTCTTCAGGTCATTTTCTGGGTTATTTACACTGATGTGAGTGCTATCTAGTTGCATCCCTGGGAGAGGTGAGGTTAGAATTTTTCTGCTCTTCCATCTTCCTTGTAAGTTTTGTTTTTGTTTGTTTGTTTGTTTTTAATTGCAAACCTAAGACACAAATCACCAGTTCTGACTACTTTTATAAACTCAAACCGTAACCTGACCGAAATCCCTAGTTTCTCCCATTGCTTAGTATGTTCAACTCCCTTCATTTATTATTTTACATTTTACATTATTATATTTTACATTTTACATTTATTTTCATAGTCTGGTTATTTTTGTTTGGCTCTTTAATCATTACTTAATGAAGAGATTAGGTTGTACAGAAAGGGAAGCGTATCCTCATCACCTTCACTATATCCTTCATAGTACTGAGAAACCTGTATCAAGTATGTACGCAGTAAATATTTGTTTTCATTTGCTTTTTTATACTTCTGATTGTGGGTTGTGTCTTGAAAGACTATCCATAGAGAATTAGCAGGGGAAACATGATTTCCCGTTTCCTGAGCTTTGTTGGTGAATCTAAGATTGAGGTTGGGGCTGGGGGTCTGATCTAGGTAATTTGTAGATGGGGAAAATATGCTACTGGCTGGAATAGGAATATACACCAGCAGAGAAAACACCTTCCTGGGCTCCTAAGAAATCATTCATCTTTCCTTCCCATTGATCTTATTTTCATACAAAGTTGAGGCAGCATGGTGAGACTAGAATTTTCTTTGGAAAATCCATTAAAAAAACACACTTAGGACTGGGCAAGGAGAGTTTTCTAAATTGTTTCAATTATTTGCAATGTCCAAGTGCCAAATGGGGGCTTTATTTATCTTAAATGAAGAAAATTAGCTATTTAGTAAGTTCACTCTTCCACCCACAAATCTTACTTATTTCCTTTTGAAATAATTACAGATTTTGGTTGGTATAATAGGAATGTTTTGTGTATGGATTTACTGTCAATGAAATACAGAAGAGATATTTTCCAAGTAAGGTGAAATTTAATGCCAGAATTTCAGTATTTAAATGTCTTAGAGATTAGACTGTAATGATAAAGATGATGTATGATATGCATATAGTATATGTGTATATAGTACTGTATATATAATTACAGAGAGAGAACCTATCTGGCAAGTGATAATAGTGAACTCCTTAAATGTTACAATAAAATGAAACAGCATAGTTAGATTAATGCAATGTTTCTTGAATCCTTGCTATAGACTATTCAAAAAGGAAGCACATAGTTGAAATGCCTCTTCATGAGAATCACGGAAGGACCCTCAACATTATTTGATTCTCCCACCAGAAGTGGCTTGAACAGAGCCTTGTATAACTATGTGAACTGCCTGACTTATTTTATTTTTTAATGGGTTTATTATAGCAACCTGGTCAAGGTTCAAGATCACTCACTCTTTTCTTCTGGTGGAACATAATTTGGCCACTCATAAACTGTAGCATTGGACTGCAGCCTAAAGGCTAAAAAGCCTATATCTTTCAACAAACCTAAGACAGTAACTATTCCCTCTATATTTACAGATTATTTTTTTCTTTGCAAAAGTAATAACACTCAGTAAACAAGAAAGTGCTGCTAGCATTTTGGAGTTTTCAACTAATTCCTCAGCAAAGACAATTTACTGTACCCTGGTTGTATTTAGTATAAAAATAAGAGGAACTTCCTAGAGACAGAAGTGATTTTTCTAGTTGGTTACCTACAAGGAGATGTATTGATTTCTATTGGTAGTACTCGTTTCTGCCTACAGATGTATGTTGTGTCCAGGGGTTCAGAAAACAGGGCTTTTAATTCTTTGTAAGTAGTAGCATCCTATGAAAGGTATTTTGTTGTTGTTTTAACTGCAACTACAAAAAATATTGTACACATCAGTTTAAAATGAATTGACCTTTTGTTTCAACGAGGGCGGTGTGTTGCTTGTTATAGAGTGACTCCATTTGCCCATGCAAATAAGCACAAAGCCAGGATATTATCAGGCAATGGCAAAATTAAGAGGTAGGTCAGATTTAATGGAAACATCTGTCATTAACCCTTTTACAGAAACTGCCTCGGGGAATCCTTGCAGATAAAAGCTATGCTAAGCTATCTTACCTTGCTTTGCAGAGCTGCAAAGGGATGGCAGTCCTAATGTACAAATTCTGTTCAGAGGATTTACTTTAAAGAATGCCGCATTTTAGAATATGGGAGAAAAAAGGGCTTATTTTGTATATTTTCCTCTTTACAAAAAAAGTAAAAGACTATGGAACAATTAAGGCTGTTGCTAATTTTTAGATTTTCCACCAGCAAACTTCTTCCCTGATGGTTACATTATGCCATTCCAAGAGTGTCATCTTATTAATACCTCAAATCACAAATAATATATTTAGGTACTATTTCCTGAATTAGAAACAAAATTAGAAGTAGAAATTAGAAAAAAAATAGAAACAATATTAGGAAAACAATGGTATCCATAGCTGCAGATGATAATATATCTTTGCCTATTTTGTGCGGTGGTAATAAAAACTTGATTTTCTTAACTGAACATTTATTGAAGGTAATTCAACTTAACAAAAATTTAACAGTCACTTGGATGTCATGTATTTATATTTCTCTAAATTATCGGTTACTAATAACAGAAACATATGAGTCAGTTGGTTTGCATTTGCGATGAAATTGAAACCACAATTTAAGATTACGAGTCATACAATAAACTGCATTTGAAAATAGTTTTTTTTAACTTATATAAAGTGAACACAAGTGTTAATAATATCAATTTCCTAGTTAGTGAAGAGAGGGGACAAAAATCCCTGAATATCTTCACAGGAAAAAAACTAAATAAAAAACAGTGCTTCTGGTGCTTTTCATTATGTTTATTCACAATACAATTGCCCTTAACATTATTTCATTCCTTTTTTCTCTTATATTTTTATTTTCACATTTGCCTTCATTGTGATATTTTATTAATTCCTTCTTAATTCTATCTTTGTGTTTTTTCTTCCTTAATTCTCTTTGTCTTCACACCATCCTGTCATCAGTGTAGCTGGGCTTTTACTTTCTTTTTTACCTCTTTGAAAATAGGATGTACTAATTACATTGTACCCCTCTTTTGATGATTTCTTCTAAATAAGATTTCAAACTTATCTAACTAAAACAAAGAAACAAACAAACAAAAACCATTGTAAGATGAACAGAATGGACGTTTACTTTCCCTTTTGGGGGGACTTTTTATACAATGTGTGACTTCATTCCCTTGAGTAGGAGGGACCCACAAATGTTTGTGCAAGCAGTTGAATGATGAACCATTTTAATCTGCACCCAACCTTCCCAAACCATGGGATTGAATTGAGTTGAACTTTTCTGAATATTACTTTGGGTAGATTAAGGGGCATGAAAGAGAATTAGAGCAACCATGGATGATGAGAACAGAAGGCAAGCTGAGGGCCAAACACAAGCTAGCTGCCTGCCCCCCCCCCCCCCCCGGCTCCACCAGGTAGAATGTGTGTGATTTTCCTCAAGCACACATGGCTGCCAAGAACAAGGAAAAGGAAAGAAAACAAATGGTTAACTGATAGAGATCACAGTCATGCAGGACATGAGTCTCCATCTGTTTATAAATACCAATAGCCTAATCCCCAGAAACCTATAGACTCAGTTTCCTAGAGCCCCTAGTATCACCCTTCCCTCCATAGTGATGTGGGGGAACAAAGACAAGAAGGAAATGGCAGGTAAAATTAAATTTCCTTATGACCTACAGCCCATTGCAGCTCTTTCTGACCATGGATCCTGTCCCTGTGCTTTAATAAAATCCCCTTTTTGCACCAAAGATGTCTTCAAGAATTCTTTGTTGGCTGTCAGCTCCTAACTCCACCCCCCTCCATCACTCCAAAACCTCATCATTGGATATATATCTGCTTTTTAAAAATACAGTATTAATTTTTAACGTTAAGCATTAGTATGTTTGAGAACTATTTTTGAACCACAAAACCAGCCAAGTAATGTCAAGTTTCAACTGTAGAATTAAATGGACTTGAAAGCATCTTATGCTGTTTCAGAATTCATCTATTACTTTTATATTAGTCAAGAGTTAGCAATTTATTTCAAAATATAAATCATGTCTGTTGCTTTCTGTGCATGCATGCGTGTGGATCCATATCAGTGGGTCCATCCCTTTTGGACTGTGTGCCCCTCAAAGTCTTTTTGCACTGACCATTTTGTACAGCATTTATTTCAACAATATGTACAATTAGTCATCTGATTAGTTTTTTTTTTTTTTTTTATGACAAATGCTTTTAGTGGGCACTTGTATGCTAGTGCTTGAATTTTGTGTGTAAATCTAAATGTACAGGAGGGCTTGGCCAAGAACAGTTTCAAAACAGTTGCAGCACATCTGACCCTAGACCTGATTAAAGATCAAGAACATTCAATGCTATCTTATTCCAAATCATAGTGCTGTAGGCTCTTGGTCCCAGAGGCAAGTGTGACCTGCTTAGTCAATCGGTAAGTAACACAGATTTTGTGGAGTATGTGTTACTTTCAAACAGCAACCAGGAACATGGTATTTACCAATAAGATTTTCTTTTTATTCAGCCATGGCCATGGTATCTCCTAGGTGTCATTGCATTTTGTTCTTGTTTCCTCATTTATAATATTGTTCGCATTTAATAGTTGGACAAGATGTTTCAGGGATGTTGAAATTTGGCTGAAATGTCTATTTTGAAGGAAATTTTACTTTTTAATTTTTATTAGGTTTTAATGATTCTCTTCTAAGAACCTTTTGGTGATTAAATAAATGTTCAAAGCAAGACCTGTGAGTTAATAAACATCTTGTTTCTAGTTCACAGGGGGAAACACTATGCATTGAAAAGAGGGTATATGCCATCCAGGATGGTTAAGATTTCTCTTTGATCTTTGCAATTTCTTTGTTACAAAGAAAGAGCTGTGAAAATCCCTCTGTGGTTTATAATTTGAGGCAAGACAATGAGTTTTCTTTTTCCACATCCTGTGGACAGTTGACTTGTATCTTAAAGACCCCTATCAGTTAGCTGCACTGTTGGCAACCCTTGCCACATTGTATCTCTCTTTGATAATCAGGACATGAATCCTTAGTTTCAATCAATAGGTGCCTCTTTCTTGAAGGAGTTATCTGAAGTAGAAGAAGCAGTTTTCCTGACCGATGGGCCTACTGGGCCTAAATCTAGATTCTTAGGATGAAACATTGTATTGCTGATTTTTCCCCCCAAACCAAAGAAGTTCATTGTTATGCTGACATGACATTTCAGAATGGTCTACTGGAATTCTCTTTTTACGTTCATTTTTTGAAAATTTCAATTTATTGAATTGCTTTTTGAATATCATTATACGGTTCAGAATTCAGAAAGTATAAAAATGTGCACAACAAAAATTTTTTTCCTATTCTTGCTCTCCTTTTACCCAGTTGCCACTCCCCTCACTCCTCAAAAGTAACGGTTCTAATTGGAAATGTGTATGTTCTTCTGGACTTTCTTTACTTGCTGATGCTTTTTTAATAGGTCATACCTATTCTCAGTCTCCCAATTTATACATGTCCTTGTTCACTTGACGTTCATAAAGTGTCTTACTATGAAGTGACATTTAACAATGTGCATGTTGAATCTGGGTACTTTTTGCTTGGCTTTGCATTCATCTTTCCACTTATGTTTTGAAGAGACATTTCATATTTTCTTTGCTCTAATTCTGGTTGCCAGGATGGCTGAATGCCATTCCTGGAAGGGGTGTGCGTTAGAGTTGGCACAGACAGAACCACTGGCACAGGAAAAGGAAACCATTCCTGTGTCAAGGAGATTTATCTATTCATTATTTTAAAAATTATTATTGTTACCATCACTGACCATTCATTGTGTGTGACCCGTGGCTTGGGTACCATTTTAAACAAAGAACAAGGCATGTTCTCAACTGAGCGTGTTGGGGCTCTATCTGTGGTCAGATTATGATTTTGGTGGCCAGACCTTTCCTTTACCAATAGGTAGCAAATAGTCCAATATTATTGTTTTCAAACTGTCCTCCAAGGAAGGCAGTAGTTTTTTTGTAGATGATCCGAAAGCCATTTAGTAAAGGGAGGAGAAAAGAACATAACCGTACTACTTTTAGCCCTTTTCTAAGTCTTATCCTTGTAAGATTTCTATTGAAGAAATATTGTGACAGTTAAAAAAAAAAAAAAAAAGTTTGAAATCCACTGCTGTAGAAGAGTAAATGCCCTAGCTGGAGTTACAGAAATCATGTTCTTTAGTCTGGCTGTGGCTCATTTTTGATTCCATGTTGCATGGGGTGCAACAATCTGATGAGAACAAGTTGTACCCCACTTTGCAAAACTGATATGATTTTGGAAAAGTTGAATGTAAATGTGTGTTACCTAATTGACTTACCCTTTTCATGCACTAGAGAAAAATCACTGTTTAGAGGGTTTCGGTGGGCAATTTTTTGTAAAGGATTTCTTTGTGAATGAATAATCCCCTATGTTATGTTGTCTGGGTTTGAGCATTTTATTTATATTTTCTTTAAGGGAAGAGCATGTATCCAATAAGAGAGAGTATGGTAGCATTGACTTCCTAAAATACTTGAAAGGTATAACATTAAGGGATACAATTATCAGAGGGAAGAAAAGAAGCAACAAAGGATTGGAAGGAGTTTTATTTACAAGTAATGTGTAAAAGTGGTTTCTGAATTTTGCTGGAGTACAGGAGGAGAATGTAGCAGCTAGAAGAAGTGAACTGGCAGTAATTTGAAGATGAGAGAATGGAGAAGATGATCTCGTTTACTGAAGAGTTTTTACTGAGAGATTAATGTCTGTAATGAGGATTTTGAAAGCACCTATCTCATTTTCTTTATGATATTTTGACCTTAGTATTTGTTTACAAATTAGGGAAAGTAAGCTATCTTAAAATTAATAGGATTAAAACGTTAAAGTTGTTACTTTACATTTGGAAGTCAGTCCAGTTCATTTATGTAGCATCTGGTTAGAGTTTATATATTAAAATATGACTGTATAAACAATGTTTCACATGTCATCAGCATTGAATAAATGATCATTGAATCCTCCTAAATGACATTCACATGTATCCCAATAATTCTAACAGCACTAGCTGCCTTACCATTAAATAGGTTTCACAACGGTTAAAAATCAAGATAGGAACTTCACATTTTGTGTGTAAATTAGGAAGTTATTTACAGATGTCAGTAACATATTTAAGAAAACTGAGCAAGGGCAATAGCAGAAAAGACATTAGTTAACATTGGAAACTATTGTTTCGATTAGCTAGGTAATATTAAACATATTGAAGGTGATAGAGGCAGAGATTGTTCATGTTGCAATGTTTCTTAAATTCTATTTAAACTGTAATAAATTGAAAGTCATGCATAGATTCTTTGCTTAATGCAGTCTTCTGTTTACTTTGTTTTATTCATAGTTTCTATCATGCCTTTTTAAGTTTGAACTACATCCTCTGGGTCAGGCCCAAAGGAAAGGCCACAAACAGTAAGCTTCTAGGGGTGCTCCACATTGAAGAGCAGGTTGAGGAAGAAGAGGCAGAAAAAGGCTGAGAGAGGCCAAGCAAGAAGTGGGGAGAGTCAAGCAAGAAAGATGAGGGTGGCAAAGAGCTGAGGAGGTTGTGTGCGACAGTCTTACCTGCTAAAGAGTGGTTAAAGAGCATGAGGACGGAAAACAGGCCAGTGGACATTGGAAATTCAGTGGCTATTGGTAACATTTGCGTAAACAGCTTCTCTAAAAAGGTAGGAGCCGAGCATTTGCAGCGGGTTGAAAAGGATACGGGAGATGAGTGAGAAGAGGCACTAAACTTGGCCTGGCTTGCAGGCAATGTGGCTGTTGGTGAAAAAAGAAAAGGAAGTGAGAAATAAGAGAAGTTGGGTCAACAAAAGATAGTATGACTACTTTACCACTTTGTGTTTTATAGCTATTTGTGACAAATAAACTCCCTTTGAAGGTGTTTTTTTTTTTTTTTTTTTTTCTCTCTCTCTCTCTTTTCCTAAGTTACGTTAAAGGAATCTGGAATGGTTAGCACTGTTTTCCAAAGAGTTTTTTAACAATTTGCTTGTGGTTTTTCCCTTTTTGTCTACTATTTTAACTATAAAAATGTGCTTAAATGGATATTTTTGTCTTCAACCAGGCGTTCATCCTCACCATGAGCACCGTATAGTAACAGGGCATTATTCTTTAATTTACTCCTGAGATCTACTTGCTAGAATTTTCCTTCCTTATTCTGAAGTTAGCTTGGCCTATAATTTTGTGTGTCAGGGAAGTGTGTACCATATATGGCTTTGGTTGTGACTTGGTGTCAGGGTTTTGCTAACCTTGCAAAAGAATTGTGAGTCTTTTAATCATTTTAGTGTTTTGGGGGTGCTTAAATAAGAAAAAAAATCTCATTCAACTTAGTTTTGTTAGAACCCATATAAAATTACTTGAATCAGAAAGAAAAAAACCCCAACTACCTGTGTCTGGCATTTTTAAGAGATGGATCTTCGATAGTCTTTTTAATTTCTTCTATGGCCATTGGCATATTTAAGCTTTCTATATCTTCCGTCATTTGGTAATACTAAAGAAATATTATTATTATATATTATTATTATTTAATATTACCTATTAAAGAAAATTATTGTTAGGATGAGGGAAATGAGTATGTTTTAGTCTAAGGAGAAGGAACCTAGTGGATGAATAGGAATTTATGATAAAAATAGACCCAGGAATCTTATAATTAAGGAGAAAAATTATTCTGGTAAAAAGAGTGGTGGAATTAAGAATATAACTGGAAGGACCAGAAAGAATCAGAGAACACCTATCCTTCAACTTGAGAGAAGGACGTAAGGAAGGGCAAAGATAGACTAAATTTAGAGGTGGAAGAAATTGATACTTAAAGGGGAAACAGAAGGAAACAAAAAGAAAAAAAAAAAGATTTATTCATTTATTCTCTGCCAGGCATTGTGTAATGTCTTGTGTAGAAATAATCACACTTAATCTTCATATAACTCTAGAGAGCAGGCTTTATTCTCTCCATCTGTATCTCTGGCTAAGGACACAGACAGGTTCAGTAATTTGCCCAAAGTATCAAGTCTCAAAACTGTGAAACTTGTATTAGTATTTGTTCAGTATGATTACAGAGGTTTTTAGGCAAAATCTCAATTTTTGTTTTCTGTGATTGGACAGAATTGTCTACTAGTAGGCATATATACTTGTATTTGTACAAATTTGCATGTAAGTACACAACTGAACATAGACCTTATGTGTATCTAAATATCCAAATATATTAGGTGCATATATATAATTCATGTAAGAAAATAATCTAAGGATTTAGTCTAGAAGTATCCCTCTCTAGGTGCTAATGACAATATCAATCATAATGATAACAGCTTCATTTATTGAGCAACCACGTATTTGCTGACAATTTTCATTTCTTATATTTCTAGTTTCACTGTCATCATAGAGAGTAGAACTGTTATCACCATTTTTATGGATGAGCTGATTGAATCTTAGAGAATTTCAGAAACTTGCCCTGAGTCATTTTGGTATATTCCTGAGTAGGCATTCAAACCTAAGTTAAAGAACTGTACCTCTCTATACCAAGCATTACCTTTTTTGTGACATTCACTTATTAAGATTACCTAGGATGTGCTTTTCTTTTCATGGAAGCCACTTGGATGATTACAATTTACTTCTCAGATTTAACCCTGTGAATCTTCGATTCTTAGAAGAGTTTTTGTTATGACTCTGCTTAGGTAGGTATTCTTTGCCTGTGATTGTCTATTTGAACAATCAAAATAAAATAAAACAGATTCTCATTTTCATTTTGCTAAAATGGCTAGCTCAGTCCCGTGCCCAGGGTATACACTCATCTAGTGTCTGTCAATGACACTTATGATTCTCTGGGGAATGCATGCCTACTCAAGAGGACTGAAGAAACTTTACACCTGCCTATTTATACAACAATGAAAAACGTAGCATTTTTAAAAAATCCTGTGACCATAGGACTCGTGATTTTTCTACATGGCAGAAAATGATTGAATGTAGACTTTTGAAAATTCACATTTCAAGACACATCAAAGGCATTTATAATGATCATATATATAGTCGCTTACTTATCCACTCCCATTTCTTTCTCCCTTTCACTTTTATGCCTCTGCGCCCACAGCATGTGAAAGCATTGAAAGAAAATAAGAATCTTAAACTCATAAACATACCTGCTTACCATCTGGCAGGCATCCCAGCAGTCTGGTGATCTCCTTAGTTATCCAGCAGATAGTAGAAAAACAAGAGTCCTGTGAAGATTTCACATGTTGCCATATCCCTGCCAGATGGTGATTTGTAAAACATGGACAAATTGCACTGGCTCCACTTCCCTCCGACAATCACAACAGAAACACTATAGCAATGGTGTTTAATTTGAAAGCAACTTCAACTGAGTAACTTTTAAGGTATTAACATCTGAAGATTATCAGGACAAAATGTGCCATTATCTCTAGAGAGCTGGTCCTTCACAGGCCTTCTAGTCTGTCCACTGATACTTCTAGGATTCTCCCTTTAAAAAAAAAATCTACGGAGGGTTGGGAAATGTCAACATCATTGGACACTTGATTACTACCTACTGATTCTTTGCCACAACATGATGTTTTTCTGTCATCTAATGATGGGCTGCAGGACTAAAAACTATATTGACAAATTTGACAATTGGGCAACCTACTTCACATTGGAACATGAAGAACCGAATCTGAGTAGAAGCAGGGAATTCTCCCCTCTAAGTGTTAATAAAACAGTAAGTACTTCTAAAATAATACTTTCCCACTGTTTTAGTTGTTCTCTGTGGTTGTCTACACAATACTCAAATCATTGGTCAGTTTAGAGTAAAATGTCAAACAAGTGGTTTAGCATTGGATAAATAAACTACCAGTGTGTGGTTCTAATGTTTTCAAGCAAGTTTTCCTCTCAAAGCATAGTTGGCCAAAGAGGGAGGTCTTTTCAACTCTAGCAATGATTCAGAAGTCCCCCTGGATCCAGGAGACCAAAGCTTTGCCACTATTTAGGGAAGATGATAGAAGACAAACAACTCTTCTTTCCTGTTTTGGTAACTAGATTTGTTTAGTAGTTTGTTGACTAGGGAATATGCTGCCTATTTCATCTGATGATACGGATACAAAGGTGTTACATAACTCCATTTTTTTAGTGAGGGTTTTATTTAAAACAATTTTTTTAACGTTTATTTCTGAGAGAGAGAGAGACAGAGACATAGTACAAGTGGGAGAGGAGCAGAGAGAGGGAGACACAGAATTCGAGGCAGGCTCCAGGCTCTGAGCTGTCAGTACAGAGCCTGACGTGGGACTCCAACCCACGAACCACCAGATTATGACCTGAGTCAGACACTTAACCGACTGAGCCACCCAGGTGCCCCTGGTGAGAGTTTTATTAAGATATATTTAAATAATAATCCCTTCATTTAAAGGGTTATTTTTAGCACATTTGTAGTTTTGTCAACATCACCATGATCGATTGTAGAACATTTTCATCATCTCAGAGAGAAATCCCATACTCGTTAGCAGTCATTTCTCATATCTCCCCCTACATTTTCCCCCTTGCCTCACAGCCATAGATAACCACTAATCTACTTTCTGTCTCCATATGGTTGCCTATTCTGGACTTTTAAATCAAATGGAATAATACAATATATGGTCTTTTGTGACTGGCTTCTTTCATTTAGTTTGTTTTCAAGGTTCATCCATGTTGTGTGTCAAAACTTTATGTCTTTTCATTGCCAAATAATATTTCATTGTATGGATATACCACAATGTATTTATCCAGTTATCAGTGGATAGATATCAGGGTTGTTTTCACTCTTTTATGAAAATGTGGCTATGAACATTTGGGTACAAATTTGTGTGTGTGTGTGTGTATTTTATATATATATATATATATATATATATATATATATGTGTGTGTGTGTGTGTGTGTGTGTGTGTGTGTGTGTGTATATATACATATATATATATATATATATATTTCATCTGGGTATATACCTAAGAGTGGAATTTGCTGGCTCAGTTGGTAACTCTGTTTTTAACCTTTTGAAGAATGAAAGGACTGTTTTTGTTTGCAACTCCTTATTTTGTATAGGTGAGATACATAATTGGACTCTAGATACACTAAATTTATGTAAACTAGAATTTTAATTGCTATTCCAGAATAATTAATGGATATGGATTTTAGAATTAGACACTTATTTTTTTTTCAACGTTTATTTATTTTTTTTGGGACAGAGAGAGACAGAGCATGAACGGGGAAGGGGCAGAGAGAGAGGGAGACACAGAATCGGAAACAGGCTCCAGGCTCGGAGCCATCAGCCCAGAGCCCGACGCGGGGCTCGAACTCATGGACCGCGAGATCGTGACCTGGCTGAAGTCGGAGGCTTAACCGACTGCACCACCCAGGCGCCCCATAGAATTAGACACTTATAAGAGCATCTGCTTCGCTCAGTTGGTTGAGCATCTGACTCTTGATATTTGGCTCAGGTCATGTTCCCTGGGCTGTGGGATTGAGCCCTGTATTAGGCTCTGCCCTAAGCATGGAGCCTGCTTAAAATTCTCTCTCTCTCTCTCTGTCTCTCTCTGTCTCTCTCTGTCTCTTTCTCTGTGTCTCTCTGTGTTTCTCTCTTTTTCTCTCTGTCTCTCCCTCTGCCCCTCTCCCCTGCTCTCTCTGAAAAAAAAAAAAAAAGTAGACATATGCAAATTTTAATCCTAATGTTGCTACATGTAAACTCTATGATCTTGGGCATATTTCCAATATATCTTAAATTTTAGTCTATTATCTATGAAATGAGGATTATAACACTAATTTTTCCTGGAGTTTGTATGCATGTAATGTGATACTGTATCAGAAATCAGCTATAGTGCGGTGTTGAAAATAGTAAACTTCTAATCAATGTTATTTTCTTTTAACACATTGTTTCCTGGTTTTTGTTTTGTTTTGTTGTTTTGTTGTTGTTGTTGTTGTTTCCTTCTTTGCACCTGAGGTGTAGGGAGAATTAAAGGAAAAACTTTTGGTGGATGATTTAGGTGTTCAGGTGAAGGCCTAATTGTCTGATTTATCAGCACCTTGGAGAAAAGGATCACATTTTTATGTGTACCTTTTAGGACTATATTTATAATTTAATAATCAGAAAACATTGAAAACGATGTATAAAAACATTATTTCCTTTACCTTTTAAAAACTTAGTGTTAAAAATTGAGACTTGTGTTGAAATTCTTATGCAGCTGTGTCTACCCTGTTCTAATATTTACGGGCTCGTTTTGTATGTGGACCATCTCATGAAGAATTGAAATGACAAGGAAGTATGATTCTGAGGAATAATTTCTTTTTTGTTGTTGTTGTTTTAGCTGAAGTATACTTGACATATAACATTGTGTAAGTTTAAGGTGCACTGAGAATAATTTTTAGTCGGAGTTTCAGAGCGAAGCATTTGTATAGAGAAAGAATTTGATACTGGGCTGTTGGCCAACCCAGTACAGTGATGTCCACTTAGTTCCACAGAGATGAGTGGGGGCTTCCTAGAGGAAGTGTTATAAGTCACAAACATCTAAAGTCTTTAAGATGCCATTAGGGATGTCCTCCTGACTTCAACATAAGCCATGCTTACAGCACACAGAACGATTTAAGTGTTGAAAAATCATTAGCAAAGTGGATTTCATCATCTTCCCCAAGAATGGAATACCCATGTGAAATAATTTTGTGTGCAAAATCCAGCCTTATGTGTAATCTAAATGCTTTTTGCCTTATTTAAAGGCCATTTCCATTGAATCCATTTTTCTGAGTCAAAAGTTGTATTAAAGAGCATGACAATCTGCTAAAAAAATAGAAAAGTGTATATCTAGATTAGCCAGTTTTCTCCCTGTTCCCTAATCTTTAACTTTCCCAGAGAGGTTTTGCTCAGCATAAATGGTGTGACCACAGTAAAACCAAGATGTTTTCTTTTACCATGTCTTTGGGTGGTCATCCTGCTGACCCTTTGAAACTCTAGAGGTATTTGAAAAAACTAAGAAAGTTTTATTCACACCTCCAAAGGCAGGGGCATGGGAGGGGGTGGGGAAGGTGGGGAGTGAGGTAGGAGTGGGGGGTGGAGAGTGGGGTAGAAGAATGGATGGGTTAGGCGATAGGGTTCAGCTATTTTCTTGTAATTCTTGTTTTGTCTTATAAGACAAAATTTCAAACCTTTTCATGGCTTCGAGTCTTAAGTTTAGGTATCATTAAGTTTCTTTTTATTAATAATGAGTTTGACTTTACTAACTGTGTGCACTATCACAATTCCTCTGTGTTTTTGTGTCAAGCCAAAGAGGAATATTTGAATTCCAGTAATTATTCCAATTTAAATTATTAAAAACACACTACAATTATGATATCACAAGTATTAATAAGCTTTGGAAACCCTTCTCCCAGACAACTCATGCTTTCTTTTAAAACTAAATTTAAATTTCAAGCCTAGATTACTTCACAGTGTCATTTTAAATCGATAACATCTGGAACGGGGGCTAAGTTCCCCTTTCAGCTCTTCAGAACAGATTTCATTTCAAACCCGCCAGAAACTTAGACCTGCTGCAAGATTAACTTTTGCATCACTACTTTTTTTTTCTTTCTTTTTTTATTTTTTTAAATTCTCTCCTTGCCCACTCCTCCTCTCTGGTTGTATTTTCTTCCTCTGCTCTTAAATGTGTCTATTACCCTCAGGCTTTGACCTTGGGCAGACTGTGAGCACAAAGTCATGTTATTTAGAGTGAAGTAACACCAGTAGTCAGGAAGGAACAATGTAGTTCAAGCCAGATAAAATAAATCTCTCATTTCCTGTCAAGGGACTGAGCCAAAAGCAATGATGAGAGACAGAGGGGGCAAACCGCCACAACTCGAAACACAGACGCTTGGGATAGACACAACCACAGGCCTCCTTTGAATATAGACAACAAAACCAAAACAGCCAGAGTGACAGGAGACACATAATAGCTGTGGGATAAACCAAAACATAAAACGGAGGGGGATCTGTGCAATTCCCTGGCCACAGAAAAGATATATTTGAATTGCTTGAGTGGAGAATCTTAAGGACAACAGTGATACATATGGGGAATTTTCCCTGTAAAGATTGGGAGTTTCACAAGCTTGGAAACATACCTGTGTAGCTGCCACTTTTGACCAAGTCAGCTTTAGAATGAAAGCCATACATATTGATTTGTGAGTAAATCTGAGACGCACATGGAAATTTGCAAGTAGCCTTGGGAAGGAATTCCCATATCCAGTTCAACAGACTTACACAGTGGTTATCACTGTCCCCAAGCTATCACTGTCCAAGAAAGTTACGTTTTGAAATGACCACTGATTTATTAAACAAACACCAATAGAGTGCCTGCTGGTGCTGTTTAAAGTTATTTCAAATATTTAATCCTTTTAATCCTTAAAACAACTCTAAGAGGAGGCATTATTGTACTCCTATTTTATAATTGAGAAGCTTGAGAGGTGAAGTAACTACTTAAAGTCACATGGCTAGTGAGGGATAGATCCTGGATCTGAAACCAAACAGTGGGGGTCCAGAGTCTACTCCCTTAATTACTATGCTTGGCTAATACACAGCTATACTCCACTAGCATGACATATTACTAATCTTAGTTGTTTCCAAGTCCTGCTCAGATTCTTTTGAAAGCCATTATTTGTTTCAGAAGCACAATGAGACTTCTGAATGCTCACATCAGATCCAGAAGAAAAAAAAAAAATTAGTGAGAACATGCTACATTCATGAACAATGTTGAGTATTTCACTTTTGTCCAAAGCTCTTCCAAGAAAGTAAGGGACTCAGAGTTCATTCATTCATTCATTTGTTCCTTCAATAAATGCTCATTATTGAGTGCGACTACATGTTAGGCACTGTGATGAGGACAGAATAGTCTCCTGGCTGACGTATAGTCAATCAAGGATGCATTTGAGGTCTAATTTGTTACAGCATATACTGTGTAGAAATCCTCATGAGGACAGAAGAGTCCTCAAAGATGAATACTAGTTTATATTTGGAGACAGGATTTTTTTTAACTCAATAGGATAATACCATTTGAATCAAAAATTTAGAAGTTATCATGTGGAGATATAAACATTCTTTAAGATTGTGTACCCAAAGACTCTGAACAAGTGTTCAGTAATATAACCGCTGTAATGACAAGGGGCATACATACTTAAGAAAGAGAGCATGGCTCATTTTGAGAATGTTTCTAAGAAGCATAAAAATCTTAATATGTACTCTTCTGACATCATCCATATTCCTTCTAGACTGGAAACGGTGGCAGTATTTTGTCTCTCAATATACACCATGTATAATTCAATTGTTATACATAACATATTACATTATACTTATCTAGTAGATGTAATAGATTTATACTTATCTGCTATACTATGTTTCCTGAGTAGAGTATTGTGTTCTCCATCTCTGTGTTCTAATACCTATCATTGTACCTAGGTATATAGAAATTACTCAATATATAATTGTCAAATGAATGGATGAAAATACTGTGCTTATACATATAAATCAGAGGCATGTACATATATTTTATGTATGTAATATGCAAATTATGGATGGTTCAAGGCGAATTGTACTATTAAAAGTAATGATTATTATTTTTATAAAATAGCAACAATAATGGTATAATAGATAAATTATTTGAATGCTTATATAGAAGGCCAAGTAACACCTGCTTCTATGTGTTTTGCATGGGTTATTTTGTTTAATCTTTACCCTAATTCTATGAAACAGCTATATGCTTTGTCTTAAGGTCAAATTAAAAATGACTGTAAGTGATGGACTTTTTACTTTAAATATTCTATAATTACATTTATTCTATTACTATTACTAACGGGAATGTCCCAGGAAAATAAGAAATATATATTGTTCTCTTCTCCTTTTGAGAAATACTAGAGTAGTCTAAGTTCAAGAGGTGACTATATCTCACATTTATGTTTTGTGAGCAATTCGATGAAATTTTCCATATCCACACAGAAAACTGATATAGATCAAGAAAAGTTTGGTTGGGCAATGTATAATTGTATGAGGAAACTTGTACATTATTGGGATGTGAGAAGCAGAAATGTCCCCCTGAGGGACTTGGGGGACCCTGGCCTTAACCCCTGGAGAAATTCAGTGAGAAAAATCTGTTGGACTGTTCAGACATCTGTGGGTGGAGAAGATTACTCCAGCTCTGTCATGCTTTAATTTGAACTCAAAATATACTTTTTAATAGCCTTTGAACTTTATTTTAAAAGGTAGGCTTTTGTATTATATGTTTAGTAATCTGTTTGCATATGATGCCTTTGCAGAATATAAAATATTTTAACAAAAGGAGAAAATTAACTCAGACATTCAAATGTGTTGTTTCCTGATGCCCTTGATGGTTGCACAAACAGGTACCTGATAAATCCTGGCTAGATTTTTGCTTTCTGATATTTATTGACCTTTTTACCTCTCTGCTTTGTCTTCTGTTGACAGAAAATGGGACTTTTGCTTAATCTAACCCAGGATGTTTCCTTTAAACAAAAACAATTGCTTCCTTTCTACAGGAAATTTATGAACCAGAAAGTCTGTGGAAACAATTCATCTCTTCTTTAGGTAGTTTGCAACACAGTGTGAACTGAAGGCCATCTCAGGCTCTGGTGGGGAGCAATATCAATTATTTTTATATGCCCCAATGTTGTGTCATCTATGCCAGTCTCTCTTCTACTAATATTCATATTTAGGATATGACAATTAAAGTTCGATGCATATTAGATAATACATTATTTAAGAAACATGTTGTTGAAGTTTCTGTGTGCCTCACAAAAATGGAAAATGAAATTATTGAAAAATAATTACAAACGCCAGTGTTGTATTGTAACCATGAGTAAAAGATGAAGCTCAAATAAAAAATATTCTCCTCATGCACCAAAGATGATAAGGAAAAATACATACCTATTGGTGGATGTCTTTACCTTTCTTCATAAGGAAACACCCAATGAAATCAAATATCATGATCAAAACAGAAGAGAGTAATTTTTTATGCAACATACAACAAAACTGTAGAATTCATTGCTGCTGGCTATATTGAAGCAAATGGCATAGTAAAAGTACTTTTTTTTAAAAGGGTAAATCATTTTATGAGTATGGAGAACATTGTAATTATTTTATTTATAGAAACTTGAAGAGACCAGTTAGTCATACTTCAGAATATGTCAATGGTTTGGTCAAGAAGAAATACTTCCAAATTTTGTTGGCATAGCACACTTGATATATTTTCGAACTCTAGATTCTACAAAGAATATTGGGCAGTAGTCAAGACTGATTCTAGATTAGGACAAATATTTGACAATGTTTTATCGATTTTAACCGCTTTGTTACTATCTTGTATATATAATACTATAAAGGTACGTAGTGATACTATGATGCTAAAGTTTTTTTGCATAATCATTAGAGTCAATAATAATACCAAAGCTTTCTAAAACTTGTATTCTTTGTTTGTATGCCTTGTGTGTGTCTTTAGTTCTTAATTTTCTAGTAAAATACAATGTTTATCCAGTTATACATTAATTTTTTTCATGATATTTGAAGATGTATTAAGAATGGTTAAATGCAGGGGCGCCTGGGTGGCTCAGTCGGTTAAGTGTCCAACTTCAGCTCAGGTCATGATCTCACAGTTTGTGAGTTCCAGCCCTGTGTCAGCCTGTCTGCTGACAGTGGGGAGCCTACTTTGGATCCTCTTTTTCCCTTTCTCTCTCCCCTGCCCCACTCACGCTCTCACAGTCTCTCAAAAATAAACAAAGAAACATTTTTTTAAAATGCTTAAATGCAGTGTTGGTTAATCACTTTAGAATACAGTTACTCAGCACTGAGTCTTATGCACGGTAGATGTTAAGTAAATGAACAACTTTAATGATTGATTTGGGGCTTTTAAAAGAGAAGCTAATGTTATTTAATGTGCCTCTAATGTTCATTTTTAAATGCAGTTTAAAACAACAGTTATAACTTACTATTAGCCAATATATCAAAGAAAGTAATTTTAACCTAAATTTATTAGTTTGTCATATACCACAACAACATTCTGAGGTTTAGAGGTGATATTTTTGTAGGCATTACTGATTATGTTTTCACAGCCAGGTACAGAAACTGTTATCTAATGGTATTTTTTAACTTTCACTTAGGCATCTAGATGTTTCCCAAGCATGGGCAGCAATTTTTTTGTTTCAATGTGTTTTAATTTTTATAACTTTGTAAAGATCCCTTTCAATATTTTATTCACCAGTAGGCTCCTATCATGGGAACAGTTTGGAAAGTTGTTTTTTTTTTTTTTTCTCTTGAAGCTATAATTCACAAGAGGAGCTTAATTTTGACAAATAGATCACATGCATGGTTTAAGGACTTTAACATATGTAGTTACCGTACTATAGATATGCAGTCTTTAATCAGAGAAACTCCAAATACTTTAATGTTATCATAAAATTCTTCTTATAGCTGACAGTATTTCTTAAGCCCCAAACTGATTTCTCTCTCTGCCTTCTGAATCCAAGAATTTGTCATTTTTCTTGTAAGCAGTACTCTGGAGCTCGCAATTTCAGTATTTTCATTTTGACAAATGTTTCGTATTTAGGACAGAAGGACTGAACATGTACACACAACTAAGATAGGTTTCACCCAGTGAACAAGTGTTCAGGGAGTATGATGATATGCAAAACTCAGAGGATAGGGGAAGTCCCTCCATATATCCCCCCCCGCCAAGACCATCAAAACTGATCTTCAGGATTATTTGGTTCCAGTGTCTCTGATCCCTTTGGAGATAAATAAATTTTCCTAGATGTCCAGATTTTCCAATTTAAGAAATATTAGTATATTTTGATTATAGGTAATGGGGAAATATTCTTTAATTTAGAATTATACTTAATTTATTAAATTCTTGGCATTGTTTATAAAGTTTCCCCTCCCCCAACATTGTGTTAAAAAATATTCCAAACAGTTAAAGTAATTTTAATAAGCATTGCACACATATAGCTCAAATAAATATTTAAATATTTGTAGAAAAACATTGAAAACAGTTATGTTTTTCAATTATCGGAGAAAATTCATGTAGATTATGAGCAACAGGGAACATGGTGTCATATGACAATATAATAATATTATTGCTACAAGTGCAAGTATCTGGTAGGAATTTATGTGTGGTAAATCTGCAATCTTTTTACTTAATGAAGTTTTATCACAAACTGTTTTATAATTTAGAAAGTGAAGACTCAGGGATATTAAGCAATTTGTCCAAGGTCACACAGTGAGGAAGTTAGGAATATGGATATTTTCAACTCTAATATCTGTTCATTTGTCTAACTACTAAAGAAATAAGATTTAGAATTATGTTTTTTTTCCTACAGGCTGGTCTTTTGAATTTATTTCAAAATATATCCATAATCATGCAGTACACCATATATTCATCACAGTGCTAGGTTTTATTCACACCTGATACAGAAATCATGTCCCATCTTCCTGGGAAAATAATGCTGACATAATTGAACTAGGACACTGCAATAGACTGGCTGTCTGATCACATTGGCATGAGTTAAAATTTTAATTTAAAAAAATTGATATTTGCATATGTAGTTTCCATAATAAGATTATTATCAGCAAGTTTAGGAAACAAGTGTGTGTTTCTATTGTATCTGTGTAGTCTAGCTTCCTATAAGACTGAGCCACTTCTGACTGGACACAGTTGGCACTTGATAAAACTTTCTTGATTAAATGAATGGCTTTTCCTTGGTGAAGTTTTTAATTTAATATGTTTAACATATTTTCCTCCTTGTATTTGTGCCATTAGAAAAAAAATGAAAGATTTCAAATGAGTAGGGGAAATTAATATGTATATACCGTGGGATTTGGGTAGAATGTTTACTGATCTGAAAATGCTCAGATTAGTCTACATTCATTATACCTGGAGAAATATTTTACCATTGTTGCAACCATTTGGGCTTTAACTACCTTGAGTGTATATGTTTTCCTTTTTATCATTAAATGTGAACCATATCAGATTTGTTCATGTACAAGTGAGAATATCTTATTTTAGGTTTACTTTTCTGGTTGCAACAATGTTGCAGAGGGTTTTTTGTTTGTTTGTTTCTATAATCAATGAATTAAGGATAGCCCTTTGCATCCAAGTCATCTGTGTTATTATCTCTCCAGTGTTGACTTTAGTGAGACCTTGAACAGTCATCACTACACAATATACTTTAAAGTTTTAAGAGCTATTTGTTTTGGCTTGTTTTAGTCTAGCAATTGAGAAATTATTTAGTCATAGCCAATCTGACTTAAACACAGGAAAAACCATCAAGTCATCGTCTCTTTTTTGAATCTCTATTTTTTTTTTTTTCTGGAGGCTTCATTACTTCTGAGGATATAAGTGACTCATATGTGTTGGGAAAACTCACAGTTTCCATGATTGCTCATATTTTTGACTTTAATATTTACCATTAGAAATTATGTTTTATCCTGCTACGGATACGGGAAAGAGGGAGAGCCCCTGAAGTCTCTTTCCTAATAAAACTATGATTGGATAGCCTATGAAATAAATACAGGTATTTTTTTTTCTCATTTTGATGCTAGGAATCAGAAGAAATTATAATAAATGATTTTTAAAAAGCAGTGAAGATTGTGTGAATAACAATTTATCGTTTTTAATTAGGATGTCCACATAAAAGTCATAGCAAGCTCTGGAACTCTGTTGAGCCTAATGTGATTACACATCTGTAAACAGGACTGAGACATTGTAAATATTGATGAAAGTATTACAGCTTAGAAGACTCAGAAGTAGCAGACAAACCAATATCCATTCATTCTGTCTCACGTACCACTCAAGAGTAAGTAGTACAAAGTTGAATTATTTTCTATTGGACTTCAGATCTAAAATACACAATTTCCCACTACAGATAGTGAATAAAAACATCTTTTTTTTCCCTGTCTTCCTTTACTTGAATTATATGGGGCTCTACTTGTGTCTTTTTTTTACTCTTTTCAAAAAAACTACAAAGCAAGGTGGGTGTTGAAATTTCCATTATGTCAGTAGGCTCAAGAATGTGGCAATATTTGGTTGTGTAATTAATTTGTTTCACAAAGGGAAGAGCCCTCCTTAGGGTTTTTGGAGCTGACACTGTCACAAAATGACCCAAACCCAGTCACATGTCACAGGATTGTGGTGAAATCCTGCTCTATGGGTCACTGGGAATCACAACAGAGCGATTCCCTCTTGACCCCTGGTTTCTAGAATTGGTATTGTCACTGTTCCACAAGGTAACAGGAAAGCCTGGGTGGGATGAATATTCAGAGCCACTGAATTTCTTGTCCTTGCCACTGTAGACATTCCTGGGAACTCAAGACACATGTTTTGCTCTGAAGAAACCTCCACATCCACATGGTTTCTGGCCGAAAGAAGGGTTTATGTGGTGACTCATTTATCTCTATCTGCCTCTGTCAATTTTGGTAGGGTTTTGTTTTTGCTTCTAGAAACTGTATAATTAAAGCTCTCTAAACATTGAGAAAATGTACAGGGAAGTTTCGTCATGTTTTAAATTTCCACCTTTACCCTTTTCTTCTTTTGTATCCCTTTTTGGGAAAAAAGGGAGTGAGGGACTTTAGAAAACATCCTAAAAATATTTACAGCATCATGTATGATATTCTATGCATTTACCTGCCAAGTCAAGATTACTGCTTTTATTAGTGTTTTGTGTTAAAAAAATGCAGTAGACCCTGTAATAATATCATTAAGTATATGTTTAAAACTATATAGCACATGGTGCCACTATAGAGAAGGAGTGTTGGGAATTGCTAAACAGACACCAATTAGTCTATATTCTGAGGAAATATTTTAGTAAAAATGAACAAATAATTCTTGTAAACATAGATATGTACAAGTGCAA
This sequence comes from Leopardus geoffroyi, assembly GCF_018350155.1. Taxonomy (NCBI): domain Eukaryota; kingdom Metazoa; phylum Chordata; class Mammalia; order Carnivora; family Felidae; genus Leopardus; species Leopardus geoffroyi. The sequence continues at coordinate 57,861,781 of NC_059341.1, read as the reverse complement.
TTTATGAGATGTAACATTTTTTCAAAAAATTATATTTAACTTTGGAACAGAAATAAGTTTGACAAGAATATTTTGAACTTTTTAAGCTAAATATCACTTAAATGATATATTTCATCATATACTTCTCACTGCATTTTATATTTGCCAGCCTTGTTGACATTCCCCCAGTATAACTATGATTATGGAATGAAAGTTTTTCAGTCAATTTGGGGACAAGGTGGCTCTTTCCTTTTCTTAACTCAGCTCTTTTAGCTGTAGTTCATTCATCATAAGTTTATACCCTGATTCATATAATTATTGATTAAAGTCATGAAATGTTATTACCATCTATATACGGGAATTCCTCTTGTGCTGTCGATGACAATGCCAAGAGCAGGCTTCAAGATGGTTAATTTCTTAGGTATCAGCCTATCTCCTTTATGAGGATTCACTCTTTTGCTATGTATATATCTGCTGTGTACGTGGGTATATATGTTATTTATTTGAATTGTCTTAAGTGCATACTTGAATAGCTTACAAGGGTCAAAGAGAGTTCAAATGATAGAAAAATGGCTTGTTATTTTCTCCCTTCCCCACTCCCCCCACCCCATTGCTAATGCTAACTGATGAAGAGTGCAGGCAGTGTCCTTCAATTTAAAGAGACAACCTTGTTCATTTGGAGGGTGTGAATGCCATTCTTGTGAAATACTGTAAATAGTAATTCACAAGGGGGTGACTTTTTTATTGCTTTTACATTGATAACATGCCTTGTGAAGACTTACAGTTATTCTGCTGAATTTAAGAAAGATAAGAATGGAATGTGTGTGTTAATTTAAACATCTGTACATACAATAAAATAATCCTTTATTATCTGGAAATCAGATCCTTTTACATGTTTACCAATATTAAATAGCTCTTGAGGGTTGTTATCCAATATTGTACTCAGTGTTTCCTCCAAGCACCTTCTTGAAATATCGAGAGAAAGGCTATGATCATGATGTACATCACTGAATCTACAGTTTACGAAAATGAATTTAAATCACATCTGGAAGGCTGACTTGCCAAGCAGCATCAGCTTGCCGAGCAAACATGAACAACCCAAGGAATGAGTGTTGATGTCAACCAAACTAGGGGCACAGCTTACTGGGTATTGAATTCATAGATAGCTTATTATGCAGCTAGATAAAAACACAGCGTCCACATATAAAGGTGATTGGTGAACAGAAAAATTACAGATTGATGTGGTTCTCAAGAGACATACCAGAGCAATCCCACTCAGTTCCCTTGCAGGTTAACCCCGTGTACCTTCACAGTATTTAATTATTTGGTAAGGTACAGTAGAAGCATTTAAGAGTTTGAATGCCAAAAGCTGTTAAGTAAGTGTAGTGTTGGAATGTTTAATGGCATTAATTATCATTTATATGTGAACCTACTCCTCCTTAAGGCCCAGGAGGCAGTGACTCACTGGGTTGTCATTAACTGTCATTATTGCTAGTAAAGTCAACTTCCTATTCATAAAAATAAAGAAAAAAATTAATGGTGAAAAACACGTCATTCTATAATACAGTATGGGTGTTGCTAACTAACTTATTCTGTATTTTAAAATTCTATTGGCATCTTGAAATGTAGATGAATTTCAATATTTTCATCACTACAGTTAAAGCCTTTTAAACAATTTCTGTGTGTGTGTGTGCGTGTGTGCATGTGTGTGTGTGTGATTTTTCCATTTGCTAGCATTCTCCTGGTATGAGAAAAAAATACCTTACCAACGATCTGCAGAGAGTTTTGTTTTTGTTTCAGTTTGATCATTTCTGAAAAAGACAGATTGATTTGGAAGGAGTACCACCTAGATATGGAAGCAAACAACTTGCCAGGTCGGGGCAAAACTTTCTCCAGGCTCAGGATTTGGCATCGTGTGGTTAAAACATGCACATTTTGTAATGAATGAGGAGAAAGTAGGAGGGTGACTAGTTGTAGAAATTTTAGTTGCATAAAGTTAAAATATCTTCAATTATATATAGTCAGGGAGATGCTTCTCTTTCTTTTATTAAGAAATTATTTACATGTAAGGCCAGATGAGTTGAAAGACTGTGATTTATTCTTTGAATCTAATATGCTTATTGAATTTTATTTATGGTCACTGTTCCTGGATGTGATATTATTATTTTTTTTTTTCAACGTTTATTTATTTTTGGGACAGAGAGAGACAGAGCATGAACGGGGGAGGGGCAGAGAGAGAGGGAGACACAGAATCGGAAACAGGCTCCAGGCTCTGAGCCATCAGCCCGGAGCCTGACGCGGGGCTCGAACTCACGGACCGCGAGATCGTGACCTGGCTGAAGTCGGACGCTTAACCGACTGCGCCACCCAGGCGCCCCAATATTATTTTGTTTGGCTTTGATAAAAGAAGAAAAAATAACCCCATACCTTTTCTTTATGCTTTTTATATATTGCTATATTTCTTTGTTGTAGGGATGCTACTTTGTTTGATTTATACATTGTCATAGCTTCAAAAAATCCATTAGGAAAGCAGTTTTTATTTCTGATTTTGCACTTTTATTTGTAAATATTTATTTTAACTGTGAATAATTATAGGGGTTCACATTCCAACTTTGTGTATGTAAGAGTATACAATAGGCTGAAATGTAAAGCGTGATTGTTATCATTGGTAATATTTACTGAGTAAGTGCATATACTAAGACCAGGGTTGATGAAATTAAAAAGTAGATGGCATTAGGATAAGATGTGGATACAAGTTGCCAAAAAGTAATTATATTAAGTTTTCTACTTCCAGAGTCGTGTAGAATCTTCTCACAATGGCTATTACTGCCATCATGCAGTATGTATTGAGGACTCATAATATGCTAGGTACAGAAAAAAAAAAAAAGCATTGAAAAGAAATAATGGTGATTTGAGACCGAAATATAAAACAGGATTTGGGATACTTTGAGCTTACATCATCAGGAGACGCTGGGGTTTAGCATTCTGTTTCATGTGGAGACCCGCAGTTAATATGGTCCTTGTTGAAACTTAAAACAGCTCTATTAGTAGCTTGATTGAGAAGGGGGGAAGAGGCCTAGAGTAAACACAAGTGTGCGTTTTCAAGACAGCCTAATTGTATACAGTGCACTGGCTTCCGCAGTTCCTTCTAATCCATCACATAGTAAAATGCACAAATTTATTCTATTGAAGTAGATAAAATTGTTAGATAAGTAGAAGGCATGGACCAAAAGGGGAAATGGCATCTATTTAACAATTCTCTATTGTTCAAAGGATCATAGACGTCCTGTTGCCTGCCTGTCCCATTCAATCAAGTTGGGTAAAATGCTGCACTGGAGAAAAGGAGGGAGGGAACTCTGTGCAAGTATATGCTTACACCTTTCTTCAAAAATTCCTTTGGGGTGATGGTGAAGGGAGTCCCGAGGGGTGGGGGAGAATTGGGTTTTGTGGAGTGACAGAGTTATAGGTTCTCCCGCACCCCCATTCCTGTCTTTGACTTTGGTACTGCCCAGGAAAGCTGCACGGCAGTCGGAACTAATTGTAACTCGCTCAGGAAAGTCTTCATTAGCACTACCACACATGGTTACCAGATGTGCTGAAGGGCGAGGGAGAGGAGGGGTGAGGCATCTAGAGAGGGGAGAGAAACAAGTAGCTTCATTTGAAAACTTAATAATCTGCTTTTTGTTTCCAAGTGTATTGTGTTAGAGAAATGAGGGGGAAAAAAAGGGGAGTTTGGGAAGATGAAATGCCCTCTTATTCACTCATTCTGTGGAAGCTGAATGGAACCCTTTGTCTTCTTCAAAATGTCAACACTTTTGTGACTTATCATTGTGTTGGAAATGTTTCACTTTCTCCATCAGAGTAAATGAAAATTACCTGGATTATCAAAGCAGCTATGCTTTCGGATAGCTGAGACTGAACGTGCTACGTTTGGGGTCTTGGAATAGACACTAGATTTCTAAAATATGTAAATGACTTATAAAGAACAGTTGTCTTCCGACTATAAACTCCAGCTGACCAAATGTGAAAACAAGAGGACAGGGTTCTCATCCATCCCTAATCCTGATCCAATTCAGGCATAGCGTGACATCTTCTTTCGTACAACTGTAATACTTTTAGCAATAAAGCATACTGATTACAGACCCCTGAGATTACGTATTTTATTCGCATTATTTACAGGTAAATTCTCCGGAAATATGGGTTCATTTTTACTCACTACATTCCACAAGAGAATAATGAGGTCACAGAATTTCTACTGTTTTTGAAAATGTTATTTACCATGTTCTCACTTAACGGTACACCAGTATCTATAGATGTAGATTATTTTGGAAGGACAGTGAGAACTATCCTTCTGGATGAAACCTCTGGTCTCAAAATGGAACTGTCTTGATTCTGCAGAAAATTGTGGCATTTAAAAATATCGTAATTCGGATTCTCATAAGAAACTTTAATTGTTATTATTTATTTCATGCCCAGATTGATACTTTTAATTTCCCTTTGCAGTGACTCTAGAGTTTCAAAGTAATTTGTTTTTAAGTTAGACGTCAAAAACATTGAATAAATGATTTGTAAAAATCTTGAATTCTACAAATGAAAATTTCAAGACTGGCTAGCTAGTTTGGACAGTGCCTTTCTGAGTGACGCTTTATCACTTCCATCCCTGATCCTGCAGGAGAATCATAAAGACATTTGGAAAAAATTATAACAAAATAGACAAGAAAAGTTGCTTCAACTGGTTTTGGAAAAACATGGTTTAGATTAATTTCCTATTGGGATAAAAGACCCAGTGGTTTTTAACCTATTGGGGGTCATGAAACCAGTTGAAATTTTGATGAGATCTGTGGACCTTCTTTTCAAAAATGTGCTTCTACACAAATTTTAACGTAATTTAGGACCTCCCCAGATCCAGCTTCCAGTCTGAGAGTACCATTTTAGAGCCTTCCAGTATACCCCTGCTGCAAAGAAAAATACCCACAAAGTTCAAATGTCACAGACTGTGAAATATGTGACCTGCTACATTTAGTCCTACTAAGTGGTAGAAGAGAGTAGAGCCTGAAGGAAATTTCATTGAAAACGATATATTTTTCATTGACATGTTTAGCTGCTATTAGAGATTCACCTATATGTAGTTTCTTTAGTTATGTTTTAAGTTTCTTTCAGAAAGCAAGCACGCGTTCTCTCTTATGATGACTTCCCAAAGAGCTTAGTACAGCTTTGCGTCCCCAGTACTCCCCTGGCATGGTCTGCTCAAAGGAATAAATGAATTAGTGAATGGGTTAATTTTTCAATGTTATGTGTTGGCAACTGCCACCGTTTAAATAGCAGGAAATGCAACCACAGTGAACTAATTCTTCATACAAAATTTGCTGTGAAAATATTACCTATAATCATGGTTTTTATAATTGAACATGAAAAATATATTCAATCTTAAATTTCTAGTGTCTTACATCATAGCCTTCCTAAAACAATATACTACCAGTCAATGCTGGCTGATATTATTATAGGTAAAATTACAAAAAACTATTGGTATTTTCAGGAAAAAATGCTTGTAGATAGTATTTTAAAATTCAGATTTAAATGATATTTAATGTTAAATAGTTTATGACAAAAACTAATATTTATGAGATGTGCCTTTTTTGTTTTCCTGCCATGGCTCATGTTATCATTCTTGTATTGACTATGATTACTTGTGGAAAATCAAAACAATGACCGGACATCAGTGTTTATGTAATATTAGCTATTACTATAATTTCCCCCATAATTTTATTACTTTACCCACCGCCCCAGTGTTACCATTTGCTGAATCAAATCAATCTACTACCTGCATGTTGATTTTGTGCGGCCCTCTCTTTTCTCGTTCTAAGTACTTTAACTTAGGCCTCTCACCATTGCTTACTAACAACAATAGCATTGCCAACAACTTCCTTCTCTCCAGTTTATATTCACTATTTCCTCAGTTATGATCCTTCTAAAACATGGATTTAACTCTATCATGCCTATGCCTAAAATCACTTTTGGTGTCATTACCTATGAATAAAATTGGGAAGTCATAGGGGCGCCTGGGTGGCGCAGTCCGACTTCAGCCAGGTCACGATCTCGCGGTCCGTGAGTTCGAGCCCCGCGTCAGGCTCTGGGCTGATGGCTCAGAGCCTGGAGCCTGTTTCCGATTCTGTGTCTCCCACTCTCTCTGCCCCTCCCCCCGTTCATACTCTGTCTCTCTCTGTCCCAAAAATAAATAAACGTTGAAAAAAAATTGGGAAGTCATAGCTGGCCGCATATTTCTTTGTAATATGTCCCCTGCCTCAGCTTACTGCTGTCCCTACATCATAAGTTCCAGCCATACTGAGTTACTCTGATTTCTTTAATTGTTTTTAATGCTTTGTGCCAGTGATTCTCATTCTTCAAGATGTGTAAAATGGGACATTACATAATAATTTTACGAGTCAATATACTCAGAGTGCTAAAGTAATATTTTATAAATGACTTTTTAAAAAATGCTTATTTATTTATTTTGAGAGAGAGAGAGAACAAGGGAAGGGGGGGGAGAGAGAGAGAGAGAGAGAGAGAGAGAGAGAGAGAGAGAGAATCTCAAGTAGACTCCATGCTCAGATGTGGGGCTTGAACCCTTGAACCCTGAGATCATGACCTGAGCTGAAATCAGGAGTCAGACCCTTAACCATCTGAACCATCCAGGCTCCCTGATAAATAACTTTTATGAAAACTAGTATTTCGAAAGTTAGAAACTATAATACCTAAACACCTATAATCTGAAAATAATATTTTTGTTAGTGAACTATCCAAAAATTACCACGATTCGTGTTTTACAGAATTGGCACAACACAGCCACACAGAGCATGGACTCTAGAGCCAGACCAACTCAGTTCAAATCCAGACTCATTCTGTTCCTCACCCTGTGACCCAGCCTGTGACTTCACCCCTCTGGGCCTCAGCTTCCCATCAGTAAAACAAGGGTGAATATAAACCTACCTCCCAGGGTTGTCATGAGAATTAAATGTATCAGTATAGACATAAAGCATTTGGAACCAAGTCTAGCACGTATGAAGTACTGCATTGATATGACAGATCTGAGCTGTTGATATTTTTCAATTCTTTGATTAAATAGAGCTATCCAAAAATATAATATTAAAAAGTGACTGTCCTCCTGTTTAAGAAAATTATCTTCAAACTACTATATTCTGAATTTTTAAGTCTTTCTTCCTAATATCTTCATCACTCAGGAACTTTACTTATTTTAATATTTACTTATTTTTGAGAGAGAGAGTGAGAGACAGAGCATGAGCGGGAGAGGGGCAGAGAGCGAGAGAGAGAGAGAGAGAGAGAGAGACAGAATCTGAGGCAGGCTCCAGGCTCTGAGCTGTCAGCATGAAGCCTGACACGAGGCTTGAAATCATGAACTGCTAGATCATGACCTGAGCTGAAGTCGGTCGCTTAACCAACTGAGCCACCCAGGCGCCCCCATAACTCAGGAACCTTAAAAAGCTTAGGAACTTAAAGGAAACTCACATGAAAAGACAATGGTCAACATTTGTAAATGGTAACTTTTTTTTAATGTGTATTTATTTATTTTGAGAGAGAGAGAGAGAGAGAGAGAGAGAGAGATTAAGAACAAGTGGGGGAGGGGCAGAAAGAGAGAAAGAAAATCCCAAACAGGCTCTGCAGCTGTCAGTGCAGAGCCAGATGCGGGGCTCTAACCCACAAACTGTGAGATCGTGACCTGAGCCGTAACAATTTATTTTTGATTGGGTTTGCTTCTAGGTAAAACCAATTTTACCTAGACTTACATCCTTAACATTCTTGTGTTTAGGCAAAGTGTCCTTTCTGTTATTTGTTTTCAGAAACAAATTAAAAAATGTATTTTAAACCCACTAAATAATATTAAATAGATGTTTGCTGCTAATTAGTATATGGTCTGAATTGTAATTATGTCATCCAAAGGGACTTATAAATACAGTCTAGTTAAAATGTGATTCAATCTTCAATCATTCACAGAGGCATGCATTCATTATTATTCATTTAGTGCTCTCTGATTTGAGCTCTAAATGTAATCCAGGGAAAGATGGAGGGATTTTACTTTTATTGTCATGATTTAATATAGCAGATCCCTTAGTTATCATCCTATACTAATCCAGGGATTGTTACAACTTCTTAGAGTCTGTTATTTGATTTTTAAATTAGTCTGTGTATCGTGCGGGCATAGCAGCATGTAGATTCAAGAGGTTAGAGGAAGATGCCACATATCATTATGAGACAATCAGCATATATTTTTCTACTGTCCAAATTTTAGTTTAACTTTAAATGAACCTTCGTTTTAGCAATTTGATATATTACCACTTTAAAACTCTTATCCATGGCTCTTATTAATCTAAATTATAAAGAAACTGCCAACTCCATTTATCCAACAATCTTTAGTAAGTCCCCGCTGTGTGATCGGCACTGTGCTAAGTGCTAGGAGTTTTGCACTGAATAGGACAGTTATGATCTCCTGCCCCCAGGGATCTTACAGACTAGAAAAGAATACGGAAATTTAAAAAATACTGCTAGTATGAAAATGTTGATTGCTACAAAAGTTTTGGCTGCATAAGGTGCATAAGAGGCAAATGTCATGTTCTAGGTAGCCAGAGAAATCCATCCTACCCCCAAAACCTGGAAGTCATGCAAGAGTAGTTTTTATGGCCCAGAAGTGAAAGCATGATGAAATCAAGGCACTGAAAGGTGAGAAATTTGGGATAGTGGAGAGAATAGTGCGTATGTAGTTAATAGGAACTGGATTGAAAAGGGCCCTGGAAGCTTGCTAAAAACGTTGGACCTTTCTTAGAATTGTGGTGGTAATGGCAAAGTCTGATGTGATGGAATTTGCATTTTTAAGGGACGTGTTTAGATGTGAGGTGAAGGATATATTGGAGGGGAACAAGATTGGAGGTAGGGAGATAATGAGTAGCCTGCACTGATGTTCTAGGGAGAGATCATGGTAACCTAAATTCAAAGGCAGAGTCAGGTTCTAATATTGGGGGATTTGCAGGCAGGAAGGTGACTTTGGTAAAAAAAAAGTTGGACACATGAACAAGGGGCTTCCTTAGGAAGGTCTCTGTCCATATCCCAGATTGGCTTTCACACTGCCCTCCTTATGGCTTTTCATCCTGGTCTTAAAAAATACTATGTGAGGGGCGCCTGGGTGGCGCAGTCGGTTAAGCGTCCGACTTCAGCCAGGTCACGATCTCGCGGTCCGTGAGTTCGAGCCCCGCGTCAGGCTCTGGGCTGATGGCTCAGAGCCTGGAGCCTGTTTCTGATTCTGTGTCTCCCTCTCTCTCTGCCCCTCCCCCGTTCATGCTCTGTCTCTCTCTGTCCCAAAAATAAATAAACGTTGAAAAAAAAATTAAAAAAAAAATACTATGTGATATTACCTTCACATAACAATTTGGATGACCATTCAAAAGAAAGGATGCTTCTTTTTTAAATCATGTTGGGGGAATTTACCATCCACTGATCCACATCTTATCTTGCTATGCCTCTGCTTGAAGTAGAGTGATGTAACAGTGATATCAAAGTTGAGAGATACTAAGGACTAATGGGACCTAACCATTTTCTGGATGTTGGGAATTATTCCTCATTTTCTAGCTTTGGGGTTTCAGTGAATAACAGTGTCATTTAGAAAATAGGGTTGCCCGGGTGGCTTAGTTCGTTAAGCAACCGACTTCGGCTCAGGTCATGATCTCACAGCTTATGAGTTCAAGCCCCGCATTGGGCTCTGTGCTGACAGCTTAGAGCCTGGAGCCTGTTTCAGATTCTGTGTCTCCCCTTCTGTCTACCCCTCCCCTGCTCACACTCTGTATCTCTCTGTCTCTCAATAATAAATAAACGTTAAAAAAAAATTAGAACACATTGAAGAGGAGCAGGGGGAGATAATGAATTTAATTTTAAACATGCTGAATTTTAGGTACCTGCAAGATATACAAACGAAGATGTAGAAGCCAGCAGAATATGATAGTCTGAAATCGAGAGAGCGGATTTGAGTGTTCTTTTTATACAGATGATGCTTGGAATCATGGGAGTAAATAACGCACAAAGCAAATAAAGAAGGATGCCTAGTGTAGATCATGAAGAATTTCAAATTTTAAGGGTCTGTTCGAGTAGGCTGGAATCTCAGAAGCCAAAGGAGAAGGTGTTTTGAGGAAATGGGAGTATTTATTAATGACAGACATGCTGTGGCATTAAGCAAGAGAAGGGCTATGTGAATCAGTATGGGCTAGTTTTATCAGTATGAATGAAGAGTTTTGGTGGATTCAGATAGGCTGTGTCCTGAATTGTGAACGAGCGGCAATCTCGGTATGTTTTCCTATGAAGACTTTATGTTAAGCAATGACACTATAACTATACCAATATGATATGAAGTTTTGTGGGTTCACTGGGCTTTCAAATTAACTTTTTAAAGTTTATCTATTGATAAATCTTTCTTAAATGGTTCACTGCTGCTGTGGCCTGGGGTTTATAGTCACAATCGCTGTAAGGTCCTTGGAGTGTGGTGTGAATTTGTGATGGTGATACACTATTTCCTTGGTGGCTTTCTCTCCTCCTGAATGGATGAGATTACATTAACTCTGTTGCTGATGTGCAGTAGAGAACTTTAAAGAAATCTTTGCACACAATTTAACACCCATAGCCAGAGTTAACAGTTCCTCTATATCAGCCTTATCAGTTCTATCCACGTACTAATGGGATTTTCCCAGCCACTAATTGTAATCAATAATTTTTTAAAAAAGATTTTTCTCTGATTTCTCTCTCTAATTTTTTTTCTTTTAAGTTTTAATGTCAAATTTAAATGGACACAAAATGTTACATTAACTTCAGGTATACAATATAGTGAGTGATTCAACTTCTCTGTATATTATGCTCTAGATTTCTCTCTTGAGATAAGAAATCTTTTATACTCAGAGCATCTAATGCAGAGTGGAGAAGCTCTTTACAGATCAAGAATATGTTGTTTTTTGCAGTCCAGGAAGTACGTATTACTGAAATCTTTACTCCCATGGTTACCCTGTCAAAATCATTTCCTTTAGGAAGCAAAGAGCCAAACTGTCAATGACAAATTTAGTTTTTCTTTGCTTCCTTTTTTACTATGTTTACCCTAAATATCATGAGATATTTTGCTTTCTTCTGCTACTTTTTAAGAGTGTAGCTATGTTGAATCTGGCCATTCAAAAAAAGATTAAGCTATGTTGGGTATGTTTAGATTCTAAGATTTTACTTAAATACAGTAATCCACTCTATTATAGAATTTTGGATTAGAAAGTAAATCTGGAGTTCCTATATTTTTTTTTTTTTTTGCTAATCTTAATATTCTTTTTCACCTTAGTAAGACCAGCACAGTTTTCTGATTCATTTGAGAAGAAAATTGGGTGTCTGAAAATGCTTATTATTATTTATTCCATGGAATACTTTTATTCAGTTATTGTAATCATTTTTTTTCAATATGTGAAGTTTATTGTCAAATTGGTTTCCATACAACACCCAGTGCTCATCCCAAAAGTGTAGTCATTTTTTTTAAGTGTGGTATTTTATTTTGTGAATAACTTTGAAAGTCTTATTGGTGTTTTATCATTGCCCAACTGCTTATCAGCTGTAAGCTGATGTGAGGATTTGAGAGGAATATTTTTACTCTTTCCTGTAATATGCATTAGATACCACTAGATAGGGGCAGAGAATCTCTCAATACTAAGAAGTACTCCTCCTTTTATGAATATTGAAAGACCAGACAGAGAGTCACTGTTCTTTATCTCTAACATAATATTTTCTTTGGGAAAACTTTATTATGTTAAAAAGTACAAATGGAGATGTTTAGGCAAGAGAACTAGAGTTGAACTGGTAACTTTTAGTTCTTTGTCTCTAGACTAGATTCTTTTCCTTGTTTACGTAACCTTCAGACCTTTTGTATGAGTTTAGAAAAATGTTTCTTTCCTTTAGACACACACTGGGATTACCTTTGTCTCGGATTCCTGACTGCTATGCTCTTTGGATCACAATCTGTATGTTTCTATCTTCCCATTTCTTACTCTAGTATATCCTTTTAGTACGAATACCCATCCTTTCCAACTTTGCTCAGATTCCCTCTATTCAGGAGCCTTCTGTTTTGTTACTTTAATTTTTTTTTCCTTTCTTTCTCTTTTCTATTTTATACCCTAAAAAAGAAGATAATGTTTTTTAAAATTGTTTTCCACAGATGGCTTTACATACCTATTAAATAATTTATTTTAAAATTATTTATTTATTTATTTTGAGAGAGGGAGAGAACATGAGCAGGAGAGGGGCAGAGAGAGAGGGAGAGGAAGAACCCCAAGCAGGGCCCACGCTCAGAGAGGAGCCTGATGCAGGGCTCGATCTCACAACAACAAGATCATGACCTGAGCTGGAATTTTAAGAGTCAGATGCCCAACGGACTAAAATACCCAGGCACCCCTAAAGAATTTTTTTAAAGTAACTGCACATTTAAAATTTAGTAAAAGGAATGAATTTAATAAAGAATTTTATTTTGGGTAACTGAACATTTAAAATTGAGTAAATGGAAAGATTTTGATATAAAATTTAAATGGATACACAATGTTACATTAGTTTCAGGTATACAACATAGTGAGTGATTCAACTTCTCTATATATTATGCTATAGATTTCTCTCTTGATATTAAAGATGTATAATTATAGAAACCAGGTAATTTTCTTCTTTTTTAATAATCACAGTTTTTATATACATAGAGGTTATCATGTTAAAAGAAACCATTTCTGGGGGTGCCTGTGTGGCTCAGTCAGTTAAGTGTCTGACTTCAGCTCAGGTCATGATCTCACAGTTTGTGGGTTTGAGCCCCGCTTTGGGCTCTGTGCTGACAACTCAGAGCCTGGAGCCTGTTTTAGATTCTGTGTCTCCCTCTCTGTATCCCTCCCCCACTGGCACTTTGTCTCGCTGTCTGTTTAAAAAAATAAATAAATATTAAAAAAAAAAACAAAACATTTCTGGAATTTTCTATGGGAAAAATCTGGCGTGGATTGACAATCTTACTCAACTTTGTTCAGTGAAAATCTAAGTACTTAAACAGACTTTATAATCTTTTCATGATTAGGTCAAATAAAATTCTGAATACTTAGAGTTACAGATTATCTATGTTATGGATATTAAGGTTTATAGTTCTTTTTTATACATTCTGTCCAACCCTAACATTATGGACCCCTTCCACTTGTTACCTTGGCAGCATCTGTGAGTACAATAATTTGGAATTAATGCTCGAAAATTCTGACACATATTTAGAAATGTCTAAAATGTAGACAAATTTAGTCAACTCTGCTTATTTTGAAGCAAAATATTCATCTTGAGCAAATGCCTATGAATTCCCATTATTTTCTGAATTTTGATGGCTATTTTTAAGCAATGTTACTTACTTTTCATAACTGTCATAAAGCAGTTACTTAGGAGGTTGAATCTAAATTGATCAGTATTGCTATAAAATTTAGTTTCAGTTAATGTGATACAGTGCAATATAGATGGAAATAATAGACTATAGGATTTCACTGTCTTGATATAAAATCAACCTGATATTTTGATTGAGTGAGTCAGATACCCTTTAGAAGATGTCAAAAGAAATTCTTCTCTAGTTAAAATAAAATAGAGCTTTATTTACTGTGTTTAAGATAGAAATCTGCCACCTTAGGAAGCATAACTAATCCTTCTAGCCATTATACTCCATTTCCATTATGTTCCAAAATACTGGACCAATAATGTGTCTCTTTGTATTCTAACAAGTTAACGAAATTAAAGAATTTCTCAAAATATTTATCTTAGTTTAAATTAGCTTCTGACATGAGGGGCCATGGCTAAATGCTTTACACAATGTTTTAAGAAAAGTGTAACAGACTGGCAAAAACCTAACACAGAATTTCAGAGGCATGGGGCAACCATTAAGTTATATTTTCCTTGCAGGTCAAAAAGATAATGAAAGCACCCTGAGGGCAGAGATTATGTCTATTTTAGTTGATGCTATATTCCCAGTACTTGATACTTAGCAAGCACTCAATAAATATCGAGTTAACGAATGGATACCTGCACTTCGTGGCTTTCTCTTATAAAGACTCAGTTAAAAAGTATAAAGAAATAAATAAGTGAATATGTAAATAAATAAATAATAAATAACGGAGTAAATGAGACATTTACTTGCTCAACTAAGCAGAAGTTATTTTTATGATTCGTCCATGTCTACTCTAAGGATAAATATTTTGAATGAGCCCCGATTTAGCTTTGTATATGCTATTGTCAAAATTCAGTAAAAGGAAAAATCAGGTTTAGCAATTAATTCAGATGCTTATTTTGGTTAGTACAATTTGCAATAATGTTTACAAACTATCTAAAACAATCAACAAGTTCTCTAGTGACATAAAATTTATGTCTCCAAATCAGACACCATAGACTTAAAATGTCTACAAGATAATTGTACATTTTATATCTGAGATTTGGACAGCTTCTCTGAGTTTCAGACTAATATGAAAAATTTAACATTCATCCAACTTCTGAGGTTTCTGTTAACTATGCAGATCAAGTAATAGTGCTTTTCGGAAAGGAAATGAAGTGGGTTTAAGAGAAACTTGAATAATCCTTAAAAAGCTCTTGATGCAGCTGTTCTATCATGTGTAACAAACATCTGAATATGCTCTCTGAATGTGCTCATTATGTGATAGTTGTATGTCACATAAGAAACATAATTCCTGTGAATATTCCCTGGGAATTATAACTCATAGATACATTTGTAACTCTTTTGATATCCATTAAATTGAAATGGAAAACTTTAGGTTTCAGGGTGCCTGGGTGACTTAGTTGGTTAAGCATCTGACTTCGGCTCAGGTCACGATCTCACGGCTGGTGAGTTCGAGCCCCGCGTTGATCTCTGTGCTGACAGCTCAGGGCCTGGAGCCTGCTTCGGATTTAGTGTCTCCCTCTCCCTCTGCCCCTTCCGCACTCACTCTCTGTCTCTCTCTCAAAAATACATAAAAACATTAAACATTTTTTAAAAAAGAAAACTTTAGGTTTCAGATATGGGGATTAATTTGTGATAAGCAATGCTGTTACACCTTTGAATATCTCAAAAGTCAGAAATCATAATTTGACCTTGAGAAGCACCCAACCCAAACAATAGCAATAAATTTTAAGGAGGAATGCATGCCATTTATTTACCCATGATCAGAAATTTTGTTGAGGGCACTGCTATCTTCCAATGGTACAGCTAAGTTAAAAGCCATTCATTAATTCAATGGTATTGATCAAATAGCATATTAAAATGATTTTGAAAACATGAATTCAAGAAGATATATGCACCCCTATGTTTCTTTTAGCATTATTTACAATAGCCAAATTATGGAATCAATCCAGGTGTCCATGAACAGATGAACAGATAAGGAAGATGTGGCATACACGCGTGTGTGTGTGCGCACACGTGCGCACACACACGCACACACACACACACACACACACACACACACACACACACACTGGAATACTACTCAGCCATAAAAAAGAATGAAATCTTGCTGTTTGTGACACCATGTATGGGACTAGAGAGTATAATGTTAAGTGAAATCAGAGAAAGACAAATACCATATGATTTCACTCCTATGTGGAATTTAAGAAATGAAACACATGAACATAAGAAAACCAAAAACCAGACTCTTAACTATAGAAAATTGATGGTTACCAGAGGGGAGGTGGGTTGGGGAATGGTGAAATAGATGAAGGGGATTAAGAGTACACTTACCATGATAAGCACTGATTTACATACAAAATTGTTGAATCACTGTATTGTACACCTGAAACTAATATAACACTGTATGTGAACTATACCAGAATTAAAGAAAAATTAGAAGCTAAAAAATGCTTTTGAGCTTAATTTAGCTGAAGTTATCTTTCATCAAGAAATGGTTCTCCTCTTTCTGAGAAGACCATCCCTTTCAACAAGGGCTCTGCAGATGGGCACGTCCTCAAAACAAACAATCAAACAAAAAGACAAAGAAACAAAGGCTCACAGGTTGGGTATGGGGCACTTTTGAAACAATGATATCAACAGAATTTGCCCTGCTGATCCTTGAGAGGGAGGTGCCATTATATTGTGCTAGGTACTGGAAAGGGACAAAAGCGAATGGCTTTCAGCCACTAGAGATCTTGTACATTGGTAGGCAAATTACAGTGGCTACACAACTCTGATTCTCTCTTGACCACTTCCTCTTACAGAATGTCACAGGTTTCCTATTGTTTTTAGGTGACACCAGAATCCTTAACATGTCCTATGAGGCTGCTTTTTATGGTTCAGGGTCCACCTGCTTCAGCTCATGCTGACGTCTGCCTTGCCAGCTGAGTTCTAGGTACATGCCTCTTTCAGACCAATCCCCTTGGCACACTGTCTCAGATAGTAGAGACTGTACCTCCATCTTCACTCTTTCCACCAAGTTCAATTCCTATTCTTACTTCACACTTGAGAAAAAAGTGTCAGATCTTCAGAAAAAGCTCCCACAGCCTCCATTAATAAGTTAAAACTTCATGTTATCGTGTATCTCTCCTTTGTGATACACATCTCATTTTAGTTTTGTATTTATTGAAGCATTGTTTGAATGTTATCTGTCTCGTTGACTAAATTGTAAAAATCACAATAACAAGGATATTACCTGCTTTTAGTCATCTTTTTATCTCCACTGCCTATCACAATGCCTGACACATAGTAAGCACTCAAAAAATATTTGCTCAATGCATAAAGGGATGGATGAATAAATGAATAACGCGAGATACATGAGAACATGATAGTTCAATAAAGGAAGCCCTGACAAAAGACTATAGGAGTTCAGGGGAATAAATGAATTTCTCAGATGACTAAATCTAGAATACATGGAGGTACCAACTATTATTGTACTTGCTACAGAAGGTAGAGGCTGGAAATCTTTCCACATCAGATTGAATTGTACAAATCCTGACAGTCCAGAAGTACTGAGCACCTGTCATAAATAGGGCACTTTATTAAACACTCCAGTGATTCACCCACATTAAGAATTATATTTGCCATCATTGCCGTAAGATACTGATGCTGATTTTGTTAGCCCAAAGGGCTACCTTGGGATTTTTATTAAAATCCCCCAAAGACTTGACTTCTGTCGTTTGGCAAAACGACCTAATTTGCTATAATTTCATTTGAGGAGCACTGGGCCTTGATTATACAGGACAATGTTGTAATTGTCCTGAGAGGTTACCTTTCGTAGCTCTTTGGTGTTGACAGGGTGCAAAGTGTTAATGCTGCTGTGTAAGTCGTCACGTCTTCAAACCACTTAAACCCGTCTTGCTAATGAGAGTCCATTATTCTCAGCCTACATCAATCCTTCGTGTGGTTTCTGAGAGAAGGAAACCCCAAGTGTGGATGAACTCTAGAGCTGCTGGGGAAGGGCTGGGGGGTGCTTGGCTATGTCTCTCGGGTCTCCTGAGGCACTTAGACCTCGGTCCTTATCTCACGCAGAACTCCTAAGCCAGCCAGCTCAGAGAGGTCTGTGTTCCGACACCCTCTGAATCTCGTGGATACTATACCTTTCATTCACTTACCTGTTAGTTAACAGGCAAAGGTTATCTTCATTCCTCATCATCTCTTGATAAATGTATTGTATTACCACCACCGCCCTCCCAATGCTGGGCCGATGATGTCACCCCTGTGGTGGTTCTGACTCTGTGGCTGATGATGAAGACCTTTCTCAGGAAAGGAAGCAGGCTCTGTAGGCTCGGTGCCAAGTGTCCAGCTTCCTCCATAAACCAGCAGTTGTTGAGATGTTTTCTGCAGGGCAGACCTCTTCTTCTTTAATCACTGGTAATAATGAAGTTTTTGTCATATTAAAGGGGAAAGAAGAGAAGCGATTGAGAATAGTTTGAGAGGATGACTGGGCCGTCCCTCAGGTCCAGCGACAAGAGGACTACAATGGGTAGCTTTCAGAACTACATATGGTCTTCCTTCCGAGGGATTTGATTAAGCGACTCCGGATGAAATTGAAATCCTGTGATTTGACCTTTGTCTGGCCTGGGAGGGCTGCAATTCGCATAACAATTTCCTTTTGTTCTTTGTTTGGAGTTATTAATCCAACATGAGCCTCGAATTAATCAGGGGTAGTGCGTAGCTACATTTCTAATTCACAGCTCCACTGCTTGTGTCTTTTTTAATTAAGGCCGAATGATAGCAGGCCTTAGCCCTGATTGCCACACTTGCTAACCACACATTGAGGGATGAAGAGGCTAAACAGGCAGAATGAGATTACTTCAAGGTTTCACTTAATTGTTTTCTTCCTTTAAGTAAAGAGCACTGAGTGAACGTTGCTAATTCTGGACTGGGAGAACTCTTTTTATGTGTGTCGCTTGTCTTGACTTTGGGATAGGGTGGAGAGAAATCCACACTTTTGTTAGTACCCTCAAGTGTAATGACTAAAGGGGTTGCCCAAGTCAAAATTGTAGTTATTGATTAAAACCGCACTACACATCTTCGTGAAGGATAGGAGGCTGGTTAACGGTGTCCTACCCACCCCCCGCCCCACTCCCCACCACATCAAAGAAATTTGACCCTTGGTTACCTAAATATTGTGTAGGGTTTGGCTCCTTTGAGACTTTAAGGACTATTCAACATTACTTAGTCAAAACTTTGTAAGAGTAAGTAAATTGGAAATTTACTCTTATGTGATTTATGTGACTCTACAATTCAGTACCACATGGTTTTGTCTTCTACTTTGTAAAAGGGATTTAATTACTAGAAGGACCTAATTATAGTCCAGCTTCACCAAACAGGCTGTGCAACACAGTATGGAACCTGGGCTGGATCATGTGGGAAGTTAGTAATAAGTTTTTCCCCCCTTGGTAAAAGTTATCAATTGCTTCCATTCCTTCAATGCTTGTCATATTTTAGAAGGGAAATCTAACATAAGATCAGATGATGTCAAGTAAAATTGAACTCCAATTTACTGAATTACTATATCTCTCCCTGAGAAAATAATTCCTTAGAGTGGAAAATCAGCTCTGAGACACTGGCAACATTTAATTAACCACTTTTGCAATAAACTTGTTAGGATCTTTGTACAACTCCACAGGTAACTTATTCTTCCCTTCAAGTATCTGATCAACCTGGAAGAAATGGACTCTTTATTAATGTATATTTCCAGCTCGGACAAAGGTGTAGGGTGGAATAAACACAGACGCTCATTTGGTGGGTGATTTTTTTTTTTTTCCTGAGACTCAGGTTTTAGAATAAACAAACAAACAACAGGAAGTTGGGTCATAGAGTCTATACGGTTCCTTTCATCTTTAAAACTATAATTCTATATTTAAATATCCCATTTCAGATCCAAGATTTGGGCATTTATTTCTCTAATCTCTGTTTTGTTTTTGTCTGTGAAAAGTAGTAAGCTTCCACTGGGTAGAGATGTCCATATATTTTTCATAGGATTAAGGGCTAGAAAGTATTTTAATTTAAATGCAGTATTGGATTTCAAGTTAGCCTCCTATTATGGTTGTACTCAATGTTATATTGTGTTTGGTAACATTTGAGTAAGAATTCTATGTGAAGAGAAGTATTTTAGAGAGTAAAATTTAATTTGTAGAGGAAATAGCACTGAATTGGGAGCCAGGAAACCTTAAGTCAGGTTACAGCTCTACTCTTAACTTGCTGTTTGACCTCACACGCTTAGTCTCATTTCCAATTTAGGCAGAATTAGGAATAATATACTAAAGATTCCTTGCAACTCTGACTTTCTAGGATTCTAATAGTTTAATCATGTTTAGGACTTTGAGACTGATAACTCAAATGTTTTGAATATCCAGCATTTCACTCTGGAATATTTTCAGCTTTTTATTGATAGATACATCAAAAATATAGGGGAACATTTCTAAGCAAATGATTAAAAGGACAGCAAACTTTAAGGGAAAATGTCATCTACATTTTAAAATCTAATTTTTACTTTTAGAATAACAGATGCAAAAGTTATCAGTGAGATTGGGCTGGAAAGAAGACTCTCTGAAAAAGGTGACAAAGTGGTGGTTAAGGGGAAACGGGATGTGGAAGAAGGATCTGATAGGACAAGAATGATTTGAATATGTTAATAGGTTAAGAGGAATGGGTCAATAGAAGATAGAGGAAGATTGGGGAAATTGATGAAGTAAAGTCCCGAGGTGATGTAAGCAGAGGGGATCCTAACCATTACTGGGAGGTGAACTTCAAACAGACGGGGAGATGCTTCATCCTCTGACCCTGTAGAGAATTTGATTTGGTGGGTTACAGAAAGCGATATGTGTGTAGATGGGGCAAATGACATTTATGGGAAGGTGAGGTCATCTGAAAGTGATGGGGCGTGGTGTTTTAAAGAGAGTGGTAAAGAGGTACCTGGGTGGCTCCCTTGGTTGAGTATCCAACTCTTGAATTCAGGTCGGGTCATGATCCCAGAATTTTGAGATTGAGCCCCATGTCAGGCTCCATGCTGAGTGTGGAGGCTGCCTAGGATTCATTCTCTCTCTCTCTCTCTCTCTCTCTCTCTCTCTCTCTGTCTCTTTCTTTCTCTCCCCCTCTCTCCTCTCCCTGTGTCCCTCTCCCCAGCTCTCTCTCTCTCTCTCTTTATCTCTCTGTCTCTGTCTCAATAAATAAATAAAGAGAGTCACAAAGGTTTGGGACAATTGCTTAGGAGAGTGAAAGCAGGTGAAAGAAGACAACTAGAAGGATTCTTGAGGGTTGAGAGCACAGGTATGGGTGAGTAGCAGCAAGGGTCTGTGCCATTGCATAATTTTCTGCAGAGGTGTTCCATTGCCCCAGGATAGATGAGCTTCAGAAAAGGCAAATTGTTGAGTTGATTCAGCATGGGAGCTCCTGGGGAAGGGACATGCAGGAGTAAAGCTGAATTGATATGGCTTGGTGCATTGATATTATTAATTCCTCAATCTTAAATATGAACACAATTATTGGCAGTTGAAAGAGATGGAAACAGAGGCTACAGGAAGTTAGATGATGCCTTGAAGCCAAGCAGTCTTGTCCCTATGCCTTACACTGTCATTTAATAGTATAACCCGTTCCTTTTTGTTATTTCCATCAAAATGATTATATTGAGTCATTCAATGAATTATATGGATGAGAACATTTCTTGTAAGGATTACATAAAACTCAAAAGTAAACCCTGTTTGGTGAGTAGATCTCATTTTATGGGAAATGTCAAATCCATGGAAAACCTAGAAGCAAAAACGCAGATATTTATGACCACCAATCCTTGGCTTTCAGCATTGTGTCACAGCCTTTTGCTCTCTTTTTCTGTTGGCTGAGATTCAAAAAAAAATTTTTTTTAATCTTTGGAAAGGTTGATAACCCTACGCAAGTCAAGATATTATTGCCACATTTCCAAAATACGGATGCCAAAGTCTTTGGGGTTGTGATACACCCAGATGGTCTTCCTTTTTTGCATTTTTGCAAATGTTATTACCAAATACGACAATTTTTCCTCCAAAGTCATTAGAGCCCATTTGGCACCTTATCTAATCTGTCCTACTTGTTACCTTTTAATTACTTTGTGAGGGGACTAGTTGTCTTGTTGTTGCTGAAGGCCAAATGACCAAGGGGTTAATGCTTTTTTCTGTCCCTGGCCAATTGGTTTTTAGTCAATAGTTATTTATGGGGAAGTCCAGGGGCCATTAGTTTTCAAGTATGTGCAGCTGTACTCTTCACAATTACTAGTCCATAAGCAAATGTGGACTTACTTTTTGTGTACGGTTGTTTTTTTCCCTGATTGGTTAGACAATCTGTTGCCATTTATGAATGATTTTTGTTGATGCAAAACATGGCACTGAATTCTATTTTATTATTTGGATTTCATGTTTCATAGGATGCTGTAATCTTGATTCAGACAAGGCATGAGGGTATGCACCTCCTGTCACTAGTGACAAATTGCTCCTGTGTAGCAAAATGTCAAATCTCGCCCACTGCATGTTAGCTGTTCCATTCTCCATAAATCGGCATAGGTGCTGATGATCCTCATTGTGAAATCAGTGACTGGTTGGCCTTGGCCTTTTTTGCTCATGCTCTGTTCTTTTGGGCATAAGGTAGAGATTACTATTAATGTTTCTTTCAGTTCCTAGAGCTCCTCCCTCTGTGCTGTCTTACTGTGATTTTTTTTTTTTCTGCCCTCATTGAATGGTAGTCTTTGATGTCACACAAGAGAATACTGTTGGCTAACAGTCTGGAGGCTGCTTCATTTGAGCTAACCACCACATGAAAACAAATGTGATCCATCATATTTCATTAACTAGCTGTCCTCCTTTTGGGTGCCCTTTTTTGATGTCAGAGTGCATCCTGACAGGAATCAGAAAGATATGTGTGATTAAGAACAGTAATAATGCTTATTGCATTGTATTGTAAATTACCTTCCTGGGCCCTGCTACTTTATCAGCCCCACTGGCATTGGCTCCCGTACATTTTTGACTACTCAGTATATACAGTGTATTAGCGCAATGGAGATCATTATGTGGCCTGTATTTGAGTCATTTTTATTTAAGATGCCAAACAATAAGCTGTTGATTGGGGGAACAAGAGGCGAACAATAATGTTCTGTGTCACATAATACACCACCATTTTCCAGCTTTGCTTTAGAAGGGCCCTCTTTATTGTTTTTGTATAAAAATGGTTCTTAGGAGGAGGAATATTTTGCTGAGGTATGTCATTATTTTGCAAATTTCTATTATCTCATCATGTTGTCTTCATTGTAAATTGCAGCTAATTAGGAACCTAGTTAGAGCCCCAGCTTTGAGGCTGGCTTTTTTGTGAAAAGAGCCCACCGATTACCGCACTACAAGAGAGGAAGGGAGAGAAAAAGGAGATTAATCTGGTTACCTAGGCGACACTCGCTTCCATCTGCGAGGAACAATACATTTTTGTTTCCTTGGCTCAGTTCAGATCTGTTTTGTTTAGAGGGGAAAAAAAGAGGGAGAGAGAGAGAGAAAGAGAGAGAGAGAACGAGAGAGAAAAAGAGAGGGAGAGAGAGAGCCTAGCTCCACAACAATGCTGAATTCTGTCTAGCCCAGGCTTACAGGCTTGATTCCTCTGCAAGTTAGAGGTCTCAGGGGAGTGAGAAGATGAAAGAGATAAGCTCCAAAGTTGTCAAAGGTCATGACCTTGCCATACAAAGCCAGCAGTTTTACCTCTAAATCCCCTTCTTCCAAAAAGCACTTAATAAAATAATGTACTGTGCTTCTCAACGCCCTAAAGTCTAAATTAAGGAACAAGGCCCCCAAATTGTGGATTTAAGGGTTCATTTTTAATTTCATACTAAATAATCAGTGACTCTGAGAAGCTACTTACAGGTCCAGTTTTTGTCTAGACAAGTTAACTTTGACTTTTCTGCTTTTTTTTTTTTTTTCAAAGTGGCTTTCCCATAACCTATCGTTGTATTGTGGTGACACATAATGTTTAAGCTATGTTTTTACTTTTCAGTGAATCAAACAAACCTATTGAATCCTAAGATTGAGGCTTACTAACTACTCACTTCCAGTTGCTTTTGTTGTACATCAAACTCCTTAGTCTTTAAAATAGGGTGGCCATTTACTTTGCTCAGTGAGGGTGTTGCCAGGCTGTTTGCTTCCTCTTAAATAGTCGCCAGGGAAAGGACTGAGTATGGCACAGAAGCTGAAAGAGTCAGGCTGAAAGGCTCAGAAATCTCAGGGCTTCTTCAGGAGAATTGGCTAAACCCACAGCCTCTGATGAGCATAATGCTTTCGGCATCATGTTCTCACTGGTTGGTATGCCATCATGCATAATGAGCAGTCATCCAGGAAGGTTATGTGTGATGACATACAGTTAAAGGAGGCTCCAAGAGAGAAATATGGGCTTATCTGAGCTTTCTAGTCATAAAATGCATTGATTAAATTGGAGCAACTAGCTTACTTTAAAATGCCCTGTGGAATCCATGCTTCACACCTGTGAATGTCTCTTCATCAGTCCTCTTTCCCAAACCCATTCTTTATAAAAGGAACATAAACATTTTCATAACAATTGCAAGTTACTAATGGTCCTCAGTACATTATATATGTAAGTAGACACTTCTCTTCAAAGGGTATTACCCATCTTTCTTGTCTTATTTGAAAATGGGAAAAAGACACCTACCCAAATTGATTCTGTGCTTATCCCTCGTCTAGCCCTCTACAACATCTGCCTTCTTTCTTATTCCAATTTGTGGCATTTGAGCAGCTCCAAATGATCTTCGTCATCAAACTTATAAGCAGTCTTAGAAAAATATGAAATAGATTCATAAGCAGCCTTAGAAAACTATGAAAACATTTTAAACTCCTGCAATTCTAATTCATTCTAACATTAATTAGACTTTACGGATAAAAACAAAAACAAAATCTTGCTTATCCCGAACTTAAGCCCTCCAAATGATACTCTGTTTTTTGAACCTTTGTAGGAAATCAGATGAGCTTTCCAGTGTACCCATGAGTACTTCAAATAAGGCGAGATGCAAATGTGTTTACTAGAGCAAACCCTCAGCAAGAGTCTTCTCCTGGTACCTTTCACTATGTAAGGCTGAATTACCTAATACCACATTATTATTAAAAGCTAGAACATCTTGCTCCAGTTTGTGAAACCAGGGTTACTCTTGGTAATGGCAGGAGCTAGGTGTGTACATGTGTTTTAGAAATCTACTTTTAAACCGATGAATGAAGTAGTCTCTTCTTATCTGAAAATTAATAGTTTCCATTAAAATTATTAAGCTATTTTGAGCTTTGGGTACATGTTCTCAATACCTTTTTTTTTTTAATGAAAAACTTTAGTAAGTTGCATAGTTACACAGAAAAGTAGTTGTAGCAAATAAGTCAACACTGCTGAAAATAGCTTTCTTTACAGAAACTATTTGAGCTCTAACAAGCACTCACTAGAAGGACGCCAGTGTCTCTTTCCTCATCTGTCTGCAGAGTCAGTCCATCCAATTCCTCTTCTCGGCTTACTAGAGTCACATATGGAACCTAATCTCTTTATAAAGGCTTTGATTGATTATATGCGGAGAAGGTAGAGAAATGAAAATGAGGAAACTGTTTAGTATGTGCAGAGACATATTTTTGTTCACGTTGGATAAGACAGGATTCTTTAACCACAAAATGTGTTCATCTAGTACGAGAATGCAGTTATCACTTAGATGAGATGGGAATAGCTACTTACCAACACGACTGGAGTTAATAGACAGTGAAAAAGGGTATATCAACTTGATAGATTTAAGAAGCATTTGGTAGTTCTCTAATGCATAAATGTCTCTTGTCTTCAGTAGTGAATTATTATTGTTCACTCAAGACCTTAGGTTCCCCCCCTTATGAAGTAACTTGTAATATTCTGCCCTGAAAAAGTCATTCGAAATAGATGCAGAGGAAAGAGTGCCACCTGCTGATTTCTCATCCTAAAGCAATTCTGATTTCCTTGGAGGTTTTTCAGATGAGAACTAACAATGTGTGGTACTATTTATTAAATCGTAAATGACAAGCACAAAGCCTAGATTCGTGAGGTTGCAGTTTTGTGATCATGGAGCTTTAAGGTTGATTCAGAAGGGTTCAAGGGTTGATTACAAAGGTTTTCATTCAGTTCACAATTCTCCCCTTCATATGGTGGGTTTCAAAAAATTCAAATCCATCATTTCATCAGTTGTTTACATTTTTGTTTTTATTAGTTGAAGGGAAAACTGTGGGCAATAAAAGAGTGACTTCCTTGACATGTGAAATTACCTTGTCCTGAATTTCTTCTGGATTCTTCTTAATGTGGAAAAACATGTCTATTGAAAGCTACTTTGTGATGTTGGCTTGGAATTACCCTCATGAACATAACTTTTCTTCATTCTGTCCTGCAAGGAAACACATGTCTTTCTGGTTGCCTGTATCACTATGGAAGAAAATTGTTTAAAGTAAAATAAAAATAAGTATGAACTTGCTCCCTAAATGGCCCATTTGCAAATTAAGATTGTAGAAATTTATCATTTTTGGTTTTCTTGCTAGAGTTTACAATTTGGAGATATTTTATAAGTTTTTAAACAATTAATAGTATGCGATTGTTCACTAAACATTGAAAAGTTAGGAGAAGTGATGTATGTCTAGGAAAGAATGAACTTCTAGCTGATGAAGAAAAATTGAAGTAAATTTTCAACTGAATGTGATTCTGGCATCAGTTATATCAGTATAACTTTTTTTTTTTTTGCCACAGTTATAACTCCAATTAATACAAGAAAACACTACTTTTTTTTGTTGTTCAAATTACAGGGTAAGTGGTCCATGTTAATACCATTCTTTAAAAAAAAAAAAGACTCCCAAGTTAAGTATAATTTAAAAAGTTGACCAAGATAATGGGTGGGCTGATGCATGCTTATCCAAAATGAAACTCATCACCTATTACAGTTTATTTATCCTTAATTGTTATAACAGTTACAGTTAACCTGTGCCTCCAGTGTTAAGGTGATTTTATCTCCCATCAACTCAGGCATGAAAAAGGTTCAGGCACAGCAAGTAGAATGAGCAACAAAAGAGTTGTTACCACAAAGGAGCAACTCAAAAAATGGGCCAGAGCTGTCAGTATTTCTTGCTACTCTACAAAATAAAAGTTGTTAACAAAAAAGATGGGATCCTCTTTTTTTTTTTTTTTTTTTTTGAGAAATAAAACAAAAAGAAAGTGAGAATGATGGAAAGAATTTTTTTTTAATTGAAATTTGGTCAACAGGTGTTCGTTTATAAAGTTCGAAAAAGAAAACCCACTTTCCAGTCCTGATAAAATAGGAAACCAATAATCATGTCATTGATATGAGTCACTATGGTGGTGATTTTATATTTAGGTGAGGTGAACCTGTGTGTGCGCACACACACACACATACACATATACATTATAAGGAATGTTATTTTCTATTTTTAAATTTTGAGTAATTTCTGTAGACATTCTGCAAATAAGCAATTCTTCCTGTGTATGAGGAGGCTACAATATTATAAATAATTTTCTAAATAGAATCTTTCACCTTATTGCTCTATCATTGTTATGATTTCCCTCTAATGTATCTGATACTTTTTAAAACAGGAAAAAAATGGCTAGCAATTATATGTCATTTGGAATTTAGTCTACTGGCATCTTTGGCATCACGATGCTATTAATATTTTAGGATATTATTCTAATTGCTAAAGAAAGATTCCCTAAGTAATACACAGCAACTGGTAGCAATGGCAGTTTTCAATTAAGACACAAGCTCCCTTTCTTCCCGTGTTCTGGGTGTTGATTTTTAGTCCTTTGGCTTAATCTCTTTTATATCTTATTTATTCAGAGGGACTTCTAGCTCCAATTTCTGCCCTTATTTATAACATTTTTTTTTTCTTATTGGAATTATACCTCTCCCGATGCAATGCAGTGTATCACTGCTGATTACTTCCCTTTTTGTTTTTGGCTCCAAACATACACACATAATCTTCCATTTACACATATTTCCTGAATACATGTATGTTCCAGGCATTGTTTCAAGGATACATCTTGGGATGTGCGACAGTAAACAAAACTGACAAAGATCACTGCCCCTTTGGAACTACATTCTAGTAGGGAGGGAGGTCAAAAAGCAGTAACTTTAGGGCCACCTGGGTTGACTCAGTCAATTAAGCATTGACTTCA
Organism: Leopardus geoffroyi; assembly: GCF_018350155.1. Lineage (NCBI taxonomy): Eukaryota > Metazoa > Chordata > Mammalia > Carnivora > Felidae > Leopardus > Leopardus geoffroyi. The sequence continues at coordinate 57,834,099 of NC_059341.1, read as the reverse complement.
GCTCAGGTCATGATCTCATGGCTTGTGAGTTTGGGCCCATATTGGACTCTGTGCTGACAGCTCAAAGCCTGGAGCTTGCTTCGGATTCTCTCTCTCTCTCTCTCTGCCCCTTTCCCATTCACACTGTATCTCACTCTCTCAAAAATAAACATTGAAAATGTATTTTTTTTAAGTAGTAAGTTTATCTTGATTGAAGACTTCAGCACATGTATTGAGTAGTGAGAAGTAGAATGGTTCTTGGCATATAGCAGTTACTTAATTTTTGTTGTTTTGATTGAGAAGTTGTTCTATTATGAGGAAACAAATGGAAAATAATCCTATTTGTAGTGATTGAGAAGTTGTTTTATTAAGAGGAAATATATGGAGAATAGTCCTATTTCTGAAGTGATCAACTGAATCCAGATCTCAGACTAGATTTGGATGACTGAGTGGAGGTAAAAAAATACTAGATAGTGAGGACCATGCTAGAGATTAGAAGATATCTTCTTGGTAAGAACATGAGACCACAAAATAATTCCAGAGAGAAGTCTCTACTTTCCTTTGTGTTCCTTCTTTAACTCTTGAAAACTTGAGTCTTAATTTAGAAGATTTTTCCTTTGGAGTATTTGGGAGAAGGTATTTGAGATGGGTGAAAATACAATACCATTTTGACTAAACAAATATTTTAAACATTCTTAAATGACATGTGATTTGATATCTCTGGCTTATAAAAATTTAAACGTGAAAAATTTATTAACTGTCATAGGTTATCTTTACACTTCCCTTTCCTTTGTGGCTTTCATAAGATAATGGAAGCTTCAAGCTTCCTCCAGAGTGAGCATTGCAGGAGACCCTGGAAGAGCCTGCACAATTTATTATGAGCTACATTTGGAAGGCATACAGCATCACTACTGGTTCATTCTGTTGGTCAAAAAGTAAATCACAGGGCCAACCCAGATTAAGAGCAGGTGAGTTCACAATGGGTATGAATACCAGAAAGCATTGTTCACTGGGGAGGCCATCTTTGGAGACTAGCTACCATCCTCCCTTTTAAGTATTAGCCATACCTGACTTTTAGGGATGAATTTATTTAATATAGAAATTTACCAACAAGTAATTCAAAATTTGAATATTTAAATTATCTTCTTGGAAATGATATATTTTTCTAAGAGGGTACTTAGTTTTCTAGTTACTATTACAATGGAGGGTCATAATACCTTAAAAACAGAATCTTGGGGAATTGAGAGCTTAGATTTCTATTTGAAACTAGATCTTAAAAATATATGTGTAGATTTAAACCAAGTTTTGCATCTAGAATGTCCATCCATTCCTCCTGGTAATTGAATTCCGCTGACTGACATAATTAGGCCCTATCTGTTAAACCTGTTGTGTCAAAATCTTCTTGAAGTGTCTTCATTTACATATTTCAAACATTGCAGAAACAATCATAATAGTCGGTTCTGTCAAGACCCATTGTAGAATGCTTTCATTCTCTGATTGACAGTGATAATAATTGATACTATGGGTCCTTTATATTAGAATAGTTGTTTATTTGGCATAATATTCTAGAAAATGTGTGCCGAAAATCCTTGAAAACGTTTTGGTAAAAGAGTTTCCTCAATTTTTCATCCATTTTTCACTCCTGTCATCTCAAATGGTTTGGATCAAACTGTCCCTAAATTAGTAAACTGGAAAAAGAACAATCTTAGTTTCTTATTTCAGATATTTTCTGGTCTCTGTAATCATTCACAGCTTAGTGAGTGGCAGCTATACTTAAAAATATCTAAAAAGTTTATACCAAAGAAGATATCCTTTTTTTCCTTGGGCAATTCCTTAAACTTAATTAGAAAGACTTTGCAGGCCCATTTAGTAAATAAGACAACAGACACATTATAAAATAATTCAAAAACTAGGTATTAAGTACTAAGACTTAGGTATTCTCTAATTCTTACTGTCTAGTCCCTAATTCTCTCTGCCTCTGTTTTACCAGTGAAGATATTAGCACTGGTCAATTAAGACCTATTTGGAGTTGTTTGGGGAGTAATAATAAAAAGATCTTCCCTGCCTGTTTTTGTAAACTAGTCATTATACAAAGGAGTAAGATAGATGAAGACTAAAAGGTTATGGTTATTACAGATAAAGATGATACCAGAAAGCGTGGGCCAGGAGTTAATACTGAGTGCCTGGATTGGGCAGATTTGCCCACCCACTTGTGGAAGGAATGGACAGGGCAGGCCTCCTCCCACAGGGACAGAACCAAGCAGCACATACGATCCCTGCAAACATCCACCTCCCAAGAGATAGAAGAGGAAGAAGCTGGGTAGCTGTGTTTAGTTTCTCCTACAAACCTCCCCCCAACCACACCCACGCACACGCACACACACACACACACACACACACACACACACACTCGCAAACACACACACACACACACACACACACACACACACACGTGTTACTGCTCCTCCCTTAAAAAGCAATAATAGAGGGGACAGTGAGAAACCAGGAATGCATAATAACAGAATTGACTACACAAGTAAGGACAACAACAGGAAAAGCATTTTGCCATTAATTTTCTCTAGTCTTTTGTTCTCTTAACATCTTGGGCTTAATCATTAAACCATTAACAAGATAATAAGTGAAAAGAGTTCTCTTACCTTCTTTTTCAAGATGATCTCTTATTTTAATATTCTTTCTGTACTACTGTCATGATGAAAAGATGAGGATTCTCTTTATGTGCATAAGAGTGACCATGGGATGCTCTGACAAAAGCTTTCCTATTCACTGACTGGGTCAGGATAATAATTCTTTTCCATTGATGATTACTACAAAGGCCTTTGGCGTCAATAGCCCATTTAAATCAGCCAGTAATAAACCTAGCCAAAGGAATGAATCCAGAATGGATATCAGTGCAAAACTATTCCAGATGCAAATAGAGGGTTCAAGCACCCTTTAGGGGATTTTTTTTCCTCTCTATTCTGTTCTATTGAAAAATTACTGGAAGTGAATATATAGTAAATCTTTCCAAGCTTTGACAATTTATGTTATAGTTGGTGAAATATGTACATTTTTGCTTATGTTTAACCTTTCTCTGTATTTTATAAAACTTTTCTAAAGGAGAGTTTCAAGTTTTGTTGTTCATGGTGATGGTTGTTATCTGTGACATGATTTATTTACTCCACAAATATTTGTTGAGATCCTAATATGTGCCAGATACTATTCTGGGGCACTTCTGTTATTTAATAATGGGATTTAAAGAAATATAACAAGGAAAAAATATGTAAACTAAAGAAGATAAGTAAGCATAGAGGACCTATTTCAGATAGAGATGTCTTCTTCAAAGAGGTAACAATTCAGAGTACTGTATTTTATTTTGTTTTATTTTATTTTATTTTACTTTTATTTTATTTTATTTTATTTTATTTTATTTTATTTTATGAGAGAGAGACACAGAAACAGAGACAGAGAGACAGAGCACAAGCAGGGGAGGGGCAGAGAGAGAGGGAAATACAAAATCTGAAGCAGGTTCCAGGCTTTGAGCTGTCAGCACAGAACCTGAAGCAGGTCTTGAACTTACCAACCGTGAGATCATAACCTGAGCCAATGTTGGATGCCAACTGAGCCACCTAGCCACCTCCAGTTCAGAGGACTCTTAATGAAGTGAAAGGATGAGCCATGAAGGTGTCATGCTAATTCTGTAATTGTATACCAGACACAGGGAAATGCAGACACAAAGGTCCCATGGCAGAAACATGGTTAACAGATACCTCACAGGAGAATGTGGCCAGATGTGGCAAAAGGGGTACATTTTCTTTCTTCCTTTTTTTAAAATTTTATTTATTTATTTTGAGAGAGACAGAGACAGTGTGAGTGGAGGAGGAGCAGAGAGACAGGGAGACAGAGAATCCCAAGCAGGCTCCACACTGTCAATGCGGAGCCCAATGCCAGGCTTGAACTCACAAAACTGTGAGATCATGACCTGAGCCAAAACCAAGAATCAGACTCTTAATCAACTGAGCCACCTAGGATCCCCAAAAAGGGTTACATTTTAAACATGAATTTGTTATTTTGTAGTAATGAGGAAAAGAATCAGACTATTTTACTGAAAAAAAAAAGATTTTTATATTACAGATGTCTCCGTTACAATCTTCTGATTAAAGATCTTCCAAGCTTCTCTTCTTCAATAATTTGTTACAGCTTCATTGAGATGTCATTTACCCTACTTTAAAATTCACCTATTTTAAGTATGTTATTCAGTGATTTTTTAAAGCAGATTTATAGATCTATGCAACCACCATTTCAGTCCAATTTTAGAATATTTCCATCATCCTCAGAAGGTCCATCATGCCTATTTACAGTCAATCGTTCCGTACCCCTCGCCCAGGCAACCAATAATCTATATTCTATCCTGATGGATTTGCTTTTTTGGACATTGTGTATAATCGGGATTATATAATATGTAGTTTTCTGGATTTGGCTTCTTTTACTTATTTTAATGTTTTTGAGGTTACTATGTATATATATATATATATATATATATATATATATATATATATATATATACACACACATATATATATACACGTATATATATATGTATTATATATATAATATATTAGCATACATCAGCTCTTTGTTTTTATTGCTGAATAATCTTCTGTTGAATGAATAGACATTTGATTTGTACTTTCACCTGTTAATAAAAATCTAGACTTTTTGTTCTCCCCCCCCTCCCCCATTTTTTGGCTACCATGAATAATGCTGCTATCACATTCACATTCAGGCTTTTCAGGTCTTTGTGTGGATATATGTTTTCATCTCTTTGGTTTGATATCTAGGAGTGGAGTTACTGGGTTTGACTGTAAATTTGTGTTTCACAAATTTCATTAACAAAATTGCCAAATTGTTTACCAAAGTGGCTATATTATTTTATACCTACAAGTAGTATATGCATGTTCCAGTTTGTCTACATTCTAGACAACATGTTTGTATTGTCTGTCTCTTAGAATTCTATGACCATCATTGTGCGTATCAAGTGGTATATCATTGAAGTTTTAATTTCATTTCTTTAATGATTAATGTTTTTGAGTACATATATGCTGTGTGTGTGTGTGTGTGTGTGAGAGAGAGAGAGAGAAATGTAAATGCTGATCTCTAGTGAATTTTTGATTGGACTATTTGTTTTATTAAGTTTTATGATTCTTTATATATGCTATATACAAGTCCTTTATCTTAAATATGGCTTATAAATGCTTTTCTTGTTAGTACATAACTTATATTTTCATGTTCCTAAAGGTATCTTTAGGGTATCTTTAGGTAGCTGAGGAATAAAAGTTTTTAATTTTGATAAAGTTAAATTTATCACTTTTTCCTTTAGTGCGTCATGCTGTAAGATCAGAAAGATTTTTGTCCTGCTTTCTTCTAAACATTTTATAAATTTAGTTTTTACATTTAGGTCTGTAATCAGTTGCGAGTATTTTTTGCTTTGGATGTAAGATAAGGTTCTAAATTCATCTTACAGCACATGGAAATATAATTGTACCCATACTATTTGTTGAAAAGACTCTGCTTTCTCCTTTGAATTGCCTTGGCACATTTGTAAAAAATCAGTTGGCTATAAATATAAGGGTTGATGTTATGTCGAACTTTATACCACTGACATCACATGTCTAGATCACTGTAGCTTTATATTGTGCCTGGAACTTAAAAAAAAATGTCTAATTCCTCCCACTTTGTTTTTTTTTTTAATACTTGTTTTTGTTATTCCATGTCCTCTGCGTTACCATATAAATTGTATAATCAGCTTGTAAATTCCTACCAAAAAAAGGTCTGCTATCATTTTTATAGAAATTGTGTGTAATGTGTAGATAAATTTAAGGAAAATTTCCATTTTAATACATTGACTCTCCCAATCTGTGAACATGGAATGTCTATTTATTCATTCTCTAACTTCTCTCAGCAGTATTGGATAGTTTTCAGTACACAAGTCTTACACTTCCTTTGTCAAAGTTATTCCTTAATATTTTGTTTTTGATGCCATTGTGGATGAAATCATTAACAGGCTATTTATTGCTAGTATATAGAAATATAATTGATTTTTGTATATTGATCTCGTATTCAGTAATCTTGCTAAACTTAGTCATTAGTTTTGCAGTTTCTATTAGCTCCTTCAGGTTTTTTATACATATGATCAAATAACCTGCAGATAAAGACTGTTTTACTTAGTACTTTCCACTATGGATGATTTTTATTTATTTCTCTTAACTCGTTGCACTGGTTAGAACCTCCAGTATGATGTTAAATGGAAATTATGAACACAGACTTCCTTCTTACTGATCTTAAGAGAATGTATTCAATCTTTTGCTATTAAGTATAATATTAGCTATATATATTTTTTTCTTTTTTTCAAGATGCCCTTTTTAGTCTTGAGAAAGTTTCCTTCTATTTTTTGTTGATTGAGAATTTTTATCATGAACAGTTGTGGGATTAAGTCAACTTATTTTTTCTTTTTGGCAGCCATTGTGATGGTCATGGTTTTGCTTGTTTTTTATTTGTTTTGTTTTTGTTTGTTTTTGGTGATTTATTCTATTAATATGGTGTATCACAATAATTGATGTTTAATTGTTACGCCAGTCTTGAATAACTTAGATAAATTTCACTTAGGGTATAAAATTATTTCTATATGCTGCTGGGTCAGTTTGCTAATATATTGTTGAGAATTTTTGTGTCTATATACATACATGACGATTGTGGTCTATTATTTTCTTTTCTTACAATGTTTGTCTGGATTTGGTACCAGGGTGATATTGGCATCATAAAATAAGTTCCTAATTGATTCTCCTCCCTCTAACTTTTTGGAAGAGTTTGGAAAGGGTTGGTATTTTTCTTTTCTAAATGATAGAACTTTCCAACGAAGCCATCTAGAAATGAGTTTTTCTTTGTCGGAAGATTTTTAATAACATTCAAGAAGATTTTTAATAACATTCAAATTTCTAATAATTATAGGTCAATTCAGATTTTTCTGTTTCTTCTTGAGTCATTTTTAATATTTTGTATCTTTTTAGGAATGTATACGTTTTCTCTAAGTGTGTAATTTGTTGGCATTAAGTTTTTGATTGGATGGTTTTATAATACTTTAAGTTTCTATAAGATCAGTAGTGTTATTTCTGCTCTCATTCCTGATTTTTGTAACATGTGTTTTCTCACTTTTTATCTTGGCCAGTCTAGCTACAGGTTTGTCAATTTTATTGATATTTTTAAAGAATCAGATTTCATTGATTTTGTCTTGTTTTTCTGTTCTCTATTTTACTGAATTCCACTCTATTATTTATTTTCTTCTGATTGTTTTGTGTTAGCTTGTTCTTTTTCTACTTTCTAAAGATGGAAAGTACAGCTATAAAATTTCTTCAAGCACTATTTTAGTGATATCCCATAAACTTATTTTATTTTTGTTTTCATTTAGTTCATACTATATCTAATTTTGTCTGTGATTTCTTCTTTGATATTTGGGTCATTTAGAAACGTGTTTCTAATTTCCAAATATTTGTTGATTTCCTAAATTTCTTTCTGTTGTTGATTCCAATTTAAATCCATTTTGGTCAGAGCACATACTTTGTATGATTTTGGATCTTTAAAAATCATTAAGACTTTTTAAATGACTTACCATATGGGGTATGAAAGAGAATATTCCATGTGCACTTGAAAAGAATGTGTATTATGCTGGGAGAAGTTACCTATAGATGTCAGGTCATTTTTTGATAACATTGTTCAGCAATTCTGTACCCTTACTGATTTCTGTCTGGCTTTCTTACAGTTTTGGTTTACATGGCATATCTCTTTGGTTATTTTGCTTTAAACCTACTTATTTCTTTGAATCTAAAGTTTATCTCTTTACTATTTGTTTTTTATTTATCTTATGTCTTTTGTTTTTCTGTTCCTCCTTTATTTCCTTCTATGTGATAAATACATATTTTCTAGTTTCTTTAAATTTTCTCTCTATATGTTTATTAGAGATTACATTATGCATTGTATATGATCATAATCTAGTTAAGATTCATATTAACTTAATTCTTATGAAATAAAAATACTCTGATCCAATATAGTTCCATGTGTCCCCTTTCTTGTACTCTTATTACAATATGCAGTTACTAATACACTATTGTAATTATTGATCTATTCAATTTTATGCCTTTTAAAAACGTATGATGAAGAAAGGAAAAATACACTTAAATTTTCCATATCAACTCACATATTTACCTTTTCTGGTGCTCTTCATTTCTTTCCATAAATTGAAGTTACATCTGCTTACCTGTTTTAATTTTCTTGCTCTATTACAGCTCGATGTCCTCCACCTTCTTTATATATACACACACTTACATTTATATTTATATGAATAATCTTCCCATGCTATGAGCGTAACAATAAGGTTTTTTAATTATTTTATAGTTATTGTTTTATTAAATTGTTTTTTATAAAAACCTATTAAAGAATAATAAGAAAAAGTACATATGTTTCCACTGTTTTATAGTGTTCTTTATTTTTTCCTATGGAATCAAGTTACCATTAGATGTTATTTGCTTTCAGCCCAAAGGAATTTCTTCAGTATTTCTTGTATGAAAGATGTACTAATAATTAGTTCTCTCATTCTTAACTCATCTGGGAATATATTTTGCCTTCATTTGTGAAGGATAGTTTTGGTGGATATAAAAGTCTCAGTTGACAGGGCTTCCCCCCACAGCACTTTGATTATAGTTTATTATTACAATAATTGCTTTGTGCAGTTGTCTAAGAGAAACAAAGGCACATGTGTGTGCATGCATACACACACACACACACACACACACACACACGCACACTCACACACTTGTGTATTTTATATTTACCTATATATTCTACCCCACTGCCTTCTGGCCTCTATTGTTTCTTTTGAAAATTCTGTTGTTAAACTTACTGTGGTTTCTTTGTAAATGAGTCATTTTCCCTCCCTGCTTATGAAAATTTCTCTTGTTCTTTCACTTTTAATAGCTTGACTATTATGTTTCTAGATGTGGACCTGTTTTGTTTATCTGACTTGACGTTTGTTGAACTCTTAGATACGAAATTTATGTTTTTCAGCAGATTTTAGAAGTTTGTTGGCCTTTTTCAAGTATTTTTTCAACCTCTTTCTTTTCTGCTTTCCTCTGAAACTCTAATTACGCATATATTGGTGCACTTAAAGATTTTCCCCCAGGATTTTGAGGCTTTGTTCAGATTTCCTCAATCTCCCCCCCACCCTTTCTTCTTAAGATTAGATAATCCCTATTTTTCCATCTTTAAGTTAACTGATTCTTTCATCTGGGTAGTCAAATCTACTTTTGAGTCCCACCAGTAAATTTTTTATTTCACCTACTTTATTTTTCCAAATCTAAACTTTTCACTAAAAAAAAAAACTAATAATTTAACATTTAATTTGGCATTCTGTATTTGATGAATCAATGTTGTCAAACTTTATCTTCTTCTGGAACATGGTTTCTTTTAATTTTTTGAATATAATTATAAGTGTTGTTTTGAGGTTTTTGAAATTGCCAAGTCCAATATCTAGGGCCCCTCAGAGACAGTTTCTTCAAACTGTTTTTTTTCCCCCACTATATGGATCACAGTTTTCTATTTATTTCCATGTCCTGCTATTTTGTTGTTGAAAACTAGACAATTTGATAATATATTACAGTAGCTCTGAGTCTGATTACCTCTCCCCACCCAACCTCTGGGAGTTGTAGATATTATTATTTATTTTTTTAGTGATTTACCTGGACTAAATTTGTGGCTTTTATCTCACCCTCAGTGTGCATGATTATTGCCTCTTCCTTGTTTTTTAAATTTTTTAAATCTTTTGAACATCTATTTATTTTGTGTGTGTGTATATATATATATATATATATATATATATATATATATATATTTATTTATTTTAAATCTGGCTTTCTCAGTTTCCCCTGGATCAATTTAGTGGTCAATGATTGATCAGAAGTTGTGCTTAAATATCTTGAGTCAGTAAGACTTCTACCCTTTGTCAATGGATCTGTTCATGAGTCAAGGAGCACAAAGTTCAGGGAGTTTATGAATCAGACCCAGCTGTGACTTTCTGCATGAGCAAGGTCTCACATTCAGGCAAAGTGTGAGTAAATGCAATAGCTAGGGCTAGCTCCATGATCTTGAAATCATGCTCATAGCCTCTGAGACTTGCAAGGACATGTGGGAATTTATCATAAAAGCCCATAATGGCTATCACTTTTGCTGGATTTCCCTATAAAATTTTTGACTGTCTGCAGGTCTGTTTTTCACCCCAACCAGTACTGTATCCTCATATAATCTATGATATTGCCCTTCCTTGACTGTTTGCCACAGAGATTGCTATTGTTTTTGACAACACCTCAGGGCATGGGTCTTTTCAGACTCTGTTCCAAATCAATTCTTACCTGTTAAGAAAGCTATGTTACTTACAGTTTGCCATCCCTGGTAGAAACACAGCAAAAGGAGCTGGTGAAGAGTGTGAAAGCAGTTCCTGGATAAAATATGACACAGATGTCTACCATTTTCCTGATTTTTAGTAGTTTTTCTTGAGTAAACATTTCACTGCAATTTTTCATAGCTTTGGTCAATTTTCAGAGCTTCTGAAATGATTGTTTTTGGCAATTTTATCATTGCTTTGTATGGAGATTTACTGAACTCTTTGTTTAGGCATGTAGGAAAACTATTCTTTTTTTTTTTTTTTTTAAATGTTTATTTATTTTGAGAGAGAAAGAGAGAGAACATGAGTGGGGGAGGACTGAGATAGTATGAGAGAGAATCCCAAGTAGGCCCTGGGCTGTCAGTGTGGAGTTCCACATAGGGCTCTATCTCATGAATTAAACTGTGAGATCATGACCTGACCCAATATCAGGAGTTGGATGCTTAACCAACTGAGCCACCCAGGTGCCCCTCTTCATTTTTTTTAAAGTTGAAATTGACATATCAAAAATTTACATACCTTAAAAGTTTATAATTTAGAGGCATAGTCATTCGCAGTAGGTATAGCCAACACTCCTATGTAGCTCCAAACATTTTAATCACCTCAAAAGTAAACCCTGAACCCATTAAGCAGGCCCTCTCTATTTTTCCATTCCACCAGCCCCTGGTATCCACAAATCTGCTTCCTATCTTATGGATGTACTTATTCTAGATATTTGATATAAACAGAATCATACAGTCTGTAACCTTTTGTGTCTGGCCTCTCTCAGCATATTGGTTTTTAGGCCCATCTACATAGTAGTCTTAGTATTTAGTTAGTATCATTACTCCATTCCCTTTTATGGATGCATAATATTCCATTAAATATATGTATAGTAGTCCCTTTTTATCTGCAGGGGATATGTTCCAAGACCCCCAGTGGATTCCTGAAACCGTGGATCATACTAAACCTTATATATACTATATTTTTTCCTAGACATACATACTTATGATAAACTTGAATTACAAATCAAGCATAGTAAAAAATTAATAACAACTAATAATAAATTGAGCAATTATAACAATATACTAAAGCAAGAGTTATAAAATGCGGTCCCTTTTTCTAAAAATATTTTATTGTATATACTGTGCTCACTTTTCTTGTGATGATGTGAGATAACATGTCTACATGATGAGATAAAGTAAGGTGAATAACATAGGCATTTTGACGTAGTGTTAGGCTACTGTTTAACTTTGGATGATAAGTCAGAAGGAGGATCATCTGTTTCTGGACTGGTTGACCACAGTAACTGAAACCATGAAAGGCTAACCAATGGACAGAAGGGTCTACTGTGTGTATAAACTATGTTTATGTACTCATGTATTGGTAGACATTTGTGTTGTTTCCAGTTTTTGGCTAGTGTGAATAGTGCTGCTATGAATATTCATATACATACTGTTGCTTGATTATTTATCTTCAGTTCTTTGGGGTATATACCATGGAGTAGGATTGTTAGGTAATCCTATGTTTACCTTTTTTGAGAAACTGACAAACTTTTTTGTGGCAGCAATGTATGGGTGTTCCAATTTCTCCACATTGTCACCAGCACTTATTTTTTTTTATCACTATAGTCATCTTAGTGAGTATGAAGCAGCATCTCGTTGTGGTTTTAATTTACATTTCCCTCAGTGACTTGCAATGTTAAGCATCTTCCGTTCTTCTTCAGCTTTTAAACTACAATCATAGAACAATCCATGCATTAGATTTCATGTGTCTGTAATTTACGTTAGTGGTCTTTTTTCAGTACAACACTATCTTCTACTGTGTGTTACATGATATCATTTAAAGTCCTGAATTTGTCTTGCCCTTATTCATTTTATTCAAACAGCTCATAATGCAGATCTATCTTTATTGGATTAAATGGAGTCATTTAAATAACTAAAATGAAATAAATACACTTCTCTGTATATTCATAGTCTTACATTCCATAGAAGTGAGGTGGCATACATCTCAAGATAAGACATGGTAAAAGAATTTGCATGGTCCAAGTTCACATTGAACTTTGTTCCCTTTAGAAATTTAACCTTCTGCAGTAATATCTACTTCTTTTTTCAGTTATATAAAGTGAACAAGTCCTAGAGATCTAGTACCTATGGTTAATACCATGTTATATACATAAAATTTTGCTAAGAAAGTAAATTTTATGTTAGGTATTCTTATTATAAAAACAATAATGGTACTAATAAATAAGAGTTAAGTAGGAAACTTCTGAAGGTGCTAGATAGGTTTATGGCATAGATTATAGTGATGGTTCTACAGATGTATACTTATCTCCAAATACATCAGAGTTGTATATATTGATTATAAACAAATTTTTGTAGGTCAAAAATACTCAATAACATGAATATAAATAACCTAATTCAAAATATGAGGAAAATATTTTGAACAGACAGTTCATTAAATAAGATAGACAGAAGGCAAGTAAACATATGAAAACATGGTCATCACTGTCCGTTAAAGATATAGAGATTAAAACCACATTGGGATACCACTATGTACACACACACACACACACACACACACACTATATATATATATATATATATATATATATATATATAGTGTGTGTGTGTGTGTGTGTTGTATATATATTTAACGTCATATATATACATATATACATATATATTGCATATATATGTATATACGTATATATATGACGTTAAATATATATACAACACAATATATATTTTAGATATATACACAATTATTTATTTGTTGTGTTCTCTTTGGGATTTATTGTTAAATAGAAAAAAAGCAAGATGGAAAAATTTTCCAAGTCATCATTTAACCAAGAAAATGGGGAAAAGAGATATAGGTACCTAAATATCTACATCTAGATGTCTTATTTATTTAGAAGTCAAAGGAAAACCATATTTTGTGATTTTTATGTGGAGGGGAGACCTAGGAAGGGCTAGAACTTAGACTCTTCTAATACATATTATTTTGCAGGTTTGCGTTTATGCAAACACAAATTTTTAAACAAAATTTTGTAAAATCTTGAAGAAAGGGAGTTTTTAATTAATTAAACAAATAAAAATAAAGAAAACATCCACTTTAGAATCCATACCTGGAAAATTTTATTAGGTGAATAATGTGTAACTACTATACACAGAGTATTAGCTTCAAGGTTACTGACCACTATCCTTGTAACTGGGAGTTTTAAAATAAGATCTGATTACTATGGAACTCAAGTAGTCAGCAATGATGTTTTTCTTTCATATGTGAAGATGTGATTATCTTTTTTCTTCCTGTTGTATAGTTGTAGCAATTTGACACCACATAGATAATAACTTCAACTTATTAATCAATGTGAGTATGCTTTTTAGTTTAAACATGTTTTTTGTTTGTTTGTTCAGCGCATGGGTTAGACTGTCTCCATTTTACTTCCAATACTTTTAGTTCATTGAAAGCCACCAGAAGAAGGTAATTTTCTAAAGGGCTGATAATAGGTCTTGAATGTGATTACTGTTTGGTTATTTATGCTGAAAAGCATAGGTTATCAACAGTGAAGATGAGGAAGATCGTGCACCACCCCATGCATTTCATTTATTTGTTCATTCATTCATTCATTCAGTCAAGTAATATTTCTTGTGTACCTAATATGTGCCAAGTGTTCCACTGGCAGAGAAACTCAATTGTGAGAAAGAAGAGTGATTCTCCCTTCATTCATGGAATTCTCATTTTAATAGGGAATATGTATATATTAATTATAATATCACACACACAAAAATGCACCAATGACACTGTGTTATAAAGCAGTTTCATGTAGCTGTGACTTGAGAAGAGCCATAGGAAAGCTTCTCTGGGAAATGACAATTGAAACCTTTAAGTTGTTAACTAGGCAATGAAAGGGCCGGAAGATCTTTCCAGATAGAGGAGATACTATCTGCAAAAATCCCATGGCAGGAGGAGTATGGTGAATTCAGAGGCCTCAAGGAAGACTCATATGACTGTTTCAGAAAGTAAGAGAGCACAGGTACAAGACCTAACTGGAGCGGTAGAGGTGGGAAGGCAGTCTTCACCTTGTAGGCTTTCATCCAGCAATGTGGTATATATGATCCTGGATGCATAATCAGATTCACTTAAGAAGAAAAGAAAGTTCTGGTTGCTCTGTAGGTAATCAAGGAAAGTGGAGCATCAATGCATAAGAATAGACCAAGTAACACAATTAGTGCTTCAAACAAGTTGTCATGGTGCCTGGAGATAGGTGGAGAAGATAAAGAGATGTGTTCGCAATAGAGATTTTTGAAAAGTAAGATAGCCACTTTTGGATTCCTTAGGGGGGAAAAATATCTCTATCTATCTATCCCTATCTATCTATCTATCTATCTATCTATCTATCTATCTATCTTTACCTGAATTGTTTCAGGTAGGCAAATGAGGAATAATGACAAGTTAATTTCCATTTCTCTCAAGCATTTATTTTTCCATCAATATTTCTATTCATAATATTTCTTGCTGAATGTTAAATGTATACATTTAAATAACATGTCCTCTGTTTCATTTATTATGTGGCTAATAAAAACTTAATAGACACTAATTGTTTTCAAATTTGCCAAGAAAAGACTTTCACAGATCTTGTTAGTTTTTAACATTCTGTTCATTTTGGAGCCTATAATGTATCCCCAGCAGAGCCTGTGCTTGGAAGCACCAGGGACTTCTTGGAAGAAAATATACTTGACAGATCTCAGGTCAAACTATAATCATCCTTCACAAAGATTGATTCTGGACATAGTGTAGGTAATAGATATATTTTTAGACTGTCGGGATTTATGTCACTTTGTTGTCCAATTGTTCTAGACATTTTGACCATCAAATCATGAGCATCTACAGAGATATATACAATAACAGCTTATTTTCTTATATGAGGCCACTCACACAGAAATGCTCATTCTAACTTTTTCATGTCTATGAAGTTTTGGAAAACTTGCTACCGAACCACATCTAGTGACCATAAATGTGGATCTGTTAGCCTGTTAGGAAAATATCTCATTACTATAATTTTTTTTTAATTTAGAGATCTCTCACCTGCCTTTCACCTTCCTCCCACCACCTTGCCCCTCCATACTAACATGTGAGGTTTCTTTCCTGGAGGAATGAGTACAGACCATAAGAAGATAGAGCAAAATTGCAGAGAAACCGAAATTGGTATTATAGTCCTTGAATGTGGGAGTCATTTGGAGAAAATAAATTCATTTATTTAAATATAGATAAATACATAGTTGTAGATTATATCTGTCACACATTCATACACCTTTGGGTAAGAGGAAATTCTGATTTTTCAGTCAGGTTTATATAGCAAAAGGGCTAATTTATTACTGTTCTCTAAAACTTGAAAGAGATATTTGAAACGCTTTTTTTATGTAAGAAAAATTCAAGTAATAATTCCTTTTATTTTATTTTTGCTAGCCTTCCTTCATTTTTCTTTAACATTTCCTCTTTACTATCCCACCTATTTCATTATTCCCATATGTCTTTACTCATTCATTTCAGATACCCTCCTTGTGATACATCTTTGAAGAAACATTTTTTTAATGCCTATTGCTTCTTAATTTTTCTCTGATTATTCTTTCCTTCAAGTAATAATGTAAAAGAATTTTCGTAACCAAAAGATTTCTGAAGAAGTATATTTTTTTTCTCATTTTGGATATCTTAAAGCTTTACGAGAATGAGGGGGAGTAGGTGGAGGTTTGTAAGGGGAAAGGTGACTGAGTCTGGACCATATAGTATCTGAGAGAAATATGTGACCTGTTGACAATCTGAAATGAAGCTGTCATGATGACAATTTGGAGTCTTGTCTGATATGACAGCATTTACTTGTTTTGTCGCTCCAACTGGAAAACAAAACAAAACAACAAAACATTGTGTCTAGGAATTAAATATACTTGTGTATTCTTGAACTAAATTAAAGGGAGAGGGGCGCCTGGGTGGCGCAGTCGGTTGAGCGCCCGACTTCAGCCAGGTCACGATCTCGCGGTCCGTGAGTTCGAGCCCCGCGTCAGGCTCTGGGCTGATGGCTCAGAGCCTGGAGCCTGTTTCCGATTCTGTGTCTCCCTCTCTCTCTGCCCCTCCCCCATTCATGCTCTGTCTCTCTCTGTCCCAAAAATAAATAAACGTTGAAAAAAAAATTAAAAAAAAAATTAAAGGGAGATACTAAAAGGTTTATGTGGGGTTTTTTGTTTTATTTTTTATGTTCATGTTTTAGTCTTAATTTTCTGATTACCAGCGTTCAGTTCTTTAATATGGCTTATTTGTTGTTTTTAAAGGGAAGCAGTTTGAAACATGCAGTGATGTCACATTGAAGTCAGCTTGTTAAGACTGAAATTCTGTATTTCATTGATCATCTGTTGTTTTGAATAGTGTCAATAAGTATGACGTGCTTTATGGTGTTTTAATTCCAAATTGCCTGAGATATCTAACCAATGAACTAAATGATGAGTATCATAAATTCTGTAGATTAAATGTCCAACACAAGAATGGAGTAACTGTGGAATTGTCCCAGTTTAATTGTCAGTATGCCCAACCATGGGGAGGAGACAGAGAAGAGCAGAGCAAGAAGTAAGATGCTATCATAGTTTTGTTATCCCTTTTCTTTCTGCCACATCCTCCTGTGCGAAGTGGTTCAATAGAGTCCTATCAGCATGGAGTTGTCTCTAGTCATGCATGCTTTTTTGGTTGTGACATAGAGTCGTGTAAGTAACTTTTCAGCAGAATTAAAAGTTTACTCTGACTTTGAGAAACTTGTTATATAATGAAAGGACAGTTCTTTTGAGTCTAAAATTACTGTGGTATAATATGGACCTCAAAGAAGAAATTATGAAAAATATGTATATATTTGAATGGTCATCCTTATCTGCATTCTTAAGAGTTCTAGAGACCATTGTTTCTTGACAATTCATAGAAGGGTTATTGCACAGTGAGAATGAAGTCATGGAAATACTTTTTTTCCTGAAAATTAAATGCACTTATGTAATAAAAGATGTTAAACTTCTGGGTGACTAGTAGTATTTTAGTAATTCATGTTAAAACAAATCATTAATGGTTCATTTGCAAATGGTGTGTTAAATCTCATTTTTCTAATAGTTTGTTTATTTACATAATTTGACTTTGAAACAATGTCAAGAAATATGTTCAAATTAACCACTTAATTAGGGAAGGGATCTCTTTTGTGGCACATCTGTGCAGTTTCTGTGCAAATTTTCTGAAGTCATATTTACCTGAGGGCAATAGGGAGAAAAATCTACCTTTTGAAACTGTCATTGTTAACTAAAGTTGTTATTATAAATGCTGATGGACCAAGCATCAAAACTCCTCAGAAAATATTGAGAAGCTATTGAGATACAGATATTAAGGAAGCTTATTAAGGAAGGCATTTGCTTTTTTACATTAATATCAACTCCAATCAGGATTTCCTGGGATTGTAAATCTATTATTTTTGTTTTTATTATTGATGATGGTGAAGGCCAATAACATATGTAGGCAAATAAATATAATTTTTAGAAAACTGTATAGTATAAAGTAAGTTTTACATTGCCTATTGTTTTAAGTTTATTTCAAAAATAGGCTTTATGTTGCCTCTCTATTTTAAGTTTATTTATTTTGAGAGAGAGAGAGAGAGAGAGAGGAGAGAGAGAAACCCAAGCAGGCTCCACACTGTCAGTGCAGAGCCCAATGCCAGGCTTGCACTCACAAACCATGAGATCATGGCTTGAGCTGAAGTGGGCTGCTTAACCAACTGAGCCACCCAGGTACCTCTTGTCTCTCTTTAAAGACATAAAGCCATCCTTCTCCCCACTCTCAAGTTTTTATTTAAATTCCAGCTAGTTAACATGCAGTATAATACTAGTTTCAGGTGTAGAACTTAGTGATACATAAGACACCCAGTGCTCATCACAAGTGCCTCCTTAATCCCCATCACCTGTTTAACCCATCACCCCCCCCAACCGATGTCCCCCCAGTAACCCTCAGTTCTCTAAAGTTAGGAGTCTGTTTCTTGGTTTAGAGCTAAAGCCATTCTAACAGTGATACCAGAAGTTATCAACAAGGTAGTCTTAAAACCAGACTAACATGTTACCGGAGAGTTATGGATTAGTCCAGGAAGTCTTTTCTTATAATGTAATGTTTAGGTCTATATTATTTGTGTTTTATTCTCTTAAAATACTGTGCATAACTATACAAATAGTTAAGAAGGAAAACCTTTCATATTCCACAATGCATGTGTCTACTGCTTTTGATCCATTGTGTCAATGCATCATTTTATTACCAAATGAAGGAAAGTGAATTAGTTAGAACAGTTAACTCCTATGACAGTTGTGACTATGAAGTTAAGAAACAGCATTTTAGTACATATATACAATTCCTTATTTGCGTCCGAGAACTTTTTGTGAGTCATTTTATAATTGGAAATATGTAATACAATTTTTGGTAACTCATTTTGTGAAAAACCTAAATGGACCTGACAAGAGACTGAATTTAGTGTGTACATTCACATATGTCATGGGGGACATATCAACATATTTGATTATGGGATATTGCCCCAGACCTCATTGGTTGTGCTATGTATATAGTATACGTGGCATAGTATATTTTTACAATCCAATTTTTCAGTGTTATGAAGCTGATTTGGCTTATTTTAGATTATTAAGCTAAATTAAGTATATTTAGAAAACTATCAACAATGTTCTATTTGGCTCTGATTATTATTCCAACTTTCTACCTTATGCAGCCTCTTTCATTAGTTCTTTATCAAGCCTTCCATCTTAAATTAGATAATACATATTCAGCAAGAACTATTGAGCACCTATTCTGTTCTCAAGAAACAATGTCTGTTCCCTAAAGAAGCTTGTATACCTTTGCTAACAAATAATACAAGTGAATATATGGAATAATGGAAACATGTAGAAGATACAGATGTGTAATATAGAGTAGGAAGTGATAGGGTGCTGGTTCTTCCTTGGCATAGAGATGTCAGGAAATGGACAAATGGAACAGGTGGAGAATCAAAGAAGGTTTCACAGAGAATGTGATGCACTTTTCAAAGTACGTCACATTTTAAAGAAATAGACTGCATATGGCACAAATGGAGAAGTGCCATGGTGTTCGCATGGAAGGAAGAGTAATTATATTGAAAGGGAATGATGGAGAATGTGGTGGGAAATGTATCTGGAGGACTAGGCAGTGATCATATCATCAAGGTCCTTGATTGCCACACTGAGGAACTTTGACATTCTTCTGTGGATAATAGGAAACTATTGAAGGTGAGTGCTGTGATCCATTTTGCATTTTAAAAGGCTCTCTAGTGAAGCTTTGTGAAGATGGACTAGATGGGAAAAAAGGCAGACCTTTTAAGAGATTAATGCAATTAAGGGGGACAGATGTCATAATCTGTAGCAGTCTTTTGGTCCTAATTTGTCAAAACCTATCTTCCTTTCTTTTTATTCTCCTTTTCCTCCCTTTTCTCCATTTCTCTCTCCCTCGTTCCTTTCTTCTCTTCCTTTTTTTTCCTCTTGAAGTATATTCTGGTTAATAATGACACTAATTTTTCATATGCTTTCAAATCTAATTAATGTTTGTTTAAATAGTTTTCTCTTTGTATCTCAATGCCTCTCTTTCTAACTTTAGCTCTTTTGATTTTGTTTTCTTATCATCTATTGCAATAGTTTTCATGCCCTCCTTTTGGATGACTTTAGTGTTCATGAGCTGTCCATTCAATACCCTACACTCAATCAGTCTTACTAGCAGTCTATTCAGACATTTATTCACATGACAAAACTCTGTTGTTCATCAGCATTCAGCAATGTCCCACATCTGAAATCATAACTTCTTCTTCAAGATTCTAACTGCAATCTTCTATTTCTCCAATGAGGCCACATAGGATGAATCTAGGAAACACTATTCACATTGTATTCTACATGAGCACAGTTACAGGAATTTAATATGAATGATTTCCCCTGGAGTAGCGTAAAAGATTTAACTTTCTTGTTCTAGCTAGACATGTCCTTCAGTCTTACAAAATTTCAAACCTTTGAGTCTCTCTTTGTCTCTTAACCTATCAGTTCCTCCAACTTCGTTTAATTATCTGTTGATTTCAGACACATTTGGGTATCACTTCTCCCACTCTTATGAAGCCTTCCAAGTCCACTTTGGTTTTTTATTGCATCCACTTTGGTTTAGACAAGCTTCTCTATTTCTACACCTGTTAAGCACTTCTGAAGGAAATCATATAATCATGTTATTAGTGCTTGCTAATTTATAGTTTTCTTCCTTCTTCTCCCTCCCATATCACTCTCAAATCCTTTTGCTTGACCTTAGACACATGCTTCTCCCATGGTCCAAAGAATCTAATCCAAAATATTGAATACAGCAGTAAACATTAATTTCCTCCAATCCCCACACTATCATGTCCTAAACTTTTGCCAGTGGACTCTTTGTCTTTGCTGACTCTTTCTACTCTGCTTAAACTCTAAATTTGGGGGGCTTCCTTGTCTATGTCCAAGCTCTCTTCTCTACCTATTTATTCTCCATAGATGACTTCATACAATCTTGTATACCAAAAACCATCAATAGTATGACAACTCTAAAATTTTTATTGGCAGTCCAGTTCTCTCAAATTTTCAGATTTATACATTCAATTGATTACTTGACATCTCTACCCAGATGTCTAGTTAGAATATCAAATATAACATGGGCAAAATAGACCATTTTGCCCACAAACCTGCTATGTTTGTCTTCTCTGTCACTGTAAATAGCACAATCTTCCAGCTACTTTCTCAACTCAAAAACCTGTGAGTTATTATTGGTTCTTATCTTTATCTCTTCCACATCCAGTCAGTCACTAAATTCTATGTACTACCACCCCTCCTCCAAGGTAACACAAAGCCAGTCACTTTTTTTCATTCCTGATACATTATTTTGGCCAAATCACATCATATCTCACCTAGATTACTATCATAAAATCCTGTTTGTTTTTCTACTTCTACTGTTTCCCCTTTATAATTAAGTATCCTTCCACATAGCTGGCAGGATGACCTTTTTCTAATGAATATCAAATAATACCCTCTTCTTGCTTTAAACCTTTCAATTAATTCCCATCATTTATTTTGCCATGGCTGTCAGAATTCGCTACGATTTTGGTTGTGACTGCCTTGCTAAGACCATCTTGTACTACTTTCCTTCTAGCCTGCTGGCCTACTATGTTATAGGTCTGCTGGTCTTCTGTACCTGAAATACACCATGCTTGAATTAATGCTTACTTCCATTAGTGGTCCCACTGGACCACTAGAGTGTATTTCTATCAATCTATGCATTATTGACTTCTCCTCATTTTCAGATCACAACTTAAATGCCATCTTTTGAAAGAGGCCATCTCTGATCACAGAGTCTGGATACCCAGTCACTCTTGATCACATCATTCATTTTAATTCTCTACATAGCAGTTATCACCATTTGATCTCTTTTTCTGACGTAGTTTTTTTGGTTTCCTCTTTTTTTTTTTTTGTCTTATTTTCTACTACATCCATACCTTCTAGAATAGTACTAACACTTAGTAAGTGCTCAAAAGAATATAAAACCATTCACTGAAGTTAGCATTATTAACTGTAATAGCAAGTAAAATCTGTTAATTAACTGAAATCTACTACATTTTGTAGTTGAGAGGAGAAAGTAACTCTTTTTTTTTTCTAACAAAGAGATAAGGGTGATTTTTCTTTTATATGAGTGTTTGATTAGTGCAATAAGAAGAGAAACTCAAAGTAGAATTAAAAAAAAATTTTTGGTCTGGAAGAGAATGGAGTATGAAGATTGGCTAACTTTATAAAGTCTGTACTACATACCTCTGAAGAAAGTAATATGGGGGTTATGATTCCCAAACTATTTCTTCCTTCCTAGAACATTTAAAGGAAGGATTCTTAGATAGCTTTGAAAGTCTGGTACCACCTCTACTTGATACTATAGTAGTCTCACTTTAGTGGAGAAAAAATTAAGTTGATGGAATAAAAGATCCTTCAAATCAGTTGTTTAGCATCATGTAGCTCAAATGGTTGGTTGATCAAATTTTTCACTTTCTCTATGGAGTGATGAATCATCCAATTAATGAAAGACATATTTTGATCTTCAAGTAGTATATTATGATTCATGTAATGAAATATAATTGTTATTGCTACATTATCACATTAATTTGGCTAATGATCATAACAGTGATTTAATTTTTGTACTAAATGAGTACCTAAAGTGATGAAAGATCCTGGTGCCACATGATTTCTACTTTGTACTTGTGTGTGTGTGTGTGTGTGTGTGTGTGTGTGTGTATATATTTTTTTTTTTCTCTCTGCAAACTTCATGAGGGCAGGAGTTTTATTTTATGTCTTCTTTGAGATTACAGAAAAGCCAACCATTGTGTTCCAATCAAATCTTCCTGGAAAAAAATGAAATACAGTTCATATACAGTGTAGATTAAAACTGAATTCATTTCTGGGGTGTGTGGGTGTCTCAGTCAGATAGGTGTCTGTCTTCTGCTCAGGTTATCTCATGGTTGGTTAGTTCAAGCCCAGGACTGACAGCTCAGAGCCTGGAGCCTGCTTCGAATTCTGTGTCTCCCTTCTCTCTGTCCCTCCCCTGCTTGCATTCTGTCTCTCAAAAATAAATAAACGTTAAAAAATTTTTTTTAATGGATTCATTTCCTTACTCTGACAGTTTCTTTGGGAGGCAGAAAAAGGCCCCCAAAGATATCCACATCCTAATATCTGTGACCTGTAAATATGTTACATTACATAGGGAGATGGAATTAAAGTTGCAGATGAAATTGAGATTGCCAATCAGTTAAAATAAGGAGATCATCCTGGATTATCCAGATGGGCCCAGTGTAATCACAAGGCTCCTCAGATTGAGAAGGAAGAAGCAGAGAGAAAGCATTCTGAGAAAGACTCCTCTTTGTGGACTTTGAACTTGGAGGGGGGTCATGAGACAAGTAAGGCAGGCAGCCTCAAGAAGTTAGAAAAGACCAGAAAATGAATTTTCCCAAAGATCCTCCAGAAAAGCCTGCAGCCTTGCCAACATCCTGATTTTAGCCCAGTGAAGATCCCTTTTGGACTTCTGACCTCCAAAACTGTAAAATAAGTTTGTGTTGTTTTAAGCTTGTGGTAATTTGTTAAAGCAGCCACAGGAAATGAATATAATTTTCCTTTTGCTTTTCTCCTCAGCAACAAAAAATGAAAGAGCTTTGGAAGGAAGGGTTGTGAATTGTTTCTATGTGTATCTATGAGGGCTTTTTGCTTAACAGGGGTATTTCAGTTTTTTCAAGTTCTGTTTGTTCCCTGTGCAGACTCCTTTGGTCACATATTACAAAATAGCCGGGACAAACTTGGCCAATGTAATTTTTTTTTTAATTTTTTTTAACGTTTATTTATTTTTGAGACAGAGAGAGACAGAGCATGAACGGGGGAGGGTCAGAGAGAGGGAGACACAGAATCTGAAACAGGCTCCAGGCTCTGAACGGTCAGCACAGAGCCCGACGCGGGGCTCGAACTCACGGACTGTGAAATCATGACCTGAACCGAAGTGGCCCTCTTAACCGACTGAGCCACCCAGGCGCCCCTTGGCCAATGTAATTTAATTACGAAGTTTAAGTTATCTGCTTTTAGTATGCATCTCAACTTATTGGAGTAGAGAAGGAAATGTATAAAAATTAAAATACAGTAAAAACTAATCATCTTGATTCCACCATTTTAGAATAGCCATTTTCTAAATGGACTGCAGTTTCTTTAATCAAATTAAAATGATGCAAATAAAGTTTATATTTGAGCTTGCAGAGGGGGTGCTTAAAGTACTTAAGAAAACAAATGATTTTAAAGCAAGCTACCCACTGAGCTTTATTTTATCTTTTAATTTGGCTTAATTTTAGTCTTAATTCATTTTGTCTTAAAATATGTTTAAAGGACACTACTATGAACTTTTATCTTTAAAAATGACTTCTCTCGCTCCACATGAAATAATGTAACCAATAATAAATTAGAACACGGGCTCCTGGGTGGTTCGGTCAGTTGAGTGTCTGACTTGGGCTCAGGTCGTGATCTCCTGGTTCATGAGTCAAGCCCTGCATTGGGCTTACTGCTGTCACCACAGAACCTACTTGTAATCGCCTGTTCCCTTCTCTGTCTGCCCCTCCCCCACTTGCACTCTCTCTCAAAAATAAAATAAAATAAAATAAAATAAAATAAAATAAAATAAAATAAAATAAAATAAATATAAGGACAAAAATTTAAGGAAAATCTAGTTTGTAAGTTCTGTTTGGTCACCACCTATGCCTTAGAAATTTCATTTTCTGTTAAAAAATTAAAATCTCTTTTTTACAGCAAGATTTCATAAATTTAGCTTTTCATAGATTTAGAATGAACTTATAAATCTATCTTAATAAGGCTTGAGTGCATTCAGTAAATGATTTTAGATTTATTCTTTTATGATATTTGCTTAATTTTTATGGCAGTCACACGATTTCAGCATAGGAAAGAACTTCTCAGCTCATCTGGCCCAACTCCGTATTTTGCAGATGAAAAAAAAACTGATTCCCTTTTCTGCAATAATAGCTCAGGTGACCTCATGTGAGAGATAAACTTCAAAGACCAATCTTCTGAACCTATTATTATTCACATTATACTAGAATGGCATTGTGCTACCATTTCACAGTGCTTTGGTGAAACTCAACTTCTAATTGCCAAGCATGACTTGAGCTTTGGAGCTACTGAATAGAGACTGGACACTGAGGGAAGCAGGGATATTTACAAATCTCTGAAGCACCACACAGTCTGTGCCAATGCCTCATCACTGATATAAAGTGGTGAGAAGGATGCTGCCTGCCCATCTCTAAACACAGATGCTTAAGGCTTCCCTTAGGGACCTTGGGTCTTGGGGCTTAGTCCAACACAATGGACTCTAGATCCCAGAGATCAGCAAACCTGAGTATTTTCTGCTGTTTGCTCTCTGAGATTAACTCAGGTTCTTGATCATGCTGTGTTGGTGGTTTGCAAGAACCTGAAAAGGGCTGGCAGAGGCATAAAATGATGAATGTGTTGTACTGTCTCACAGGGTAACAGTGGCTGTGGCTACTGAGTACTTGAAGTGTGGCTAGTTCAAACTGAGATGTGCTAAATATGCACCAGGTTCAAATGCTTAGTAAGGAAATATGAATTTAAAATCAATTATTTTTAAATAAAAATTACATTGAGTTGATTTTATTTTGCGTATATTGGGTTAAATGAATTATTAAAATTACTTTCGACTTTTACTTTTTTGAATGTGGCTGCTTAGAAAACTTACAATTGTATATGTGATTCATAACATATATTTCCGTTGGACAGAGCTCCTTTAAGGACTAGAGTAGGTGACGTAAAAACTCCAGAATCAGTGACTGGTACCAAGACTCTCAGTCAACAAACCGTGATCACCATCAACTTATATACCACTCAACATTTCTGGTTTATTCGAATGGATGACCAGTGAGAGTCTGTAGACATACAGTTTCTGAATTTGGGAGATCTATAGGCTTATGAAATAAAAACAGCAGTGATTCTCCATATGCACTGCCCAGTTCTCTGTAGTGTAGATGTAAAGGAAGTGGAAAAGTTATACCCACTTAAATATTACAAGCATATCAGTTCTTCCCTACTTCAAATGTAGATGTAGCATTTTGCCTAGCTTGAAGGTAAAAATTGTGAGGGAGGGAGAGGCATTGTTCTATAAATCATAAAAATGGGCTTTCATGGAAAGAAGGCAGTTTATGGTTATATTCATTCAAAAAACTTTTTCCACATACATTTCTCAAGGCTTAGAATTAGAGTTCAAGCTCAAAGTGTTCTTTAGTACTCAGTTTCTTCTCAAGGAGATCATTCTATGTACATATCTCCATCAATCATACTTCATTGAATATTCTGGATGCTGATCATGTATAGAAAATGATATGGTCTCTGCCCTCGAGGTAGTACACTATAGGACTTCTTAAATTATTGAATCTATATTATATATTACATGAGAGTTGTTATAAATATTACAGTGACACAGGCAATATTTTCACATATCAGCGTATAAGGAACTCTAGTTAATTTTCCTAGTAATCATTGAGGACACTAGTAGAAAATACGAATTACACTTACAAATTGGCTACAATAACAACTAGGTATTAAGTGAGAATTTAGAAAAATGAATACCAATTTGATAACATTTCTGAGCCTCTTGAAGAAATATACCCAAGAACTTTCTTCTTGGGCAGCAAACAAAACAAAACACAGGCAAATAAAGCTCAGCTTATATTTTCAGGATTCTTCACTCAGAAATAATATTTTAAAGGCCACATTCAGTTATTTTTTTAAAAAATTAAAAAGTGAGCTAATCACAAATGTGTGTGTGTGTGTGTGTGTGTGTGCGTGTGTGTAAACTGTACATAGAAAAGTAATGTATTGTGGTGATAACCAAGGAATAGTTCATTACTGTTAGGTAACTTCCTGATTAGTACCAATGCCATATATTGACTAGAATGTTGGTCATAAAAAATTAGGAAACACAATCAAAAAACATTCCACATAATAAATAAAACCCAAATCTATTTTTTAATGTTTATTTATTTTGAGAGAGAAAGTATGAGTGGGGGAGGAGCAGAGAGAGATGGAGAGAGAAAATCCCAGGCAGGCTCCACGCTTAGGATGGAGTCCAATACGGGGCTTCATTCCACGACCATGAGATCATGACCTGAGCTGAAAACGAGAGTCAGACACTTAACCGACTGAGCCACCCAGGTGCCCCAAACCTGAATCTATTTTTGATATTTTACCTGACACATGTTAGAGTCCATGATACACCTTTTAACAAAATTTGGATGTTAACATTGGTCTCATGATTACTATATAATCTAAATTCTAATAATGACTACCACTACCACTCTATCACTACTACCACAGTATTCTTGAATTTCAGTGAAAGGAAGAGGTCTCACGTTCTCATTTTTCATTTCACTGATACTTTGAGTTTTGCAGAATGGAAAGATTATGAATTCTGCAAACAAATGTTATGGGGAGGGGGAGCTGTTAATGATATCCCTAAAGGGAGTGCTACCAACTTCCATGTCCTCCCTTAAGGATTTCAGCAGACCTCTAAGGGAGGCATGTTGGTAATGGAATTAGACTTGGAGATCTAGTCATAGTTCCTATCTACTGGTTGTGGACCCCTACTATACAGACATAATTTTAAAGTGTTATGAAATATCTTAAAATATCCTGTACTGGCTTCAGACTAGCTTCAGATGTGAATTACCAGAACATTCAGAGGGATCCACATCAGCCCTGTTCTGGCCATGAAATTGCTCACAAGAAGGTATGAGTTGCCAAGGGTATATGCCCACACAGATACCCAAGACCCCACCTCCTGCTCTTCTATACCATACTTCAAGGTCACAGAACCAGGAATTCTTTACCAAACAGCCCAAACCACTGCCAGGATTTACCCATGTCTTTTGTTGCCCAGACTCCCAATTGAAGACCTTGTTGCTGTGGGTGCTTACCCTTGGGTCCAAGGGAGTCATGTGGCTCCCTGGGAGAGAGGTGGGGACAAAAAGCAGATACAGCATGTCATTTGGAGGGGAGAGAAGGAGACTATCCTATGTCTGAAATGGTGAATACGAATAGACCAGATTGCCCTTTTGGCATATTGTTTAGATATGTTAGGAATAAGACAACCACAAAATGGAAATTACTAAAAGAAAAACATTTTTGAAACATTTCATCAAATATGGGCTAGGATTCTTTGTTGATGTTGCCTCCCAATATTCATGGTAATCATTTCATATAGGGCTTATTAATGCTATTTCCACATCTTATCATGTTCTGTTCAGATTTTGGAACTCATCAACCTTCCCAAATTTTATATATTATATGTATGTGTATATATATTATATACATAAAACATATGTCATATATATCATATAGATTGAAAGCATATGTATATGGAGAAATATTATAGTTGGAGGAATTAGAATATTTCATTAAAATTTCATCAACAGCAGTGAATATTCAAAGAAAATGAAGTAATGTCTTCAAAGTTAGGAGGAAAAAAGATATTAACTATTTTTTTTATATTATGCAAGAGATACTTTCAATCATGCAGTAACCTAGTATACTATTCACTTACCCTATATTATTCAAGGGGATCTAGCCAGGAAAATAAAGAGGAATCTTAAGAAAAGGAATATATGAAATGCAGGTAATAGTAGCAGCTAAGGGTGATCTTAAGAAGAGAAGGAAACAAGAAAGTAAATGAAAAAGAATTTGTTAGATACTGACCCTTGAAACATCCCCTTCAAAAATAAAAAAAGAAATACTACACTTTATTTTTCATGAGGTCAATAATACTTCTCAGTATATAGTTAAAACAATATTGTGTTAATTACTATTAACAAATAAATTAATCTATAGTGGTCCTAAGTAATGTGACAAAAAGAATATAAATGATCAACCCTCATAGTATAAAAATAAAATTATAGCAAATTTTTTTGAGGTAAGGGAAGAGAGGTAGAGGAAAAGTTTACTACTGACCTCACCTTTTACAGAGAGAAGTAAATAGATATTGTTTTAATTGCTACATTAAAAAAATTACCACTTAATTATACAATTTGAATTTAGAAAAGCAATGGCTAAAAGAACTAAGGAAAAAAATGATCTAAAAAGGAGGAAGGAAGGAAAGGAGGATGGAAAGGAAGGAAGGGAGAAGGAAAAGATTTGATAGTGTAAGTTACCTAAATAATTTTTTGTACATAGTGTCTATAGGTAATAAATCATTCAATAGAGTACATGGGAAATTTTATTTAATTCTTTTATAGCAATGCAAAAATCAGTTATTGAGTGACTTTCTGTTAATGTTGACAAATCTTAAATTTCAAATAAATGAGCAACATACTTTAGAGGTAGGTAGGGAACCTAGAGTGAGAAAAATCTAAGTGTTCTCATTGGCTTAGAACTCAAGATTGGTTTATGATAGAGACAATAAATTCCTTATCATTTAGATTGAAAGCAAATATGTCACATTATTTCTACAATTATATAGTTTCATATACTGTGAAGAGCATTGGATAATGATTGCAAAGGACATTGAATAGCTCAGAAAAATGATGTATATGGCAATAACAAGTAATGGTATTTTGGGAATATCTATCTACAGTCTTATGTTTTAGTTTTTATGTATAATTAAAACTGTACATGCTTTCTATTATTAATTATAAAGTTTTATTTCCTATATTAAAAATAAATCAAAGGAAACAGTTTTAAACTTTGATATTCTTGATTGGCTCATTTTTTATATTGGCTACATTTGGATTTCATTTTTATTTTAGATTGAAGACATAAGTGTTGAAATATGCAACATGGTTTTCTTTACTTTATGACTAAAAGACAAATTTTTGGACATTGAAAATATCGTGAGTCAATCTGTTCTTGGAAATTTACCAGCTACATTTTACAGAGGTTTAAATTAAGTTAGCACACCTTAGGGTACTTACTCCGGCAGAATTTATTGAAGATTAATAATAGTTATATGAATCACATGTCATAATACGTTTTTATCCAGTAAGGTGTCATTTAACTTCATAAATCCAAAACACACAGTGTGCAAGCTGTCCCAAACTTGTGAACAGGTTGTTTCAAATAGTTTGTTTGGAATTTGGAATTCACAACACATTTTCCTACAGAAATAAAATTATGAATTTTTTTTTTTTTTTGGATAACTGGCCAGCCCACAAAAGCTTATTTAATCCACAAATTAGTATCTGGGCTGTAGGTCAAACAGGTTTAGAAATGCTAGTCAGGGGTACTTGTGGTTCAAGAGGGATAAGAAAAGCACTTGTTCCTTTCCTTTTCTTAGGTGGGGGTGGTATAGATAAAATAATGAGATAATTTTGTCCTCAACACTTTCAGCCTCTTGTTATACATCCTCACATTTTTCTATTATACCACTTTCTGTTTACAAACTTCAGTCTCATTGACTTTACTTTTTTGGGAGTTGGGAGCTGAGGTTGTGATAAAATAGCACAAAATCACTTTATACCTTGTTCCAAATTCAAAAATTATCCCTTACTACTTCCCCTATGAGCCTCTCCATATTGTGTTGAGGATTTCAAAGAAAAGTGGGAAGAAATTAATTTTGACTAAATTAATTAACATTAAGTTATAGATGACAGTCTCGTAATACAAATCTTATTTCCTTGCTGTTGTACCTATTTCTCATTCCCAAATAATTTTTATCCAAGTATGAACTGAATGATATTTCAGAGAAGGTACTGAGGTTACATACAAAGTGCAGTCGCAAGAGAGTCTTTTACTATATTTGGGGAAAGAACCCATTTCATAGAATCTGAAGCCTCTTTCTTCTAACTTCTTTCCCATCTTTGTCTCCTATATTTGCTTTTTACAACAGTTTATTCTTCTACTTCTAAGCCATCAGATTTTTTATAAAAGTTGATGTTTTATTTTATTTTGTTTTTAAACACTGAGCGCGTTGACAGTGAATAAAGGGTCTCTTCGGTGGGTTTGATGTTCTTTGTTGTACACCCCAGGCATATAAAAGGAACTAAATGTATCATTATAATGACAGACACAGTTTACCCACTTTTTTGACATCTGTAAAGCCACCTACAAATGAATGTCTAAAGGACTTCCAAGTCACCTCCCAGGTAATATTCCTTTCATTATTTAAATCTACTTACACTCGTATGATTTCTAGGCTTAACAAAAGTTCATCTGCTTGTCAATAAAATGATTAATATTAGGCTAATCCCTGGATTTATTTCTTAGGTTCTGCTAACTTTCGTTTCTCTCTCTTTCTTCTCTTTCTTACCTTCCTCCTCCTTCTTTTTTCAAATATATATATAGTGTTCACCTAATAGAAATACAGACATAGTCTGTAAGTGACTAAAACTTTTTAGAAACTGTTCAACCATTTCCTCAAGATTAGTCAAACTGCCTGTTGTCAGTTTCTTAGCAATTCTGACAAAATCGGTTTTAGGTTTATTTAATTTCAGTCAGACCATTTTTTTTTTCTTTAGCAGTTCAGGAAATGCTACTTTATGACTATCTAAGGATTTCACTGCCTTCCATACTCTGAAGGACTTTAAATTGTTTCTCATTTATTTTAAAGTCAGCTGTTTCAAGAGAGTCAACAAATAAGTGTTGAATAAAAAATCTGTTCTTTAAATTTAAAAAGATTATATAAATATGTGCCTTTTTTACTCATTGGTGTGCTTAATAGGTAAAATGAGTTACATGATCTATATTGGAGGCTGATGCGTATAACTGGAAGGAATATGCTAATCCTAATTTACCCGTGCTACTTTACTTACAAGTAAGCTGAGAGGGAGAACTTTTGTTAGGTTAAGTAACATGGTGGATTAAACACAACTCTCAGAGTATAAAGTGTTTGAATTCCTTTCTGGCCTTAATAGAAAAACTTAAATAGTGCATACTATGAGTAAAATACTTACATTATGCATATTCATTGATTTTATCCTCACTGTAACCCTACCAAATAGTTTTTATTATCAGCCTTACTTAAGAGATGGTTAAACTGAGGCACAGAGCATGGCTAATGAGCAGCAGAGACAGGATATAAACCTAGACAGTTTGTCTCAAAAACCCATGGCCAGTGACATCACACTGTCCCACTAGAAGGAAACACATAAAATTTCAAAGCTTCTAAACACAAACAAATGATTCATAGCGGGCACTGCTGACTATAATGAAGAAAAAACAAACCATACTTCAGAACAACTAACCAACCAACCAACTAACCAACCAACAGAAATGACAAAAAAAAAAAAAAAAAAAAAAAAAAGAGAAAAAGAAAAAAGAAAAAAAGATTAGATCTGGATATAGAGAATACATAGGACCCTAATCAATCAACTGGGTATTTGTTCTTTCATATTTATACTTAGTCCTGCTTTAATTTTTTTTTTTTTTATGTAAGCACATCAAATTCACCTTAACTGTTATGGTCAGGTTTGGCTCTAATGTTACTGTACTGAGTTGTCATTAAGATGAAAAACCAATAAAGGAAGTTTTAGATGGTGTTCTTATACTATCTATATAACATTTAAAAAATTTTGCAAATCTACTTTTATTTCAATAAAATATTTGAACATTTTCCATTTTATAGGCCTATTTCTAGTGACTAGTTTAGAATGTATACATATTAGTAAAAAATGACTAATGGGCATTAATTTATTTTTGTAACAAATTTAATACAAGGCAGATGTATGGTGAACTAGAAGTGGTGTACTTTACCTTATCTTTAAATAGAAGAGATTTATGTTTAGATTGATATTTTAGCTTCTTTTTGCCAACCTCCTTTTATAGGTAATTTCCCAAACATACCTAGATAATTTTCTTCCTTAATATTGTCTTTTCTCCTAACACATGTCAAGTTTTTATTAATTTATTCTAATTCTAATTTTTTCTCTACTAGTTTTCCATCATTTTAATATCACCCAAACTTAATCATTTGTTTTTCCTTTTCTGCATCAATCCATTCATTTTAAAATTATGAATCCACAAATTACTTTTCTCTTTCTTTTTCTTACAAAATGATTCATTCTCTTTCTATACTATCTTCTTACCATTCTTGCCTAGAAACCTAGGGATTTCAGAGAACTAATCATGTACCTAATTGTTTTTAGGAAGATCATAATCTAGAGTTTAAAAGGAAAGAAGATTGGCTGCTTGTGAATTTATCTATCTATGATGATTATTCCCCCTATAATCCCTTCATCTTTTAATACTAGATCATATCTAGGTAAACTTTTCTCCTTTTAACTCAGAAGGAGAGTGTAGAATTTTGTTCAAGTCATTAAGATAAACAATGTTAATGTCAATGACTACAGCAAAAACATACAAACCAAAAAGAAGAAAGAAAAAATTATAATTCTCCAGGATATGTTTGGATATGCTTAGTGTCTTAGCTTTTTAGTTTTGTAATATGTAAGATTTCATTAAATGCGTAATACATATTTATTGATTATAGAAATGAATAACTGTAGTAATATTTTGAGAAGCATTTAGTTTTTCCATTTTTTTAATAAATATGGTTCTTTTAGAGCCTCAGTTTTTCATCTATAAAATGAGAATATAAAACTACCTATTATTATGTATCTTGAGGAATATATAATTTAGTGGGTATAAGTGCACAGGCACAGTGTTTAGCACTTAGTAGCTCTCAATCTATGTTGATTTTGCCCCTCCCCAAAAATGTAAACTGTCAAATTAATTAACAGACGTGAGATGGGTAAAGGATTTAGCATATTCTAGCTCATTCTCCAAAATATGAGAATTAATGAAAAGGCTCAAAATTGATTATTCTACTCTTTTGTGAAAAGATATTTTTTGAAAAAAAATATCTACACAGCTTTGCCATCTGTGAGTCAATTATATGCTTTTTGTGTTTAACTTATATGTATTTAAAGCAAACTCTCTGCACTTTAGAAGAAGGGCTAGTGGTAACTGCAGTGGTAATCTCCCTAGATAAATTTGCATTCGTTGCACCAAAAAATGCATCAGCTGACACACCTACTAGGATGGCTGTAATAAACACCAAAAGATTCAAACAAACAAGAAAACGCAGAAAAATAACAAGTATTGGGAAGAATGTGGAGAAATGGGAACCCTCTTATATTGCTGGTAGGAATGCTATGGAAAGCAGCCGAGTAGTTTCTCAAAAAACTAGATGGAATGGCCATACGATCCAGCGACTCAACCCAGTGTTAAGTACCCAAGGGAACTGAAAACCGAGACTTGAATACGTACTTGCAAATCAGTGTTCACTGCAGCACTACTCATGATAGACGAAATGTGAAAACACTCTCAGTGTCCATCATCAGATGATTGGGTAAGCAAGTGTGGTGCACCCATACAATAGAATATTGTTTAGCCATAAAAAAGAATGATAGATTCTACAGTATGGCTGAACCCTAAAAACATGCAAAGAGAAATAAGCCAGATACAAGGGACAAATACAGTATGATTACATTAAATACCTATATTAGGCAAATTTATATGGACAGAAAGTGGATTAGAGGTTACCAGAGGCTGAAAGGGAAGAGAGGATGGGGAGTTATTACTTAATGGTTTCTGTTTGGGGTGAAGAAAACATCTTGGAAATAAATGATAGTAATGGTTGCACAACACTATGAACGTAATTAATGCCACTGAATTGTATACTTGCAATAGTAAATTTTATGAGATATACATATATATATATATATAGCCACAAGTAAAAAAATTGATAATGTAATACACCACAAACAATTGAATTGTATACCTTAAATGGGTGAATTTCATGGTATGTGAGTTATAACTCAATATAGTTGTTAAGAAGCCAAAAGTCTGTTAGGTGCTCCTTTGTTAGGAGGAAGGGAGTTATCATGTTTCTGTCCCCGTGATAGTCTATGGCATACATGATACTAATGTGGCAATGTAAAACAGAATGCTGCTGTGATGAACTGTTACACAGCAAGAATGTGTAACATGTTAGGGTGAACCTGTGCATGCAGATATGCTATTATGCTATAAAAGGCTTCGGGGCTTCTCCAGGTTGCTAAATGACTCACTTAGCTGGGGGAGGGCTCAGTTTACCCCAGAACTTCAGAGTTCCTTCTTACTAGAAAGTCACTGTGGAGCGTGTCCTCACACTTGTGCCCTTTTGTATCATACAAAATATTTGTACTGTGTTTGCTAGGTTGGTAGTGAAACAGAAGATTTGCGACCTGGAGGCATACCCAGCCGTCTCTGAAATGGTGCCTGACTTTAGCTCTAGTATTGCTGAATATATTTGGAATTTTTTCACTATATGAAGCTATCATTTTTCACCTTGAAAATAAGTGGAATAATCAGCAAGCAATGCTCCAACAATGAAAACTAGGTTGAGCTAGCTTAGCTGGGAAGTAAAGTTACCCTGAAGAAGTAGAACCTAAGTTGAAGTAGAGGGTAAGTAGACAGTAGCCAAATATAAATTTGGATAAACATGATTACAAACAGAAAAAAAATAGCAGAGGACAGAAACCTTCTTTCAGAAAAGGTTTAGTATATCTTGGTAACGGAAATAAAGTGCTGTGACTGGAGCTCGGTAGCAATAAAGAGACATTGTGTAGACTATAGTAAATGTTAGGGATTTGATTCTAAGGAAAAGGTAAAGACTGAAGAATTTTATGCATGGGAAAGAACACAATAAGATTTTTTGTTTGAAGAGCATCAGTTTGGGCATTGTGTGGGGAAAAAATATGGATTGGAGAGAATGAGTAGGTAGAGACAGACTAAGAAGAAATTATAGTATTTTAGCAGATGATAATGCTTTGGACTATTGTGGCAACAGTGGCATTAGAGACAATTAAATGATTCAAGATATATATTTAAGAAAAAGAACTAGAAAGACTTGGAGATAAAGCAGATTTGGGAGCCAAAGGGAGAGGAGAGTGTCAAGAATAACTGAATCCTAGCCTTGGCCCAAACAGTTGAGTGGATGTCAGGCTCCATTTATCATGACAGAAAAATTAGAGGGGAGAGTAGCAAGGGGATGGGTTTACTGTGGGGACATGCTGAGTTTGAGGTACCCATAAGACATCCCAGTGGAGATAATATAAAGTTAGAAGAGGGGTCTGAGATAGAAATATTATTTTGGAGTCTTGATATATACACGTTACTAAAATAAAAAGATGAAATGAATTTGTCCATGGGAGAGAGAAGAGTTAGAATTGATGCTCAGACCAAGCAGCTCCATCATTCAAACGTTGAGCATAGAAGGAACAATACACAAAGTCCAAAAAAGTACAGACAGAGAACTGTGATGGAAAATAGGGCCCTGTTGTAATGGAAATAAAGAGAAGAAACTGTTTCAAGGAAGGTTTGGCCAGGGTCACGTAGTGGAAAAAATGAAATTTCTACTAGGTTTGGTAACATGGAGGTCATTGTTAATCTTAGAAATAGTAGTTTTGGGGGGCACCTGGGTGTCTCAGTAGGTTAAGCATCTGACTCTTGATTTCAGCTCAGGTCATGATCTCACAGTTTGTGGCATTGAGCCCCACGTTGGGCTCTCTGCTGACAGTGTGGAACCTGCTTGGGATCTTCTCTCTCCCTCTCTCCCTGCCCCTCCCCGACTTGTGCATGCTCTCTCTCCCTCTCTCGCTCTCTCTCTCTCTCTCAAAATAAATAAATAAACATTAAAAAAAAAAGAAATTTTAGTTTTAGCACCACTGGGTGAAGCCCTACTATATTTCATTAAGCAGTGAAAGTAAGGTGTTTAAATGGTAACAGCAAGCATCGACATTGTTTTGAGGAAGTTTGGCTGAAAAAGATTCAAGATCCAGTACTAGAGAGGTTTGTAGAATCTATGTTCTGCCATGTACTATTTGACCATTGGTAAGTTACTTAGTATCTCTGATTGTGTACTCTAATCAGGATGATACTAACAAGAATGCCTCCCTCAAAGGGCTGGTTCAAGAATATTTGTAACAAAGCTTTGCTATTAGTAATACTTAATAAACAGAAGCTACAATTATCCTTGATGTGTATATTGTAATATCCTTGATATCACAGGTATCTTTTCAGCCACAAAACAGAACTTCATATTCTTCAAAACTAGGAACATCAAAGCTAGGACAATAAGAGGATACAGACATATAGGAAAATATAAATCTGTTTATGCTAAGTAGTCATTTAAATTTCTTATTACTAATATTTGGTTAAGAAATCTTTCCAATTTCTCATTTTCTTATACCAAGACATTTTTTTAACATATATCCTATTATCCTACAAAGTTTTATTACAGAAATAAAATGCATAGTTTTTCTCATGTCCATTGGCTTAAAATTATTGTGAAATTATTAGGATATTTGAAAAAATACTGTTTTTAATCAGAAAAGGCATTTATCTGGGGAACTATTATTCTAGATAACTTATAGAGTAAACACTATCTCCCTATTTCTACTCTATGTTGTATATTGTCTGTATAATTTTATGAAAGGAGACTGTTTTGGCAGATACTAAATCATCCAATTAAAATAATTTAGAATATTTTGCATATTTAGTTACTTTTTAATATTTCCTATTTACATATGTTTTAAATGCCTCTTAAAACACCAGTTCAGCTTTTCATTTTGCTCCGTTTCAATTGGCTTTTTTTTTTTTTTGAGCTGCAATGCATCTATTTTAAACAGAAACATTTCTCACATTTCAATTTGAAATGTTCAGTTCATTACTATGGACCCACCTAGTGTTGACTTTTCAAATTCATTTCCTTACTCTGTGTGTATGCTTATGCTATACATCATATAAATCGTATAATAAATGAAATGCTTAAATAATCTTAACATTTACAAGCTCATTTCAGAATCTTAATGTTTTTGTTTCCTTTCTTATGATATGCATTGTATGCAACGTAAACAATCTGAAAATAATTGACTGTGGGTTAAATACACAGCTGCTGGAAAGCATCTTATTGCTCTTTTCAGCATCATTCACTCAAGAGGAAAATATAATCACTGGTATGAAGAGTGGTATTATTGAAAGAGGTCATTTTACATAGGACTTTGTGTGATTTATTTTATGCATTGGAGTTACTTTTCTAAGTTTATAAACAATATCTTATTGGCTGTAATAACTGCTAACACATTGCATTTCACAGTTTACAAAGCATTTTTTATGTATATGGTCATATTAAATACTTATATCATTTCTGAAAGATAGGCATTGTTATCAGTCCCAATTTACGAATGAGGCAACTGAGGATCAGAGGTGTCAAAGCTAGGTTCTCTGAACCTAGGTTCTCTGACTTCGCATAATAAATGTTTGTGTTTCGGTAGTGCATTGCTTTTGAGATCTTGGTATATAATTCAATCAATGCATATGAATTATAAATAAGTATGTACTCAGCATGCATATTGCCTAAAATTTGTCCTATCATGGACCTAAAGTGCCAAT
This sequence comes from Leopardus geoffroyi, assembly GCF_018350155.1. Taxonomy (NCBI): domain Eukaryota; kingdom Metazoa; phylum Chordata; class Mammalia; order Carnivora; family Felidae; genus Leopardus; species Leopardus geoffroyi. The sequence continues at coordinate 57,795,606 of NC_059341.1, read as the reverse complement.
GTTCAGAAATGGGCCTATTTACTCATTACATTAATAAGTTTTAATTAACTTTACTAGGCAGTTCAGTATCTTTTTCTTCATTGCCATTTCTGTAGTTTCACTTCTCAAATAAACTACTTTGGTTCAATGTGTTTATTTTTGATATATAAAATGCATTGAAATATAAAACTTATTACTTAGATGTTTGTGACAATCACGGCATGGAATTCTCTCCCTTTCAGTTTCTGCCGCAAGAGAAACAAACTTGTTCCTTTCCTTTATGTGGGAAGGGAAAAGAAAAAAAAAAGTCCAGCACAGACCATTTACTCAAGCAAACTTCTTAACGCATTTATCTATCTATCTATCTATCATCTATCTATTTATCTATCTATCTATCTATCTATCTAGTCTATCTATTTTTTGGGTTCCCCCCTGCAATAGACAGGAAGAAATGGGGGGAGAAGGAGAAGAAAAAGGGTGTTCGTTTCCTATCTCTTCTTCCCCCACACTATTACTCCTCAAGTCAGAAAACTGAATATGCAAAAGGATATTTCTGCTGTTTTCTTTGAAATCTTGACTAAGTAATGAAATAATCTGCATCAAGTAATGGACAATTCAAAACTTAGAAGGCTGAATATCACGGTGGTCAGCCAGTGTCTCTCAAGGTGCTACAAAACCAATTGTAAGGCTGTAAGCATGTGCTTAACTGCACATCTTCCCAGTGGTTGTGGTTATTTATTACCTGGGAAGTATCACAAGGGAATCATAAGCCTGTATGTTGAGGGTGAGTCCACAATTTGTCCAGGAAATTGTCTAGTGCTGGGTTGCTTACCTCTGGTCTTCCTTCCTGAGGTCCCCACCATCACTTGGTTTTGGGTGCTGGTGTTTTCCAGGTAGGATCTGACAGTCACCCGACGTGATCTGGCAGCCAGTATTGAACCTTAAGTGTTCAATAAAACCAAAGGACAGGTTGATAAGCAAGTTAGGTCTTTGTCTCAAACATGAGAGTGCAGGCCACCTGAGACTAGATTTGATACTGGCCACTCTTGGTATTCAGGCCACCGTGCATGCTAATGACCACCTGTTCTGGACTCTGGATGTGGATAAGTTACACAGGCTCCAGGGAAAGGGCAGTTGGCCGACAGCGTCACCAATGAGGCAGTGCTACCCCATGCAAGGCACGTCGTGGACGTCTGTGCGCACACCAGCCACGTTCCCTTCATGGCCTGCCAATGCTGGGGCTGTCAGGAAGGGGCCACTAGCCAGGTTTGCTCTGGTGCTTGCCTTGGTTCTTGCCGAGGTCTGCGCCTCAAGTGGATGCTTCTTCAGTCTAGTTCTTTGCAAGCTCAGGCCACCAGCTTCCTGATGTTATGGGTTGCTGTCAAAGATTTCTCCAGGTGGGCCAAACTTGATGGAAACATGTACATATACTTTGAATTTTATAGGTGTATACATGCCCATATGTGTATATTTATATGAACATACAGTTATATTTTAAATAGTCGAATAAACCTTTCTATTTGAGGTGCATGAAATACTTGAAAAACACTGAGATAAATGATCGTATCGGGTGAACTGGTATATAACATATACGTATGTATATATAAAACATATACGTGTGTGTATACACATACACATGCACACACATCCTCAGGGAATATAAACTTAGGGAAGCACCCATGTTATGCTGGACCTCACACGTCCAAACAGTTAACAGTCTGCTCTGTGTATCAGGAGTATATCAGGTCACATGTTAGCTTCCTTTTCCAGGTTGGCCTAGGAGGGGATATGAACATGTTCTGTTTTTCCTAACATCTTACACTGGAACCCCTATGCTAACAGGACAGCTGTGTATCTTTCAGGAAAGCATAAAATACTTAATAACTTAGGTGTGTCTTTTCTGCCAGGAGATTGGTCGCAAAGTAAGCAAGGGGGATAGTAAATAAGTGTTTCTGAAGAATACATATAAATTGTGGGAAATAAGGGTGACAATTAACAGTCATATAGCAAATTAGGATAGCAAAAAAATAATAGATATGGGGAAAGGGTAAACTTGTGATAAAAATAAGCCATTTTATGGTATATGTTATAAAATATTTATAAATATCTAGTTTATATTATATTAATACTCCTATATTTATCTCCCATGGTAGGTCTTAATCTGTTCTTGCAGACATTTAGAAGTACTTTGGTGTGATGCTTTTCTACCCGTGCTTTGAAGAGAGAGGTTACAATCCTCTTCTGTTCTACCCTTGCTCCCTTGCTCCAATCCCTAACACACAAACCTACCCTTATTTTTTTCTCTTTTCTACCTAAGTTTTGTTTGTTTTTGTTTTTGAGAAAGTGTTTTAAGGCTAAAAAGTTTGAGCATTACTGCTTTAGATTTTTATTGACCAGTTATAACTAGTTTATTGTCAATGGGTTTTATTTGCAGAACACTTATGTAGATAGTATACACTTCAAAGGCAAAAACAAGCCATCGACTCAAACTTACTTCCAACTTTTTGTACTTTGTTCATGCATGCCTGCTAGACTCAAGATATCGTCAGTTGTGGTAATCCTACTGAGCATTGTCTCTGAAAGCTCTCTAAGGTCAGATCACTAAATTAACCAGTCTAGTTCCCCCAATAACTGACTTTTGCTCTTATATGGATATGTCAGATTCAGGGATCAAGAACAATTCCGTGAATTCTGCGTCTGCTTTTATAGTTTCTTAAACTGCAGGTATGGAGACAGAACTGCACATATGTAACAGAAAAGCATGACTATATGTATTTGACAGGAATTATAGAAAAAGACAAACGAGGTAAATTTATTATTTTTGAATTTATAGAACATAACTGACGTCTATTTGCATTTGCCATAACTAGTCTTATGTTCAGGCAACATCCTTATTTTCTCTTGTGCTTCAACATGTTAAAAGGGTAGCTTTCTGTTTGTTAAACTGGCTTAAGAAATTATTTAAGTATGCTTTAATTAAAAGGAGGTTATTTGCCCTTATATGCCCTTGGATGCTTCCATTAGAATGCCCCTTATGTAATGGTGCAGTTTTCTTTTAAAAGAATGTGCTTGCTTTTCTTAAACTAAAACAGAGTAGGCATCTTTAATATATGTGTTGGTATTTATTGTTCCCCTGCTATGCTTCCAGAATATCAGAATGATAAGGGGAAATCATTAGATTCTCTCCATTTAATTTAACAGTTTTAATTGGACAAGATCATTATTACATTTTCTTTTAGTGAATTGTAGGTTGGTTTTTCAGTGAATCAAACTGTTCAGGTTGCTTACTTATGAGGTTCAGCCCTTGGCATAATGTCACTAATGATTTCTACAGGACCTTGAAATAAAGCTACAGGAAAATCTATCAACAAAGAGATATAAATGGAATATTTTTAGATCAAAAATAAGATTCAAACCTTTGTACTGGAAGAAAAGGACAACAGTGGGCAACTGCGTACTTGATCACTTTAAATGCAATAAAAATGGCAGTGACTGACTAATTGCCAAAATAACATCTGGACACATGGAAAACTGGGATGGCAGTTGTATTTGACAGGGATTATTGCCATTATTAAATTAATAAAGAAGGCCATTATATTATGAACGTGGTGACTAGTTTATTTTTTCTCAAAAACTTCAGATATTTTTTTAATTTCAACATTTTTTTCCTCACTGGTCTATTTTTCCTAGAGTGTGCTTTCAGTTGATATTTTCCTTTTTCTGGTGCAATTCCTATGTTGTTTCTAGAATTTTATTTGTCGAAAGGAATAAAATATTTCTGTGTATGTTTGTGTGTGTTTCCAGAGTGGTAAAGGAAGGCTATAGAATTTATGATTTCATCTTACCAGAGATGAACTAACTCTGTTCTTGTGTTTTAAGAACATCTCTCATCAATGGTCACCTAATTGCCAAAATCAGTGGTTTTTCAAATAGGCCTCTTTAAAAAAATCATCATTATGTTGTTCGTCCTTTTTAAAACTTTATCCTTTGTAGTTAAGTGCTTTACTCATCTTATAAAAGAGCTTTTCGAACTTATGGAATAAAGTCTGCTTTTCCTATATTTTCAGGACATTGTTAATAATTCCACCTCTGAATTGGAAATCTCTATGTCAAATTCAATGTAACATCACTTTTTCTCCAAAAAAAAATTCCAACTTCCAACCTGCTGTTCATACCACCACTGTTGTCCGTGGATGTTGATACTCTACCATATTGTCTCCCACACTTCAATCCTGGTCTAGGGAAGTCTTTTTCCCAGGAAGTGATACTTAAACTCAGATGTAAAGATGATGACGGGGGAGCAGGTTTCATTTTGGGGAAACAGATTGGGCAATGTCTCGTGATACCAGTACCCACACAAATGTATGATATTGAAATCTCCTGAGTTTCTTCCTTATATCGGGAATGCAGTGGGAACTACAGAACTTTGAAATGATCTGTAGGATAGACATGATGCAGTGTCTACCTTTATAGAGCTTAGGGGGCAATGGTGGGAACTTCCATTCTACTGAGTATTGTGAGAGTCCCAAGAAGAATAACAAATTAGGGACCAAGACTCCAACAGGATCTGATGCTTCAACAAACTATAAAGGATGAGTAGAAATTAGGCTGATAAATTGAGGTAAGGGACTGTGGAAAATATTTTAGGAGTAATGCACATTTCACCCAAAAGCATTGAAGAGAAGAAATAGCAGGCTGTTTGCCTCCAACTGTGTCACTCCAATGTAGTTGGAGAATGAAGTTCATGGTGTGTAGGGAGAGATCAGGTTGGATAAGGAGACCATGACAGAGCCAAATATGCCATATTAAGGAATTTTGATTTATAATACAGCTATCATCTCTCAAACTTGAGTTATATATAGCCTTTTTTAAGGGAAAAAAATTACATATCCCCAAGAATAGATTCACTGGGATCTTTGAATTTCAGTTAAAGAAATATTTATTTCAGAAATTGAAATCATATTCTATGAAAATGTCTTTAAATTAAGGATTATAATTAAAAATGAGAATTGTGGTTTTTCCAGCAGGTAAAATGCATTTTAAAGTATTTTTTAAGTTTTTATCTATTTATTTTGAGAGAGAGAGTACACACAAGCAGTGGAGGGGAAGAATGAAAGAGGGAAAGAGAGAGAATCCCAAGCAGGTTCCATGCTGTCAGTGTATAGCCCGACTTGATCTCAGCAGCAGCCGTGAGATGATGGACCTGAGCCAAAATCAAGAGTCGGATGCTTAAGTGACTGAGCCACCAAGGTGTCCCAAGTGCTTTTTAATAACAAAAATGTTACATATTAATTATAGGCCTCTGCAAATATGTTTGCATGGGGTTTGCCTATCTGAACCTGAGAAATATGTATAGTTTATAGGCAACCCTTTGGGAGTTTTTAGTTCTGTTAGATGTTATTTAACTAATTTGATTTATGTATATTTAACTTGTTTTGAAAAATTAATGGATTCACTTCAAAATGAAAAAAAAAAGCTAAAAAACCATATAGCAAGAAGTTTTAACTCACATATCTTACATCTGGTCAGTTCCCTGCTCTCCCTGCCCCACCATTATAATTGTTTTTGTTTTATTTTCTTATGTGTCCTTTCATTGTTTTCTTATGCATATACAAGCAAAAAGAAACTGGATGTTTTATTTTCACACATTTTGTGGCATACTATGCTCAGTTCTCAGTTATGTATTTTGTTTTGCCCTTAATATATGTCAATAATTTACTGAAGATCTTTTTTTGTGTGTGTGATTCAGTGCATAGTTACAGTCTTTTTTTTTAAATAGCTGTATAGTATACCATTGTGTTGTTGTACCCCTAAATAATAGACCCTTGGGGTATTACCAATCCTCTGCTATTGCATGCTGTTCTACGGTGACTAACTTTGGATACATAACGTTCCACACATATCAAAGTATATCTCTAATAAATTCCCAGAAGTGGAATTTGCTTGGTAATTTTGGTAGATATTTCCAAATTGCCATCCATAAAGGTTATATTGATATATATTTCTAATAGTAATATGCAAGAGTGCCTGTTTCCCTAAGTCACAAACAAGACTGTAAATAGTAGTAAGCTTCTGCTGTAACAAACAATCCCACTCTATCAATGGATTACAATTATTGTTATTTTTTTTCTTGTATGTGTTACATGAGGGCTCTGGATGTACTGGGGGTCAGCTGCATTTGTTGGCTTGATTGGACTGGGCTGGAGTACCTTTGACTCCATGTCTCCTCCTATTGCAAGATCTAGGCTGAGGTGACTAGTCCTGGTCTTGTATATGCTATTCTCATGGGGAAAGACAGAAACAAGATGAGGTGGCTGAGCCAAATGAATCTTTCATACAGAAAGCTCCATATTCCATTGTCTAAAGCAAAGAACATGTCTTAAGACAAAGTCAATGAGGTAAGAAGTAGACTCCATCACCTTAGAGTATAGTAAGGGAGAGAACAAATTGTTTATGAATAAATAATACAATTTAACATCAAGTATTCAATAAAGTTTTGATTTTTTGCCAAGCTGATAGATTTAAAAACAATGGTTATCACATTGTCATTGTAGATTGTATTAAAGAATGCCGGACATCTTTCCTTTGTTTAAGAACCATTTCTATTTCCTTTTCTTTGGACGAGTTATATTGTTTATCTATTTTACTGTTGGATTGTTGATCCTTTTATTACGGATTTCAAAGACCTTTTCACATATAGAGACTCACTCTTTCTTTTGATATTAGTTGCATATATTTTTTCCCAATTTGTCTCGTCTTTTTTTTTTTTTTTTTTTTTTGGTGCCTTTTATCATCCAAAAGTTTTTGTGTTTATATGGTTGGATTTATTTATTTTTTTTTAATTTTATGGCTTCTGAATTTTGATCCATTGTTAGTAAGACTTCTTTACTCCAAGATTATATTGGAAATTGCTTAGTTTCCCTTCTGGTAGATTTACGTTATTCTTGTTGTTGTTTGTTTTATTGTTTTTGTTTTGTTTTATTTTATTCTTTGCATTTGAATCTTTATCCATTTGGAATTTATACTCCTATTTGCGTGGAGTTTACTATTTACTATTTACTATTCTACTTATTAAATAGAATATCCTAAATACCCACTCTGTGTTGTTGTTGTTTTTTTTTTTTCAGTACTTTCTTTTTTATTCCTTTGGTCTTTGAATCCGTTCAATATACATTTTTAAAAAATTTTTGAGTCTCTATATTATATTTTAATTTCTGGTGATCTGAGACCTTATTCTTTTTCAGTTTTTCTGATTATTCCTCTTTGTTTTGTTTGCTTCACATTAACTTTTGAATGAATTTATATAATGTTTTAAACATATGCTGGCATTTTAGTTTGAATTCACTATTAAGCTTATACATTAATTTAGAAAGAAAAGACATTTTTTTATGATATTGATGCTACCTATCCAGGAACATGGTATGTCTTTCAATATATGTTAAAGCTTTCTTCAATTCAGTCTTGTATGTGAATGCATTCTTTCTTAGCTCTTTTATCTTTTGTGCTACAAATCCTAATAGGGCCTTTTTCCCCCCTCATTATCTCTTAGTAGCTGAGTGTTAGCATATATATGAAAGCTATTGATTTCTACATATTACTTTTTTTCCCCACTGTAATTTTGAATTCTCATAGTGCTTCTGGGGTTTTCAGTTGATTCTCTGATCTATATTTTATTAACTCCAACAAACGAATTCTAAATTCTTGAAGTTCAGAAAATGGTCATCATATTTTAAGATCACTGGTTACTTAAACTCCCCACAGAATTTTATTTGTCTCCCAAATTAATACTTTTATCATTTGATTTTGTGTTGCCTATAATTTTTGGAAGTAGCTCTCCTGCACGGTGTAATGGGCACTAGGTTTGTAATTAGAAGACTTGTGTGAAATTGTGGTTCTGCCTCTGACAAGCTGTGTACTCAGAAGCTGGATAATTTTTGTCCTTGTATTTCACTTACCTTTTCTATGACATGGAACTGTTATCAGTAACTGAGACACTCTAGATTTGTTTTGAAAAGTAAATGAAATTATCTGTGTAAAAATTGTAGATTTCTAGTTGGTAAGAACTTATATAGTATATAGTATATATAATATATAGTATATATTATATAATATATATATAGTGTGTATATATATATATATATATATATATATATATATTCATATTAAGATGTCTTAGGATATTGGCCTGTGTTACAAATGCTTATATAGTCTTTTAGTCTATGCTTTGATTTCAAGTGAGATTTTAAAATAAATGTTTCTGATTGCAAATCCATGATTTGTTTAGAGTTAATTAATAGGTATTTTAAAATACTAATATACCATTTGATACCTAAATAGTTCTTCAGTTTCAGGGAAGTTTACAAATATATATACATTTATTACAGGATACAAATACATATATGTTAATATATATATGTGTGTGTGTATGTGTATACACACATACACACACACACACATACACACACACACACACACTATACACTTGTGAGTTAAAGATTTGATACATACTTATGGAGTCATCAAATGAATACATTCTTTTGGTAATATCTGTTTTCTTACATTTTCATCCTGTGTATAGTCTGACTGAATTATTTTCTAAATTACGGCAGTGAGTCATTTTTTTAACAATAATACAAATAAAAGAAGCTGTCTATTTGGCAGGGGTTCTACAGAGTGGTCACAAAATTTATTTTAAAAACTAGGTTTTCTTGAACACAATTTACCTGTCAGGATTTCAACTTTTTAGTTTGAGTTTCTCATTTGATGTTTTAAAATTCTGGATAAAGGTAGAATCGCTTCCGTTTATTTCTCCATGTGTGCCACTCACTACCATCACACACATATGACATGTTCAGTATAGTAAGAAACTGCTTTTAATTCTCTTTATTTGATAGTACTAATAAGTTTATTCATATATATCAGAAAAAAAATGAAAGTTGTGATTTGAAAATTCAAGTACAACAAATTTTTCAGAATCACAAAGAGGTGAATTTTGTCATAAAATTAGTTCTTTTGAAAACATGGCCATTTTCTGTGACCAGTTAAGTTCTCCTGATGATTTTAACTTCAATGAATTTAGCAGAATTAACTTTCATTAATGATAGATTTATTTTTCTCATCATCTTGTATTGACATGTGAATGCCGAGTTGTTACATATTTAAAAGGATTAAAATAAGCTACAGGGAGTAGTTGCAAAACATTTTTTAAAAGTATATATAATTGGGATAAAACTGAGAATGGTAGGAAATTTTATTTTGCACATTATAAATCGACTTATCGAAGAAGAGATTATAGAGTCAGAATTTGAGAGTCAGAGGGACCTTAAAAATCATTTTTCCTGAGATGTTAAAGATTTAAGTTAAACCATGCCACTAGTAAGGAGGGAATAGAGGCTATCTTAGAACACAAACTCCTACATTTCAGTTTAGCCATAATTCTTTCACCTGGGCTGCTCTAGATGTAAGTAGACAACGTTGCTAATAGGTAATATTTTCATTTACTAGGATTAAGATTTATCATCTACTTGGTGTGCAAAGGAACACTATAAATGATAGATAGGTGTAATTAACTTAAAAGTGAAGCTAAATGTTCAAATGTTTTCCTAATTTACTCAGTTTTATCTCTTATTTCTACTCTGATTAGTTAATATCAAGAAATGCATATAACATCTATAGTGAAAAACTTCCCTGAAAGATGTGTACTAAACTATTTTGCAAAAATCATCTACTAAGTAAGAACCCAACCTACATTGTAGCAACATTATGGTGCTACTTCTCACTTTGGGTCTGCCTCTAGGTAAAATGCCAATGCAGTACATTCCCTGAATTTCTTTCCAGGTTGAAAATAATACAGAAAGTTTGATGGTTAAGAGCACTCTTTTAATGTATGATCCCATGTATATGGCTTCTATTTTCATGAGTTATATGGATTTTTTACTCAATAGGAATCATGATTTTTACTACCAGAGTGATTGGTTCATGTACCTCTCATCCTCATGAACTGCAAACCATTAGAAATCACCACTTATCGCAAGGAGAGATGATTGTGTAATGAGCAAAAAAAAATAATAATAAAAAATAAATAAATAAAGTATAAGTCCAGTTGTTCTTATTTTCCTGAAATGATTCTTTCTATAAGACAGAAATTCCATTACAAAGTAGCTACATAGGGAACAGCAAAATAGGCTCCTGTATTTTCCCTGGGATATCAAAAATTATCATATTGAGAGAGAGAATATTTAGGGGTGCCTCAGCGGCTTAGTCAGTTGAGCATCCCACTCTTGGTTTCCACTCACATCATGATCCCAGGGTCCTGGGATCAAGCACTGCATTGGGCTCTGTGTTAAACGTGGAGCCTGCTTGAGATATTCCCTTCTTTCTTTTTCTCTCTTTCTTTCTTTCTTTCTTTTCTTCCTTCCTTCCTTCCTTTCTCTCTCTCTCTCTCTCTCTCTCTCTCTCTCTCTCTCTCTCTCCTTCTCCCTTTGCCCCTGTCTCCTGATCATGCTCTGTCTCTAAAATAAAATAAAATAAAATAAAATAAAATAAAATAAAATAAAAATGAATGTTTCCTTAAAAAAAGAAAGAGAATGTTTAGAAATTATTTTGTTAAAAAGAGCCAAGTTATATGATGAGTAGTACTAATTTTGATGTTTATTATCACCATAAATTGGATAAGAGTACTATTATTTAATTCTTTTTAATTGTTGTACAAAGAACCATCTTTTATATCATTTGTGAGGATGGGGCAATCTTCATTCCACGTAACTTTGTTCAAAGTTTGGACATCACTTAACATTAAAACATAGTTATGAACACTTTCCTGTGCACTCAATATTTAATTACTATTAGGTTATATTGACATAAGTCAGAATTTGGTGCCTTTTGAGAACTTCAAGGAAAGATCTTATTAGGTTTGATGTTCTCCATCTCTGTACCTATTAGTTGTGGGACCACAGATAAATTAATTAACTTATTGGTTAGCCTTGGTTGCTTCATTTGTAGTTGGGATAATACAGCTACATATCTAATGTAGTTTTTTTTTAATATTATGAGATCATTTGTTTTATATGTTTCACAGTTATGATAGAAAGTTCTCAAAAAATAAAATTTATCATTTTGTCACTTTAAATTATTCTAAAGGAGATAAATAGTAAGGTATCAATCAGTGGGAACTATGACTGGGAATGGCATCAGCTCTTTGAGACAAGTATGACAACGGAGTTTCTAAAGTGAAAAGGAACACTTAAAGAACACTAGTTGGTCAAAAACGTGATCTGAGGAAAATTCATATTCTAACTAACCAAATGGCAATACAGAAAGTATGAGGGTACAAAAACCTTGAATTTATAACCTCTTATTATATACCAATTTCCTGGCAAAAAAAATGCATTATGGGAAATTGAAAGTTTAGGTATTTTTAAAACCATGAGCTATTGAATTTCTTAGTTGTTTTCTGAAGAGGTCCAATTACAAGACTCTAAGTCAGTTTGAAGCCACACGTGATAGGTCATGGTGAGCTTATCAGGCATTTGGTGAATGACTCACAGATATACATTGGTTGAAAGTTTTGTGTTTCTTTGTTGTTGTTTTTTTTTTTAAGAGAGTGGGTTCTTTTCAAATGTTTTTGTGATGAAGTAAATAACATCGTGGGGGAAAAATAGATGTACATTTTCTTAAAGCCTCTTGTGTCAAATGTTGGTATTGTCTGACACTGATTTGCTTTAAATTTATTGTGGTTATAATACTAAAAGTTTTATTTCTCAAAAATAACCTTCCAAATTCCATAAAATGTGAAAGCTGTAGCTTGATGGTAGGAACATTCATAAAATATCAAAATGTAATCTGTACCCGTGACAACATATTACAATTTCAGTTATTAAAGTAGAAGGTGTGTAACAATTACATCTTAAAGTAGAGGAATTAAACAGTTCCTTTTAAGATTAGAAGAAAAAGGGGCACCTGGGTGGTCATGATCTCACAGTTCGTGGATTTGAGCCCCGCATCTGACTCTGCACTGACAGCTCCGAGCCTGGAGCTTGCTTTGGATTCTGTGTCTCCCTCTCTCTCTCTGCCCCTTCCCTGCTCCTTCTCTGCCTCTGTCTCTCTGTCTCTGTCTCTCTCAATCTCTCTCAAAAAATAAATAAACATTAAAAAAGAAAATCAGATAAAATAAAATTAGAAGAAAAATATTAGAAATGCTTGCTTGAAACATTGTCTGGAAAGGGTTAAGTTTGGAAATAACTTGTCTATGATCTTTAAAGTTCCTGATATTCTCTTTGAGAATTTTCCAACAGTGTTCCCGAGCATATCTTGTATTTCCTTAGCCTGTGTGAGTCTCCTTTTTATATTTGCAATGGAAACAACATGAACTCAAAAGCACGCTTTTCAGGTTCAGTCCATTCTCCAGAATACTGTTTCAGCAGTGTCAAAGAGACTCATTAAGTGAAAAATTGTTTTATGGAGTTTCTATTGTAGTTTGTGCTCTCTCCTGCTCTGAAGATGTATTTCTGTTTGTGTACCTTTGTTTGTAGACATTTTTTATATTTCCTACCAATTTAATTATTATTCACTTATCATTAGTGCTTTCTGATCATTTGCTTATTTATTTTGGTTTTAACTTTTCTTACCGTGTTTATCCTAGAGGGCTTGGATATGAAACAATTTGAATTGTAGTCATATATATAATTAGATTTGTTACAAATTTTTCTTGAATTCTCCTTTTAAAGATGTAGTACTTACCTGGGGGTGCCTGCGTAGCTCAGTTGGAATAGCATGCAACTCTTAATCTGGGGGTCCTAAATTCAAGCCCCACATTGGGTGAGAATATCAGATATATAACAAATTGAATATCTTAAACTTTTCAGGCAATTGATAAAGGATATAGATTTATTTAACACATATATTGTGCTAGTCATTAACACATATTTAATATTTACACATTTTAACATTTAATATAAAATGAAAGTATTTATAATAGTAATTTACTATTAAATATTGGATTCATTGGATCAATTGAATCATTTTATAATATTATCAATAACAGGATTTGAGAAGAACATTTTAGAATTGTGTTCTCTTTTACTGACATCCTAAAGTCTTGCAGAAATGTTAATTTGCAATAGAGAACTCAAACGAGAGAAAACTTTTACGGCCTAGAGAGATACATTTAAAATATTTATTCCATTCAACCATCAAATACAACACCAACTTAGTGCCAATGAGATTATATCAAATTGAATTTTATTAACAATTATTTGAAAGCCTTTAGGTCTGTTAAAAGTAAGTACTATCTTGGGATTTTCATTCAGCTATAAATTCTGGATTGTTATTTTATTCTGTATTATGGTGTCACAAGTGAAATAAGATCTGGTTTCAAGTAACAAATGGGCCACTAATTAGTTGTATGACTTTAAATTCCTCTTGCCCAAGTTTAAACACTGGGAAAGAAGGATATACCAGTACTCACTCTTTTCTGATCCATGAGCTAATCTATGTGAACAAAATTCCTTATGAGCTTGGAGTTCCATTAGTTCAAAGTATCATTATTAGAATAATCATTATTATATTGGGCAGGTTTTCTGTCTAGTTCCTAGTCTGTTTCAATTTGCTTAGCAGGGATGATTGTGCAAGAAATAATTTGTTTTGGAAAGGCTATAGGGATGTTTATAGAAACATGTTGAGATTGTAAACTAACTTCCAAACCATTTAACATTTTCCTATATGTTCTTTGTGTTTATTTCATATATGTATACCTACCAATACATAGATCAAGTGTCTATGAAAATAAAACCAAAGGCAAGGAAGATTCTGATATGAGCATTTTTCCTTTCTAGTAAAGTTGGCCTCAGAAACTCATACTCGCTTTCTTACCTGCTCTGGTGACCTTCTGGATTAGAGTTTCAGAGAAACAACCAGAGGTAGTAGCTGTAGCAAGACAGCAGCTGGGACCATACGGATCTCAGCATCCTGCCTTATGGCCATTATCTTTGTTTCTATCTTTATGCTGCCACTATGTCTCCTCCTTGTGCTCTCCCTGCATCCTCTCCTTGCTGCCTCCTCCTCTTCCTGATCTCATCTCCCATTGCCCCTAGGAACTCACCCTCCCTCCTTCTTCATTTTTCTCTATTGATATTAGATGAAACAAGATACCCTAATTAGGAAATCTTTTAAAAACTATTTTTTAAAGTGTGTGCAGCCATGCAGCTACCGTTCCCTAGTTCCCATAACCACTGTTAACAATATACAAAATTATTTCTTGTATACTTTATCAATTAGACCGTATTAGATTGTAGGTCCCATAAGGTCTTAAATAAAAAATAGGTATGTAAAATAAATGCAACAATTCACTTATTTTGCTATGTAGGAATGGGTTGTTGTTGTAATGAAAAAAATAATTTGAGGCTAATGACAAGGATAGTGAGTAATATCCTTCCCCCTTCCCCAACTGCTGAAAAAGAAAATCATGTCAGCATCAAGTCATTTTTGCCACATCCCTTGTTAACAGCTTTTTCAGGGTGGGTCATCATTCTGTGTTTTGTTAGTATCTTAACTCCATAGTGACATGCTTAAATCTTATTCCACATTGATTTTGTTGTATGTATACATTTATTTTTAGGATATCCTGTGAATGATGGATCCTGTTATTAAGTCATTATCAACTTTGTCAAAAAATGTATAAGCTTTCAATGAAGAATACATTTATTAATATGAGAAGGTTAATAACTGGTTTTTCTGTTTGGAATATGTGTAAGGTGTCTATGTCTAAAAAAGTAAACTTACTGTCTGCCTGTCGCCAGAAAAAAAAAAGTGGGACCTAATCAAACTGCTATGGGGTCAACCCTTGTGGTTTTAAAGGCCCTTAATGTTGTCCAGCTGCAAAATAAAAGGAATTGGGAGGGGAAGTTGGAAGGAGTGGAGGGGGTTGGGGGGGAATGTGTGGAAAAGAACAGGGAGTCTGGCTTTTATTTTTTTTTTAAAGTGAGTTCAGTGCCAGCCTGGACATTGGCTGTGCAGACTATTGAGCCATTGTCTGCTCCATTTCCAGAATAGCCCCCAGTTAATCACTTCGGCTTTGAAGGGAATTTCCTCGTGGAATTCTCCACAGAAAATCTAATCAACTGACCTGCCCTCTCAACAATGGAAGGCTTTTTTTTCTCTCTTTCCCTTATTGGGGCGGGCTCTGTAATGTAGCCTTTTGTGCAGAATGAACCCTCCCAGTAGGAGTGGAGAGCGTGTGTGAGTGACTGAGTGTGTGTGTGTGTGTGTGTGTGTGTGAAGAATGCACACTATCTCGTGTTGGTGAGTGTGTGCTCACTCCCTGACCAGATGCTGCGGTGCGCGGGGCAGCCACCATCTCTGCATGCGTGTCTGTGTAAGTGTCTTTCTCTGTGTGTGTATGTGCCTCTGTCATTTCATGTCAAAGGTACATTACCTGATTACCTTCCTCGCCTGCCAGATTTTTATCTAGATAATTGGAACTGCTATGGAGGCTGTGCCTTGCCAGCCAGCTTAGGATCTGTAAAGCCATAGTTTGTCCACCTTGTTATCTGTGGCTGCCTGGGCAGAGGAAATTAAAGAGACCCACAGCCAGGGGAGCGCTTCCTACCTCTGACCTCCCCAGCAATCCAGGACAGGACAGTTTGTTGGTACCATCTTTCTGGTGTGGTTTGGGTTTTTGTTCCCTCGTGTGTGTATTATTTTGGCATGTGGATACCTATTCCCCTCCACATCGCACATCGTGTTTTATGGAGTTTGGAGCTGAGGAAACTTTGGTTGGGTTGCCAGGACGTTCGCACCACTTTGTGGAAAGCACGAGCTAACAGTGAGACCGACAGAGTGAGTGACAAGTTGTTTACAGGTTTCCTTGAAGGGGCCTCTGCTATATTTCAATCTGTCAAAGTTGCTTTTCTTCCCTCAGAACAATGCCTGATTGTTGTGTGTATGTGAGTGTGTGTGTGTGTGTGTGTGTGTGTGTGTGTGTGTGTGTGTTTCCGTGTGCGCACGGAGAGAGCCTAGAAAGGGGTGAGAGGGACTAACAATTCTTTGTGTAAAAATGATATTACCAACATCTATTTTTTTGCTTAATTAGTTAATAAATGCAGTTTAGTCGTGGTTCTCTTAGTATACAGATCTCTTTTAATGAGCAGCAAATGCATTAAAAAAATCATACTGTTTTGTGTGTGTATGAGTGTGTGTGTGTGTGTGTGTGTGTGTGTGTGTGTGTGTGTGACTTATTATTTAGAGGAGAGAGAGTATGGGAGACGTGTTAAATGAGTTGACTTCTCACATTCGGTGATGTCTAGAAGAGCGAATTAAAAGGAAAGGACAGGCACCCTGAGGTTGTCTAGTGCCTTGCAGCCGAGCGCGGCTCCCGCGGAGGGGGGAGCAGCCAGACCCCGCTGCTGGAAGTGCGCTACCCCTTTAAGAGACTGGTCAAGGAGTCCTAGGAGAGGGAGAGGAGGGTGGGGGGGGGGGAGAGGGGGAGAGAGAGAGAGAGAGAGAGAGAGAGAGAGAAAGATTGAGAGAGAGGGAGAGAGGGAGGGAGGGAGGGAGAGAGGGAGAGAAGAGAAGGGAAGAGAGAGAGAAAATCAATTGGTTTAGAAGGTTTGGACTCACTTGACAGGTTCAGTTGGAGACGATCATAGGTGGCTGCTGTGACAAAGGGAAATTGTGCTTTTCCAGCATGCTTACTGACCCTGATTTACCTCAGGAGTTTGAAAGGTGAGTACAGTTTTCCCCCCTAATATATTGAAGTACAACTCTCATTTTACAGTCATCTCTGAATCAATTGGAAGATGCTTCCCTAAAACGTGTTTGTTAGAAAAGCTTTTAGCTAGTGCTTCTGCAATCTTGTTAGCTGATTTTTGTTGTGATTGCCCGGACCAAATTGAACTGATTGGCAAAGTCTCCGAGATTTCTGTTAATGTTTTTAGGTTGTGTCCTATAACAGGAAATTAAATGAACATTAAGCATCTCTCTCGCTTCCACTCGCTGGTTTTCTCTTTCTCATTCCCTCTCTTACTTTCTTCCTTCATTGATATTTTTCTCCCCTTCTTCACCTTTTTAAATGCTTTTGTGCAGAGTGTTACCATTTTCAATATCTCTGTCTCCTAATTTCTGGGGTGACAGAAGGGTTCAGTGGTGGTTAAAACAGAGGCTATAAGTTCCTATTTGATCCTTCCGTAAAACTTTGGAAGCTGCCTAGTAAAGCACATGACCTTTTGTTGATATAAGAGAGCAGATTTTTTTTTAAAGAAAATTTAACATCACAGCAGTATATCAGTATAGTACTCTGGAAATGTCAAGAAAAGGGAAATGCGGATGATCCCTTTCTAAGTTTTAGTAGCTACTTTTTGTGCTAGTTGTCTTAAACTAATTTTGATCTACTGTATTTTTCCCTTTTGCTATGATGAGAAGAAGTGTATTTGTAATTAAGTAGTTCCTATTTAGAGAAATGTGTGTAATATCCTTCCATTTGATGTTGTTGCAAGTAAAACAGGGCTTTGAAAAAATTTTAGCCCTCTTCGTGTTCCTATAAGTACACATTGCAGTTTTTAAATTTGAGTTCTTATCCCAGCATAAGTTCATTTTTTGGAACTATAAATAGAATTTTGTTTGCCATTAAAAAGAATTCAAACTTTGTATTCTGTATGGTGAATTAAAAAAAAAAGCTAAAAAAAGCCAGGATGCATGATACCCAGGCTTTTTTTCATTTTCATGAAAGCTACCTTCTGTATAAACATTTGTTGTATCTGACTATGCAATGCAAGCTAGGTGCTAGACCAGCTGGTTAAAAATATGCTAAGTCAAGCTGTTCATCGCTCAAACGACTGAATTTGATATGAAAAGACGAAAAAAGAAAGGACAAAGATTAAAACATTCTAGAAGTGAAGCAATGGAAGAGAAGAAGGGTATTGAGAATAAAATAATGCTTGAATGTGGTCACATATTAGAGTAGCCAACATCAGATCAAGGAAGAAAGTAAAATAGCTAACATGTATACTTTAATGCTGTCTTCTTTCTTTCATTTCATCTCTTCTTCCTCCTCTTTTTTTTTTTTTTAATTAGGGTGCATCTTCACAAGATAATTCCAGTGAATGGTTGAGCTTTCTTAACAATCTTGAATTAATTTTTTTCAAAGTTCTGTATATTAACTCCTTAAAATAGTTAGCTTTTGTTTGCACATATAGCCTGTTTCATATGTAGATACTGAAGTTATTTACATTGGGACATACTAATTCTTGGTGTTGCAGTTTGTAATATGTATACCACAGTAATTTTTCTAGCGTGCACAGAGTAGCACATGATTACCTTCAACTCTATATACTTTTTGAAAATAAAACTCTGAGTCTGATTTGTAAGCCTGTTAACAGACTGTTCTTATAAAAAGGTAGTTACATATTAACAGGCTGTAACCTATTTCTCTATATAGGCAAGCTTTCCTGCTGTGAACTTTATTTGTATTTTTTTCAATTATCTCTTTTGAACTAAACTTTTCCCTTTACTATTCTGATGTTCAAATCTCTTAACTTTTTTTTTTTTTTACTCCTGGTGAGAATTTCATTTTATTGTCACCCAAAGGCATGCTTTTCTTGCTGGCTAATTAAATAAGCAACTGATCATCAATAGAGTTATTAGTATAGACAGAATATTTGGAAATATTAGTAGCTGAAATAATTTTTTAAACATCATACAATATACAATTTCTTAATAATTTCCCCTGTGGTTGTAATTGGTAATACAGACAAAAATCTCAGTAATTCATTACTATTTGTTTACACTGAATTTGTACGAGTGAGTATCTATAGTCACCCACATAGAGTATATCTTGCAGACTTAATATTGAATATTTATATTCTCCAAAGGAGGTATATTTGCTATAACTGCACTGTCACATATAGTCAGCTTTTTTTTTTCTTTTCAACTATTGCAACTTTCATTGAATAAGTAGGTCATTTCCATTGAGTGTTAATTTTTATTCTGTTTGCTTACCTGCCATAGATGAGTTATTCACTCAAACTTAGTCAGAAATCTGAAAAGAAAACTTTTACATTTCTTTATGAAATAAAGTAGTTTGCTCTAGAGGCTATAAATAAGTGGCTTTGGGTTCATATATTTTGGAAGTTTTATGTGATCTTTTTTTCTAACTTCATTGGTAGAGTCCTATCCATCTTCTGTTATTCTTTTCAACCTGTAGACTATTTTGAACTTCAAGGGATATTCAAAACTTAAATATCAGGATCAAAATTTGGATTTAGATTGGTTATGTCTGTATTATCAGCCCTAGAAATGAACATGGTCAATGCTGTCAGACTAATAAGCACTTGTTAAATAATTCAGAAGTCGTAACAGTTTCATTGTTAAAAAAAAATGTTCAGGAGGTAGAACAAATTGAAGAGTGATTCTAAAAAGTAAACAAGTAGAAATATTTTATTTTCATTTTTAAGCATCACTGTCATAACTGATTATGAGTAATGAAAAGCACAATTCTCAGGTGTGGGTGAATAGGCAAAGTATGTTCTGAGACATTATTTGTAAGCAATGTCTTTTACATTATACTATTTAGAGGAAACATAACTGGCAACGTGATCTAAATGTCACTAATAGCATCATGACAAAGAACACTTGAACTCTCCTACAATTTTTAAAAGAAAGTGTGATAAATAAAAAATCAAGACATAAGGTTTTTCTTTTCAGAATACTCTATTTTTTCATATTCCTAGAATGAAAATATTTAAAATATTTGCCTTAAAGATCAATTTTATCTTGTTTCTGATGAATAAAAAACCAAATTTTAATACTATCAATAGTATTGTGTTATTATTTCCTTTATATTTATATTTATCCTATTTGATTATAGTGTAATAGTTTTATGACTAAGCTACTTGTTAGACTTTCTCATCGCTTTATGTTAGAGAGTTAATTAAAAAGCAAGTGTAAGATGATTGCTTACGAAGACAGGCTGATAATGTCTAGGAAAAAAGTTGGGATTAAAGGTAGTGGGATGAAGCAAATTAAGCTTATAGTATCACCTCTTTGCTTCTCTCAAAACGGGTACAGACAACAGACTGTCTATTTTGTACATGTTGAAAAGACCACTACAGGAGTAGAACCTTCTGCAGTAAAATTCTAACTAGTTTGCTCTATATTCCCATCAAAATTTTTTGTAGTCATGTTGACTAAAGAAATAATTTTTGACATCAGGAAAATTTTAAGTGCTTTTTTTCTAAAGACAGAAATATACATCAGGTACTGTGAAAAGCTGTTTTGTAATTACCATGTAAAATTACTATTAGCGGACCGCAAGAATATCTCTTACATTAGCGGTACTTGAATTACGTAAAGTTTGGCCATAGTAATAAAATATTTATTACCCAGACATATTTATTCAGCTTAGTTAGAAACTTTATGAGTGATCAGTGCATTCAAGTCAGGAGGTGACCTCTAGGTGTGAATCAAAGGAAAGTTATCTGTTCACATCTGTCAACCTTATCACAACTGTAAACCTATAAGTTTGATGCTGTATTTTTAGGATGTTGTGATACATGCCTTAATTCATTTTATTTATTTTTTATTGCTACTTTGTAGAGGAAGGGGTGTCTACCACTGATTATAGGTTTTAATTGCTGTCTCAATAATTTGCAAGTTAATTCAGCTATTAGGAATAAACCTTACTTGAAACACTGGACACATTATAGTTCTATCACAGTCAGACGCTAGTCCTATCCTGAAGACATAGCAGGAGACCGGACTGATCACCGAGAACAATTAAGGGTTAAATGTCAGGTGGCACTGTGTGCTGCTCAGTGTTTAGCAAGTTGACAGATACAGAAATGTGTGAATGTTATGATTACTTTACATGTTGATGTGTTCTTTTCTTATCTTATGTTTCTCAAATATAATAAGCCTAAGATAACATGGTAACGTATTTACCTGTTCTTAGGGAGCTTTTAACTAAAATCTGTGTACGCATCGTACCTGAGAGGCAAATAACAAGACCAGCTCTAATACTTTAGTACGTTACTCCTCTATAGAATTAGAAGCGATTTCACATGAATTTACAAAGCAAAATTACATTCATGGATAAAGTCTGATCTTTATTGTCTGTTCTTCCCACTGTCAATTCTCCAAACACCTAATGGCAGTATGTATAATGCCAATGTGTATTATGTAGATTGAACATCTCCCTTTTTATAGATTAGCTGAAAAAGTATAATGGATGGATTTTTGCTTTCTTCCATAATTTGTTGTTCATTTATAAGTTCAATGAGGTTAACTAGCAGCATGGGAAATAAACCAATCTGCATATCTCTCTTATAGTAACTCACATACAATTTAATATGTCAGGTGTCTGACCCAGATGATGGCAATCAGGTAAAAAGATGTTCAAAGATTTGACCAAAACATGAAACATCGTCCTGTTAGTGGAAAATATCTATTGAACAGGAAATGGACTAAAACATAGCAAATTCTTCCTTACTTCATTCATTCTCTCCTTGTATCCTTTTCATTGATTGATAGCATCATCATTTATATTAAATATAAAGATCAAATGCTCTATAAGTGAACACCATCAAATGATATTGCTAGAGAAGAAAAAAAAAGTAAGGACTGATAGTATCTTGCTTAAGTGAATAGTGTTTATTTGGGACACTTTAGGAGAATGCTTCATATTCCTTCATTTTAAGCAGGAACTGATCATGGTTCAGGAGAAGACTTGTTATGCTTTCTGATTTCTGTGTTTTCTTCTGCAGTTTGGAAACTGCATGCCTTTCCCTTTAGCCTTATCTATTCTTCCCTTCACTTACTAGTTGAGAGTTCATACATCTCTGGAGATCCTGTGGCGTATGGTTCTGCTTGTCCAATAGGGGGGTGTTGCATTTCTACACATTCAGTATCCTTTTCCCTTGGAGCCTGAGAGTAAAACCTCAGCAGTACTCCCTGCCTTTGCCAGCCTGAGGAGTCAGAGACTCAAACTTGTTCCCAGCTCTTGCGCCTTCATTGTAGAGCTGCGTTCTGCTCAGTGGGCTGCCGAGAAGGACCAGACCGAAACAAGATTTAGAAGAATTCTGGTGAGAACTGTTTATAGGGATATGGTATTTTAAAAGAATGTGGTAAACAAACAGAATTGTGGCATAAACAAAGATAATTAGCATAAACAATGTCGTTTTAGGACAGGTGGTTTAAAAAAACAAACAAAACAAAAAACCCAAATATGAACCCAACTTGAATGCTGCCAGTTTGGAACCACTGAACCTTAATCTGTACTTCATGAGAATTTCCCAGGTTTGTTGATAAACTTGTTAACATGCTTCTTCTGTTTCTTTTGTATCATTTTCCGGTCATTATGCCCTTTTGTCACCCAGCTTGAAAGTAATTAATCTATTACAAGGTAGTTTAAGGACTTTTACCCATAAAACATGACAGAAGGAAAATTAAAACCAAAACCTTGTAGATGTCCATAGGCATTTGAAGTCAGTGTTGAACCTTAAATCAATTCAAACCTGAACTCGTCTCATTGTATTTTAAATCTTTTATCTAAGTAACATTTCAGTCACTTGGCTCTTTAGTGTTAATATATTTACTTTTGTCTTGCCTTAGAATTTTTTTTTTTTTTTTGCTATGGCTGAATCATCACTTGTGTTATATGTTTATTTCTAAGTGTTCCTTATTTTTTCTTCCTATTTTTTCTCTATTACTTACTGAAGATGGTGTAACAGTATATACATGGAGCTGGTAATCATGAAATATGAGGATGCTAGTTGTGAACCACATTATCTATACCTGCTGTGCCGTCATGATGAATTCTTATCTGAAGGCATTTAGGTTTATTACTAAATGACATTTTTTCTTAAGACCTTATACTGAAATATTTTGACTTTATTGAAATGTGGAGTGTGATGAACAGAAAGCTGTTTGTTTTTCTTGCATTAAGGACCAAAGTTGTTTTTTTTTTTTTTTATTGAAGTTAAAAATATTTTTTTTCCTCTTTATTTTCTCATGGAGAGTGGGGAACAGGAATTCAAAGTAGGTATCTCTAGTATTCTGTAGCCCTTCTCTGTGCTGAAATGAAAGCATTTGTGAATGAGTTTTGGTTTCTTGGAGTTATAAAAATGTGTGTAAACTAGTAAACCATGTCTCATTCATGTGCTATGGAGATTTCTCGTACTTCAGGGACAAAAATAATTTGGCTACTAACGAATTAGGGCTACCTGCCAGTGCCAACACATACTGTAGGTAAGAGGAACACTATAAAGAAAAGCTGCTGGCAGCAAATCCATTGAAACTTTCATATGTAACAGCGTTCTATTTCTGCTCTTCACATCTTTGAAAGAATGTGTTTTTCAAAAAAGAAAATGTTGAGAAACAGAAAATATGATCTTTCTTAAAAATGTATTAGTAGCTTCATTTTTAATATTTCTCATTGTGGAGATGCAGAGACTTTTATATTATGTTCTGCGCACATGTGCCTCCCCTACCCATCCCAATCTTTTCTGTCACATTGAAGCCTAAGAATCAGATACAGTCAGAATAGATGTTATATGGAGAAATAAAATTTACTGTCTGGGCCAAAAAAAAAAAAAAGCATCCTCAAAGCCTTACAAGGTTTTTATACTGGCAACTTAAGAGAGTTAGATCAGTTGGGACACTGAGAAGCAATTTTATAAAGGACGTACCTTCTCCTTAAGGGCTTCAGGAACACTACTGGGAAAAGAAGGGAAAGGGTTAAACTGCTTTGCTTGTTGATATGTGTGTGTGTGTGTGTGTGTGTGTGTGTGTGTGTATGTATATATATATATATATATATATATTAATCTAGTAGTAAAAAAAGACAGGCCCAAATGGTGTTTGGTTGATACATTTTTAATCAAAATAATTTATTTTAAAATGTAGTAAACGATTTACTTTATTACTGATTTTGGATCTGTTTGGTTTTTTTGTTTTTTGTTTTTTGTTTTTGTTTCTGCTTTTATTTAGTTTTTTATATTAATTAGGATCAGTATGCCAAGAGGATAGTTTGTTTGGGAAGTGGTTGTAGAACTTTCATATAGGAGCTGTTGAGTTGTCATTTTAAACAACTTTATACTTATCTAATAAAAGAACATTGTAATGAAAAAGAAACACAAACTTTGAAAATGAGAAATACCCTTCACCTGAGAACATAATATTAAAAGAAACAATACTTTATTTATGCTATGCTTTTTCATTCACAGCTACTATAGGCTGCTTGACAGAGTTGTAAAACATTTTTATTCTGATTCCAGAGTTAAGGTCTTACTTGTTTGCCTTCTATTATTTCTTTGGGTTATTTACCTGGGCCAGATTTGTTGGGCAATAATTTACAAAGTCCAAAGACTTTATTTTTGCTCTTTTCCTGATGTCTCTTTGTTTCATGCTCCCACTCCTTATTTGCTGTTGAGTTTCGTCATATGTTGGAAAACAGTTTACAGGAATATGTATGTCCCATAAAATTAATGTTCTTATTTCTTCTTTTTCACCTGCACTACAAGAGATCTATGTTGAAGATTCATTAGATAATATATACCCTTTAGTAGAGAAAGGAATGAAGTGATGATCAAACTATTCAATTTCTGATTCATTTATTAATTCAACTTTGAATGAGTGATAACTAAATGTACAATGTCAGATTCAGATCGTCATCTCTCCCATAATATCATCATGATGTGAAGAAACCGTTTATGTAATATTCCAAGTACCATTAATCATACAACGCCTAGGAGTAGAAAACCAAAGATAACACTGAATGCCATTTCTCAGGGAAGAACTTGTATTTCCCTCCAGCCCTTAACATAGTTAGAATATAGAAAATAGAAGGAAGAGCTATTGTTTTTAGAGCCCTAAGGATTATGGGATATAAATATGGTTGTATATTCGCCTCTAAAAAATTAACATTACCGGAAAAATAAAATGGATCCAATTTGACCTATAAAGAGTTTAGAAATAATTAATGGTTTAAAAGCATTCTTTTAGAGAAAGAAAATCATGTCCAAAAGATCCTAATAGCAGTGTAAAGAATCAAAGTAAAGGAGCAGAATATATGAACTTTTATAAGTAAACTAAAAGATAAGTGGGAGCCACTAACACTTTTGTGAAGAATAAATATACTAGTGTTCTTCCTTTTGAAATCTGAGGGTAGCATTGTCATGCATATTGAAGAGAAAATTTGAATTCAAGAAGTTTGGTGGCTCAAGGGATGCTTGAATAAAATTTAAGGATATTTGAGATTTTGGATAAAGATGAGAAAGTAGAGTGTCAGAGGCCTAAGGCATACGGATCAGATGAACAATATTTTGTGGATTGTGAGTATTTCTCTAACACATCAAATGATTTCCTCTTTTTCTGGTAGAAATTTACATGTGTCAGTATCTTTACTAATTTTGTTTTTTTCATAAGTAAACCATGTGGAGAGTGTTATTAGCTGGGTGTAACATCTCAAGTTCTAGCTCTTCCCTATGGACTAGGAAGAATTTTTGGGTCTTAGTGTATGCATCTGTAAAATGTGAAGATGGGCTGGATAGTTTCTAAATCTCTCACCTTTAAAATTTCATCACTTTGAGCTCCTTTGAGACATCCCTAGCTCCTTACTCTAGTGGTCAGAATTTTTGCACTGATGCAAGAATGACCAGCCTTTACGAGTGGAATCATTTCTCAATTTACCTTTCAGTTGAGTGGTATTGTGCAGGAACAAGTAACCATAGTACATTTCAGGAGTTTGAAATCTAAGTACTATGTATAATTCTTATTTAGGATCAAGTTCACAAATTTGCTATGAACTATTTTGAAGCTGAATGTTTCAAAGAGAAGATTCATATTTTATGTGGTTGAAACTTCCAGGTGCATCAGATCATCATCCTCAACTATCATCAATATCGTGAAAAATAAATTATATATGGATTATTGAACAGGGAACTATGGGGTAATATGAAAAGCATGAGAGAGAGTGGCGTTTTGGGTCAAAGAGCTGAAAGTATTTATAAGGATAAGATTAAAAAAAAACAAAAAGAAAAGGTTAGAGAGTAGAGCCTCAGGACAACACGGGAGCTTATGGACAGTCTGTGTCTTTATATAAGTAAATAAAACACTGGGCAGGAAAGTGGCAAAATTAAGATTACAAACAGTCCAAAGAAAGACTTTAGGTGCTTATTAAAATAATTTAGGCAACTATTAGGATCATGACAACCAATTTTATATGCATTAGTTAGTGACTGGCAATTTCAAGAAAAGGAATGTTAAACTCTGTGAAGCAAGGAGTAGAACAATGAAAGATGTACTTAAAAAGCTATATTATCTGAGAAGGCAAGCTTCACATATTGTTAATATGTTACATTCGGCAGACTGCATTTTTTTTATAACACAATGTTTGGGGGAAAAAAAGTGTAGTTATACCATCAGCAACATAATCTTTTAACTACGTATCCAAGGACTTTCTGTATTATATGCACTTTGAAAATATGGCTATAGTATGACAAAGTCCTTGTACAAATGAGGTGAATGTTTTAAATATATATTTGTGTATTTAGGATAACAGGATTTGGCCCTTTGTTAGAATTAATTATTTGCTTAATGAGTGTGATGTAGAAATTTTTTATTCTATTCCTGCCACTTTTAATTTAGGAATAAAGAATGGGTGTTACTCTCTTATTCTCCTGGTACCGATATAAAGGTTGTAAAACAAAACAAAACAAAACAAACAGAAAAGGACCTTACTGAACCAGAACTACATTTAGAACTAGGACCAAAGGGAAATGTGCAAATATCCTACTGTTAAATAAGAAAGAAAATCTGGAAATCGTCCAGTTGGGCAACTTCCTGCTAATACATTTTATAATACAGCATTTAGTGATATACAAATTTGGCGTATGTTCCTACAGCTTCTAAATCAAGAATTAAAACTTTGTGATGTAGAAGTCATTTAAATTCTTTGGGTTTCAGCCATGCAGTTATAAAATGGGCTTTAAAATGAGTATAAAATTATTTATCCCCTAATTGTAATGAGTCATTTTAAGCTTATGAAAATTTGTAAAAAATATTTGGATATCTCTGAATGCAAACCACTGAATTCAGACTTTGAAAGAATTGTATATTTTTGTTTGATAAACATAGTTGTTAGCGTATGAAATAATGCCTATAAGATTTATTGACTTTTTAAAAATTTTATAGTAAATACAACTATAATTAAATGCACTTATGACTATTGATCCAGGTAACTTATACCTAAATAACAGCAGTATAGTACATTTTCTTCTGCTTACTGCTAATAACAAAATATCTGAAAAGCACATCTCTTTCCCTTTTATATATAGGAAATATGATACACTGAAAGTTGTTTTTGCAAGTGTCAGTATATCTAGCATTAAAATTACGAATTTCCTGATTTAACATATTCCTATGCTTTATGCAAATTAAAATTCATTTATTTGTGTATTATCATAAAAATGAATTATTTTATATAAAAGTTATTGGACAATGAAAAAAAGAATGATTTTTTTTGTTGAGTAAAAACAGCCATACACACTATTTACTGCTTTGTAAAGCATTATTTGTACAAATACTTTGGATATTGGAAAATATTAAATAACTTGAAGACAGTTATCAATGCAAATATAGTACATCATAGATTTTCGTAGTAAAAGTAACATGAGGAGTTTTGCATTAGCTACCTATTTCTTAGATGGCGAGTTGAAGCTTGAGCAAATTTATAGATTTCTTTTTTATGGGCAGCTGTGTAACAGGCAAACAAAAACATCCAAGAAACAGAACCTTTATTTTTGATATAAAATTGTTTTCCACTGATATAATCTGTTGAAAGCCAGAAGCCATCCAAAGTGCTGATACCAATTTAAGAAGATGATCTTTTGCCTTAATTATACATCTGGGAAATATTAGCTGAACATTTTGTGGAGAACAGTGAATACCTTAGTTGCCAGTTGTCTAAAATGCTGCTAATGATCGACATAGTGCCAGTGTTTTGATGGCTAAAACCTAGGCTGAATATGAATACAAAGAACACAGTTGGGGGAAAAAAAAAGCACACATTTTATACAAAACAGATTTCAACCATCTGCTTGGCACTTAAGTTTGCGACTATAGGCAATATATGAAAGAGACCACTGTCCACGTTATGAATGGTATCACTTTTATTGGTACCTTAGAAAAACCATAGGGTTTTGAAAGCATATATAACCAATGATTTTCTTCAACTAAATAATGAAAACAAGGGCCTCAGCCAAAATTTTGTGCCCTCTATAATCTCCTCTATGTCAGTCTTCTTTTTCTAGCAAAAACGGGTTTTGCTAATAAAGTAGGTCTTAGTTCCACACCTCAGGATATTAAAATATACCAGACAACACTACACAAGTAGCCCTTAGGACGAGAACCCCAGATGGTTATGAGATAAAATACTGTTTGCTTTAGGAATAGGTTATATTCCTGAGTCTGTTGCCTGAATACTATGGTGCATGTCAAATCAGCATGGAAGTTAATGGTCCAGAAGCACTTCTGAATTTAATGCTTTCCCATTTGTTCTGAATTTATAGTATTAAATCAGGCCAGTGCTGTTTCATCACTAGTTCAGTAAGGGAAACATATTCTATAGATAGTAATTGATAGTCAAAGTCTAATTATTTGACCCGTTTCATTTACCTTAAAGGTATGGGAGAAGTCCTCAATAAAAGAACATTGGCAAGTATTATATACTATAAGCTTTTAAATTTATGGAGTATTTGGTAAAAGCTATAATAGACTGTTACTTAGCACATAGTAAGCCAAAAATACATTTTGACTAAGTAATTTGACCTATTTTCTTTTCCTTGGCTGAAATATATTTGCATTTCCAAATATTCGGAAAATTGAGCTATTAGAATGTGTTAGATTATGGATATGTCTAGGTTGTATGATTTACCAATGATATATTGTCTTTTAGTTTTTGAAAAAGAAGTCTGTGATTTAGGAAAATTGTAAAAGGAAATGCTCTTAGAATCCCTCTATATCTGTGCTTTCCAATATGGTAGCCACTAGCTACATGACAGGAACTTGAAATGGGGCTAATTTGAATTCAGATTTGCTGTAATTATAAAAAACACACTGGATTTTGAAGACTTGGTTGAAAAGAAACGATGTAAAATATCTTACTAAGATTTTTTTAAATATTGATTATGTTTTGAAATGACAGTATTTTGCTATACTGACTTACATAAAATATGTTGTTACAGTTATTTTCACCTGTTTCATTTTACTTTTTTAATGTGTCAACTGGAAATTTCAAATTACTGTGTGTGGCTCTTATTTGTGGCTCACATTATATTTCTATGGGACAGCACAGTTCTCTTCCCTTCCATGGAGCGAGGAAAATTAAAACTTCTGTCTGTATCTGGATTCTAGTAGTCCACAGCTCAGTAGGGTAACAATGAACCAGAAAGAGTTAAGTGTTTATTAACTGTCCTCCTTTTTAAGCTTTCTTCTATAAGAAGGCGATGTTTTATTGCTTTTGAAAAAGCCTTGGTAGTAACACTGACTTGCACAGATCTTTATATCATTTACCCAACGAATTCTGTCAGTTTCTTCAAATTTCCGTGGAGTTATAATAGAAAGGAAGATGTTTGCTTAAGGATTGTATGGGTTATTTTAGAGATTATATGTTTAAAAGGACAATTATATTTACCTTTTGAAATGCCACCATGTGTATCTGTCATTTCTCCACTGGGTTTAAAGAAGTTTGTGGCTGGCTAGGAATACCTTCCCCTTTTGCATCCCAGCTGATACTACACACAGTTTCTAAAATTGACCCACAAGATGTGATCCAAGCTCTATCTCTGTACAGATAGAGATACACTAATAGAGATATATATAAAGATAGCAATGACATTCAGTATGTACTTATGCTGTGCCAGCCTTAGCCTCACAAAAATCTCATTTGTTCTCCCTTTTCCACAAAGAAGAAAATGAAAGAAAGAGAGTTGCCTAATTTCTCAGGTAACAAAGGGCAGAGCTAGTATACAAACCCAAACAGTCCAGTTCCAAAGACCTGACTCTTAGCCATCAAATTTCAGTATTGATCTAGGTAAACAACAACAACAAAACATGCTTCCAGAACGTTAGAATCTATTATTTAAGTGGCAGAAATTTCTGCATTCATTCAACAAATGTATTTCAAATGCCTACTATGTCAGGAATTATTTTAGTTGGTGAATAATTATTATAAAATTTCAGACACTGTACACACATAATATACAATGATTGTGATACAAACTTCTAATCTCTCCTATCTGAATCCATTCATTCATTCATGGCACAAGGTGATGTGCTAGCAGGTTGGTAGCCAGATATGTGGACAGTTACATAAATGGTTTCTTGGTAAAGGCTTCTTGAAACTATTTTTAAGACATACCAATTTCCAGTGCACATTATAGATGGCAATTTCTTTACTGTGAGAAGTATAGCTATGTAAGATCTCTCAAATATCTCTTTCTTAAATCCTTTACAGGGTACTTCCTATTGAAATAATGTCTTTATGGACAGGCAGTATCTTTGCTCAGAAAGTTTATTCGATTGGCTTTGCTATCTTTTTTAATTTTTTAAAATGGTTTATTTATTTTTAAGTGAGAGACAGAATGTGAGCAGGGAGAGAGGGAAACACAGAATCTGAAGCAGGCTCCAGGCTCTGAGCTGTCAGCACAGAGCCTGATGTGGGGCTTGAACTCACAAACCACGAGATCATGACCTGAGCCGAAGTCGGATGCTTAACCAACTGAGCCACCCAGGCGCCCCTGTTTTTGCTCTCTTAATGGGCAGGACACCTCTTTATAGTAATTTTTAAATATGTCAGTGTTCACATCTTCAGTGGTGAAATTTTTATGGAAACCTTGTGAGAAACTGGTAAATAATGATAGAATTAATACGATCTTAATCCTTTGATCTAACTTGTAGTCATGACATACTGCTTTTATAGGATAGTGGGCCAGGGTGTTGGTAAATTTGAGTAGAGAACTCAATCAGGTATGGTAAAATAATGGGACTATTAAAAGACTGAAGATTCCTGGGGACAGTAAGGCATTTGGGAATGGAAATGAACCTCGTGGTTTTATTCTATTGGATTTTTCAGTTTTACTCTTAAAATAGTGTATGTTAATATAGGTTTGAACTGAACCTATATTGGATCTCTGTTTTAATTTTTGATCTTTTAAGTATTTTTCCATATGTAGATATGGCTGAAGCTTCTGGTGGTTTCTTTGATTTCTTGATACCTGGTCAGGGAGAAACCATATAACTGTACTTATGGATGGGTTTTGGAGTCAGACTGCTTTAATTTATTCTACAACTCCACTGTTATTAGCTATGTGATTTTGGCAAGTTACATAAAGTTTCTGTGTCATAATTTCTTTACCTGTGAAATGAGGATATAATAATTCCCATCTTTTTGGTCACTTTACTACTCATGTAATAAACTAAGTAATCTTTCTACACTTAATAATGGGGAAAGATTCCAAGAATATTTCACATAACACAGCAAAGATGGCAAATAACATTGGACTATATACTGATATATAAATATCCAGTACTTAATAAATAATATTGAAGCCAGTGTTTTGTACAGGATTTAGTAGAACTTCAGGTACTTGTAAAAGGATTATAATATTAAAAAGAAAATATTCATGTCATAGAATCCCATATGTTTTACATATTGTACATATATAATACAAATGTTTGTTATATAAAAATATATACATATGTTATAAAATTATATATTACACCTATATTATGTACACTATATATATATATGTGTATATATACACTGTATATACTATATATATGTTAATGTATGTGTGCACATAAATAGGCAAGTGGATAAAATAAGGGAAGTTAATTCTTCCCAAAACCTTGGCTAAGAATACTCTTTTTAACCTGACAGTCATAAGGTTAACGAGTACCATTTTCTGACAAAAAAAGAAAAAGCCTAACATTTTATTGGTAAACACAATTGTTTTGCAGGACCCTGATGTGAGAGAGTAATATGTTTTGAGTCCTTAAATTGTCTCCAATAGAAGTATTGTAGAAAATTCATAAGGCATTCTTTACATTGCCATTTTTAGTAGAGACCAGATAAGAGAAAGAATATTGAATGATAACTAACTTAGTGAAGGAAGGCATTTCTATAAGTAGCTAAACTAATGTTTGCCAGGTATGTAGATTTCCTGGTGAAAGGATATTGGCAGAGATCTAAGAAAAGGCTAACATGTCCCTTAAACTATCTCCTTTAAATAACAGTTGTTACATCCAGGCTGTTGCTAAGAGATGAGGAACAATCAGTTCTTGACTGAGTTGTATTCTTGCCTAGATTGAGGGCACTCCCACTTCTGTCCTTAAATTGACTCTAGGTTTAGGAGTTCATGGAGACAAAGCAGGAATTTTCCTCAGGAAACACTTTTGGATCTGCTCGAGTACCTGTAAAGTGTCCCATTTGAGCCCCTAGAGTTTGGTATAACCGCATAGCAGAGGTTATCTTCATTTGAAGCATGTTAAGGCTGCCTATCATTAATGGTCCCCTTTCATAAATGGATTGCCTTTGCAGATACTGAGCAACACAGCATTCCATTGGGCCCTCTGGGTTGACTTAACTCTAAAAGTCATCCCAGATTAACTGAAAGAGTTAAATTAGCAGATAATTTTATATGCTTTCACTATGAGTTAGTAGCACATCTACATGTAGAGTGATGACACAGAAACATTTCCATCTTGATTTGTTCCTTTAAAAATATTTAGCAAATACTTACTTTGTAACTAATTTGTTTGACAAGATGAAGGTACACATCAATATGAATAAAATAATGTGAGGAAGTGGTGAATGCAGGAAAAAGGGTAGGATAAAAGATTTTTATAATTTATCATGAATCATTAAAAAGTATCACTGTTTACCTTTTGCCAACTAAAACATCACCAAAATTGATGGTTTAGGTTCAGGCATGATTATTTTAGGACTGCTCTTTATGATAACGTTTAGGCACTTACAGATCACGATGGCAGAGCTAACTCACCAGCCCAGAAGATTTTTGACTTTACATTTGCTGCAACTGAAAACTTCCTAATGATCTAAAACATGTCACAAGTATTCAAATATAGAGCTTTTCTTATTGTTTCCTTTTCTTTTTTTATTAAAAAAAATCAAGATCAATAGAAAAGTGCCGAGAGTAGTACAATGAACATCCATATACTTTAGACTTTTCACCAAGTTTTGCTATTTATTAAATTTAGGTCCTTTTACTTTCTCTTTCTTTTTTCTGATTCATTTGCAAGCACATTGCAGGCTAACACTTCTAAGAACCAGGACATTCTCCAACATAACCACAATAACATTAGCACAGCCAAGAAAGTAACATTAATTCAGTGATATTATTGTTTTTTATTATGATTTTTTACAAGTTTTGTTTATTTATTGAGAGAGAAAGAGAGAGAGAGAACACAAGCAGGGGAGGAGCAGAGGGAGAGGAAAAGAGAATCTCAGGCAGGCCCTGCACTGTCAGCATGGAGCCCAATGTGGTACTTGAAACCATGAACGGGGGGGGGGGGGGGGGGGGGAATCATGACCTGAGCTGAAATCAAGAGTCAGATGCTTAACTGACTGAGCCACCCAGGCACCCCAATACAGTGATATTATTTGATATAGTCCATATCTACATTTCCTAACTGCCCCAATAATGCCTTTTTTACCCTTTTTTTTTTTTTTTAATCTGGGATCAAGTCAAGCATCAGATATTTTATTTACTTGTCATATCTCTCTAGGTCACTTTTAATTGTAAATAGTACCCTTCAATCTTTTTGTCTTGGCATCGACATCAACATTTTTGAAGAGTCTCAGACATTTGCTTCACATAGTATCTCACAATCTGGATTTGTCCGATTGTGTCCTCATGATTAGATTCAGATTAAATACAGATTTTAAGACAGTTATTAGAGCATTGTCCTTTATAAAATCACTTAAGACTGTAATTAGATTTGTTAGAAGTGGATACCTATCAAGTTCAAGTTTTGGTGTACCAAATTCATGGAGGTTTTTTTTAATTGGCTTAGATTTCTAGGACATCTAATCTGTGATCAGGAACAATCTGAGCCATAATGATTTGTCTTGCAGAGGGAGCTGTTTGGTACTAGTTGAGAATATAGAGCTTCCTTAATGCAACGAAGTATTAACAATTTATCCATGAAGTTTACTCTGCAGATGCTCATAAATACCAAATTTTTTGCAGGTAATAATCTAAAAATATTAATTATAATGTCTATCTAATAGTGTAGCACTGTAAAAGCACCGTATATTTTGTTAGATTGGAATTCATATTTAGAACTACAATGTGTGCTCTTTATAAAAAGTGCTAGAAGTCAGTTATCTCAGTCAAAACAATTTAAACTCTTTTCCTCATTCTTCATTCACCCTCTCACATTTTTAAAATCAGATGTAATATTTTTAAGGATTCTAAAATATTTTATAAATTTTGAATAAAATTAGAGGCGAATACAGTTTATTCTTTCTTATTTTAACTCTACCACTCTACAATTTAAAAAAGATATATTAAGATATTTTTAAAAGATTACAGAATGGAGATCATTTTTATTACCAAAATTTTCCAATTCTCTTTAAACTGAGAATTTAGCAGTTTGAAAATTGCCCCTATTTCAAGGTAGTGTATAACATAGACTTTAGAGCCAGATGTCTATGTTTAGTTCCTGACTGCATATTTCACTAGCTGTGGCATATAGGGCTAGTTTCTTAACCTCTCTGAATTTCATTTTCTTCTTCTGCACAAAAAAAAAGGAAAGAAAGAGATTGTGGCTATTGAGTAACGGAATATAAATAAATTAGCGCTGAACCTAGGGTAGTGAAAACTGAATACACATTAGCTATTGTATTGATGGTGAATTGTCAATATTTGTCGTTATTAATGGAAATTTTTGATTGGCAGTAGAGAGAACATATCTTTTAAGCCATTTAAAAATGTACACTCCTTCATGAAATATTATTAAATACTTTGTATATACTAGATAGTGCTAGCTTCTAGAAATGTAATAATGGACAAGACACATATGGCTCTTGTCCTCATTAAGCTTATAGTCTGCGGGAGACAGACGTTATGGAAGCAATTGCAGTATATCAAGAAAAATGTAAATGGAGAAGTAAGTAAAGAGTGTTAGGGGAGGACACACATTGACTATATCCATGTCTGTCAGAGTTTTTTTTTTAGGAGGGGTAAACACTGAAGTTATAAATGGTAGAATTTTCTACACCTAAGCAGTCATGTGGGTCTTGAGTATAGGCTCTAGAATAAGATTATCTAATTTACCAGCCTGATTCAGTGGTTTGTAAGATGGGTTCCCTTGGGTAAGCTGTTGAACTTGTCTGTGCCTGCCTCAGTTTCTTCATTTGTGAAGTGGAGAAATGACAGTCCATACCTCATGGGGTTGTTCTGAGGATTAAAAGAAATGAGTTATGGAAAACTCAGAACTGTCTTTTGACATTGTCACTACCCAGTGAATGCTGACTGTATTATCAGAGAGGATTCAGTTTATACAAGTCCGGATGATGTTAGTATTATCAATGGAAGGACCTAACGTGCCTGCATTTACTCCTTACAATATAAATGTGCCAGAATCCCTCGTTCAAATATTTTTCAGCTTTTATCACCCTGCCCCTATAAGTGGTCACAGAACTTTCTTTTGCA
Organism: Leopardus geoffroyi; assembly: GCF_018350155.1. Lineage (NCBI taxonomy): Eukaryota > Metazoa > Chordata > Mammalia > Carnivora > Felidae > Leopardus > Leopardus geoffroyi. The sequence continues at coordinate 57,759,901 of NC_059341.1, read as the reverse complement.
CTTTACATGAGCTTCATCTTCAAAATATTAAGATAGAATGTCAAGCTGAACATATTTATATTTTTCCTTGATGTGTTAATAAAAATGGCATTTTGTGAGAGCAAAAAATAACCTAGTCAACTTGCTGCCGGCAGGTAAATTTTAAGTGGGATTGAATGAATTAAAAATGAAGCATTCTACCAGTGTTCTTGGAAAGTTTATGGAACAAAGTCTGCTTTACCAACTTGAACAACTTAGCCATTTTCTCTGCATGTTGCCCTCCTCCCCACATGACTCAGTAACATAGTTACATTTATTGGTTGTTTACTTACTTTTAATGCCCTTCATTCCACTAAGGTTTGTGAGGGGTGAGAAAGGGAGCTCTAGAATGCATGGTTTGAATTGAAAAGAGACGCTGTGTGGTCAGAATGAGGATGAGTGGAGAAATTGTAGGGAAGTTTTGGTTTTGAACAGCCTGTGGATTGTGCCTTTTTATTAAATGAAAACACTACAGAATGATTTAATTTGGTCAAACTGTTAAGTTGTTATTATCCTGCTCATTGATGGAATCTGATAAACTTCAATGATTTTTTCTTAAACTGCAGAATTTCTAAATATAACGTTTTCTGTTGATTCAGGACAAGCTGTCGTGTTAGGGCTCAAAAAACAGTAGTTCTAAAAATTGTTTTCAAAAGATATTAGATATCCTCAGGTGAAAACATGTATGTTCATAAACATTAAAAATTGTTATATAAGTATATATTGTACTTATTCCGACATGTGCTATTTGAGTACGTTTGGATTTCTTGCTTTAAGAAAGGTTTTTTTCTTTTTCTTTTCTTCTTTTAAAGTATTCTTAATTTCACTCTTCTGTATGGGATATTTATTGTTAAATGGCCAGTCTCAATGATGTGTGAACTTTGACTCCTACTTTGAAGACCGCTGCATTTAATTGGCTGTGTAATATCATTCAGCTACAATACAGAATTTAAACATTGTATTTATTAAGGAAAAAAAATAAGGATAGTAGATAAAGGAACAGCATTAACTTTTTAGCAGTTTCTAAACTAATCATTTTACTTTTGATTTTTTTGTTGTCGTCTTTCATGTATATCATAGTCTAATACAGCTTTTGCTTGTTTCCACAATGTAACAAAGTTTTGTAGGATTTTGTATTAGTTCATTGGTTTTACATATTTTAATGTGAGAGTAATTCATTTTTGGGGGGAAATGGGTCATTGTTATCCAAGGAGCAGCTGTCTGTAGGGTAATATCAAATTCCCTGCTGATTGTTTCACTTTAAATTTCTAGAGTATATGTTTGAAACACTACTACACTTTTAATGTTCACTTTTTTTGTTTTTATTTTTTTAGATGACAGATACATAAATATATACATATACAACCAGAAAAGTCAATTCATTAATCATAAGTTTTATTTGGAAATTATTAAAATAATTATATTTCTTTGCATCAATTAGATAGCTCATTGATTATGAATAGATAATTTTACCACAGTAGCAGGTAATACACATTAAGACACCTATGTAACAGATAATTTTCTTTTGATTTCCTGCTTTTTAGGAGTCCAAATTTTTACTTATTAGCCTTGCTTACTACTTTATTAGCAAAAGAGCTAGGATGCTTAAAGATCATCGTCAGAAGGACAACTATATATATTTTTTTTTTATTAAAAGTCAGGCAAGTGATATGCTGTCTGTTCTCTGCCCGAGGGCAACCAACATCAATTTCCTTACTTGTAAATGATTGTTTTGCCTAGGGAATGAATATTTAAAAAATCAAGGAAAACCATATTGTCTTATATAAATTTTCATTTTTCTTTATTAATTTTAACTGAGAGATTAATTAAAATGCATAAAAGTATTTAAAGGTTTAGAAATTCAGATGTCTAATAAGATTAAAGGTGAAAAGTTTTACACATCTTTCCAATGTCAGTTTGTGGAGCTTTAATATTAAAGAGTTCTATTTCAGTTAAAGTGTAACTTGTCAATTCCCATAAAATTCCTTGGCCACACACAGTACTGAGCACCATTAAGGCCAGAAAGGAAAATCCACCTTCCTGCCTCCAAAAGGTCTTCTGCTAATAGATAATGAGTCTCTGAGATCGCAGTTTTCTTGTTTGCTAGAACTCGCTGCAGGTCCTGTGGTGTTGGCATCTGGCTCTACTCAGACTTCTTGGCTTTCACTCTGTATTTTGGGGGGCTGATCTGGTTTCCCTTCAGGTTTGGTTACCTTTTTCTCCTGGGAGTCATGCTACAACGCTGTGATCTTCCTCATTTGCCCAGCAGATTTTCATTGGGCTGCTCCATGACTGTGAGATGCCCTGGTTCGGTCCTTTCCAGGGCTCCTTGATGCCCCTCTTACTTTGGAGTGCATTTCACACCATCTCATGGACACGTCTTTGGGGTTCTGGAAAATGTAATACCCTTTTGGAGATGGTCTCAATGAATTTCAAAGTGAGCTTCTTTGTGAGTTTGTGAGGATTCCTGTGTTTTATAGAACACATGATAACAACACACTTAAAAAATGTAAATAGAGTTCAGTTTTACTCAGGACTTTTACGGTATAAGCCACGTATAGCAGACTACCAAGGGTTCTTCGAGATCAAATGAAACCAAACAAAAGTATTTACTGTTTTGCACATTTGTCAGAGATAGATTTTTTATATCATAGTTTGTTTTTTTTTTCTTGTTTGGAACAAAATATAGACAATATAACTTGTCTAACTTATCATTAAATAGTGATGAAGAGTGATTTGTAGATATTATATAGCCTGTGAGGTGAAACAGGAAAATTAAAAGAGCTATTTGTAGTGATAATCATCATTTATAATTTTATTTTTTTTTAATTTTTAAATTTTTTTGAATTTATTTTTGAGAATAAATAGAGACAGACTGTGAGCGGGGGAGGGGCGGAGAGAGGGAGCCAAAGAATCTGGAGCAGGTTCCAGGCTCCGAGCTGTCAGCACAGAGCCTGAAGTGGGGCTCGAACTCACGCACCATGAGATCATGACCTGAGCTGAAGTCGGACGCTTAGCTGACTGAGCCACCCGTGTGCCCCTGATCATCATCATTTTAAAAAAGTGGAGTATTTCTACTAATTATGAAAAGTATACTATCTCAGACTTTGGGTCTCGTAACCCTGCCTGTATGTATGTATCCATGTATGTATGTATATAAAATGAGAATGCAAGAGAGCAAGAGGAAGAGTGAGATTGAGAGAGCAGGAGAAAAAGAGGAGAGAGAGATGCCAGCTTGGAGACAAACAGAGAAAGTGATGAAAAATAAGAGGGAGTGCCTTTATTAAAATACCATGGATTCTTCACAGAAGTGATATGCTTCCAGTGGAAAGGATAACCCTACCTGCCTTCACATGATGGAACCCAGATTCTCCCCCAAAGAGGTTATGCAGCTTATTTGAGGTGAATTCAAATTGTTCCTATATAATGGTCAGGGGCAGTGAAAAGGGATCCTGCTAATTTGTAAGGATTTTTGATACAACTAATAAATGTAGTCCAGACTACAATCCTTTTAGAATAACAAAGCAGGGAATGTCTAGTTTTTAAATTCAGGCTTTAAAATTAATTATGATACTTCAAACTTTGTTTTATTTGTATTAACCAGATTCTTTCTTTTTCATTTTGATACTGAAGATAATAGATAAGAATCATGGGGTCCTTCCTGGCATACAACAAAAAGTTCTTTATCCTATTAACTCATGCAGATCTATTTCAAGTCCTTTTGAAAAAAGATTTCTTGGCATCTCACTCTCTTCTGAAGTTGGTCAACCTTTAATCCAGGTTTTTCAAAATTTTGCTCTGACAAACAGAACTCGTGGGCAACCTTACCCGTACATTCTTTACTACTATCAAAAAAAAAATCACTCAAATCTATCATCAAAATGATGCGTCTTTTGGTAGTAAAAAATGGATATAGCAATGCTTTAAAGCAAAGAAAGTGCTATAGAACAAAAATAGAATTTTGAATATACTAAACATAACCCATAAGTTTAGCTGTCTTTGTTGAAACATTGATTAAAAGTAGATTAAACCTATGAATTAAGATTCTCTATCTTTATAATAATTTGCTTTTCCCATATAGATGATTCCTTGTCAAAAAAAAAAAAAAAAAAAAAAAAGAAAGAAAGTAAGAAGAGAACACAGCTCACTTTTTTTCCCTGTCTTCCTAGTACATATATTACAGGATCTGACAAGTCCTTCAGTAAAGAAAAGAATGAAAACTCATTTAATCCAGCTTTCCCTTAATTTATTTGGTGAGAGAAACTTTCTTACATATTGATTTACTTCTTGGAAGATGTACTGAGAATACAATAATGAAAATGCCTATCTAAAGAAAATTTATAAATGTGAGGGTGAGGAATACCATTCTCGATTCACCCAAATCCAATAATATAAAAATATTATTGTAAATAAGTATGAGTTAGTTGTTAATTTAAATATCATGTCATCCCAGTGTTGTGGAAGTAGCACACTGTTATATGTTATATACATACGTGTTATATGTTATATATGGTATATGTATACCCATACTGAGGCTGTATTCTCATGAGTAACCTGCAGGGCTGATACACAGCAGCTGTAGCCAGTGTGGCTACATTGGTTATTGATAGCCAGCATCCATTCAAATTGTTTGGTATCTTGCTATACTCCCTAGTGAGGTATTTTAATCATCATCTTTAACCACAGATTGTAGCATTAAATGAAATAAAATAGTGTATGTAATCTTGTCAGAGCGACATATACCAGTATCACATTTGTCATTTCTGAGATGCATTTATTTATAGGAAAAAATGGGATAAACAAGTAAGTTTTCTATTACTTCCTAAGAAATGTTACTGGCTTTCAAACAGATATATTTTGGTAAGATCATTTACGGCATTAAATATTCACCTTGAAATACTGTACTGTGTTATAAAGTGCTCAAAATTTGAAAATAGCATTGTAATCAGTTTTCTACATACAAATTGATATTCACCATTTACTTTGTTATTTATCTTCATATTTTGCTGGGCCTTGAGACAGAGTTTTCAGAATTTTTATTTCAAAAATACTTTTTCTGGCACCTGTTACTAACTTACCTGTTGCTTTCTTAAATTACACATGAAGTTTTTCTTGTTATATGTGTGGAATATTACAGAATATCATGTCAGGGAGCACCTATGATCCACTTTACTATAATTTAAATATTAAGGAGATGCTAAAAGTCACACAGGTGCACCACTCACTCTCCACTAATATTTATTCAGTAAATTAATTCAAATACAATGCACACAGAATTATCGAGGCATTGTATGCATTTTTTGGTGTGTGAGAGAAATTCCATTTGAATTTTACCTGTATTAGAGAGCCAAAGTGTTGTGCTAATGTATGAGGCCATAACTGTGGTTTGTGCCTATATCATGAAAACAGTATATAGCTATGATAGTTGCAAAAATTCATTGTGATAATTTGTGATCATTTGTTGGCATAACACATGGAAAATAACCATGACTTGGATTTTCTATTAAACTATTTCATGATACAAGAGCAAAAGAAATTTAAAATTAAAACTATTTGGATTTAACTATATAAGCTTAACCAAGCCATGTCGAACTATCAATTGTTAGATGCCCTGAAATTAATAGTAATAATTTGAATATCTAAAAACTCTCCCTGCTATATTCTTTCTGTGAATTCCTTGATACTTTGTTTTCAAGCCTCCTTTCCCTTATATGTAACATTTTATCAAATACTACATTATTCTCTAAAGATTTTAACAGGTAAAATGATATGGGGTGCCTGGGTGGCTCAGTTGGTTAAGTGTCCAGCTTTTGATTTGGGCTCAGGTTATGATCTCCAGGTTGGTAAGATCAAGCCCCATGTCAGGTTCTGCATTAACAGCGCAAAACCAGCTTGAGATTCTCTTTCTCCCTCTCTCTGCCCTTCCTTCTCCCTCAAAATAAATAAATAAACATAAACAAAAACAAGTGGAAGAATAGGATACCAATAGATTACAAGTTATAGACCTTAAAAATGTTGTAATATTTCTCCATTGCACCTGATTTAAATGTGTATCATTTTTACTCATCACTGAGGAACAGCTGGTAGAGAAGAAAACATTACCTCAGCAGTTTTTGATATTTTCACTAAAATTTCACCTTAATTTGTCCGGTTATATAAGAATTGTAGATTTAGCTTCAAATATTTTATACTACGTGTCTGCTTATATGATTTCTGGTTTAAAAAAATCAGGAAGGCTTACCACAACAGCTACATAGGCTAAGGTAGTAGTGACTGCAAAATATACCTAATATGAAAGGAAGAAGGCTTTATCTCTGATGTTAACTTCGTATTTGTTTTTTGATATTTGTTACCTTCATAAACTTTTAAGGTCATTTAAATAAGTTACAAACATACCTAAATGATTTATCTTGGTACAATTCAATAAATACTCATTGAGGGGACACCTGGGTGGCTCAGTCAGTTAAGTGTCCAACTTTGGCTCAGGTCATGATCTCCTGGTTCGCGGGTTTGAGCCCTGCATTAGGCTCTGTGCTGACAGCTCAGAGCCTGGAGCCTGCTTTGGATTCTGTGTCTCCCCCCCTCTCTCTCTCCCTGCACCTCCCCTGCTTGTGCTCTCTCTCTCCCTCTCTCTCAAAAGTAAATAAATCAACATTTTTAAAAAATAAAAAAAAATAGTCATTGAACATTTACTAAATGCAAAACTTTTTAAGGCAACATTTGGGGGGAAAAATCTTCCCTTAACAGCCTTCATTTGGACAGTAGAAAAGTTCACATAAACATCACAGGACTACATGATATAATAACTGCAATAGATACAAAATGTTGAGGAGCTCAAAGAAGGGCAAAATACATTCAAATGTGGAGCTGAAAGATTATGTAAAGGTGCTGATTTTGAACTGGTTCCTGGAGGTTGTATAGACTCTTGGAGCTCCTGGCATAGGATTGAAAGACTGAGCATTGGCATGCCAAACCATATAATCATGCTCAACTTTGGATGTGGTAAGAATCTTGTGGGACTGAGATACAGGGTATATGGTAGGTAAACTGAGGACAGGCTATGGAGGGCCCCAAACTACAGGATTGGCTGTTACTCTCTAGTCCATGGGCAAGTTTTGATTTTTGTGTTTAGTGCAGGAATTCGATGATGGGTTTTATGTTAATGTGTCTTTTGGTCCTGGCACTTCTTAATTTAATAACTTCAACCTCTGCAGCATCCTCAGGCTCCAGTGTCAAACATGGTCTTGGTATTCAAGGGATGTATTAAATATATAAACCTGAATCTGACCTTCTATTTATCATCCCATTTATCTAGCTACTAAATCTATTGATTCCCATCTTGTACCCTTGTTTCTAGCCATTCTATATCACTCTATACTTCTTTTAATTTGGTGCTTTTGGTTTTCCTTTGGTATAACCTCATTAAGTTTCCCTTGGGGTGTTGTCTGCTTTTTGAATCCTGCTTTAACTGACTGAGAGAATTATGTACTCCCTCCATGACTTCCATAGGACCTGCTTTCTGCCTCTGTTTATAGAGTTTCCCACAGTTGTGTCTCCTCACTAGATTGTGATGTCACTATATTGTGAGTGCATCAGCTAAGAATCATTCATCTTTATTTCCTTATACCAAGCACAATTTCAACATTCATGAAATACTTGTTGAATTGGATTAAATTTTCAAACAATACAGATTCAATGGCAGCTGAACTTCTATATTGTTAATATAGGATATGTGTGACACGTGTTACATATGAATGTTGTGGTAACTATCATTTATCTATAGGATCTCATTTTTTCTCTGTAATATTACCCTGTAAAGACTGAAGTTTGAACTTCAGCTATACATAGGAAGCTAAATGTAGTAAATCATAGAGAGAAATTTATGTAAGGCACAAGTGACCCATGAATGCAGGCAAAGATTTCCTGTTCTCATTGTAATCATGCAAAGAGAGATACCTTTCTTGACACAAACCATGGGTTTATTTTGTGGAATGTTAATTCTAAATTTAAATGGGAAAAATATAAGCACTGTGTGTGGGTAGAATTTTGAAAACAGTATCTTTTGAAGAATCTTAATATTTTTTTATTCTCACTGATATATTGATAATCATGGCATTAGATTTCTTTCTTTCTTTCTTTCTTTCTTTCTTTCTTTCTTTCTTTCTTTCTTTCTTTCTTTCTTTCTTTCTTTCTTTCTATCAAGACTGAACAGGAAGCTGCGTTGGCAACCACCACATTGGGTGGGATTCAGGAGGGAGGTATACTAGAAAGGAGTGAAAACAAAGATTGCTTTGGTCCTCTTCTTTTAAGGAGGAACACACTAAGCTGGTTTACAGTATTATTTCTCTCTGAGAAAAGTGGGAGCCCAAGGGGAAATTGTCCAGTATGTCGACCAGTCCGTTTCGTAGCTCTGCAGATTGTAATCATTTCTGTATTCTTTGCCCTTAATGAAATAATTGTTATATGCTGGAAGTTAGTGATTGCCGTTTTGGATAGAAGGAAGGAGTTTTACTTTGGAAAAAAATAAATTAGTAATGGAGTGGCAGGGAAGAAAAGACAGAACAGCTTTTCTGTTTTCCGGTTTGGATTCTGCTAGTGGCTTTGCTGCCTTGCCTGCAGTGATGGGTATTGCCAGAACTTAGGGAAAAACAAAGCTAAAATGGCAACATCTCTTAGGAAAATCTGTAAGATTGTAAGAAGGCTGGGTGGTTGTGGGGAGTGTGAGTTGGAGAGCAGATGCCTTTGGTCTGAGTTTCAGTCCTCACAGTCTGTTTGCTTTCTTGCTTTGAAATATTTTTTGTTTCTACCTCCTTGGTTTACAGGGAGCTGGGGAGGCTCGTTTTTGTTGTTGTTTTGAAATGTAAGTTTGCCAACAAGTGAGACAGAAAATAACTGCTGTGACAGACATGTCCCCTAAGACCTTTGCTTCTAAGGGAAACACCTCTCTGCTTCATGTTAAAAACAGAGGCCCCAACATTATAATACCAGATTCTTTTTGTCTGCAGTGCAATATGAAAATGTAAAATTGTCCCTTTGTATTTTTAGCTTTTTTTTTTAAAGGTCATATCAACTTTGAAGTCTTAGAGCAATAGTTTCACTGCTGCCATGATTTGCTTTTTTTTCCCCTTCTTTTTTTTCTTTTTTTTAAAATTCTTAGGGCAGACATTGTGCTAAGTGCTGAACAGCTGCTTTAAATTCTACTTATGAACGGAAATTTGAGGTTTTTTAAAATGCTCTTATTTAATCATGATCAGACCTCCTCTGATTGATGGACTGCTCCTGTTGATTATTTTTTGTACTTTTTTTATTAGGCTTCCTTGGTAGTACAGAACCATTCTAACTTAGCTTCCCTTTAAAAAGGTGTATTAGGTGGATTATGTGCTAGCGATTCTTTAAGCGATGTTGATGGAAGAATTATTTTGTGTATTTAGACAGTCACTCAACAATATTTTATACGTCAACACCGTGTTAGTTCAAGGCACATGAAAATGAAGAAAACATACATGGTCTCTGTCCTCGCAAAGTTGTCAATCTGAAAGGAGGTCTACTTAGTTATCTATTTACACATTTGTATATGTTCCTTTCACAACACATTTTATTAGCCTTTATTAGCATTACTTATAGACCTTAATAAGCAAGAAAACTTTAGTTTTGTTTTAAATCATGCTATTGTACCCATATTTTACCAACTGCTTATTTTGAGGACCTCAGAGTTACTATGGAGAGTTAGGTCTAGGTAAGATTTTTCAGGTTTTGTCCATGAATATACTTATTTTCTTCCACTTACAAATGGTTTTTGGCAGGCCTATCTCATAAGGGATAGATCCCTGGATCAAGCCAGTGGCATTCTTGTTGTTTTCTTTTTGCTCTTCCTGAGAAGATTCATAGAAACAAAGTCAAGAAGCTTCTACTTCCAACTTACATGTGATCTGTGTGAAAGTTGTGATTTCTATATTCAAATAGAAACCTAAATCAAATTGGGGAATGAGATGGCAGAAGCGAAATGTCACTGATGCAAGCTGGAAATTTTATCTTAGAACTAGTTTATTACTAATCTAGAGAATTAATTACCTGGGTAGTTTCCCTTAAAGACTAGAGCAGTTTCAAAGTTTATCCCTTATTTGAAATGCACCTTGGGTCACGTCCAAGTAAGCTACAAACAATACTCGAGAATTAAAAACCTGTATTGCAAGTCAATTAAAATTAAACAAATGGCAAATCATTAGAAATATGGATTATTTTCTGTTGTTTTTGGCAGAATAATCATTATTATAATAAAATACTTCTATTTAGAAACGTCTTACAACTAATGTTTTTATTTTTTTTCTTTAAGAGAGGTGAGAAAAACTATTTCAGAGGAGGGAATGTGCCATAAGTGAATAGACTGTTAGGCAAACGCAGTGCTGAGTAGATAACTGTTGATATTTGGCAACAGGGCTACAGAAAATAGGTTAGATTTGTCATAGAGTCTACTAATCATGTGCACAGGATTTTCTGGGATGCTTTTAGCGTCAAATATTATAATGAACCTTCCATATCATCGAAAGTTTTCAGCATTTTGGTATCTAAATTATATTTTCCAGACTGCCTTACTCATTCATAAGTGGCAAAAAATACATTGGCCAGTAGATAAGTCATTTTGGGGTAGGTAGTTGTGTTTTTGTAAAAGGTGGTTTATGTATTTAGCTCACATCATAGATATTTGCAATACAAGCAGTGTAGTAGATTCTGGAACTAAAGGCTGAGGATTAAATCCTACCCTGCCTCCTACCAGCTGTTTGACTTTGGGCAGGTCACTGTACCTCCATTTTTTGGCTTCTTCAGTCACAGATAGGGACAGGAGTAGTGATGACCTGTAGGGTTGTGAGGGTTAGATGGGTAAGTAGGTGTGTAGGTGTGTGGGTAGATATAGAGACATATTTCATTTCAAGTGATATATTATTAGGTGGTGTATAAGTACTAGCTACAGTCGTTAATATTGTATTTAGGTAAAAGAACTGTAGCTACAGTGACAACAAATACTGAGATAACTTGAAACAGTTCTAATATTAAATATTCTGTTCATTCTTAGATTCACATTAAACCAAAGGTCACAAATTGATCCACTGGCTAGTGGTGTTTGTTGCTTTTCTTTTGGTTTTACTAACATGAAAATATTGGATATTTCCCACAAAAATCTAGATGTGTTTTTTTTCCCCTTATAATTGGATGTTTTGGTCACATTAGTGGCCTGAGAAAGGTCACATCAGCCACTCTAATCTGAGCATATATTCTGCAGTTTTCTACGGTGTTCTTGTCACCATGACCCCATCCACCACAGTCTGCACAGTCATGTTCTCTACTCACTGATATTACCTGTCCCAACACCTTTCAGCCTCTGGATTTTTGTGATTTCCTGCAATACATCCTGATTTTTAGTTTAATTTTGTTTTATTTAGTTTTGTTTTTGAGAGGGGGTTGGAGCAGAGAGAGGGGGAAAGAGAATCTCAAGCCTACTCCATGCCCAGCGTGGAACCCAATGCGGGGCTTGATCCCACAACCATAAGATCATGTCCTAAGCTGAAATCAAGAGTCAGATGTTTAACTGAGCCATCCAGGTGCCCCTTAAAAAACTTTTTTATAATAACTCTTTTAGACTAAACAGATTTAGGGAGCATTTTTCTCTTTATATATAAGTCCCTGAAATATAAATAAGTAAAACATTGGAAAAGTATGATCAAATATAGCAGAAGCTTACTATATACTAAACCTTTATACCTAGAAATATAGTCAGCAAGCAAGAATTGGATTTGTTACCTGAGATGAGTTATAGGGCAAAATTTGTATTCTTAGTTTTTGGTTGATCCTAAGACTTGGATGAATACTGGACTTAGGTATTTTAATTGATAATTTAAGACTTAGTATTAGTCCTTTCTTTGTAGTAGAAGGTTACATGACACATAGAGGAAAGAGAGGAAGCTAAAATTGCTGCCTGTATTACCCCAAATTAGAAATCCTAGGAATCATATGCTTTCAAATACTTCGTGTAAGGAAAAAAGTTCTAGATGAAAGAAACTAAAAATTCATTAGGAAATGGAAAAAAAAGAAAGTCAAGGAAAATACTAAATTGTGTTGTTAGTAGGACTAAAATACACATATAATATGTTCATATGTCTCCCTGTATTTATATTAAACATAAATGCATGCTCATGGTTTGAAAGAAGAATAAAAAAAGATTAATTATTTTGGATCTACTACCAGTCTTAGAATATAACTCATATAACATAGTCACAGTTTTTATAATATTATCTTTAAAAGTGAAGAAAAAAATATACTATATAATTTATGAAATATTCACATTATCAACTACCATCTCATAGGATTTATCCATAATTAATAGATGTCCAAATGATTGGTCCTCATGAAACTTCTTTATTTATACTATTATAGTTTCCATTTTCCAACATTTTGTACTCTCACCTTAGATACATTAAATTCCGGTGCTCACTATAATATATACCATAATAGAAGTATTAGAAAATCATACCCATTCTTTTAAGAAGAATAAAATACCAGCATTGAAAGGAACCATAGCGGTCAACTAGTCCCAACTTTTAGAGATACATGTGAATCTTCTCTATAGTATTTCTGATACATGATCTGTCTTCTGTTTAGACTTAAAGTGTTGTGAATCTCATTATCTCAAGAGACAATTCTTTTTTTGGTGGCTCTGACAGTTAGAAGGTTCTTTTTAACACTGAGCTTAAATCTAGCTTCTCTTAATGTCTGCTTTTAACTCTTATTTTCTTGTCAGTCTTTGTAAATCTTTTATATATTATATAGTATTATAAGTATTTGTTTATGTGCTGGCTTTCTCAGTGTAGGGCACCCTGATACATGATAGACACTCAATAAATATTAAATAATAGTTCTGATTCTGGTTCTATCTCCTAAAACTATACAAAATAAATTAAAAAAAAAAAAAAGAAATAGTTGGGTGATAGTGGAAGATTACCTTTCTACAGTTTTCTTTGATCTATATTGCCATACGTAGCACACACACACACACCACACACACACACACACACACACACACACACACACACACATCCATGTATAAAATGTTAGAAATTAACACCGTTTTTAGATACTCAAAAATCTCTAATAGAAATTCCACAGAGGCAGAAATTAATACACAAGTTGCTAAAAATGTTTAAGACCTGAACTTTATGGTGGCTCCTGGATTGATGCCCATGTTAACACCGAAGTGGGAATTCTAATAATGCATTCCTTGATAATGCTCTGTGGGTTTCCAAGAATCAAGAAGGCAAACTTGTTTTTTTTATTATTATAAAACATAGTTTATCCAGTGTTGGCAATTAAAACATTGCTAACATTGAGGTTCAGTAGACAATGTGATTTAAATGTATTTTCCTTTAGATTATAGTTCTTTACTGTTTCTTATATTTACAGTACCTCCGAAATATGAATAAGGGTTTACATTTCTTGACAGTACGGTGACAGCAGTGCTTATTAATTCTGAATAGTTTCTAAATACTCCAAGAGCTGAGGGGATATAGTCCATATGGCAAGTAATTGGTGGTGCTTAAACTATCTTGACATCACTCCATTTTGAAGTGGCTATTATTTCAATCTGCTTTTTGGTGATAGCCAGCAGAAATCTACCTGGAACTGCACATTTTCAATTGATTTTCTTGCCAAATGATTGACAGAACATTCTAACTCAATTGTTTTCTCTTGGAATTTGTTTTCAAACATTTTTTTTTTAGAAATACACAATGTTTTTAGGTGAACTACATAGTCATTTTGGGAATGGGTGTAGTTAAAATTATTGATGATAATGTATAAAGAACAGTGTTAACAGTTTCAGTAGCTAAATAGTTACACAGAGTGAAAAAGAAATTCTTCGTAGGCTTTTTTTTCCCTTTCACTCTTGTGATTGTTTGATTTTTCAAAAATTACCTGATTGGGGTTCAGCTTCAGGGTTCTCAGTCAGATGGCTGTACAAAATGTGAGGTGTCTATCTAAGCCAAACTGAGTTCCTTACAATGCAAGGGTAGCAAATGCAGTGATACAATGCACCCATGTTTTACATTTATTCTGTCGATAGAAACCCATTTCTTTGTCTGGAAGTCTTAAGTCCTACACATAGAATGGGGAAATTGTTTATGTGAATAGCAATTTCTAATGAAACTTTTACAATGACTGAATCTTTTAAAGCACATCCTACTCTCCTTTATGCTAAGGGGATTAAGCTTACCCTCAAGAAGCAGGTGGAAGGAACATATTTTATAAAAGTTGTTTGGCAATAAATGTCACACAGCAAAAACCATATTCTGAATTCCTAGCGATGGGATGAAATTTTAGTATGTTGGTAGCAGGAAGACCGTTGGTGAGGCTCTTGGTGTCACTCAGTAGTGATTTCTTTCAACTTAAATTGAAATTAAAATTATTTGAAGGGCCCAGATGCTGCAGTGCTACACAGTAGATCTTGATTACTCACTTTTCCAGCAAGATTCAGAAATCTGAGCCTTGTGCAGTGAGTTCTAAATCTTATTTTTTTATTCAAAAATAAAAATTTTGGCTGTATAGAAATATTAAAATAACTCTTGGCTCCTTTTCATAGGTCCAAATATATTAAACACAGATGGCTTCTCATAGCTAATTAGATTGTGTCATATCCTAACCTTAACTATGCTTTACACTTGAGTGGTTTAAATTAGATTCAGTTCAACTCAATTGAGTTCCAAATAACAACAATAATAATAGATAACATTTTTTCAGTATATATAATGTGTTGGGTACATTGCTGCATGGTTTTATATGTACCCTGTACTCATTTACTTCCCCCCAATGCATAAATAATATACTATTTATATTTCCTATAGTGAAAGAATGGAAACTCAGAGAGGTTAGGTTACATGGTCAAAGTCACAGAGCCAGAAGATAGCCTGACTGAGACTCAGCCCAGGTTTGTCAATCAAAGCACATGCTCTTAAATGTCACCCCCGAGCCTCCAGTTTGATTTACTATGCCCTATGCTAGATCTTGCATGAGCCTGAAAAATGAGTAATATTGTTTGTGGTTCAAAGAGTCTATAGTCCAAATTTAGTAGCTCACAGAGAACTCATGAATTTCAAAATTCAAAGTGAGTAAATTCACTTGGAGTTTGCTTAAAAAGTCTATACTGGATTAAAAAGTTTATTAGATGGGTTTCAGTAATGGAGAGAAAGACCAGAATGTGAGGTTTCTGTATTTACATCTAGAATTTTTAAGTAGATTACTCACTGTAGTACAAAAATTGTGCTTAATTTAAACTAAGATGAAATTAATAAATGTGAACTACTAGCACACATTTAAAAAACAATTCTTTAATTAGTAATGTTAATAGTCATTGATTTTTAAAGTATCTGGGTCCTTAGGAACAATATGCTCCTTTGCTTTAGTGCTTACATTTCCATAGTTCGTAGTTAGTATTGTTATTACCCAAATGTCTGTGCCTTTTCCCTCTAAAACATTTCTTTGTTCTCCACATTCATAGAGTCTAAGTCATTTTTAAAGAAATAAAAATTGAAACAGTTCCTCCGATGCACTTCAAGGAAATGCTGAGTTCTAAATTGGTTTAAAGTTACTTGCCCAGGCAAATCAATGTCTGTTTAACTGAGCCTATGCTGAATTGACCTAAATCAATTCAAGCTACTATCATAAGTGGAACAAATCTTAAAATATATCATGGAATAGTAATAATTGAGCATCGTGCTCTACTTTTGTAATAGTGGGAATGCATTTGTAAACAAACTATTAAGAAAAAGGAAATGTTAAAATACAGTCAGCTTATCCATTCTGCTTCCCCTACAATTTTTTTAAAGACTTGATTATCCAGCTAGTACCAACAATAGTTGATTTCACTGGAAATGGACTAAGCTTGAGCCCTGAAGATGGAAAAAAAAAACACATACTAACACCTAGTGATAATTATTTTGGAGATTATCCCACAAATTACTTACAAAGGCTGTGAATCCTTAGAAATTTCTTCAGATAACCTGGAGGTGAAGTTACCTTCCTAAAATTTCACCTGTGTTCATAGGATTGTTATACTGGGTTAAACTGCTCCAGACTGAACTATGATAACAGTAAGGTAACACGTATCTTTTCTAAACATTTAAATGAAGAGATTGGTAAGAATCAACATAAAAATAGATAACCCACCACTGAGAACATATGGAAGAATAGGATATCATGTGCCCTGTGTGCCTTAGGAATAAATTCTGATTTTGTGCAGTGTTTTCATTTAGAACAATCATTAAATATTTGCTTATCATAGTTCCAAAAAGATAATGTTACAAAGAGGGTGTTTAAAAGAAAGTAATGAAAAAAATGTCAGGAGAAGAAAAAAAAAAAAAAAAGGACTTGTGCTTAATGTGGGTCTAACCACAATGTTCTATAAAAGCTTGTATCCAAACACAAGCAACAGAAATGATAAATATACTTCTAACTTTTTAGAGAAAAAAATCAGTTTTAAAGCATATATTTAAGTTCCTTCATAAAAAAAGATGTTCTATAATGAAAATGTGGTGATATTTGGGTCAGATCTAGCTCCAAATTCTAGTTCAGTAAGACTTCTATCAAATTATGTAACAGCTCTGAGCCTGTTTCTATAGATAAAATGGAGGCAATAATGTCTACTTTGTAGCTTTAAAAAATTACTTTTTGAGATTATTATACCAAGCCCATTTAGTATATAATAGAATGATTTTTAGTATATTCACAGAGTTGTGTAAGTATCACCACATCCTAATTTCAGAATATTTTCGTCACTCTAAAAGCTATCTTGTACATTAGCAGTCATTCCTCATTCTCTTCCATCTCTACCACACCCCCTTCCTAAGCAACCACTGACCTACTTTATATACAGATTTGCGTATTCTAGATATTTCCTAGCAATGGAATCATATATTGTGTGTCCTTTGTGACTGGCTTTTTCCTCTTAGGTTCACCCATGTGGTAACATGTACCAACCTTCATTTTTTAATTACCAAATAATATTTTTATGTATGGAGGTGCCACATGTTGTTTGTCCATTCATCAAATGGTAGCTGTTTGGGTGGCTTCCACTTCCTTGGCTATGAATAATACTGCTATGCGCATTTGTGTACAAGTTTTACTGTGGACATATGTTTTCATTTCTCTCAGGTGTATACATAGAAGGGAGAATTGCTGGGTCATATGATAACTTTATTTTTAACTATTTATAAACTTCCCAAGTTTTCCAAAGCAACAGCAGTATTTTACATTCCTCCCAGCAATCTGTGATGGTTCCAGTGTCTCCACGTTCTCTTCAATACTTGTCATTGTCTGACCTTTGTTTATTTTAGCCATCCTAGTGGATGAAAGGTGGTATCATACTGTGGTTTTTAGTTTGCATTTCCCTAATGACTAATGATAGTGAACATTTTCTTAGGTGCTCATTGGCAATTTGTAATCTTCTTTAAAGAAATGTCTATTCAGATCTCTTGCCTATTTAAAACATGGATCATTGTCTTTAATTGTAATCCCATAATTTTTAAATATATATAAACTTAGTAAATATGTATGTATATGTAAATATATACATACATGAGTTATTAGAAGTCTTTGTATATTCTAGAAGCAAGTCCCTCATCAAATATATGATTTGCAAGTATCTTCTCCTATTTTTAGGTTGCTTTTTCCTTTATAGTATCATGTCCAGCACAAAGGTTTATAGTTTTGAGGAAGTTCAATTTATCAGTTTTTTTTTTTCCTTTTGTCATTTTTACTTTTGGTGTCAAATCTAGGAAACCATTGCCAAACTCAAGGTCATGAAGATTGACCTTTATGTTTCCTTCTCAGAAGTTAATGATTTTAACTCTTACATTCTAGTCTTTAGTCCAATAGAGAGTTCTGATAATGAGAAATAATACAGCATCTAGCACAGTGACTCGCACATATCAATGCACACGTAGTGAGAGTCATTCATACTTCTCTAAAACTAAAGTGAAAAAAAAATATGTCCTAGAGAATATCTTTAGATGTCTCCCACAATACTATTGTTCTTATTGCTTTTTGTAAGAAGATTTAAATAACAGGAGGTATGCGTTATCTTAAAAAGCATTTTTATAGATATTTGAATCACTGTAAACTTTTTATTAATGGTTGTTTGACATAATAAGAATGCAAAGAAGTGCAAGAAAAGCATAAGACACAGCACGTTTCAGCAGATTTAAGATTCTGCTACTGATTTATGCAAAAGATTGTATAAATGTGGATATGTTAATAGTATAATTAAAATATTCTCTTTGGAAAGTGTATTGAATTTGACGAATTTTGTTTTTTTAAGTTTATTTATTTATTTTGAGAGAGAGAGAGAGAGAGAGAGAGAGAGAGAATCCCAAGCAGGCCCCGCTCTATTAGCCCATGCGGGGCTCCATCTGACAAATGGTGAGATCACAACCTGAGCTGAAATCAAGTCAGATGCTTAACCAACTCAGCCACCCAGGTGCTTTGAGAAAATTTAGTGTATATATAATACTTATTTTAATTAGTATTAATTTTCTTAAGATATCACAGAATGGTACTACATTTAGTGGCTTCATTTTCTTTTGTGAGATAATGTTTTGGTGGGTTTCATAAAAGTTGGATACATTATCTGCAACTATTTCTAGACAGTTTAGTAAGTACTTTAAAGAAAGGCATGGAAAGAAGTTTATGATGGTATAAAAGTGAATTTTTAAACATTGCTTCCTTTTGCCATGGGATATGTTTCCCCCTGTATTCCATTTCTCCTGTATGATAAGTTGAATATGACATAGGCAGGTATTGGTTTGATATACTTTGATAAGTTCAGAGTGTTTCATAAGAACCAAACATTTATTAGAAGCAAATGACTCCGTTATTTCTGAAACTAGACTACCACATGCAGCAAGGTGGAGTATGAATGACTATTGCTCTGGTACCTGTACAAGCCATGAATATGGGAAGAGGTAGATTCTTAAAGCAACTGGAATTCATGGTTTACCCTAAAGAAAATGCATTTAGTATTATAAGTATACATTTCACGTTGAATAGAAAAGTATGAAGATTGGTGAAAGAATCATATTTTACCCCTTCTAAAAAAGGATAATCCCACTAGGTCACTGACAGGGCAGGATGAAGAAGTCTTACAGTGCGGCTGCAGCAGCCTTTGGATAAATAGAGGATTTAATAACATTCAAATATTTGTCCCAACCTCAAAGGACACCCTGAAATAGAACGAACTTTAGAGTTGATATGTTCTCTCCATATAAGTTCTAGTGGCACTTGCCCAGGGATTTCCTTGGGCATTTAATGTGTTTCGCTGACTCTTTAACCAGTGCAGTTATGGTAGCTCCCTTTGAGTGAGATTTGGCGTCAGTCCTTTATAAATAATGTCAGCAAAGTATGTAAGAATGACAAACTTGAAAATAGGAAATGCATATTTAAATCTCTGGAAAATCTTCCCCACAGTTTGATGTTCTTGGACACATGAGAGCTAGGTTTTGAAAGGATTAATTAGCTCACTCTAAACTTTCCTTCAAACTTCAGAACCATATCTCATGTTGCTACACACTCTGAGTGTGCATGTAGCCAACTCTCTTTGAAGTATTTTATGGAAACATTCTTTAAAATGTTAAGATGCATGCTGGGTTTCAGCACTCATTCTACCTCAATTATAGATGCTTTACTATCTTTTAAAGGGATACGTCATTTTCTAGAGTCCTTAGCAGAAATAACTATCTTGCAATGGAAAGCTGTTGATAATATTTTGGTAAAAAGGAATCCAAAACAAGTAAGTTTATTTAGCCATTTAAAATGTTTTCAGGGGACTGTGTGTGGATGGTTTAATGGAGAGGAAACCAGTATTTTAGGAAGTCTTTAAAGGATCATGCCTTCATAAACATAAAATCGGCATAATCAACAACAAACAAAACAAACAAACAAAAACAAGAAGAGGAGGGAAGGGGATGTTGGGGAGGATTTTGTCCCCTTTGGAACACAAAGTCACAGGGGATTGGAATAGGGTGTTTGGGTAGTGGAAAAAAAATGTTTTAGCATGTGGTAATGAGGTTAAAAAAAAAAAAAAAAAGCAATGGATGATTACTTTTCTCCACCAAGGCTCCTTTATCCTCATAAGCTCAGACAGTGGTCAGCCAGTTAGACACCCCTCCCTGTTTTATCCATCCCTTAACTATGTTCTTTGACAGAACTGGTTTATACAGCTGGGCCTTTGTTAAGCTTCAGGGGAAATACTACAGAACAGCAGAAAATATGGCAGACTGCGTATAAAATGGTAAATGGTAAACACTACTGAAGTGCAAGATTCCAACTTTAAAGTGTTGATGTTTTCATTTGATTAGTTTTTCTTTCTTTTATGGATTTGTAAAGTGAACACCTTTAAAATTTTTGGTTTTTCTACTAACAGATTTTATGGTAATGTAAGTAAATGGATTGTGTTAATCAGTGAAATTTCTTATCATCTATATTTTAATAAACAGAAGAAGAAAGAACTCATATTACTGACTAAAATTACAATCTAAAATTAGACATTTCTATGATAGTGACATAGTATTTTTAAGAACAGCTGCATTGTATATCCTTAGCCACGGAACGGATTGAAAAGAGAAAGTAAAGAGGAAAAACGATTTACTTCAAAAAGTTTATCTCTATGACATACTTTAAATTTTTTAATGGAAATGTGATAGTGACATCACACTTAGCCCTGTGTGAAATGTAGTGTAAACCTTGTAGTGGGATCTTTTTATGTCTTCATACTTATCATACTTTTATAAGAGTTTGATGATTGTCTTTTGTGCGGCATGAGCCATATCCTTTGAATTTTTACTTCAGGGGCAAGAAATGGGTAGCCTTTAGGTTACTACTAAAAGTTTGTACCCATTTATAGAAAAGAGTTAACATTCCTAACTCATCCACAGTGGCAGTATGGGCCATGCTTTTAAAGTTTTTTCCCCTCTAAAAACAACAGGGAACGTGCTAAAACCAGAAAGATTAATGGGGGGAAGAAGATAAACAGTTAAGATGTAAAATGAGTTTAGAGGTCAAGCTAGAAAAATAAGAAAGCTTATGGATTTAATTCATATTCATCCAAGCAAAGAGGCTTTGGCATGAAAGGAACCAATAGAGAGGTTCAGCATTCTTGTAACATCAACCATAGCTGCATCCCGCTGTTTTGGAGTTTGGGTTGATAGATGCTCACCATCTTTGGCATCGCATCCTTACTTTTGGACTTTTCATGATTATAATGGCAAATTCTGCATTTTGTCAGGAGGTTCAGAAAATCTGTCTTTGCATAGCATGCCTGTCTGTCACATCTAGAAGCTGTTGTCCTAGGAAAGATTTTTGCACTGTATATATGTTCTTTGCTGTCTATTTTGAATATAACATAAATATTTTCTACTTCATTCATTTTTCAACAGCTGTTGTAGGAACAAGCTGTAACCAAATCTGTATGGGGCATGGAAAGAAAGAGTCCCCTAAATTGGCCACAATTTAGCAATGTATAAACTTTTCCTTGTCAGACTTTTCTGGATTCCAAAGAGGGTAAGGGTCATAATATTTTTCTTCATTGAACTACTTAGACAGTCATTCTTAACAAATCTGACGCTGATGTTCAGTATTCCTTTTAGCTGTGAGCCTCCTTTCTCATTTCTGCTGGGGGAAACACACACACACACACACACACACACACACACACACGCACACACACACACACGCACACCATTCTCTAGAGGTTTGCTTTTGAAGGCTTAACTTGCTTGATTTCACAATGACCTTTGAAAACAAAAGAAATTAAAACTAGATTGGTTACTTAATTATTTTTGTCATCATTATTAGATCCTAAATAAATTAAACATGCCACAGATTTTATTTCAAGACATACACCATGCTAAGAATAAGTCACTTTTGATTATGGAACAATTTGCTATTTATTTAGACTTAGCCAGTAATGTGAGAGGGGAGAGAGAGAGTGTGAGTGGGGATGGGCACTTTAAGAGGAAACTCGGATAAGGAGATAGGAGAGAGGGAGGCTCAAAACAAAATCAGAACTTAAGGATATTATTTTGGAAAATGAATTTTATATCCTATTTGCAGTTCTGCCATAGGGAGAGTTTCCTGAGAGAGCCAAAATGACCAACTTATTAAAATAACTGATATGATATTTTTACAGAGGGATTAATATCATTAAACCTAAGAGATATTTTTTCTACTTAAAACTGTTTTGTTTTACTTTGTTTTTATATTTTTGCATATCCACCTCACCTGATATTTTTACAGAGAGATTGATATCATTAAGCCTAAATAGATATTCTTTCTTTCTTAGAACTGTTTTGTTTTGTTCTGTTTGTATTTTTCCATATCCACCTCACCTGACTAGTGATGTTCAAGAATGAAAATATATTTTCTTTCACTTTGTTTATGGTGAACTATTATTATAGGCTATTACAAACATGTGCATATGTGCATATGTGAACATGCAAAGACACTCATATCCTCCTGAGAACAACATGAAAAAAATTGAGCGGCGTTATTTTGGAAAGCAATAACTAAGAGATTAGTGCTACTCACTGTAGTAGTAGTATTTAAGAATCATATTTCTTTTGTTTTTTTTTCCTTTACTTTTTATGGGCTAATAACTTGGGAGGAGTTTGCTTCTATTTTTGTAATTTTTTTTCTTCAAAAATACGTAAAACCTCAACCAGTCCTTTTGAATTATACAGTAAATGAAAGTTGTTAGCATATGCTTATGCTTAAGATGGTACTGTCAGATCCTTAATAGAGAAGTCCAGGAAAAAATAATTAATTTCCATTAACATATCATTAGACAGTAAAGTCTTCTTCTCCCACACCTCTTTTTCTTTCTCTGTCTCTGCCTTTCTCTCTCTCAGTCTCTCTCTCTCTCTCTCTCTCTCTCTCCCTGTCTCTTTGTTTCTCTCCCCACCCCCAACCCCCCCACACACTTGCTCACACATATACACAAGATACAGATACCTCTCAGGGTGCCTGGGTGGCTCAGTCAGTTGAGCGGCCCACTTTGTTTCAGGTCATGATCTCACAGTTTGTATGTTCGAGCCCGGTGTTGGGCTCTGTGCTGACAGCTCAGAGCCTGGAGCCTGCTTTGATTCTGTCTCTCTCTTAATGTTCCTCCCTCACTGTATCTCTCAAAGTTAAATAAAGATTTAAAAAATTAAAAAAAAAATATACAGACACCTCTCAAACTTTCCTGAAAGGTTCATTCGAGAACAGAACAATAGAAACAGAATTAATCCCTGTTTCATTACCAATTATTGTGATAACAGAAAAGATTGTTCCTTTCCAGGGATTCTACAGACAATTTTTAAAGGTACCTTTTTAGAGATCTAGAGAATAGATAGGCATTTCATATAGTATTCTTTCACTATTCTGTCCAGTTGCTATAACCTGAAATTCATACATGTGGCAACCATGTGTCTCAGAAAATTCTAAAAGCTTCTGATTTTTTAGACTTCCTCTATTTCTTTATCTCAGAAGCACACAACTACTAGTTAAACAATTTGTCCCAACTTTTGGTTCAGAAAAGTGGTACTGATATTAAATACACAGTGTTTTTTTTTTATTGTTACCTCTTACTAAATTCTTAATAAAAGAGTTTTACAGCACATACTGGAAGAGATGGTTTTGCTAATCACTAGATCATTGTCCCTTCGATCCTCTATCTGTCCCAGGAATGGAGTATGTGGCTACTCAGTGCTCAGCTTTCAGACTCACAAGGAGCCGAGCATCTGGGGAAACTCAGGAGGTGAGCACTTTCACGCTGACTCAGAGACCAGCCGTATGACTCCAGTCTGGCACTGTCACGCCTGGTTATGGAAAGGCAAGAACAATGCCTCCCTTGAGAAGGGGGAAAAAGTCTAGTGCAGTCACAGTTTTGATGTAAAATTTAAATCATCCTTCCACATCCTGTGGACTTGGAGCTGTCAGAAAGGCAAAACCCATACTCCAATGGAAAAAAGCTTTTTATTTCCTCAAAAAGTATACCCTTTCTAACTGTAATAACAAGTGTTAGAACCACAAATCTTAATGTTAGATTATTCAAAGTAATTTATAAATAATCAGAACAAAAGGACTTTGATACTTTTAACTTGTAGATGAGTGAAGGTTAATTGTTCTTTTTCTGTTTGTTTCTGATTAATGGCAAATGTATACCAATACATGGATTATGTAATTCACAGCAAATTGCTGTTTACAGTTTTGTATTGTCTTCTGCACAACTCATGTAATTGGTCATTTTACCTACAACTTAAAAGAAATTTCTCTTCAACACTTAAAGGTCTTAATCATTTGTATTATGTTTTCTTCAGGTAGATTTAGTTGAAAGTTAGTGTTTTTGACAATTGAAAAGATTCTGCGATCAAATGTTTAATAACTCAAATTTAGGTGCACCTATTTTTGAGACAAGGAAATAAAATTATAATAATTATTGAAGAAGTCAAGAAGTCAGGATTTATTTTTAAGTGGGAAGTACTTCTTGCTATATTCTTGTGTTGTAAATCATGAGAAAAGTTTCAGTAATTTTTTCAAAAAAATGTAGAATTCTGTAAAAATGTTTGCTCGCTCTTCTCTTTATGAAAGTGACTTTGTATTTAGGAATCAAATGTTCTTGTGATCAGTTTCCCTCCAATCTTGTCAGACTTAGCATGAACTTTTCTAAACATTAGAACATTATGGAATGGTTACAATAGGGTTTAATTAAATTTAATACGCTTTGTACCTTTTTATTTATCACGAATACTATTGTTTTAGGCACTTAGCAAGTGTGGATTAATTTTAAAATAACACAATAAAACATAAAGATGAGAAGTTTTAACTGGCAGATCATTTGTTTAGATAAATTTTGGCTCTAGAACCCAACTATTATGTTACTCATAATAAAGCAATCTTTTTATTTAGAAAATTTTCTGAGAGTCTTCATCCAATAATACATGGTCTAATTTTGGAGTGAAATCTTTAGTGATTTGTAATTATCAGTGAAATAGTAAGAAAAGGAAGTGGAGAGAGAATCGAATTTTGAATTCTGAATCATTGTAGGATGGAGTTTTGCTATCATAAACTGCTTCCAAATGCTTACCTTCGGTTCTTTCTCTCTCTTGTTTAGAAAACAAAAACAAATGCGACTTTTAAACTGAATTGTATTGCTTACTTTAGGCACATTAATTCAAGCACTTTTGAAATATCCTTTGTCCAACTCCTAAAGAGGCACTCATTTCTTTCAGGTATTAAAAAGAATTAAATTCTATTTCTCAGTCTTCTCTCTCTTTGACTTCTGATATTTTTGCTTTTGTCACCACCCCTTTTGCAAAGAACCCTGTACCTCCTCATTTTTTCCTTGTTCTTATACTTCCCTCCATGTCTAACTCTTTGGCGGGGGGTGGGGGGGAAGGCTGGGAATGCTCTTTGGTAAGGGCAGACATGCCAGTGAGGAGAAGGGCACAAAGGTGGTAAAGAAGTTAAAAGCAGTGCCATTCTTACCAGAAAGAAGGGATGGTACAGTGAACTCCTTGATGTCAATGCAGAGAACATCTCAGAAACTAAACACATGACAAGGTAAACACAGGCAACAGCCTTGGTAAAGGTCCCTTTGAAATTTCTTGGTGACTATAACATTTTTATTTAGCAGTTTTAAGTACAATTTAAACTGTTATAATATGTATTAACATTTTTCTGTAAATTCAAATTATATTTCAGAAGAGAATAATAAATTTATTGTTATGTAGCTGTAGTTCAAAAATTACTTTTGTTTTTAGATTTCAATGGTATGGTAAGTTTTGTTTATAAATACTAGTAGAAATAAGTTTCTACTCTCGTGATGAAATGTGTACCGAGAGTGACAAGGGAGTCTAGTCTTATTTATTACTTGGTGTTGTCCATTTTTATATTTCTATGAAATCTGTGTTTCTACTTCCATTTATAGTTTATGCGAGGACCTGATGAACTTGTTCATGCTTGTAAATGACAATATAATGAGTGAGGTCTTTGTATGCGGGAAGCAAAGTGTAGAGAAGTATAGAGATTGGCATGTTCTGTATCAGAAGCTGATGGCAAGGAGGATTTATGGATAAAAGAAAAAAAATATTATACAAGTTGGAAAGTCTGCATGTTTACCACAAATAAGGTTTCCGCAACTTAAAAGTCTTCTGAATATTATATATGACAGACTTGTTTATAAAATTGACATGGAATGTTCACAAAGTAAACACAAAGCTGACTCTTAGTAGGAAAATGAAGATGTTCAAAACATGTAAGAGGGAAGCAGAAAGGCTGAACCATGAAATATGAATAATAAGAATTGAAATTCATAGATAAGAATAATGAAACTATTATTTCTTTAAATGATATGCTAATTTTTTTGTAATTCTGTGTTTATAAGTCACGCAGGAAGTATTGGTTGTTTCACTCATTTGGATCAAAATGTGCCTAGACATGCTAAATGTCTATGTTGGTTTCCCTTATTAGATAAGTAATATTCTATTGTGAAAATACCTTTGGTAAACAGTAGAGTTTCATTCCTAATCTTGATTAGCTTTCTCACAACAACCTTAATTACAGAAGAGACCAGACAAGTAAATGTAAATGTCTTGTACAAATAGTCTTATTACTAGAAAAACTTGAGGTCCATAACTTCTAGAAGAGCAGTATAATCTGTGGATATGAAGGATTGTCAGTTTTTATTTTGTTTTTTAATGTCCCATATTCATTGTTCCCTTAAGATGCATCCTTCAAATATTTTCTGTCATTTTAAAACTGCATTCTGCTGTGCTTGAAATGTAACACGAGAGAGTAAGTAGTGAAAACAGTTATTTAGGAGAGCAATTAACGACGTTGTAAGTTAAATAAATGTCATGGTCCAGGATTTTAGAAGTTCATCTAACGAATGTTTGGTTAGGTAGAATTGTTTTAAAGAATAATTATGCTGCTTTGCTTATCACTTTGACTTCTCTTTTTTGCTAATCCTTTTTATACACTGATCCCCCTTAGTAGGATAGACTGCAAGGTTTCCTCCCCCTCGCTCTATTTTTTTTCCAGTTTTTCCCTTGGAGAGACAGTTCTGTGCTTGAGGTGCTGCCTATTATTGTGCGGAGACCAAATAGTGCAAGAAAAGATATCTAATTTGTGACTCTGTTTCCTATTTTATAAAACAAGAACAATAAATAAACTGACTTGGAGCATTGTGGAAGAAGTCAATCAGAAATAATTACAATTATTGTTAACTCTTTACTGGTGTTTCAAAGACCATGCTGCCTCAGTTACTTCCACAGAAGTTCTCCATTTTCTGGTACCTGCTGTTTCTTTTTTAAAATCTTGCAATCAACAAAGATTTATTTCTAAAACTTGGATTTCATATTTTCTTCCAAATTGGCCTTTCTCTCTAGTTTTTATGTATTTCTTATTAGCAGTGTTTTTCTCTCAATTATACAGTCCAGCAATCTCTTTATGTTTGAATTATCTCTCTCACTTGTTCTCCCTTTCTGGTTCCCACCCTCAATCTTCTATCAGTTACTAACGTCTGAGGATTTTTCCTTCTAAAATAGTGTTTCAATTGTGTTACTCTGGGGATCACAAACCATCACCAGCCCCCTTCTGCCTTCAGTTTCACTTTCAAATTTTGCTTTAGCCATTTAAAAGAGACAGGATTTAATCAGAATCATTGTCATTTAGTCCCTGCCTTTCATCCTTATCTGCATTTAGTCCTCCTAGAAATTTCTGCTTAAACTAAACTATTCGCCAAACCATGCCATATCTATCATTCTATAAATTTTTTTAATTGGCTAATGTCATTTATCTTGTCTGGAAGCTTCTCGTCTTCTCTATTGACATCGGACCCATCCTTCATTACCCTGTTGAATTCTTGTAATTTGTAGGAAGCATTCTCTGATTATTTTAGTGAGACATCTTCTTGCTATTATCTGTCTCCCATAGTACTCACATTTATAAAAAGTCATTTACCTTAAAATATTATTTATTGATTTCTTAATTACATTGTTATCTGCAAGCACATGGTAGTCTTTCAATAAATGTTTTACCATTAATGAATAAATGGATGAGTGGGTATATAGCTTCTATTTCCATCTAAACTGTACTTCCTTAGCAGTAACCCAGAAGGGTCTTCATATCTAAGTTGCCTGTTTCCTCCATAACATAAAGATAAATTGCCTGGCACAAAATAGACACTCATGCAATTCATTTATTTATTCATAGGAAAATACACTGTGTGCTAGAAATTGTATTGCCATATAATTAATCTGTATCTCATTCAGCATAGAAGATTAGACTATTTGGGGGAGAAAAAAAAACACGGCACATTTGGAAAGACCTTTATCATACAGTCATAGCTTTAGCCTTAATCTTGGGAAAATCAGGTGAAATGGTTAAAAGTAGAACTATACTTACTGAAATCGTATTAAGTGGAAGACAGGCTACATGTCATGGGGATTCCAAGAAATTCAAACAAATGATATTCTTGCATTTCCCGTGTTTGTGTTCTAGTTTCAGATACTGCATGTACTAAGAAGAAAAGAAACATAAACTATTGAATGAATGTCATAGGTTATACTGATGTTCAGTTTTTCATGTAAACTAATAATGAGAATTAATGATGTTGTTTGAGGTGGGGTGAAGTCACTTCAACCGTCGTGGAAGGGAAGGCTTTGTAGAAGAGCAGGAATCTGAGTTTGTTCTTTATAGATATTTATTTATTTATTTATTTAGCAAGTTTTTATACCTAACTACAAACCTTACAGTGAATACTATCATCATTCCAAAAGAATAACCAGGAGAAGGCACTGCTTCTTAGGATTTTATCTCTGAATTAATCAAAGGTTAAAATATTTAGAGAAAGAAAAATTTGAAAGGAAAACTGTTATGGAAGGAAAGCATTTCCTATTCTAAGCCTTCCATCTTATGTTTGTTCCATATACGAATTCCTTTCACTTGGTTTGTGCTGTCATTTTTTAGAGTTGAATTAAGGAACATATTCTAAAGCAGTAAATAGGTGAGCCCTCAGTAATAGGTCTGGTGATAATTAACCATGTAGCATTCTTTCATAAAATTACTTCATGTTTATAGTTTACATAGACATTTAAAAAATGACTAAGATTTTTTTCACAAGTATTTTAATAACCTAATTCAACTAAGTTTGCCAATTCCTTTACACAGACATTATCCCTTAACTGGATTTCCTTTTTCTATGACAATATGAAGATATTTCCTAAGCATGCTTGTCTTGTAGGACTAGATCTCACAATTATTCATAGTTAGAGAATAGTAAGAGAGTTGTCGGTTTTAGATGGTAGCTTTCAGGTAACAGATATTTCTTGAAAAACTGCTATCTTCAGAAAGGATTCTAAGTCCTGGGTATGAACCTCTGAACAAAAAGAAAGTCTTCCCTCTTGGGACTTATGGCGGGACAGACAGATAATAAATAAACATATATGAGGGGCAAGGTGCTAAATAGAATGAGGAGGTGCTGGTTCAGGAGGAGCAACCAGGGAAGGCGTGGCTGGGAAATGGTGTTGGCTCTAAATGGAGTCAGAGAACAGGCAAGTGTATATCTGTCTGGGTTAAGAAGATTTCAGATTGAGGAAATACCAGCTGGGAAAGAAATAATGTGTACATTGTGTATTAGTTTCCCATTGCTGTTGTAACAAGTTAGCACAAGGTTCGTAGTTTAAACAATACAAATCTATACACTTACAGTTTTGGAGGCCACAGGTCTTCCAGTCACAGGGCTCATTCCTTCTAGAGGTTTTAGGAGAGAATCTTTTATCACTTTTTCTAGCCTCTAGAGGCCACTTTTATTCCTTGGCTCACAGCCCCAATTCATCCATTTTTAAAGCCGGCTAGGTAGTATCTTCCAGTCACTCTCTCTGACTTTGATTCTCCTCCCTCTCCTCTTTGTAGGGACTTTTATGATTACTTTGGGCCCACCCAGAATAGCCAAAATAATCTCATGTCAATCACCTTAACTTAATCACATATGCAAAGTATCTTTTGTATTGTAAGGTAACATATTCACAGGCTTCAGGAATTACAGTTTGGAAATCTTGAGTGAGGAGCTTTAATCTGACTAGTGCAAATGGCTTGCAACCTTGACTGTGTATTAGAATCACCAAATTTAAAAAATTCAGATACTCCACCTCCACACCAGAACCAATAACATTAGAATGCCTGGCGGTGGGACTCAGGCAGCAGTATTTAATACTAGTTTGCAGCCAACGTTGAGAACCAATGGTTTAGTTTATGTTGCAATCTCGTACCCTGTTCCCTATCCTTAAGTTTGCTGTGCATGTTTGAGTACTGTTGGGGACATCCTACTTACGGAGTGATTACAGTGCACCCAGAGAGCCTTTAGCCAATAGTAAAGGACTCCAGTAGTTTTAAAATCACTTTCACATATGGACTAGAGTGGCCTGATTGTGCAGATTGTGTTACAAAGACAAATAAAGGAAAAGTGACTTCATGTGAAAGCAAGTTGCCCTTTAGAAGGGAAGCTGTTTTCTATCTATTCCATGCATGTAACTCAGCAACTCCAGGAATGTTATAGTCTAAAGACAGGATTTAGTCCATATTCCTCAATGTCCTTTTTTCCCCAGTAATCTTGAGACTTAAATTTACACTGTACTTTCTGAAAGTATCTCTGCATCTTTGCTTGTATCATTACTTCCTACATGAAATTCCCACGCTGTTTATCCCAGACTTCCCATTTGACCTTCTTTTCCCCCCAAAACTCGGATGGTCAACCATTCCTCTAAGTATTCCAGGATCCTCTGGGCCTCGTGAAGCCCTCAGGTGTTTAGATGTAGTATCATTTGGCCCTTAACCTGAACTGTCTTTCATTATTATTTCTCCAAATCTTCTCAACCAGTGCATAAATGAGACCTTAAATTACACATTTTTATTCCCGTTAGGTAAGTGTCTTGCACATAGTAAGCAATCAGTAAATGGTGTTGATTTGAGGATCCCCTTTTGCCCTAGAACTAGACACCAGTTCTTTTAAAAAAGATTTTCTTGTCTGTACACAAAACCAAGTTAAAGATTCTATTATATCATTATTACCTCCATGGGTTAGTTTCACACTGGATTATATTTGTCTGTCTCATGTCATTTTCTTTGAAGTCTGCGTTTTATTCATTGGCAAGTCTAGCACCTACCACAGGAATGACAAAAGTCATCTCAGGATCAATACATAAGAACATGCTTCAGCCTAGCTCTTCAGATGGTTCCAAAATGTCCATGCGCTGCAACACTTATGTGTAACACAGTCATGCCACATAAGCAGTCACACGAATTGGAGCCCTACGTATCCCAGATAACCAATGCATGGAAAGTGACATGACTTCTTTTCAATAAGAAAAGGAATGTATCTTCCTTTATTATTTGCTTTTTATCAAGAAGATATAATCATTGTTAATATGCATGGGTAAAACACAAGTTCAACATACATGAAGTAAACATTGACAGAAAGCTTAACAATTCCAACGGTAGATAATTTTACAATAAGTAAGACATTTTTTTAACAGCTAATCAGACTATGTCTCACAACCAAAGAAAAGGAAAATGCAATATTCAAAAACCTATAGATGCAGCAAAAGCAGATGTTAGAGTGAAATTTATGCCATAAATGCTTGTGTTAAGAAAACGTTTCCAATAAACAAAATTACACCACAAGGAACTAGAAAAAGAAGAAACTTAGATGAAATATAGTGGAGGAAGGAAATCCCTAACAAAGAAAATCAGAAATAAAGTGGAGACCAGAATAAACAATAACATAACATCGAAAGTACTTTTTTTTTTTTTTAATTAACGAGACTTTCTTCTCTCCAGAATGAAACTGTTTGGTAGATGAACAAAAATTTAAGAATCTAACACTATTGGTGATTTGTGATCAATACTTTTAGAAGTACTATGAGTCAGACAAAACATGAATGTAGGCAGATTGATAGCTCTCTCTATAATTTAAGTATTTGCTTTTTTCTGACTTAATAGCCTATTTTTGAACTATGGCATTTTTGTCACCATATTTTTTTTAATCTTTAAGAAATCTTTTACCTGAACTGTATGAAAAGATTCTCATCTTGAGCACATTAAGAACATTCTGTAAGTGTCTGAAAATGGAATTGAAATAAGCATAAAATATATAATTGTTTAGAATCATTTGCCTTCTGGCATCACGACTCCTTCGTGTTTAGTGTTTGAGACCTTACGCTTTTGCTCCGTAGAATGATATATATAGAAAGAGAGACTGTTTATCCAGTGGTACATAAAGATAATTTAGATACTGAAATGACAAGATGTTTTGAGAAGAGTAGCAGTGTCTTAACTATTTACCATATTTACCTTATGTCTACTTTTGGACTTTCAATTTTCATAATCATTAATAATGCTATACAGAAAGTAGAGATCAGCAAAAAAGTCATGCCTTCTGAAGGTCATAGAATTGTATTAACTTAGGAAAGGCGAGCTGATCTAGCTTTCTACTTTAATAACCCGGAGACTAGCTTTTGCCAACAGCCTGGAGTTTTTGGACAGTTAAGAGACTTATTGTACACATGACTGAGGTAGACACCAGAATACCAATTTATTAATTTCACCAACAGTGATAATGGCTACACAGACCATAAATACTATGGCTTGTATAATAAATGCAGGGTCCCCTTAGAGTCAAACTATGTGTAAAACAAGAAATAATTAAAAGTCCTTTTATTGATTTACTCTGATAAATCGCTTCACAAAGACCTTAAGTATTTTAAATCTCTTCTTGTCAGCTCATTCTCTACACGGCAATTGGAAGTTTGTTTGGAGAGCATAGAAGCAGAACAGTGGAAGTTAGTTCTCTAGTGTTTAGAGTTATTACATATACTTTAATATTTCAAGTTGGTGATCGATGTGGTGTTGCCAATGAGACTAGGGCCATTCCACCTCTAGACCATTGCTTCCTCCCTCCACACTTAGAGTATATGTGGAGTAAAGTATAGTAATTAGATTAGAAATAGCTAAAGACACCTGTAATGTGATGGCCCAGTCTACTTCTCCTCTAGATAGTGCTTACTTGGTAGCCACCATTTCTTCCTTTCTCCCTGTTATTCAGCTGATCAAGACTTCTGCTATTAGTATTTCTTCTTTACGATTGCAAATACGTTTGATCAGTTTGTTGCTAGGTATGATTGGCCGGGGAGCATTTCTCTATGAGGAGATTTCATATTTCTTATTGATTTCCTGCTTTACCTCCTGGAAAGCAATGTGCTTTCTTCATCTTGGAGAGTTTTGGTGTTGGGTTTTTGGTTTTTTGAGGAGAGGAGGTATAGGTTACACTGTAGCTATAATTTTTTTTTTAAGTTTTTTAACGTTTATTTCTTTTTGAGAGGTAGGGAAAGACTGAGTGTGAGCAGGGGAGGAACAGAGAAGAGGGAGACACAGAATCCGAAGCAAGCTTCAGGCTCTGAGCTGTCAGTACAGAGCCCAATACAGGGCTTGAACCCACGAACTATGAGATCATGACCTGAGCCGAAGTCAGATGATTCACTTACTGAGCCACCCAGGCGCCCCTAAAGTTTTAAAGTAAATAGTATCCATGGTTTATTGAGTGTCTACTTAGTGCTGAATGCTCTACAAGTCATTTTGCATACACTACACAGTTTAGTCTCACAAAGCATTAGCAGAAAATATTTACATCTCATTTTAAAGATGAGTAAATTGAGATAGATTCAAGGGTTAAAGATGAGTGAATTGATATAGATTCAAGGTAAGTCTCACAGCTAGCAAGTAGTAGAATCATTATTTTAATTCATGTTTGTCTGATTCCACGGACTTTTTTTTAAACTGTGCTATTATTCTTAGTAGAGTATCTGCAGTACTCGAATACTCTATTCCTTTGAAACTTTTAACACTAAGAATAGTATTATTCAGCAATGATTAGGAGCATCTTTTTTTATAGTAAATTTTAAATCTAAAAATCAGGGTTATATATGAAAGAAGCAGTGTGGCAGTTAAGACTTTCCTGCCTGGTCTAGAATAAGAATGGATGATTAGGTAACACTCTTTGTTAAGCAAAATAACAACTTTCTCAAGGTCAGATCAAGTTGTAAATACAAGAGTTCTTTTCTTTAATTAGAAATTTTAACTCTATACTACTTCTATATAACTCTTGTAGTGAAAAGAAAGGGAACTATCTGCTTAAGAATAATTGCCACATATTTTAAGCTCTAATAGTGTTCTTAGTCAGACTCAAATACAAAAAAAAAGTGTTTAATTTAATTATGTAAGTGAATTTTCTTATAGGCATTAGCTCATCAAAACCAAACATCTTTATTTGATTTCCCTGTCTTACTTAGGTATTCTAAAGAGCAAATAAGTCTAGAATCCACCTCTAAATCTTTGATAGCATCGTGGAAATGAAAATTGAAATATTTTTATATTTTCACTTTTTTTACCACTTTGCATATGTGATATTAGAAATAAATGGGGAGGCAAGGGAAGAAAAATCCTCAAATGTTTCAAGATTAACGGCAATTGTAAAATTTATTCAATTCTTAATAAGCTTTAAGCAAATATCAAACTTTTTGTCATGAAGTCTGAGGTTTGCTTATAACTAATATTTATTTCTACATGCCATAATAATCTTACTTTTAATAAAATGCAAATTTGTTATAATGGCCACCATTCATTTATTTTGTTTATTTTTTGATGAAAGAAATTTTAGTTCTTTTCCCTCTTTTAGCTGCCGACAGTATTTGTTATTCATAGATGTTCTGTCTTCAATGAGGTCTATCAAAGTGTAAAACTAGATGGGTATGTTTTGCTTTTTTTTTCCCTTTAAAATGGAATGGTCTTTCCTTATGCAGTGTTCTTAGGTGAATTCTCTTGTTTAAGAAGCCAGAATACAAGAGAGTGCTATATTAGTGTATTATTCTCACAACAAACAAGCACTGTTCTGTTGCTACCTGCTTGGCCATTGTTTCTGATTGTGTGCGCTTTGCAGTGGTATTTGGATGGTTTCCTGCTCTCTGCCAGCACAAAAAGGCATTTCTGTTACAATGGCCCCTAACCACACAATGACGGCATTAAGGATTTATGTGGAGGTTTCATTATTTTCTCCTCTTTTGTTCCTTCCAGGATGTCTTCCAAGCGACCAGCCTCTCCGTATGGGGAAGCAGATGGAGAGGTAGCCATGGTGACAAGCAGACAGAAAGTGGAAGAAGAGGAGAGTGACGGGCTCCCAGCCTTTCACCTTCCCTTGCATGTGAGTTTTCCCAACAAGCCTCACTCTGAGGAATTTCAGCCAGTTTCTCTGCTGACGCAAGAGACTTGTGGCCATAGGACCCCCACCTCTCAGCACAATACAATGGTAGGTTGCTCATGGTCTCTTGTGCCTACACTCACTTTTTGACCAGTTTGCTCCTCTGATAAGTTTGGCTTCAGTCTTTTGCTTTAGAATTATCATCTACTTAACAGCCATACACAAGATTCATTCCTAACCTCTTAGAATTCTTTATAAGTAAATAGATTCCAGTAGGAAGTAGAAGATGCTTTTTTCCCCTGTTTTTCAAGAATTTTGCCGTTGAGACACTTACAAGTTAATTAGAAGAAAAAAACATACATATAAGAATAATGTTAAAATAGCACATTTAAAGTTAGCATGAAAGTGAGATGTCACAGTATTCCTATTAAAGGTTTTTCTGGGGGTGCCTGGGTGACTCAGTGAGTTAAGCGCCTGACTTCGGCTCAGGTCATGATCTCACGGTTCGTGAGTTCGAGCCCCGCATCCAGCTCTGTGCTGACAGCTCAGAGCCTGGAACCTGCTTTGGATTATGTGACTCCCTCTCTGCCCCTCCTCCACTCATGCTCTGTCTCTCTCTGTCTCTCAAAAAATAAGTAATAAAAAAAGGTTTTTCTGGATAGAGTTACAACATATTTTGAACATCTCCACCATGATAAATCAATGTTTTTCAATTCTTTGCTTTGCCCAGATTGGATTCCAGTATTCCTTATGGTACTGGGAATATTATAGAAGAATATATTTTATAGAAACTACAGTTTTTTAATGCGACTGCAATAATTTCTAACTCAGTCTCATTCACGCTGTTTTTATAATTTGGTAATTCCCTGGTGCATCCTATTCCTGAATTTGCAACTCAGGATAACTTATCTGGCCCCTTGTCCTGGGGTCTGGCTCATTGCGGAAGATTAGGAAACTGTGGTTTCATGGACGAGAGGGAAGAAAAGTGGCTTAGCATCTTTGGCTGAAACATATAAGCGTGTGCGCGCACAGACACACACACACACACACACACACACACATATACACACACACGTAAGGCTTTTAGGTCCTTCTTAGGAACTTAAATACACAATCAGCATATTGGTAAGGTAGCAGGGCACTTAGCTGCCAATAAAACCACCCTCACCTTTTCAACATGACTGCTTGGGTAGATGGGTTTTGTGACCTTCTCCCCTTCTACTTCAAGGATGGTGGGGCCATTAATATGAACCAGATTACACCAACAAAATTATGTTTCCTCAGACATTCTCATACTTATAAAGACAAGGTTGATTCTGTGAAATCTTTTTTTTTTTTTGCTTTCTCTAGAAAATTATTATATATCACAAATGTGCTTGGAACTGAAATACGCCTACTTATTTATGTTACTAAATTACCATATATAGAATTAAATCAACAAGAAGAATCAGATATCTCCTAATAACTGTGAAATGGATGCTGTTCTTTGATACTCACATCAGATTTAAATACCTCTTTCAACATTTTAAGCCTTACAGGTCAGAATTGCACTGGGTATGTGACTATGTGCCAAGATTTTCCCCTCAAGGATAGTATTTCAGCTAACACTATATAACACTTATATAGATGTGGTATTTTAATCACATTATCATATTAACTCATTTGACCTTCACAGTAATACAGTGGGTGTTATTTTTGCTCTCATTTTACAAATGAGGAAACCGAGGCACATAGGGGTTAAATAACTTGATTAGATCACTGTTGATATGCAGGAGAACCAGGGTTGTTTACGCAGACATTCTGGCTTTGGAGTCCATGCTTATAAACATTACAAGCTCCTCACAAGAGCACATGCATATTTTGTTATCTGATTATCTCTTATTTGGCAAGCTAAATCATACTACCCATATCCCTACCTTCTTTCTCTACTGTGAGTTCATATTAGTTATGTGCAATGATACAACTTTTTGGTCTCCTCTCAAAAAGGTTAAATTAGGAAAAGGAAAGGAGAAAATGGTAGTACACAGTTCAACAGGGTAAGGAGATCATACCCTGTATTTGGCATTGCATCTCTGCTAATAGCTTTCCTCTCTCAATATTTTGACCATTGTGTTCTCTCAAGGAGTGCTTCTTGGTTTTTTGCCTTGTGCTATTACTCTAAACATAAACACACAAATTTGAAGGAGTGGATATAAATAGTTACAACCAGAAGAACATCACAAAGATAAAGGGGAGATTATTTTAAGTTTATTCAAGGATGGATATAAGAAAAGTATACTAAGTTACATTCTGAAGTTGGCATGAGGGGATGCTGTGATGCAGGATGTTAGTGAAAAGGAAACCATTCAGTTTTTAATGGAGAATTCAGTTCAACTGGATACAAACTATGAATTGCCTACTTTGTACCAAGTTTGTTGTTGTTGTTGGGCACTATGGAAATAGATTTGAATAAAACACAACTCTTTTCCCCAAACAACTTCATCTAGAGTAGCAGTTCTTAGCCAGGGCCTATGGGATCTCCTGAAAATGAGTGAACAATTCTGTATTATGCATACATGTGAGTAAGATCATAGGTTTCATCAGATTCACAAGCTGATCTCAGGATACAAGTGGTTTAACTTAGTTTTAGTGACATGAACACTGATTCTTTTACTTCACGTGTAACTAGTTTGTAAATTTGTTCCTGCCTCAAATGTTTCTTGATTCCATCAGCTTTTCATCTCTTGAGTAGACAAGTCTGTGGAAAAGTCTGTCATATGATCACAGAGTTTTAGCTTCTCTCTCTGGTTTTTCTTTCAATATTCACTGGACTTGTTTCCCTGAGAAATGAGTTGGATTATTTATCCCACTTTGGAAACTAATGTGTGTCCTTGTTTCTGACAGGATTTAGTCTAAAACCTTTTGGCTTAGCATAAAATTCTGTATAGAGTAGCACCAAACTATGGCTTTGGTATGATCTTCTGCCACATCTGGCCATGGACCCGGTATTCTTGTCATGCCAAGTTTTTCATACAGGTTCAGAAACATACCAGGTGACCTCAAATGACACAGCTTTATTCTTTGTACCTGAAAGACATTCTCTTTTCAGATTTTACCTTCCTGATGAACTATGTTTCTCCCACAAGACTGAGTTCAAAAATTGCTTCTTTTTGGGATACTTTCACTGACTTCCCAAGCAGAATGCTTGCTGAATTATTCTTTTATCTGTGACATTTGTTTATTCTTTTCTCATGGCCTACATTATAATTTATGTGTTTGTATGTTTGCCTGTCTGTATACTGTATTTCTCCTTGAAGGCACAGTCATACAAATCATATATATGACATATATGAGTATATTTCTGATACTTACCACATAATAGATACTTAGTGTGTGATTACTAATTACTGGCAGAGTTCATATGGATGATTAAATAGTGAATATGTTTTGGGCAGAGTTGTTAAGGCACTATTCATGGTGAATATGCTGATTTTCCAGAAATTTAACAACTAAAGTAGAATATACTAACATAATATATTCAGAATGCTTCAGAAAGTTTGTCATAATAGCCATGATATATTCAGCTGTTAAGCTGATTTATATATTTTATTCATTTATCAAAATGATTGAATATATTTATAGAATTGTTATTCAACACAAATGCATTATACTTTTTCTGGGTAGTAGGCCATTGTCATGTTCACTTAACAGGAACTTTTATTTAAGTAGGAAAATACAGTTTATTAAAAAAAATTAGTGTTTATTTTTGAGACAGAGAAAGACAGAGCATGAGGGTGAAGGGGCAGAAAAAGAGGGAGACACAGAATCCAAAGCAGCCTCCAGGTGCTGAGCTGTCAGGACAGAGCCCAATGTGAGGCTCGAAGTGATGAACCGCAAGATCATGAACTGATCTAGAGTCAGATTCTTAACCAACTGAGCCACCCAGGTGCCCCAGGAAAATACATTTTCTATCTTTTCTCTGTTCAATATCTTTGAAAACAGACGATGTTTCACGGTCTCTATTTCAAAGAGTTCAATTTAAGGAGAAAAAAAAAAAAACAGGTTTCCAGATTTCATTGCCTGTTTATGTGTGACATTCATACTCTATTCTTAAATTTAAAAAAACATGAGAGGTCCACATTTTATATTGCCAATATAGTTTAGAGACAAAGTAAAACTGATGAGTAATCTCTGTAAGGCTGGCTTGAAGTTACATAGAGCTATTCTCTGTATAACATTTAAGTTGGAAAATATTTTCTGCAATAAAAGTTCTGTACATTTCACAATTGTTGCCATATAAGATTTTGAGAAATTAGGGTTGTTTGTTCATATCCAGTGTATGCGGGCATTTGGAATTGGGTCAAATGAAGATATAATTCTTCCTTTCTGAAGTTGTGTTTACTGCCTTAATGTTTTGGAGAAATGGATTAAATGCCTAAATAAGAGCAGCTCACAGACAGTTATATTGGTGTGGATACTATGGGTGCATCTATTCTGGGAATGGTTTACTCATTATTCAGAGTACATCGTAGATGAAGTGTCTTCAGATTATGTACATATATTTATTTAATAAACTGTCATATTTCTAATAAGTGTAATATTGAGACACATATTGCATAGGTATGTAAAAGACAGATTTTGTGGGTTCCTTTTCTGAAGCTCTTATTAGCAATTAATGACAAATTTTGATTTTCATGTAATCTTCAAAAAGGTGAAAGTCAAGGTTGGAGAGTCATATTCTGACATGAGCGGAAGGGCAGTATGGGGCTTTACTTCTACTGAGAATCAAATCTTCTTGTCCCCTTCCCCCCTTTTTAAACATGGGTTTGGAGACTGTCACTGTAGAGTTTCAGAGACAAGCAAGAATCACTGTAATTCTGGTGGTTTTTAATAATAGTTCTGATACAGATGAATTTATTTCATGATGCAAAGAACTGTTGAGAACAAACATATCCTCATGTCAGTCAGTGTGATTACAGATGAGCACCAGAAGGGAAGAGAGGGAGTCTGAAGAGAAATTAAGTAGCAGCATCAGAGGCAGCTAAGGGACCATTTTGGTGCTCATTTTCTGTCTGGTTGCATTGCTACTTCTGCTGGTTAGATTGTTGTTGAAGTGTCAAATGTGATGTGAAATGAAAGTCTTGACCACCTGTGGTCACTGAATAGTCAATTGTCTCTTTTTTGTTTTTTTTTTTTTTTGTTTGTTTTTTTCACAGAAGGTATACTCTTATCTCAAACAAACTCTCTTTTGACTTCTTAAAATCCTGTTGAGTTGAGTGACTACTTTTGTGTAACTTTAGAGTGGCTGCTTCCCAACAGTGACTTTTAAAATATACAATTATTTATTATAACAGTACAGAATTTTTATTAAAAAATAATTTGAGTTGCTCACGTTATAGATAGCTCAATTTCCTATGAAATAAACATTGCATGTATATACATTTTTTAACATTTAAAGATCTATTGGATCTGAAAATATGTTTTAATCTATTTTAATATATAATGTAATGTCTGTATTGATAATATTTTCTTGGAATTGTTTAAAGAAAACTCTGGGACATACTATATTGGGATTAATAATTTGATTTATCTTAATGTCAGTGTGTTTAAACATTGCAGGGATACTAGTTATCATAAAGCAACATTCAGTGTGAGTCAGTTTTCTTCCTGAAGTCCATCAAAAGAAGACAAAAGTGTTTTAAGTTGGATAATATTTTTAATTCTTTAAAAAAATGTTTATTTATTTATTTTGAGAGAGAGCACAAGCAGGGGAGGGGCAGAGAGAGAGAGGGAGACACAGAATCCAAAGCAGGCTCTAGGCTCTGAGCTGTCAGCACAGAGCCTGACATGGGGCTCAAACTCACGAACCCTGAGATGATGTTGTGAGCCGAAGTCAGACGTTCAACCCAGTGAGCCACCCAGGTGCCCCTTAAGTTGGATCTTCTATAGAAGTTGGACATATAGCTGGGAACCAAGTATAACACTATGGCAAGGCTCCAACGTATAAAATCCAACCTTAATGATGAAATTCACTTAATACATGTGACGGAGAAAAGTTTTTACTTCCTCTGGATTACTGTCAACTCCTGGGATTACTTATTTGCTCCCCCCCCCAAATAATTTTCGTTGCTATATTATAGCTGTGTCTTGAAATACTCTTTATATGAACTTTGCTTATATTAGTAATGTATCTTCAACGTTTGACTAGGATAATGTTATGTATGAAGTACTGTTCAGATAATATACAAAAGAAAAGAGAAAAATACATGTGTTATTTAAAAATAAGTCACAGAATAGGACTTTAATTATGGTGTGGTAAAGATTCCTATTTCTATATGGCAGTTTTTATAAGCTTTTAAATTTCTGGTTACCTTTGTACATCAAACTTAGCATAAGTTATTATGATGGTATAATGCATACTGTTGTTAACACCAGTGAGGTTATTGTGCAAGTTCTAATAATGAGAATTTCATTGTTTAGGGAGAGCAGTCTCCTACACTCTAGACAAAAGTGTAATTACTTTTGAACGATGTGGAATGTGTGCAGTTTAATAGCATGGAGAATAGATTCAGAAAGATTCAGATAAGTAAGCTTGGAAGCCATATGTGCAGTGTGGCAGTATAAAATTATGATAGTAGGCAGTATAATTCTACACACACATACCCGATTTCACACAGTTTATCTCTAAACTGTTGTTTCTGTAAGAGATAGGCTTGCTTATCTGAACAAGGCCAATTCAATTGAAACAAGGTGAAAATGGTGACAAGTTTGTATTTGTTTTTTATGGTAAATTGATGTTTATCATACAATGAAATTACATTGTTACCAACATTATTCTGTAAATGTTGTCAGAAAATACCACATGAAGCTGTTTATCTAGATATAATCCAAGGCTTGTGTTTGAATGTAAGCTGTTCAGTCTTTATACTTGCATTGTTTCTGGAAATTACTCCCAGGGCTAGCAGGAATGAGGACATGTGAAAAACAATCAGTTGGGGTTCATCAAAGCCACTGGATAAGTTGTGCAATGGGTCTTTTTGTCCTGTTGCCTTACAATTTCATTCCTTTGGGTTGGGGGGAGGGCTGAATATCAGTGGGGAAAACCTTGATTCATTTGATGTCCACAGTATATTTGAAGTACTACTGTTGAGTTTAAAGTTAACTGGGCCTTGAGAAATTAAGGAATGTACTCTCCCACAGTGGGGAAAAAGTGCTATGTGGGAGTTGCAGGCTAGCTCAGGACACTCGATGAGTGTCCCCACAAAATGCTATCCAGTGACAGGTGAATAAATAAGAACTTCTAAATCTGTAGTAATGGGGAAATGTGTTTGCTTAAGAATATGTGGCCTAATGAATTTAATGACTTTCATTTAATAGGAAGTATTGTGGAAAGATTCAACTTAATTATATACAATGAATACCTATCACCAGAGATAGGGAGATGAATAAGAACCCTTCCTTTATGTGCCTTTTTGTATAGTATGGGGATAAGATAACCAGAAAATCACCATAATTTTTTATAAAATACTAGAACCCTGATACAGGCTAACAAGTGCTAAGGAGATTAACAGTTATTTACATCTCACTGGATATCATTAATATAAGGTTTTTAGTTAATATTTCAGTATAATTTTGCCTTTGCCACATATTTCCCCAGGAGCAATAACTAAGAAAGAGGAAAAGAGCAAGTTAAAAAAAAATACTGAAGACAAAGCATACTGTAAATATCTTAACATAAAATATGAGGAAGTTAGTAAAATACATGTCTCACATTGATAGGAAAACAATCAACTACTTTAGTTATTGGGGTTTTGCATGTTTCCTTTCTTTTTCTGTGTGACCACCTTGAATGAGGTGGAAAGAATGATGAAATACTTGGCTAGGGTGTTGGAAATAGCAAAGACACTAAGAAGCGGTGCTGGAAATTTACTTGACTGGTGGTCCTGATTTTGTGGAATGGATAGGTGTCCCTCTTTATTTCATTTACTATTTCAGATCTGCAGAATAGAATCCTTTGTATTTGGGAGTTAAAAATAATGAAAAGTTTGGGGACCAACTTTCATTTTGTACCTTAGATATTTTGTTCTCAGTTCTTCATCATTTTCTTCCTTTGATTCTTTTCCTTCTTTGCTCCTCTTTTCCTCGCTTTCAGTTTGCTCCTATCAGAAAAACATTCTTAATGGGTTCTCTTGTGGATCTCAATGGAGCCATTATCAGGAAGGAAGAGAGGGTTGGAGAATCAGCACCATTGTGCTCTGATATATACTT
The DNA here is from genome assembly GCF_018350155.1 of Leopardus geoffroyi. Classification (NCBI taxonomy): domain Eukaryota; kingdom Metazoa; phylum Chordata; class Mammalia; order Carnivora; family Felidae; genus Leopardus; species Leopardus geoffroyi. The sequence continues at coordinate 57,716,313 of NC_059341.1, read as the reverse complement.
CCTTCTTATTTACATATATTGCCTCTTGGGGGCTTGCCAAACTTCCTGTAGTCGGCCTAGGTTTCTCTTACTGTATGTGATTAATAAAGGTCAGTTGGTTCTATGATAGAATTTTCACTGATTTTTAGTTACTTCTTCACAAAACTATGTGGCATATTTACTCAATTTATTCAGAAATCATATTTGCTTTTCTTTCATGATTCAATGTTGATAGTAAATTATAATATTATATTTAATGTACTTACTGGAAAAAAGGACTTAGAAGTCTATACTAGTTTTGATATTATTTTTGGAAATTGTGCTTATCATTGAATCCAAATGTCTGGGACCTAGTGCTTTAGCAGATATGTTATGCTCTTTGTGTGCCTATTCCTAGCTTCTATTTTAAATTATTTGACAGCTTCTGTCACTATTTTCAATACGTTCTTGATTCCTTCTTTAACTCAATTATTGCTTTTTGTCTTCATATTTCTTTCCTAAATTTGAGATTTTGTAGAGATTGGTAAAAATGGAAATTATTTACATAACTATAAGGTGATTTTGATGTTACTTTAACTGTATTAACTTGGTACGAGTGATAATAGCAACGAGTTTCTCGTTGTTTCTTATTTTGTAATTGCAAGGGACAGTCACTTAAGGGAATGCAAAATAAATAAGAATTTTCCAGTGTTGGTGACTGAATTCTAGGAATTAGAATGAAACCTACAATTGCCAATGGGACCTCAAAATATTTCAAATAATACCTATACCATATTCCCTCTTGGCTTTATCAGTTAGATACAACTATCTACTGTACCTAAAAAGAGAGGAATTATCTTTGTAGAGCAGTTTCTCTAAAAAGCACAAACACTGGCACTTAATTTGGATCTTAAGAAAGTGAAGTCATACAAAAAAAAATGTAAGGAAGTATTGGGTTTTCGTTCTAATTTCTTTTTCTCATGTATTTTGGCAATTAGACTCATACACCTTTCTCTTTTATAAGTATAGACAAACACAAATGCCTGCATTGGTGGGGGGGGGTGATGGATTTTTTAAAAACAGAAAGGAATTTAATAGTACGGAAAATCTAATAGGAAGATAGAAATGAGCACTCTGAAGAGGAAGGGTTCCTTAAGAAATGCCAATCTGAATTCAGAATGAACACTTTTGCCACATGAGGTGCTTTTAAAAACAGTAAGTGAGGGGTGGCTGGGTGGCTCAATTGGTTGAGCATCCGACTTCATCTCAGGACATGATCTCATGGTTTGTGAGTTCAAGCCCCGCACCAGGCTCCGTGCTGACAGCTCAGAGCCTGGAGCCTGCTTCGGATTCTGTCTCCCCCTCTCTCTGCTCCTCCCCTGCTCACACTTTGTCTCTCTCTCAAAAATAAATAAAGATTAAAAAACAAATTACAAAAAAAGCATTAAGTGAGTTTAAATTCTTTTCTTCCTCCACAAAGTTTGAGATGCCCATAATTTGTACTGGCATGAAAGCTGTCAGTAACAATGAATTCATTACAGCATTTTAATATGAGACCAGCTTGATCATTTTGTACCCTTTCTCCCCCCCATTTTTTGTTTTACAAAGTCAATTTTATGTTTTTCTATGCTCTGTAGAGGAGAAAGCCGAAAGTTCTTTGTTACTTGTAGCGGGGGAAATAAATGTAAAGCTAACTTAAATTTACAGTTGTAATCGTTCCTTTTGTTAACAGATCTTTATACATACGCGGCAAGCTTTTTAAAACTTTTTCCCAGAGACAGTTTTTAGGAATGATCCATGTGAGCAGATGAGGTGTGAATGTAAGGAGAGCAGCCTTGGGCAGCTCTGTGACACTGACATCACATGATAAAGTAAATGAACACAAGTGACTGGATTTTGTGTCTTATTTAGTCAAGGCTGCTTCTGCGGCAGCAGAGCAAACAATGTTATCATTATATAGAGAAGCAGTGTTTACTTCAGTGTCTCTTCTTAGCCCTTAAAAATCCAGCCTGTCTCGAGATAAAACAGTTAATCTTGTTGGTCGATAACCCTAAATGAGAGAATAATATTCTAAGAGTGAATAAACAATTTTAAATGGAGGTAGGATATAAAGAAGGAGCATAACCACAAAGGCACTATTAAGGACCTTTTTATGTGTGTATGAATACAAAATATGTATCATGTAAAAAGTCAAAACCTATATTAAAGGGTAACAAAAAATAGGTTACGATAATTTACAGTGTTAGACTTAATAAGGTGCTAAGCCTGGTACCCCTTTCTGTTGCTGCTGCTGCTGCTGCTGCTGGACCCTTCCCTCTGTGTAAACATATATCTGGAGAGGGGGATATTGCCGGGCTGTTACCAGTATCCATCTTTAGGCTTTGTAGCAGTGGCTGGCATGCTTTGCACACCAGGGACACAGGAGTCAGAGAACATGCTTCTTCTGAATCTGAGATTTTGATTTCCCTAGAGTCATCAGTAGAATATAAGAAGCGACTTTGAAAGTCTTGTGTGAATATATCTTATAGCCTATCTATAGTCTGATAGTCGCAGTTCACATATGGGAGATTTAGAAGAGTCAACGCTCTGTAGAATATGTTATCTAATAATTAATAATAGGGATGTATAATATTTCAATCTTTTCTATGTACCAGCCAGACTACATTTATTTTTTCAGCCAATTTTATGTCAGCCCGGTGAGTTCGACAACTGTGATTATCCCCAGTTTACAGACAGACAACAGTCTTGGGTAAAGTAATTTGCCTAATAAGTAAGTGAGAGAGTTTGGAGTCATGACTTTAGAACCCAAGCACCTACTAACTGTACTCACTGCCTCCCCACTCCTACAAACATTGAAATCAGTTTTATAGTTTATTGGAATAAATAATTTTAAAGGCCCTTAGAAATCCATGTGGGGCATTCAGGTGGAATAATTCGTTGTTGCCTATTATACCTTAACTCAGAGACAACTTGATTTTTTAATCTTTTTATCTGGCTTGAAATGGACCAAGAGATTTAACTAATTCAGAATGGGTACTAGAAGTTCTGCATAGGCTGTTGGGTAATATATGGGATTTTAAAGGATTACTTGCTAAACCTTTCACATCAAGATTAGGAGTGATTTGTGCTCTGCCTATGAGACTGTTGGCAAAGCATAGTGGTTTAGCACATGGCACTAGTGACAAAATTACTGAGTAAATTCCATGTTCCGCTGTTTAATATCTTATGGCATTTGGCAGTTATAGAAATTTTCTGTACCTTAGTTTTGTCATCTGTAAAATAGGTATGATAAGAATAGCATCTGAGAGAGTGTTATGTTTAAAGAAGTCAGTATACCTAAAGCACTCTGTTGCCTGGGATATAGCAGGAACTTAGCTTAGTAAATAGTAGTTAAGTGAGTGCCTAAAGAAATGTTTACATTCTATGATCGGGGAGAAAAATGGTGCATTATATTAAATGACCGATACTTTCAATTCTTATAAATTTAAGTGACCTACAAGAAAAGGTAAAGCTAAGGAAGAGTACTTTTGAAATGAGAAGTCCAATAGAAATCTCAAACTCTTGTCATTAAAAGGTTTTTTCTTTGTATTTTTAACTATTAACAAAACACAGATTATCAATCTGAAATAATCTGAGTCTCCCAGTCAGATATTTATGACAGATTCAGTTATCATAAATATTGTTCATTGGCAGCCAAATTTTTGCTTACTGTTATTAAGGCTGTTCATCAACAGCAACTATCACCACCACCACCACCACAAGAAAAATCTACCTCAGCCAAGTCAGAACTGCATTTTGATAGGATTGAAAGATGTAGAATGTGAAGAGCCTAAATTCACCCTTGAATTGCTTGGGTTCCAAGAAAGTCCACTTTTTGTAGGGTGTCTCAGTTGTATGGTGTCACTCTGTGCCTTTGTTTTCTCCTCTGAAAATGAGGATGATACTAGAACCTCTGAATATACACAGGTGTTACAAGGATTAAATAGAATTCTCGTAAGTGTTCTTGAACTATGCTTGGCACATAGCAAAGACTTAATAGATGCTGTAGTTCTTCAGTCATTTGTGTTCTGTTGACTAATTACTATGAATTACTAGAAGAAAACACTATGGGTTTTTTTTTTTTGCGGGGGGGAGGTGATGCTCCCAGTAATCACGATTTCCTTTTAGTAACCTGCAGGATTATTACGCACATTCCCATCCCATTTTAAGTGGTCCAGTGGTCTTATTACTAAACTTTGTCAGTATCTTTGGATGTAATTTGAACATGAGATGCAAACTCATTTAAAGGTAAAAGCTCTCAGGGACGCCTAGGTGGCTCAGTCGGTTAACTGTCCGAGTTCGGCTCAGGTCATGATCTCGTGGTTCGTAAGTTTGAGCCCTGTGTTGGCTTCTGTGCTGACAGCTCAGAGCCTGGAGCCTGCTTTGGATTCTGTGTCTCCCTCTCTCTGTACTTCCCTGCTTGCTCGCTCTCTCTCTCTCTCTCTCTCTCTCAACAAAGAATAATAAACATTAAAAAAAATTAAAAAATAAAAAATAAAGGAAAAACTGGTATCTTTGGAGTCATGTGCCTGTCTTGTTCAGCACCAGGTCCCTAGAGTCTGGTACAGTGACTGACACATAGTAATTGTCTTAAAATAGTTGAATGGTTGAATGGTTGAATAAAGCCTGTGCCCATAAAAGACATTCTGAGTGCAAATTTCCTTATCTACATGTTAAAATGTTACTTTACACATAGATAGTTGATGTAACAAGTAAATGAAATAATTACCTACCACAGTGCCTGTTGTATAATGAATATGCAGTTAATGCGACCCCCTTTTTGTCAGCCTTCTGATTTTCTCAGTGCAGTTGCTGTGCAGATAACTAATCACAGCATTCTCTTGTAACTTCACATATTACACTGCTTCAAATAATCTGCCTGAGGAGACCAACATCAGTACATGCACACACACGCATGCACACACCAGCAAAAGTGTTTTGGAAAATAGTATATTTAAAAATTGCTAAACTTTTGTTGCATGAATATCTGGAAGGCAAGTGATTTTTCTTTTAGTATATGGTTAAGGAGGTTCATGTTTGAGACTATGGTTTTATTAGCATATTCTTTTGTTTTTGTTTTTATTTGTTTGTTTGTTTTTACATTTCAATGTGTTTTAAAATGCCTATTTGATTTTGGGAATTTTAGAGTTCCTGTGAGGGATTCAGTCCTTTGTTTATTTGTGCTATGTTTATTGCTTTTTAAAGTCCTTTGATCTTTCCTTTCTCTTTACCAATAAGAGCAGCTTGAGCTGATGTAAAGAGGCTGAGATATGGATAAGAGGCACTGTACAAATGGATTTTTTATAGGATATTAGCTGAACCTGTCAGAAACCTGACATGTCACATTTAAAACTGACACACCTAACCAAAATGTGTATATTTCTAGCTGTTAATTCTTGATGATTAAACGTGTATTTCTGCTTTTGTTTTGTTGGATAAAACTTTGACTTGTCACTTTCCTAATGTGCTTCATGTGATCTTTTTATTTCCTATCAAATAAACTCTTCCCTGTTCACTTATGTCCTCTTCAGTGGTTCTATAATTATTTTTGTTTTACATAGATAGAAACATGTTTTTCCCCCTTTTTTACATATGGTGTTTTTGCTTCATGCAGAGAGAACTACACAGATGACATTTTTTAAAAATCCAAATTTAATTCAGTTTTACATTCTTATGTTTATAACCCTGAATATCTCCAAAATGTCCTTACCTAAAACACTTTAGAGTTTTATTACTAGATTTATACCAGTAAAGATACATCAGCTTTCTTAGGGATAATCTTTAAGCAGAACTTAGCAAGACAAGCTTTGAAAACTATCATTCCTAGAAAAGTAAATCTCGAATCACGAAACATCAGTTTAATCGCTCCCCTTGACAACTTAACACGGCAGACTGAAATATAAAAGCCGATGCAAGTGGGATCAATGGATTATCTAAGTCCCTGAACATCTTCTCTTAAATCGGAGGACTTGACAGAGTGGTTGTGAGAGGGGTGTGTGTTGTGTGTCCCTTGTCATGTGCAGAGCATTAAGTTTTCGGAGATTAGTGCTGAGTGGATGTGGTCTACCTGGACATGAAGCCAGGGAGAAGGACATTGGGAGGGAATGAAAAAGAGGGGGCTACAGGAAGAGAGGGATAGAGAGATTTACATGTGAGAACTCAAGGGGCTTTGTCATGGCAATTGTATAAAGTGATATACAGTGCAAATCGACTTGAGCATGTCCCCGGATAGCAGGCGGTTTACAGCCTCCACGAGCCGAGATTACTGCTTTATCTTGTCATACTAAATTAACATGGCAGCGCGCTGTTAAACAGTGGTGACCTCTTCATCTGGGGAAATTGCTGCCTAGAAGAGAGATGGTATTTGAGTCTCTCTCTCTGTCTGTTTCTCTCTCCCCTTATACCCTTAAAGTATTTGGGGGTAACACAGTAGCCATTTTTAAAATATTATAGGAAAATATTTTCCTATTAATGCTACGGTAAATAGGGTGTAATTAGATCAAATGGCCATTTGGGGTAGAATAATAGGATTTTATTTATCCAGTGTTCTAAAAAATGACATATCATCTTTATACATTGGAATTAAGAATATATTGGCTGCCTTTTCATTTTAATCCCTTATTATTCTACAAATAGCCTGTTAATTTGTGTAAGAGTTAATTTCTATACTTTCCATAAGAATTGGTTGGTGGTGAAGAGATAGAGGAAATAAGGCTCAGACATTGGTTCTCCCACTCATCAGGTGGAGGGATAGCCCAAGAGAACTCGCAAGAGGATTATACCTTAAATAGAAGCACCCAAGTTATCTCTTCTTCCCAGAGCTTACCAGGTACTGCTTCGTTTTTCAGACTTTTAAAATTACTTTATTAAAAGAGGGGAGAGAGAGAGAGAGAGAGAGAGAGAGAGAGAGAAGATCATGAGATTAATTTGCTTCATCCCTCTGCCAGTCTGCAGCTGTTCCCTTCATGTATTTTCTAATTCAACATATAGGAAATATACTATTTGTCTCCTATCTTAAAATGTTGATAAATCAATCAAAATCATATATATATATATTTTTTTTTCTGTGTTCAGTATGTGCTATTGAAATTTGAATCAAAGGAAAGGGCAAAGTAAAGCTTCAAAATAATGAGTGTCTATTCCTTTATGTCCCCAGTTGAAGACTCTCCATATTTAAAGTGTAGCTCTATGACATGTTTCCTCACTAACCTGTAGAGCCAAGTGTTTTCCATCCGTGTGTTAAATCACTTTAAGGCTCACAGGGTGAGTGAGCTTTGCGGAATCTCTGTCCCCTCTGAAACTATGTGATATATGCACTCACATTTTTTTCTAGAGAGAGGGCCCATTACCTTCATTATATTCTCCAAGGGGCCTGAGCTACCAAAATAGATGATTACTTGTCTAGAGCTTAATTCTGTTTTAGGGCCGTACTAGGATACATCCTCACACTGGGGCTATAGATCTACCAAGCAAGATACTGACTTACAGACACACTTATGATTGTGCTTATTTTATAATCAGAAAATGTATTCACCAGGTCTGTCTTGGAGAGTTTTCACAGGGCTGCCACATTTGGAATTCACCCTGTAGGCCACCTATTGCTCCTGACCACTTAACACTGTTCCTCTTAGCATTCTTTCCTGGGTCCATTTTTTGAGCCATAGACTTGCTGTAATTCTAGTACAAGGATGAGGTTCAGTTCTCCAGTACCCTGGATTCAGAGTACAGCCCTAGAAACACAGAAAGACTGTTCAGCTTAAGAGAGGCAATGCATTTTCTTTTCTTCTTTTTCTTTTGATAAAACACATTTTCTATTTTTTTTTCCGATAAATTGCTTCCTCCTGCCCTCTGCCCTCTCTCCCCACTTTTCCCAAGTCAGCATGTTGTCAGAACTGTGAAATAGAAAATACACATTAATTTAGGAGTCACCTGACTGGTTAAATTCTTCCTTTGAAGCTCTGGTACCATACTGTTTGACTGACACAAAGTTTTTAATATCAAGGTAGTTTGCTTCTGTTCACTATTGTCATAAACATGGTGTTTTTTCAAAGAAAGGAAAAGACAAAAAATATAAAGACAGTGACAGAAATTTCTACCAAGTTGCCTTTGTGTGTTGTATATTATCTGGGAGCTAGTATTAGAGAAGCTATTGAACTCTGTCTTTTTCTCCTTATTCTCTCCTTTGATAATTTCTTCCTTCCTAGCATTTTTCATCAAATTAGATGCATTAGCAACTCTTCTAAGTAGAGAGTCACTAGGTAGCTACTTTCTCCTAAGTTTAACTATTTCTAAAATTTTCAACTAATTCTTTCAGTGAAGTTCAGGACTTGACTGTAAGTCAATGTGATGTTGTCAAAAATATTAACCTTTCCCCTATTCCTCACTTCTCAGTCCCTGTTATTTGTTTAATATATTTAATGAACATTCTGCACACTTAAATATTAAAACTTTGAAGGGTTTCTTTCAGATAAATTGCAAATTTGACATAAAAAGTCATGGAGAGCAGGTGTAATTTTTTGTCTTATGATATAGCAACATATCAAAAGTAACAGGAAAGGACCCTGGCAAACTTCTCTATCACCTCCTGACTCAGAACCAAGGGTAGGAGGTGGGGAACAGGCTCCTGTTACATCAACATCATAAACATCAGAAATGTAGAATGATAGAGACCCCTATTCTGGAACTGAAATAAGTAGAATATAGTGCTTGAATACTAGAGTATTGAGGATATCCTTATTATTCAGAAAGTCAATGTGATCTAGTATTTTCCTGGAAAAGCAGAAAACCTAAGAGAAAAAAAGGAAGAAAAAATATATAAACAGACAAAAAGAGGAAGACTGTAAAATAAGAAGTAAAAACAGTTGTCTCTTATCACACTAAATATAAATGGGTAAACTTACCTTTTAAAAGATTAGTATTTTTCTGAATTTGTTTAAATATAGTTTATTCTCCTTACAAAAGTGAGACATAAAACAAAATAACATTGAACTGTTAAAAATAAAAAGAAAGGTAAAAATATAGTGGACATACACACACAGAAATCAGAAGTAGTGTTATGAACAGACCAAATTGAATCAAAATCCTGGGATAGAGTCTTTTTATGTTGTTATATAGAGATAAAGGTCATGAATATTTAGACATTAAATAAACTACGTAAGGAAAATGTTATTTTAAAATATTAAATTATAGAAAGAAAAAGATGCTAGAAATATGAGGTGTTGACAGAAATATAATTATACTAAGAGATATTAAAGCATCCTTTTCTCTTTCACAGATGGATTAGATAGAATACAAATTCATGGAGGCTTTGATAAATATAATTAATAAGTTTGATTTAATATCTATATGTAGATCACTTAAAAATGTTTAAAAAGTACACTACTAAATAATTCTTGTGTTAAAAATCAAAACTATAAGCTACTTAAAATAACAGCATGAATATAAAAATTTGCCATGAAATGATGCAAGTTCTAGTAATAGGCAAATTTATAACTTTGAATGCCTTAATTATTTTTTGCACATCTCAGCTTTTTTAACTTAACATTTTTACAGTAACATTATTAGTTTTAACTTTTTTTAAAATTACAGTTTCTTCCATTATTCATTTGGTTCTTTTGTTCTTTCACTCTTTTTATATTATTAAGGTATCATTGACACATAGTGTTATATTGGTTTCAAGTGTACAACACAGTGATGCAACAATTATATTACATTATGCAATGCTCATGACAATAAATGTAGTTACCATCTGTTACCATACAAAGTTATTGCAATGTTATTAACTGTATTCCCCATGCTGCACCTTTTATCCCTGTGACTTACTTATAACTGGACGTTTGTACCTGTTAATCTCTTCACCTATTTTGCCCATGCCCCTACCCCCAGTGCCTTTATTATTAAATTGAATAAATGAGGAAAAAAGAACAAAACATCTAACTTTAGAAGCAGATAAGCATTATAATAATGCTATCAGTACAGGCACAGAACAGAACCTGAGAGACACAAGGAAAGAAATAAATGAAGTGGGAGAAAATTAGGCAAACTTTTCTCCAGATTAATAAATGAAAAAGAGCAAACATAAATACACAAAAGTATAACTGATAAAGGGTAATGTCATTACTGTTAGAGAGATAGTATAAATTGTTATAGTCTATTCTAGGATTTTCGAAATTGTGTCCTAAAAAACATGTACCATACAATGTCAAAAACAAAGAATCTATGGTCAAGTCAATTAGGGAAGTATTTCATAATATAATTCATAATCCCACTTTTTGATATTCAGATTTCACACAGTATATTAAGGTTCTGATAAGTCAGCCCTGTTGTTCAGAGAACTAACTAGGTATCTTGCACAGTGTTTTCTACACTTAATCATTCATAGAACCCTTCTTTAATGCATAACCTTTTGAATCTATCACTGGGAAGTGATAATCTATTGAACATACTGGCAAATGTGGCTATATAAAACTATTCATTAATAGAGTTGAGAATCTTGTTGAAATACATAGTTTATAGGACTGCAAATAAAATAGGAAAACTAAACACGCTATCTGTAAAATACTTTTTTTTTTAAGTTGAAGAATAATCTTCAGAAATGCCACCTATAACCAGCCAGATATTTTCAACTTCTAAGAAACTGAAAATTCCCATGCTGTATAAAACTTTCTCCTAGAGCCAAAATAAAAACAAAAAACAAAAACAAAAATAAAAAACTTTTCTAATTAGCATAATGATTCAACCAAACCAATCCCAAAAGAAAAGTAAGTGCAGTCTCACTTTGCATATAAATACAGAAATTCTAAAAAAAAAATATATATATATATATATATATATATAAGAGAAAGTTTCAGTCCCTTACTAGGCTTTTAGTGGATCATGCTTAAAAAGAGTAATTTTGGTGAATTCAGGGAAAGAAACATATATTATCATTTTCTGTATTAGGGGGTCAACAGAACTGGCTTGCCAAATATGACACGCTGCCTGTATTTGTAAAAATAAATAAATAAATAAGTGAATGAATGAAAGAAAGAAAGAAAGAAAGAAAGAAAGAAAGAAAGAAAGAAAGAAAAACAAGTTTTATTGAGCAGAGGCACGCCCATTGCTTTATTATTATCTATGGCTGCTTTTGTGGGTCTGTGGCAGAGTTGAGTGGTTGTAACGGAGGCCCTGTGGCCCTAAAGCTGAAAATATTTACTATTTGACCTTTTGTAGAGAAGCTTCGCCAATCCCTTGTCTCTATTCTCACTGGCTCAAGAAGAAATCTGATATGAAAATGCTCCAAAAAATGTTTGATAAAATTAAACATCCATTAGTTGGTTATATAAAGTCGTAAATAGTTAATACACTTTTACAATCTGTAATAACTACTTCAAACTTAATGGTGAGGTTCTCTAGTTCCTTTCAAGTTAGGGATAAGTCAGGCTTGCTCACAACTTGCATTTAATATTACTTTATCAGGTTCCTCCCTTCCTCCTTCCCTCCATTCCTCCCATCCTCCGTTTTATCCAGCCCTCCTTCCCTCTCTCCCTTCTATCTTTTTCTATCAAGAAAAAATAGTGGAACTTTTAACTCAAGAAAAAGAAAGAACAGTAGGGAATTTTCTCAGAATTATAAGAAATTTTAATCAAGAAGAAAACAGTGGGGTGATTTTCCCTGAATTATAGAACTCAAAATGATCTGAAGTCTTTAGGTATCCTAATGAAAACTTTTTCAGCAGACAGCTCTCTTAATGATACAGAACAAACCAATTTCTCTATATTCTTTGATTTCTTTTTTTTTTTTTTAGAAAACTAATTTACAGTTTCTCTTGATAATGTCTCTTTCTGTGTTACTGTTTTTAGGTCAAAAGGTTGTAATTCATGATTATTGAACAGAAACGTCATGATTTGTTTTCAGGTTACTCACTTCCATGGACAGGGTAAAAACTCCCTCTTACCCATTTGTTACAGGCCTAACATTAAGTAAGCTACATGTTTTCAATTTAAAATATATGAAGAGGGGTGCCTGGGTGGTTCAGTTGGTTAAGCGTCCAACTGTGGCTCAGGTTGTGATCTCACGGTTCGTGGGTTTGAGCCCCACGTTGGACTCTATTAGGCTGACAGCTCAGAGCTTGGATCCTGCATCGGATTTTGTGTCTCCCTCTCTCGCTCTCCCCTTTCCTTGCTCGCACTGTGTCACTCTCAGTCTCTCAAAAATAAATAAACATTAAAACATTTAACAAATGTTAAAATATTTGTTAAAAACAAAAACAAACAAAAAACGTACCAAGAAAATCCACTATCCTATGGGCATGACCTTGAGCTGGGATCATGTTAGAATGGAAATTGATAGCTCACTATTAAACTCCTCACTGTTCCTAAAAAATGTCTGATTAAAGCAAGTAACGCCTAAGGTTGTTGAACTTTGAATGAGTATGCACCTAAGAAATTCCTATTGCTATTTTCCTCCTTTTGGTACTCCATGGTTTGAGATGGAAAACAGTTTGGATGTAGGACTCGAGGGAGTTTACTTTAGGCACAGTCTGCATTTTCAGAGCATTTTCTCATGATTTAAAGGACTAATCTTTTCCCTCAGGACTACTTCAATTTTGGTTCAGGTTTGGTCACCCTGGAGAGTATATTTTTACTCAGCTGGCTTTCTCAACTTCACCTTGTGCCTCTTTGGTTTCAACTTGGGTTCTAGATCACCTTGGGATTATCATTTCACTTGGTCTCCCTTCCTGTAACGTTAGCCTTTGGTTAAATTTTCTTCCAAGTTGCTACTGGTAATATTGCCAATTTCTACATGAGATCTTTAATTACAGGAGGAACCCTATTGTGTTTTTACCAAGTGTTCTCTTGCTGTTACCTTTTATTTTATGGGAATTTTAGAAAGACAGTGGTGTTATTGGGTCCTCTCAAACATCACAGAGATCTCTAAAAGCAATAAGGTTGTAGTCTTCTCTATTACACTGCTTCACTGGACTTGATTACCTTGCTGCCTCCTAGACTACCTTGGACAAAATGCAGCACTGCGATTGATTTCCTCTTTGAGTAGCTGTGGTGTCAATTGATTAAACTTAAATAAATTCATATTAAAATACCATTTTCATGAGTTTGGTTTTTTTACCTAAGAATTTGGACGAGGACATATTTTCAATCTTACTAGAAATGATTGTCTTTAGATTTCTAGGCCAGATAAAAATTATTCTCATCTGTCCAATATCTTTCTTGTACGATTTAGCTTTATGCATTTTCTCGTGTTTGTGTGCATGTATGTTTCATTTTTTTTTGAGAGAGAGAGAGAGAGGGAGCACATGCCTATGCTCATGGAAAGCAGGGGAGGGGCAGAGGGAGAGAGAGAGAATCTTAAGCAGGCTTCATGCCCAGCACAGAGACCCAGGCAGGGCTGCATTCCACAATCGTAAGATCATGACCTGAGCCGAAATCAAGAGTCAGCTGCTTAACTAACTGAGCCACCCAGGCACCTCTTATACATCTTCTATGCTTATTTCTCATTACTTGATTTATTACATAACAGTATATAGTTTTGCAAATCATCATCTTTTAGACACCTAATAGTCAACATTTTTTTTACTCAAAAAATCCACTGTAGAGTCACATAGTTAACCATACTTTCACGAAAAAGCGTATGTAGCTCAGTGGTAAAGTCCATCTGGTGAAAGTCTTTTTTTTTTCCTCATTAGATTTGGTTTTATTGCACCTTTGATCAAAATGTCAAAGTGCCTGTGAAACCCTTCTTCGATGTGCCCTCTTCTCTACCTTTAGCTGTGGAATTTGTTCTGCCAGTCTTCAGGCCAATTTCTGGGGTTCTTAGGATGATTTGATAGTTATCTAGTTGTGTTCATGGAACAATGGGAGCCTCAGGTCCTATTCTGCTGCCATCTTCCTCAATCCCAAAAGTCTTTCATAATCAAATTATTGGAAATTTCTTTATTAAATAATAAGTTAGATATTGGTAGCACAATGACCAGTTAACCACATACAACTGTTCAAACTTGCTTCATGGATCTCTTAAAAAAATTCATCCACATGCCCTTTATACACCCCTTTCCACAGTGGTAGTAATCCTTTACCAGTAGGCTCCTATATGACCTTTGTAGCAAAGAAAAGAAAATGATATAATCTAATGCAAAATAATAGACTATTTGATATAAGAACAAATATAGCATGGTAATTAGAGTATATGCAAAGAATTTGCAATTGAGGTGTTGATGAGAATGATTTGCTTGGCTGGCAGACATACAAACTGGTACTTTATAATAAAGGTTCATTAACATGTAAATAAGTGGTTTATTTTTGGTGTCAGCAGTGACATTGCAGTTAATTCTTGGCCCTGGAATCAAATGCTTAGAGATATTGATTTAATAAGAAACACGAATATCAAGCTTGAGTTACAGTGGAAAAAAAATTTCTGCTTATTCGCTAAAAATAATGTAAGTTAACAAATCTTTTTTTCATTTGCTAAGGCTGTCTCATGTGAGGAAAGTAAGATATTAAGCTAAACTTTGCTAATATTTTACAGGTTTAGAGAGTTTGAGAGCAAAGGTCATTTTGTCTGTCTATGCATTTGGTGAAAACGTTTTATTCTATTGGGTTAGCTTTAACTGATCACTGAATATGAAGACAGTCTACCAGGAGTATTTATAATTTCTTTGATTTCCAAGGTACATCTGGCTAACATAGCTGGTTAGGTTGGTGACTCCTTTTTTTTTCCTTAAATTTTTGTAGTGTTTATTTTTGGGAGAGAGGGAGAGAGAGACAGAGAGAGAAAGAGAGAGAGAGAGAGAGAGAGAGAGAACGAGTGGGGGAGGGGCGTACAGAAAGGGAGACATGGAATCCGAAGCAGGCTCCAGGCTCTGAGCTGTCAGCACAGAGCCCAACATGGGGCTTGAACCCACGGAACCATGAGATTACGACCTGAGCCAAAGTCAGACGCTTAACCGACTGAGCCTCCTAGGTGCCCCTGTGCCTCCTTTTCTTGCACAATCCCATAGGCAGATTAAGAATTCTTTTTGAAGACAGCTGCCTTCCCAATCGTTCTAAAATGAAACATGTATTAATAACTTTGTGATAGAGCTACTAATCTATATGGTGGACTAGTTACCAAATAGTCCAGCTAAATACTAATATGATCATAAAAGTATATACTAAGCACCTGTGATTTCATAGTCCAACAAAGTCATGAAAAGAAAAAGAAAAAACTTTAAATGTTAATTAATTAACCAGTGTTTTTATAGTTCTTCCGTTCTGTACACAGAACAAATATACAGTTTTTAAATTTTATTTATTGTTTTACATTTTTATTGAGATTTAATATTGTGAGTTTAAGGAGTACAGTGTGTTAATTTGATGCGTTTATATATTGTAATATGATTACCACCATACTGTTAACTAAAAACTCCGTTATGGCACATAATTATCATGTCTTTTTTTTAATGGTGGGAACAATTAAGATCTAGTTTCTTAGAACTTTGAAGTTTATAATACAGGTTGTCTATACAGTTTTCAGTATTTTTTAATGTTTTGTCTCATATCAAACCATAAAAGAAACATATTTTTAGGTCTCTTTTTTTTTTTTTTTTAATTTTTTTTTTTAACGTTTATTTATTTTTGGGACAGAGAGAGACAGAGCATGAACAGGGGAGGGGCAGAGAGAGAGGGAGACACAGAATCGGAAGCAGGCTCCAGGCTCTGAGCCATCAGCCCAGAGCCTGACGCGGGGCTCGAACTCACGGACCGCGAGATCGTGACCTGAGCCGAAGTCGGATGCTTAACCGACTGAGCCACCCAGGCGCCCCTATTTTTAGGTCTCTTAATGACAAAAAAGCCACATAACTTCTGGAAGAACAGCAGTGTGGTTGTACATATGTTTGTGCCTATATTATTGACTGTTTATGAAAAAAGCTCATAAAATCATCAGTCAGCAAGTTGAAGTCATACAAGTACATAAATGTAACATGTATACAAAATTCAGTGAGAATAAATGTAATATAAAGCTTATGCAAAATGAAACTTTGCAAAGATGTTACACTGCTAAATGTTCTTCTAATAATCAGAAAAAAGAAAAGTGGGAGAAAACTTATTGTGATAGACAGGGCCAGATTAGCCATTAGGCACTATAAGCACAGTGCCTAGAGCCCATAGGACTTTTAGGGGCCCAGGAAAATGTTTTGACTTCTTTTAAAATCAGAAAGACAAGTAAACTCTTAGGTGGAAGAAAATTTTTTAATATTTAATACTAATATATTTTTCCAGTGTAGTCATATAATTAAAATAATACTCTTCCTTCTCTCTCTCTCCCTCTCCCTTTCCCTCTCCCTCTCCCTCTCCCTCTCCCTCTCCTTCATCATCATTATTTGTTTGTGGAGGAAGGTGTTTACGAAAGCAAAATTTCTTAAGGCCCAGGGAAGTTTATGATGTGGCTCAGGCAGTGGGTAAAACACAGAGAACAGTTTTGAAAAAGTTTTACAAAGATGCCTTTTATACAGAGCTCCTACCACTTCCGTTCTTGCTCCTCTCCAATTCTACCTAGTCTTTTTACATTCCATGTTTTATCATTCTGGGTCTGATTTTGGAATGTCATTCTTATTTGCAGGTTGCTTTGTTATAATCCTTTAGTAGCTTGAATTGTGATATTGACCAACTGATCCCAATATTTATCTAATGCCTAATTGAAAGATCAAGTTATTTTTCACTCTCAGGAACAAAATGCAGCAGCTATACATATAGGTGGAAAGTATGAGAGAAAAAAACAAGTTAATAAAAGTGAAACACACAAAAAGATGTTAATTTCGTAATATTTTTCTTTCCATACTTTTAAAATTTCTTTTTCATTTGCTGGGTAGTTTATTCAGACATAATAAAACAAAAGCTGACATCAAAAAGAAGACTTTTAATTATTTGTAATTGAGGTGATTTTAGATTGATATATGAGATAGACATAGGCATTTAGTTTCTTTAAATATTGTTCATATTTTTTGATGAAAATGTATGCCTTCGTGTTTTTATCATTTAAAAAAGTCACTGTAGTCTCTTCATCTAATTTTGAATAGTTAAGTATTTTTGTTACATTTAAATAGCTATCAGATTTCCATGGTGGATAAGGGGATTTTTATATGATCCCTGTAATTATAAAGAGATTTCCTTAGTGAGTGAAGTGCCTCATTTATGCACCTCTACGAAAAGGGAAAAAAAGAAAAAAGAAAAAAAAAGTATATCATAATAAATTTTACATGAGTGGCAATAGTGAAAAAATTGAAAGATCAGTAAAACCAGAAGCCGTAGCTAAGAAATAACAAACACAGGAAAACCACTGGGAATGGCACAAATCCAATTTAGAATGAAATTTAGCACCAAGTTCTGTTTTCATGTCCTGTCTACATAGCTAAAGGGAGAAGATAGGTTGAATAGTTTTTGGGATTGTGATAAGAACCTCCGACCTTATAGCTCAGCTATAAAGAGGCTCAGCAGCAGTGTTGGGTTATATAGGGGGAATCTACATTGATTTTCTGCTGTATAGAAGTACTCTAAAATATTGCAGTTTTTAATTTTAAAAGTTATATGTAAAGTTTTAAATATATACATGAATTTAGGACTATCTTTACATTTTCATCACTCCTTACAATTTGCATTTTTTCATGCTTTCTTGCCTGTAAGTAGAATGGGTACAGTTAGTTTGTATGTGTTGGAGAAATGTGTTAAGCATTTGAAAACCCTCTATGTTTATACAGAGAGTAAAAAAAAATTTTTTTTTTCTAAACTTTGCTTTAGGGAAAAAGTTTGAAAGTCAGGTATAATCCTCACTATACTCATGCTTTTGCCCCATTCCCCCATTTCCACAATATTCTAGTTGAAATATAGATGGTTTCTCAATAGTGTGCTGAATCTTTGAGACACAGTTCAACTTTCCCTTTACTTATGGCATAGAATTCTATATTGTCTTTTCTTCTTCATTTTATTTTCAACTACTTTTTGCCCCTTAATATTTGTTTCATTCCAAGCACCTTCTATATTTAACCCTTACGTCAGTACTCGCTTTCTAATACTGTCTGCATCCAAGGTCTATTATTAGTACCTGTTGATAGGACAAAATTATCATAAAAAAGGAAGCCACGTTTCACCTAAATCTTAAATGCCTCATTTTTTGGTGTAATGACAGGGAAGAGAAGTCATTTTGGTTAAACCAAGATGTGTGGAATATCTCCTATGTGTAAAATATTTTAATGCAAACATGAAAAGGGCACATTTTTTATCTTCTGGGAACTTACAGTTTGGTGGAGAAAATAGATGCACATATAAATCCTATTTAAGGCTTTGATAATATTGTGGTGAGTGTTACAGATGGAGGGTTTATGGTATGTTATGGGAGTTTATAAAAGAATAACAGCATTTTCTGACTAAGGGAGAAGAGCAAATTTCTAAGCAAATTGTTCTAGAACAGTGCCACTCAAAATGTGGTCTATGTCCCTCCCTTCATTAAGAAAGTCTTGCTATGAAAAGAATACTAACTAAAGTAAACAGGGTGCCTAGTGATAAAATCGATTTCCGTTCTGGGGCAGCTTCTTGTCTTGTTGCAGACTGATGCTTTCAGGACCACTGCTCAAGAGGACTGCGGCATGCATCCTACATGTATATGCAAATTATAATAAATCGGAAATCAGTAGGGTCAGTTTCAAAAGTGGGACAGTAGAGTGGTTCTTGGAGAAGTTTCAAAGAGAGAGTAGAAGTAAAGGAAAGCTTCCTTAAAACAAAGATGTGTAAGCTGAGTCTTGAAGGATAGGTATGACTTGAACATGCAAGATGAGGTAGAAGGAAATTGAAGGGAAGGAGATAGTCTAAATAGACTGAAGGAAAAGAGCTCAATAAGGAACAGTTCTTCTAGGTATGATTGCAAAAATTATGTTGTGTACACATGGTACTACTATTGGTGTGTGTGTGTGTGTGTGTGTGTGTGTGTGTGTGTGTGTGTGAAATCCCAAGTGTATGGTGTATGGTGTATGTGTGTGAAACTATTCAGTATGTATGTGAAACCCCAAGCAACTTAGTTTATTCAATTAGAGTGTGCTTTCAAGAAGTCTGGTAAAAGGGAACTAACATTTATCAAACTGTAAATATGGACTAGGAATTATGCTAAGCATTTGCATTCATCGTGTCATACAATATTTATAATCTTCCTCAAAGAAAATATCATTATGTCCATTTTACTGATATGGATACCAAAGTGGAGAGAATAAAATAAAGTCACACAGCCAGTAAGAATGGGACTGACTCAAAAGACTATGTTGTAATATAAACAAGTTGAAAAGGCAGATTAAGGCCAGATTGTAAAATGTCTTGAATGCTATCAGAAGCTTGGAGTTTATAATCTCTAATTGTTGGGGAACCATGAAAGTTGTGGGTACACAAATGGTCTTATAAAAACCCTATATTGTGAACTAAATATTAATTCATCATTTAGTTTAAACTCTAAATAAGTTAAGTCTAATTCTGGTTTGTTTCTAGACCAGATCCATGGAACCAAAATTGAACCAAGGTTTAATCTCAGATAGAGTGGGAATAAGGGGTGATGGGTGTCCTATTTTTAGAAAAGCCTTCAAATATTTTGGCTGATAATTAACTTGTTGGTAGTTTAGAGAAACATATAAAGTGCCAGGTAAGTTCTGTGAAACAAGACCAAACATTTTTTTTGTCTATTCTATGTCGGAAAACAAAAACCAAAACCAAACCTGTTACGTGTAACCCAGTATTGGATTATCAGAGATATGCACAAGCAAAAGTGAGTAGGTTTTATGAACAGTATGAAAAACGACCAGGAGTATCTATGTTTACTTTTCTTGCTCAAATATGAAAAAAAGTAATTTCCACTTGCTTCAATGGATTTCTAATATATTTACTTCCCAGCCTTAACATTGTTTACTCTGCCAGACCAGTCAGAGTGTAGCAAAATCAAATGAATAATTAAGCATTTTAGAGAGATCAACAAAAAGAAATATTGTCTTGTTCATAGAAATACTAGTCATGAGATAGAACAGTTTACTGAAAGCAGAAAAGGCAAAAAATGAAAGCTGGTTAA
Source organism: Leopardus geoffroyi (assembly GCF_018350155.1). NCBI lineage: Eukaryota > Metazoa > Chordata > Mammalia > Carnivora > Felidae > Leopardus > Leopardus geoffroyi. The sequence goes on along the minus strand of NC_059341.1, from coordinate 57,696,243 downwards.
GCCAGCTAATACTGAGAACAGTTAAAGCTGTAACACATTTGTTGAAAATTTATTTGTTAAAAATATATATTGTTACACATATGTATATATGTAAAATACACATATATTAGCAATGAAAGCCATAATTTTTATATTAACTGTATGTTTGTATGTAGAATTTTTTTTTCTGTTTCCTTTGTTATTTACACCCAGCTAGAGCTTAATTTACAGATCTGCTTTTCACAGTAAGAGGTATTACTGTCCATTTAGTGGTGGCATAGTGCCTGGAAAAACCTATTTCTTTCCATAGGGACAGACTTAGGCCATTTAATCTATTTCATTGGTGACAAATAATGCCAATTCTTAGTTTATCTTACTATAAATGCAGATATATTTTGGGGTGTGTGGGGACTATGTAAAAGAAAGATACAATGATAAGGGTTTTAGGGATGAATAAAGATTGTGGATGAGACAATTACCTGCTGTATTTTCATACATTTATCACTCACAGACCTATAGAAATTTTTTAATGTTTATTTATTCATTTTGAGAGAGAAGGAGAGAGAGAGAAAGAGAGAGAGAAACTTGCACATGCATGGAAGAGGGGCAGAGAAAGAGAGAGGGAAAGAGAGAGAATCCCAAGCAGGCTCTGCACTGTCAGCACAGAGCTCCAGGCTGAGCTTGAACTTAGGAACTATGATATCATTACCTGAGCCAAAATCAAGAATTGGATGCTGAACCGACTGAGCCACCTATGTGTCCCAGACCTGTAGAATCTATCTGGCATTAGATCTGAGAGCTCTTTTTGTCCACATCTCTCATTTTGAGATAGGAAAATTAAGAGGTTAGGAGATTTGCTTACGATCAAAGTTAATGATTTTTACTTTAATCCTCTATAGGCACGAGAATGTTGGTGCCACTGTTAAGGAGAGAAAACAGAAGTGACCTGGTTTGGGTGACAGAATTCATCTTTGTCTGTGTTGGGTTTGAGGTAATGAGAAATCTAGGTAGAATACCAACTGTTGGAAATAGTGATTGAAACTTCTCTGTCAAGAGATGGGAATGTGAACCTTACCTGCATAGACACAAGATTTGAAGTTGTGAATTTAAGGGGTGCTTGGGTGGCTCACTCGGCTGAGTATCTGACTTTTGATTTTGGCTCAGGTCATGATCTCACAGAGCCCACATTGGGCTCTGAGCTAACTATGTGGAGCCTACTTGGTATTTGCTCCCCCCCACCGCCCCTCCCCTACTTGTTCTCTATCTCTTTGTCAAGATAAATAGAAATAAAACTTAAAAAGAAATTGTGAATTTAAGAAGAGTCATTTATTCCATAAAAATTTGTTGAGAATTTGTAACTCCCCAAGTAAACCTAAGCCAAATTTATTTTGTTTTTTTTTTAAGTTTATTTATTTATTTATTTAGAGACAGATAGAGCAGGCAAATGGGGAAGGAGCAGACCGAGAGAGGGAGGGAGAGAGAGAGAGAGAGAATCCTGAGCAGGCTCTGCACCACCAGTGCAAAGCCCAATGCGGGGCTCAAACTCACAAACTGCGAGATCATGACCTGAGTTGAAGTCAGAAGCTTAACTGACTGAGCCACCCAGGTGCCCTTAAGGTGGATTTTAAAGCTTTCAGTTATCTTGAAAGAAGCAGGGAAGTAAGAAATTAAGGAGTTCATGGCCTAGGGAAAGCAAGGAGTTAAATTATGGTTGTATCACTAAGTGGCATGGAGAGTGATAGTAAAGAAGTTTGTGTATCATCCAAAGGAGTTATATGTGTTTTTCTTGAAAGTTGGTGCAGGCCACTGAGAGATCTTCAACACACAGTGTCAAGATCATTTTCCTAAGATGGAGAGTTTAGAAAGAGAAGTAGGAACTTATGGTTGTTGAATATGTTTTAGAGGATTTAAGGTCAAAACAGGCAATGGCTGGGATAAGAATGAACAGTAGATGTTAGGCCATCAGAAAGCTAGGAAAAGAAATCTCCAGTAGTTTCAAATGTTTTGAAGAAGCCATGAAAGATACTGGATTTCACTATTAGAATAATATTTGTATTCCCTCTAGGACCTGGGATACTGCTTGTTAAAAGGTAATCACATGGTTAACAAATTTCATGTGCATGCTTCACTGGTGTGTGTGTGTGTGTGTGTGTGTGTGTGTGTGTGTTGGAGGGTGGGGTGGGGTTAAAATGTTAATTTCCAAGTTTGACACAACGGCATCATTTTCATTTGGAAATATAAGTCAAGGAAATTGAAATATAGGATGGCGCTAACTAAAAACAGTATAGAAGACGGATTATGTTAATAAAGTACCCTATGAAACCAAACTGGTGTATTAGAAATGTCCTATGAGACAGAGTTAACAAATATGGAGACAAAACACGTTTGCCAGAAAATAAGATCAATGTTAATAAAATTAGAACAGTTAGGTGTTTTCAGTCTAATGAGAGACTGTATAGCAAAATGGCTAAAAGCACATTTGAAAGATTCAGAGACATGGGTTCAAAATACTTACTGAACTTGAACAGTTTACACTGAATTTAATGGCTTAAGCCCCCATTTCTGCGTGTATAAAAACAGTAACAATAATACCTACTTCATAGGTCTGTTAGGAGGGATCATAGCCTAGTAAAAACCTGATACAGAGATTGGCACATTTCTAAATTTAATACTTGATGCTTTTATGAGTTTGCTAAGAATATGCCCTCAGGTGCTGAATGAAATCGGAGGTTAATTATAATCAATAAAGAACATTGTAATACACATATATTAAAGGGAAGACTTATCCTCACACATATTACAATCAGGGTGGTATAAACGATGGCCATATAAAAATTCACAGTGACTCAAATTGTCAAGTTTCAGAGTTGACACCCAAGTGAACGTGTTGAAAGCCTCATCATCTAGGTCATTTCAAACTAGATTCTACCACACTCAAAAAATCCTGTGGTCAGATTCTTATCCTTTCCACTAGTTGCATAGTTCTGTGCACAGACCTGCTATTGACTTCCCTGTTACCATACACAAAGCTGCTATTCACAGGAAAATCGGTGGCTCTGTGGAATTGGATAAGAATTTGGCCTACAATGAGTGATTTGAATGAATGAATTTGGAATTGGCAAGAAAATACAAACATATGCCACATTTACTTGGTACATTCATGCCTCAAGAGAACTCAGGTAGCACATAAATTCTGCGTCAAGAGCCAGAGATTTTCAGCAAGAACCAGTTACAAAAGTTAGCCTAAATCTGCCCCAAGTATTTTTGTCATATTCAAAGAACAAGGCAAAAATGTCATATTTAATTACTGCTCATTGGAATGCAAAAGGCTAAGAAGTACCTTCTGGTAAAGTCATATATAGTGCCTACTATTTATAATGCTGCTCTCAGAAGACAGGATTAATAGTCATGGTATAGGCTAATTTAACATATGAGGATTTATTAACTTTTTTTTTTGATATACTGCTTTTTAGACCAGTCTTAATTGACTGAATTGATACCTAACTGCTTGCAAATTAAATGCTGTTTTTTGCTTTTTATAGGCGAAATACAACCAAGGTGTGTATGGTGGCCTGCTTGTGTGCTGGCATTAAGTTGGAGGCAGTCTGAACCTTCTATTTTCAGTAGTAGACAGATTTCTTCTCTTGATTATTGCTCATGCAATTTTCAGTACCAGAGACATTGGACCTTTAAAAAGGAAGAGATGTTACATTTTTGACAGCTTTTCCCTTCCACTGACTAAAACAATAAAAATAAACATGAAGCTGTCGGAATGGCCTCTGCATATAATGTCATTTGCATGTGATTTCCTTTGCTTCTCTAGATAATTGAATTTATTCAGGCAATTTATTTTTTAAATGTGTAGTCTTTGTGAATGGAAACATCTTAACTAAAAAAAAACTCTCTTATTTCCTCTTAATGAAATATATACATGTATGTGTATATTTCTGCTAGAACCAAGGGAATAGAAGAAAAATAATGAAAACACCAAAAATGTACTATAAAAAATTAATTGAAGAGATGAAATGTGATTCTCATGACCAAACATTCTGTCTTTGTGTTCACCCTTTGTCTGTGTTCAAGGTCTCTAGTTGCTCAATAAGAGTTTTTAAGTTATTATTTCCCTTTTTGATGTTGCTAAGTATAATGAATGGATAGCAAGGGACTCTTGTAAGAAATCTCTGCATCTGTATCATCTCAGAGCTGGTGAGCATAGGGGATACCTGTTGGGTTCCCATCCTGAGATTCAGTCTTAGTGTATATATTTCAGGCTTAAAGAGAATGGCTATTTAAATGGAGCTCCATTAATCAAACAATGTAGCTTTATAACATAAATAAAGCTTCTATTATTATCTTTCTGTGGGATATATAAAGAATATATACCTTGGGACACCTAGGTAGCTCAGTCGGTTAAGCATAAGACTTCAACTCAGGATATGACATCACGGTTCGTGGGTTCTAGCATGAGTCCCCATCGGGCTCTGTGCTGACAGCTCAGAGCCTGGAGCCTGCTTCAGATTCTGTGTCTCCCTCTGTCTCACTCCCCCTCCCCTGCTTGCAATCTGTCTCTGTCTCTCAAAAATAAATAAATGTTAAAAAAAATTTAAAAAATGAATATATGCCTTTATTCTGGACCAGCATTTTTGTGGGTTATGGAGCACCAAGCCAGTATCATTTTGAGATATCAGCAATACCCAAGGATATTCAGAAGTTGGGAATTCAAATTAAATTGTGGAAGAGAGTACATCTTTCCAAAATCCAAATACTACATCTCCTCTCTCTTCTCCATAGGATTTAGTTTAACCTAAATACAATTTCATTTTTTATACATATACCCCAACAGCTTCCCTAGATAGTAGTTTATAAATGGGGAAAAAGCACCATCACCTCTTATATTTACATCTGTGATCACAACTTAATAAAGCGCTCAGAGCATAGGTTTTTGCAGAACGTTTTGATGGCGATAATTTTCATTGTAGTTTTTCCCCCATTCTGACTCTAACATCAATATGGTAAGAGTTTTAGGATTAAACACACAGCACCAAGAATTCAGTACTTAAAAGCCTATTCGTTACAGATAAGGGAAACGTGTCAGTTTCTAATACTCTCCTTTATTTTTACAGTGTTATCTTTTTGTCCTTTTGCCTTATTCCCTAGAATAACCCCAATATTTTATTCTAGCATTTTTTTCTAGAGTCTTCTCTTTTTCCAGTTTCCCTGTTTTGCATATACTCTCGTTGTTATTTCCATGTATGCATTTTTCTTTACAAAACATCTTTCATCCTTGAAAATCTAATTATAAATAACCATAAAGTTTCAGAAATGTACATGGTAAACCCGAGTCACTGGAAGAGAAGATGATACCCATTTATAACTGTCATTTTTAGACATATGTGAAGAGGGCTTGGCCATTTGTTCTTCTCCCTCAGAAGACACTTTCTGAGAGCTAATTTACTAAAATGGATTTAACCATTCACTGGAAATAAATGGTTCATAAGTCATTATTTTACAACCTTTATTTCTTTATCTGCTTCTTATATTTTGAGGCTCATCTACATTTGAATGTTCTACATACAAATTTAAAGATCTCAAACAATAAACTTATCATTTGAATCCTATTATTTACAGTGCTGTGGCCAGAAGTAGGCTAACACTCATGTTATGGACTAATTTAATTATGTAGATCTATTTATTTTTTTTTTTAGATATATCGACTCTATTTAATAATCATCCCTGTTGGTTATTTTAATAATCATCCCTGTTTGGCCATTCTGTTTCTGTCTATATCATAATCATTATTTCAACCTCCCAAGCAAGAAATATGTTTATCTTTGACTGTCTCCTCCTTAATTTTCAAGTTACCTAATCCTATCATTACTTGCTTCAAATCGTTTCTAGGATTTGATGGTTCCTTTCAAGTCTCGTGGCTACAAACTAGTGGAAAGCTTTTTATCATCACATATGTGAGATGGTAATGGCTTCCTATTCAGTGGAGATCTTTACTTTCTCTTCTTCCCAATTCATTCTCCACACCACTGCTAATCTTCCTTAGACCTACTTCAAGAGAATCATCCAGTAGAGAATCTAGAATAGTTCCCTTTTGCTTGTCAGGTCAAATGTAAACAATTCTTTTTTTTTTTTAATTTATTTTTAAAATTTTTTTAATGTTTATTTATTTTTGAGAGAGAGAGACAGAGACAGAGACAGAGTGCAAGCAGGGGAGGAGCAGAGAGAGAGGGAGACACAGAATCCAAAGCAGGCTCCAGGCTCCGAGCTGTGAGCACAGAGCCTGATGTGGGGCTCGAACTCACAAACCATGGATCATGACCTGAGCCGAAGTCAGACGCTTAACAGACTGAGCCACCCAGGCTCCCCCAAATGTAAACAATTCTATTTGACTTTCATAACCCTTCAGAAAATGGCGATGCCTTCTGGATGATGCCTCTGGGAGTGCTGTATCTTACTTCTCTACCTATTTTTGTAGGCTCAAACCAAAAGACTATCTTATCCATAAAGATTGGATAAGTTGAGTAATTAACTCAATCTGTGTGTATAAACACAAATAATAGAGTCTGGAGTACGTGATGAATAGTCAGACATATTTTCTGCCTTTGGGGTATAGAGAGAAAATTAAATAAGTGATCCCAAAGCAGTGTACTAATGCTGTGATAAAGAAGTTTCCACCTTCCTTTGCTTTCCAGTGTTCTCTCTTTTTTAATCTTCTTCTGCATGTATAATTTGCTTCTATACCATTTAGTTATAATTACTGATTTTTGTGTGTGTGTATTTAAATGCCTCTCAAATTTAATTTTAAACTCTTTGAGGAGAGAGAACAAGCTTTATTTTTTGATATCTGTGGCATCTCTTACCACACCTGAATCAGTTGAAGAAGGCAGTCTTACATAATGATGACCAGCATTGATCCTAAAATTATATAATCTTGGCTTTAATTCTTCAATTTACCATTCCCTACTATTACTTTGGGTGAATTACCCATCAGAGCTTAATTTCCTCATCTGTTAAATAGGAATAACAGTCTGCATGGGATTTCTCTGAGAATCGTAAAATTATGTCCATAAAACTTTCAGAACAGTGTCTTTAAGAACTCCAGGAGTAGTAGCTATAATTTCACTGAAAACATTAGTGAATTTTAAAAGGTTTTGTATATTTGGTCAGGAAAATGCCTAATAGTTTAGAAATGTTTTTACAAGTTTTCACAAGTATCAGACTAAAATGACTAAAATTATATATAGCATTACTCCTATAAATTGTGTGAAAACAATCTTTGCAGAGAACCCAGTATTTTACATAAGGAATGCCAGTATCTCAGGGATTGTCTGTGCTACAACACAGCCTTTATATGCGCACTAAAACAGGCTCAGGAAATTATGTTTTATATTATGAAGAAATAGTTGGGCCAGCGTGGGAATTTTATAAGAGTATGTAGACTGCTTAATGCCTTATCTTTATTTTGGAATGAGAACTGAAGCTGTGCTTCTTTTACGTCAAATCATTGCATAAGGTCAGATCCTGTTAAAGGTCCCTTTCGAAGAAAAAGTGTTACTTTTGCTGTGAACATAGTGCTCTACTGAGAGTCTTAATTAGTATAGAAAAATAGGCCTTTAGCTTTTCTTTTTGTTTTTTTGTTTTTGTTTTTTTTTTTTTTTTTTAATTTTTTTTTTTCAACGTTTATTTATTTTTGGGACAGAGAGAGACAGAGCATGAACGGGGGAGGGGCAGAGAGAGAGGGAGACACAGAATCGGAAACAGGCTCCAGGCTCTGAGCCATCAGCCCAGAGCCTGATGCGGGGCTCGAACTCACGGACCGCGAGATCGTGACCTGGCTGAAGTGGGACGCTTAACTGACTGCGCCACCCAGGCACCCCTGTTTTTGTTTTTAATAGGAAGATGGGATTAGTCTAATGACATAACAGAATGAACTGATTTTTGGCTATGAAATCAGTGTGATCTCGTGAGGAGACATACTGGTAAAGGGACTCTGTTCAAGATGGTACTAGAGGAGAGAGGATAATAAGAAAAGTGGAGAGTTAGCTTGTAATCTTTCCTTCCTCATATTACCTTTGTTGCCATTTTGTATTTATAGCGTAAGGGAACTAAAAGATTTGTTTGCAAGAGAATCTAGCAGTGCCAATGTTCTTGTGAAGAAAAAAAAATCTTGATATGTCTATTTTACAAGAAGAAAGAGAAATATGAACGAAAAGTAGAAATATGGCATAATTGGTGTCATGTATTTATGAAAAATCATTACTGTAATTCTTTTCAGACTTTGACTTTAAAAAGTTTTGTTTCATAATGAGGAGTGATTGAACATTCTTTCCTTGATCATTTCTCTGAGTTATCACTTTGTGGAGAACCAGGACACTGAAATGTGAAGATTGAGTGGCATGATAATGGCAACAAGAGATAAAAAGCACACTAATGTCACATGTGTCACATGACATTTTGTGGACTCTTTTTTTTTCCTTAAGATAAAGTTTGTATTAGCTTATCTTTAAAAAATGGTCCACCTTAAAAAAGTTTAAATTAATCTTTTTAAAAATTTTTATTTATTTATTTTGAGAGAGAAAGAGAGAGAAAGAGAGAGCATGCTCATGTGTGCACGTGCAAGCAGGGGACGGGCAGAGAGCAACCGAGAGAGAATCTCAAGCAGGCTCCACGCTGTTAGCCCAGAGCTATAGACAGGCTTGATCTCATTAACTGTGAGATCATGACCTGAGCAGAAATCAAAGGGTTGGGAATTCAACCGACTGAGCCACCCGGGTGCCCCTAAATTAATATTTAAAAAATTGGTTCCATGAATGCAGTTTTATTTTAGCAGAAAGAACTATGAAGCTACATAAATGTGCAAAAATACTTTTTTTTTTTTTTTTTTTGGTGGGGTAGGTGGGGAAAGGGGTTTGTCTCTTGTTAATATCTTCTCCACTTTCCTAGTAAAGAGACTGGCTTTTTCTATATTTATTTTTATATATTATGTGTTTTGTTCATGGTTATATCCTAATATAATGCTTAGAGCTTATTTTAACAAATACTTATATAGCTCTTGTCATTTCCCAGTTACCATTTTTATGAGTTTTATGATTTGTAATACCTGTATTAACTCATGTAGTCTCCTAACTCCTATAACTCATTATTTTGTAACTCATAGTCCACTCACAACTCATTGAGGTAGATACTAGTATAATCCCCATTTTACAGATGAGGAAACTGAGGCACAGCAAGATTAAATAACTTATCGAGGGTGACACAGCTGGTTAATGGTGGAACTAGGATTTGAACCAAAGCTCTTGGCTTGATTCTCTGTGCTTAGATGCGATCATTAATTGCCTTACAAGTTAGCATTCAAAACATTTATGTTACATGGATGAAAGAGAAAATTGAGTGAATGAAATGATATTTATTTTTTAGTAAGCATTCTCATTACTGTTAAATTCTAGAGATCAATGATACTGCATACTAGTACATATGAATTACTTATCATTAATTATCCCCTTTCATAGATTTGGAAACTGAGGTTTGGAGACTTAAGGTAACTTGCCAAAGGTTGTATAGTTAATAAATGACAGAGCCTGGATTTGAACTCAAACATCTTGACTCCTGACTCCGGTTTGCTTAACCAGTGCTTTCTACTGCTTTGCTGACATCATGTTATAATGCATGGAGGATCACAGTTTATTTCACATATCACTGAATATGTAGTCAGTTCCCAATTATAAATGATGTTAGCAAACACTTAGCTTATTAATTTTACTGGGGGTCTGCTCTGTGTAAGAAACTGTGTCCATTGCTCGCCATTTCCTAAATGGATCACTATTTGAAGAATTCCTCACATTTCATTTCTTCCTCCAGACTCAGAGTGAATAGGCATTTAGTCAAGTTTATTAACAACTATTGTAAGGATGCTCTGGAGGCTTCTTAGGAAAATGATAGATGAATTATTATATGCAATTAGTGGGTGGTTACAATAAATGTTTTTTTTCTTTATTTCTTAATATAGTATTATATAATTTACAATTCTAGTGTTAAAGAAAGTGTTTTGACATGGAGCCTAATTTTTATTTAGAAACATCTTATGGTTGACCTTTGAGCCCTCAGGGAAGAGATCATCAAATGTCTTAAAATGTATTTGCTAGATTGTTTAAACACAAGTAAGACACAGCACAGAAATAATCCTCAGGAAGATAATGAGACTGTCACAGCACAAAATGTTCTTTGTTTTTACAGGTTCTATTAGTTAATGTATTAGAATACTCTAAATGCCACTTTTGCTTATTAAGTGGTTTTGAGAGCACATGAAAACATACAGTTTATTCTTGAATGCAGCATTTCTGAGATTCTTAGTAAGTGTGATTCTGAAGGAGTTTTTAAAAAGCAACCATTAGAAACTTCTGCCCGGGTAACATCTACTCTCAGATGAAGATACTTTCCAAAACTGTTTTTCCTATCTGTACAGTCTCTTACTGAGTCAGAAAATTTGCCCTTAAATTTCTGTTTCACTCACTGGAATTAAATTAGATGGCATATATGATATTGGTTTAAAAAACAACAAAGGAAACCTACTATTATTATGTTATTTTTATATTATAAATCAGATTAAACTATTAATAAATTCAAACCACATTTTTAGTACATTTCTTAAAACCATCCATTTCCACAATGCAATTTTGACATAAATCTCAGATTTTCCAGGAAATCAGCAAACAGAAGTTTGTTTCAACATGTGCCAAAATGACTGTTAAAAAACTAAGTCAACAGCATTTCCCTCCAACATATATTGGCCATTCTTACCCTCCACCCCATCACTTCCCCCCCTGCGATACGTTACCATTCAGCTCTCTTCTGAAACCCATTAAATTCCATCATTTTTGTGATGCATTGTGACCACTGCAGGTTTTAGTCATCTCCCCCTTTGCCTCTCTAACTCTTAGTTTTTTTCCTATACCAGTAGTTGTCAGGCTTACTGAGTATATGGGTCTCCCCTGGAAACCTTGTTAAATCACATAGTTGGGCTTCACCCTCTGAGTTTCTGATTCAGGAAGTCTGGGGTAAGTCCCGAGAAAAATGTATAAAGTACCCTCAGGTGATGCCAGTCATATTGGTTGAACAGACCACCATCTGAGAACCGTATCTATATAAATTACCTGTCTTGTATTATTTAGTCCCATGTGAATGCATTTTAAGATAAAATGTGCTTTTAAATGTTTATTTAGTTTTCTGATCAATAATTAAATATGAGCCTAAGCTAACATTTCATCTCCGTGCTTGGCAAAAAAAGAAAAACCAAGTTAGACTTTTGTTGAATTTCCATCCTATTGCACAGGGAAGGAATCTTTAAAAGATTCCATATTTTTAGACTTTGAAGAAACATCAAACAGCTTTCACTTCTTCTGTTTGCACTGTCCAAAACACATAAAAAATTTTGAAATATGGACTAGATCCTATATTTGAAATATAATGGAGCCATTTTTATAAAATAATAATCTTTCACTTAAACTTGATGAGGTCTGTCACTATTTAAAATATTAGATCAGCCCCAAGAGTGGGTCGTGTCTGTATTACAGAGACAGATGAACTTCTAAGGTTTCTGCAATATTCTTTAAAAATTAGAACTAATCAGTATATGGAATGTAGAACTTTCTCCATGGATTATAGAGCAAAAAGATGTAGTACATATTTTAGTATTTTAGAAATTCTTCCTATTTTTAAAATTGTGAAGATTTAATGATTTTTAAGGACTGAGAGTACTAATTTTCAGGGAATTTCAATATCTCATAAGATGTTGAAATAATAAATATAAGTAGCCCTTAAAAACTGACTTTGGATTCTTCCAAGACTGGCATCGTATGGTCAGAAACCCCTAGGGAACTTAAAAAAAAGAAGCATATGTATCACTTGCTGGTCACTAGATAGATTTATGAACTATTCATCTAATATCTGGAATCTCGATTGGTCTATCTTAAACTGATTTAAACTTTAAGAATTGTTGATCTTATAAAACTTGGTAAAGTTTGTTTTTCAAATTCAGTAATTTTACAAAAGTATTATTGGTGGCTTTTTCTAGTATAGAAAGGTGACAAGTCCTGATGAGGTCTGTGTCTAGGTAACCATGAAAATAGGCCCAAACAAAAGTGTTTCTGTCAGTTTTTATTCTGTGAACCACTGGACTTAAATACACATCAGGCAGCTTTTTTTTTTTTTTTTTTTTTTTTGTAAAGCAAAAGTTTAGAAAAGATTTTAAATTGGATAGCTTTAACACCAGTAGTAATCACAAGTATAACAGACACCCTTCAGAGATCTTACTATAAGTGCTTACTTTTGTTTTATAGGTCTCAGGAACTGACCATATCCTGTTCCCAGAATACTGAATTTGATCATGTTCACCAAAGAAAGACTCTTAGTGTTCTCTGTTGAGCTTTTTTAAGTGTTGGTTTTTGCCTCAGTGTATCCTTCATATGTTTACATTCTGTCTTCAGGAAAATTCATAGTTGAAACTGAACTAGTATGCTTTTTAAAACTGGAAATATTCATTTATAAAAGTTAGCAATTTGTTCTGCCTTCCATTTTGAATTCACGTGCATGTTATCCCAAGGTGATCGCTGAGTTAAGAAGCCCAAGATTGCCATTAGTAATACATTCTTTTCTTCGAGGTGTTTATTATTCTTTAAAGTATAATTAAAATACTAATCTCCTTCTAGATGCTTATCTTAGGAACAGTAAAAGTTTCATTTATTAGCATATATATCTTTAGCTAAGTTTATCTGAATAAAATATCAATGAAATCTATAGTTTGAGGCTCTTTTTTGCAAGTATTAACTGGTCACGTTGAAATCATCTAATTATATGTATTGATGAGTTTAGAGTGTGATTCTGGGAAGATACACATTTAGGTCAAAGCTTCTTGTCCTGAAATCTGTGATTTACAAGAGTTTCTAGGGGATTTTATGGAGACAATTCACATTTGGAACTATGGAAGTAGAAAATTAACTCTCTAACACTGTACGTGTAATTGTGTGTGCAATTGCATGAGTGTGTGTCTGCCTATATGCATGTGCATGTGTGTTTGGGAGAGCATCTCCAGCTATCATCAAGAGATGTATAACCCGAAAGGATAATCAATTCAGGGCATCATTAAGAACTTTTATGAAAAACTACCATAACCAATAAAGCTTTAAAATTAATTGTGTATTTACACAATAATCAGATGCTGTTTTCTAGTACTAGAGTGAATGTGGCATCTCCCAACTTGACAGAGCAGGTGCAATTAGTGCAATTTAGTTTCAAAATAGACATTTGTGATAACATATATTTTCACCTGTTTTTAAAAGAATTTAAGGAATGACCAAATAATGTAGCTTTTTAAATTGAGATATAATTGACAAAATATTTTATTCATTTTAGGTGCACAATGTAATGATTCAATATTTATGTATTATGTGCAATGATGACAGTAAGTCTCGTTAACATCTATCACCACACATAACCATTTTTTTCTTGTGATGAGAATGGTCTAGATCTACTTGCTTAGCAGCTTTCAAATACACAAACAATATTATTAGCTGCAATCACCATGCTGCACATGACACCCCCAGGACTTAATTTCTTTTATAACTGAACATTTGTACTTTTGCCCACCTTTACCCATTTAACCTAAGTAATATGGCTTTGAAGATATTTTTCAAATTTTGTTTTGCCTTGCCCTGTTGATATTTACAAAAAGAGCACATTACCAGAAAAACATGACCATGTTAAAGCTTGTTCATACTTTCTCTAGGTATCTGTAGTTCATTTTATGCTACCTCTATGAAATACCAAAAATCATGAAATAGCACTAATGAGAATCTAGTTAAAGATAGTCGAAACTTTCTGTGCTGTGTTTTTTTTTTCCTAAATTGAAAACTTTGTTGTACTAGAAAGGATGCTAGTGATGCCCATACATATTAAGGAGTACCTGGCTGACTCAGTGAGCAGAGTGTGTGACTGGTTTATATATACAATGGAATACTACTTAACAATGAGAAAAAATGAAATCTGGCCATTTGCAGCAACGTGGATAGAACTGGAGGGTATTATGCTAAGTGAAATAAGTCAGGAAGAGAAAGATACCATAAGTTTTTATTCATATGTGGATCTTGAGAAACTTAACAGAAGACCATGGGGGAGGGGAAGGGGAAAAAAGTTACAGAGAGGGAGGGAGGCAAAACGTAAGAGACTTAAATACTGAGAGCAAACTGAAGGTTGATGGGGGATAAGGGAGAGGGGAAAGTGGGTGATGGGCATTGAGGAGGGCGCCTGTTGGGATGAGCACTGGGTATTGTATGGAAACCAACTTGACAATCAATTATATTTAATATTTAAAAAAATTCATTCTTTTTAATGGCTCAGTAATATTCCATTGTATCTGTATACCACATTTTTATCCATTCATTGGCCAATGGACATTTGGGCTCTTTCCATAATTTGGCTATTGCTGATAATGCTCCTATAGACATCAGGATGCATGTGCCTCTTTGAATCTGTATTTTTGTATCCTTTGGGTAAATACCTAGTAGTGTAGTTGCTGGGTCATAAGATGTTGCTAACTTTTTGCAGAGTCTCCATGCTATTTTCCAGAGTGGCTGCACTCAGTTTAAGAATGCATTTTTTAAAAAGTTATTTAAATAAAGATAGATACAGTAAGCATATCCCTTCCTTTGTCTCATGGTTGCAACGGTGACAAAGGAGGCAGGATTAGGTAAAGCGTGTTCAAGTGTAACAAAGATTATCAACTTTGTTCTAAAAGTTTAGAGCCCTCTTTTATCATTAGACTTTAGAAATCCTGCCTCGCAGTTCTGAGAGCTCTACTGCAAAATATTGAAGCTTGCCTTTAGCACTCACAAAAACTTGCTGAAATATATATTGCTGGTCTGGACCATGAACACTTTTGTTAGTAGACTCTGGATGTTCACCTGCCAGCAAAGTGAAGAGGAAAATGCAGTCATTACTTTACGTACAGTAAATGCAATCCCAGGGAGGAAATGGACAATTATAGGACTTTCTTGACTGAAGAGTGCCAGCACTCTTTATCAAGCTATTCACCATGCAAATAAACAGTGGAGTCCCACCCTACAATATCTGGTAACCACATAAAACTGTTAAAGGGATTAACAGTGCTAGAGGCTGAAATGTAATCAGACAGGTGAAATAGCCAGATGAGAAGATATTTGTTCATGAGCTAGCCTTGATAATTAACTTTTAATACTGTTGTGGTAACTGAGTTTAGAATACTTGTGAAATGATAGTAACCTCTTTAAATATGCCCTGCTTTGCAAGGTGTAAAAAATTAGAGACATGCAAAATGGGATGTTATTTTGTTTTACTTTAGTTTGGAATATTTTCTGATACCTTAATAGATGTGATTGTATATAATTTGGTTGTCTTTCCCTCTACTAAAGATTCTATAGAAAGATATTTGTAGTTTTCAATTATGGGCAATGAAGTGCAGCTGCCAAATTCTTGTTTGTTACGTTTGTCATCATATAATAGAATAGAATAGAAATGTTCAAAGTGAGGCTAATATTGGGGTTATTCTGCTTTGACCCTGGAAATAAGTGAGAAGAAAGATCTGTGGAAAATGAATACAGAGATTTTGCTATATTCTGATTTGATGACGAAACTGAACTAATGTGTGTTATGGACCATTCATAAAAACATTCCTTAGTTTACTGAATGGATTTGTGATTGCTTTTGTCAGGTGTGTGTGTGTGTGTGTGTGTGTGTGTGTGTATGGATTTGCTTATATTTATGTGTGTGTTTTAAATAAGTAATTCTAGAAGTGTACCTTCACTTAGCCCAAAGGGGCTTATAATTATTACATTGTGCATATTGATTTCTAAATCCAAGTACATTATAAGCTAAGATTCATATATGAAAGTATTATCTATGGAATATTCATTTAAGACATAGTAAAGTTTTCTGCATATTCTGTAATGTTTATAAGAAATAGAAACCATTTTGGGTGTAGAATTATAATTTTGAAGATTCTATTTGCACACATTTCTTACTTTTACTTTCTCCACATTGCCTAGTCTCCCTCAACACACTGATGCTTACACCGTAGCTAATGCCTTGTATTATTATCCTTTAACAAAAAGTCATATGAACATTTTATGATTATATTTGTATTGACATCTCTATTTTAATCTGCTTTTAGAAGTTAAAATGACAAATATTTTAGTATGTTTTTTAACTAGTCAAATATGTTAGAATCAACCTTAAAAACATTAGATATCAAATCAGTGTGATTTGTCACTGTTCTGGGATCAAGGGATCCTATTAACATGTCTTACAGAAGAAATGTATAAACAAGAATATAATCTATTATTCTGAATATTTGATGTGTGTACATTCAAATATATTTCTATTTTTTTTTAAATTTTTATTTTAGAAAGAGAAAGAGAGAGCGGGGAGGAGGCAGAGAGAGAGAGAGAGAGAGAGAATCTCAAGCCAGCTCAGTGCTCAGCACAGATTACAATGTGGGGCTCAATCCCATGACCCAGAGATCCATGACCTGAGCTGCAGTCAAGAGTCTGGACACTTTACTGACTGAGCCAACCAGATGCCTTTCAAATATGTTTTAATGGAAACTTTTAATACTGTAGAATTAAGAACTGTACTTAGAGAGAGACTAACTTCCTCAAAGATCTTAGGATACAAGTTTTTTAAGAAATCTGCTTTGTGGGAAGTTAAAGGATTATGGAAGTAAGAGATTATAAAAGGGAAACCTTTATGAAAATTAATTTTTCTTTATCATTTCAATAACACTCCTCTTGCACATGTATGAATAATCAATTTAGCACCTTTATACAAAAGATACCACAAATATTAGGTAGATGGCTACAGTTGGATAAGAAATTATGGGGAAAATAAGGATAAAAAGAACATCAAATATGTTTTCAAATTTTAGAATTATAGAATAAATTCTTTTCATACACATACACAAATATGAACAGGGAAAGATTGCAAGAACCTTTCTTTTGTAGGACATGTGAGGCTTACAGTGCAAAATAGAGAAGAATATTGACGGAAACAATGCTTGCAGTAACAAATGGAATTGGAAACATCTTTGGCATAGGCAGAAATAAACTTTCAGTATTCCTATCTGATGTCAAAATAACCTGTGTGGCTGATGCTTTCTTAAAAGCATGAGAGGGAGGTGGAGAACTAAAAAAGGACCCTACTTTAATTAGGAGCACCATCAAGAAGAGGCAGATATTTAAAATGAAATTTGAAGTGCATGATGTTACTTATTTAAATATTGCAATATCATGAGGATGTTTAGGACAGATGACTTGTGCATTTGATGTTCATAGGAAAATCTAAGACTTTCAAAGCAGGAAAATACATGTAATCAATACAGGCTTTGTGTAAAGCTTCGTTTCCCATTTGTTTTCAGTCTTAAGGCAGAGAATCTCCATATTTAAAAATTTTTTTTTTTTTCAACGTTTATTTATTTTTGGGACAGAGAGAGACAGAGCATGAACGGGGGAGGGGCAGAGAGAGAGGGAGACACAGAATCGGAAACAGGCTCCAGGCTCTGAGCCATCAGCCCAGAGCCCGACGCGGGGCTTGAACTCACGGACCGCGAGATCGTGACCTGGCTGAAGTCGGACGCTTAACCGACTGCGCCACCCAGGCGCCCCGAGAATCTCCATATTTTTATTTCTTCTGTGAATTGATCTTTGACTCGCACTGTATGAGCCTGTAAAGTTAATGCATTCTTTTTTTTTAATTTCTTTCTTTCTTTTAGTCTTGCAGAATGAAGTTTTGCTTTTTCATGCTTTAGCTAAATAAGCCACCTAACCAATTAAAAAAAATAAAGCTTCCAGAATTAAAATTTTTTTCCTTTGCTTTCTCTTTCAGGAAGTTGATGGCAATAAAGTTATGTCTTCATTTGCCCCACACAACTCATCTACCTCACCTCAGAAAGCAGAAGAAGGTGGGAGGCAGAGTGGTGAGTCCTTGTCGAGCACGGCCCTGGGAACTCCCGAACGGCGCAAAGGCAGCTTAGCTGACGTTGTTGACACCTTGAAGCAGAGGAAAATGGAAGAGCTCATCAAAAATGAGCCAGAAGGTAAAGGTTAGCAGAGAAAGCAAAGTTGCTGCCATCTCCTGATTTTAAGAGTTGGGTTTTAACTTCTAGTTCTGTGTTTTTTTTTTTTTTTTTTTTTTACTTATACTCAAAGTTAAATTGTACGAAATGGAAACCTAATGCTATGAAGATGGATAGATATTTTTTCCAGAAATATTTCAGTTTGTCCCAGTGTTTTAAATCATTAATTTCTGTTATGATGTCTTCCTTACTTTCACACATGGGTAAACTGTGGTTTAGTAAAACTTAAAGATTCAAGAATAGAATGTGAGAGCGGAGCCCGGAATAGGCACCGCCTACAACCCCAAATATCTGCAGGCTGGTTTGTTCATCTCCAGTTTTTGTCCCCAAGGCCATTTCACAACTTTATAAAATTTTACAATCTTTATTCATGAATGCATCTTATATTACCTTAGTTCAGTCTGTTCCAAAATTAATATGGTTTAGGCCTATTGTATATTTTAAAATCATTGATTATTCTCTGTTAGCTATGGTGAAGTTCCCATTTTGTTCAGCTTCCATGATGCCTTTCTTTTAAGATTTCATCTTCTAAATCTCTTTAATAGTTACTGGTAGTAGCCAATGGGTGATATGCACATGAAGTAAAATTCAAGAAAACAAACAAATAAAACAACCAATGCCAATTACACAGTTTATGTATAACTGATAGTCACCCTTTATGTTCTAGATGTTCACTAACTCCTATTTCAACCTGTATTCTTCCTAAGCACGGATGCCACATTGCACACAAGAGCATGCCTTCTACTTAAGAGTCAGATGGAAATTTAAAACAAACAAAAAATAGTGACATAAAAAGACATATTTTACACCAAAAATATACTGCATTTATACTCTGTAACACTGAGTTGGGCTCATTTCTAGTCTGTTGTTAGGACACTGGCAAATTATGAGTATATATGGCACAAAATGTATGTTAACCAGTATATTTGGGAGTCATATGGTAATTAAATATTTCTGGGTTCCTACCAGATGCATAGCTGGGACATGGATTTTAGTTATAATTTATGTAATTCACATGATCTTACAGTTGGAAAGAGTTTTAGAGATAATCTAGTCAGCCAAAGACTTTTGGCTTTCATCCATGTGGAGATAAAAATGGGGTTTTGAGGAGGACCTAGACAATTTTTTTAATGTGATGGAATTTTTCTTGATATTAAAAATACTATCTTCTTATTTAAGAAGTGTTTAAAAACACATAAAAATTAAAAGGAAAATAAAAATTGCTTACATTAGTAGCTTTCTGATATAACAACTCTTATCCTTATGATGCATTTCTCTTTAACCTTTAGTTTCACATATTCTGTTCGTTTTGCATGATCAATTTTATGCTTTTAAAATTATTTTGTATCTTTTAGGTTGTGATACATTATCATTAACTAGAGTCCACAGTTTATTCGTATTTTATTAGTTTTCACCAGTATGCTTTATCTGTTCTAGGATGTCATCAAGGATAACATGTTACATTCAGTTGTCATGTCTCCCTGGGTTCCCTTTGGCAGTGACAGTTTCTCAGACTGTTTTTGTTTTTGATAACCTTGAAAGTTTTGAGGAATACTGTGTTGGTATAATGTAGAATATCCCTCTATTCAAAGTGTCTGGTGGTTTGCTCTTGATTGAACTAGGGTTATATGTTTGGGGAGGAAGATCATAAGGTGAAGTACCATTTTTGTCACATAATATCAAAGGTACTTACTCTATATTTGATTTATGAATTTGATGTTGACCTTGATCACCTGGCTGATAAACAATGTTTGTCGGGTGTTTCCACTATAAAGCTACCCTTCCTGCCCCCTTTCCATACCCTAGTCTTTGGAAGGGAGATGCTGTGTGCAACCCACATTTAAAGAGTAGGGAGTTGTTTTCCCCCTCTTTAGAGTACAGTATCTACATAATTAATTTGGAATTCTTCTGCATGAGAGATTTATCTTTTCTCCATCATTTATTCATTCAGTCATTTATTTATCTAAGTATGGACAGCATGGATATTTTATACTTGGACTTATAATCCAATTCTACTTTATTTTGTTGCTCAACTTGTTTCAGCTTTGGCCATTGGAAACTCTTTCTATTGACCGCTGTGTCACGTTGACATATCACGGTGATTGTGGGTAGTTTGTTGTTTTTTTTTTTTTTTTTTTTTTTTTTTTTTTTTCTTGAGCACGTCTTGACTTTCTGGAACTGTAAGGTGCTGCAGACTCATTTGGGTATTACATGCCCTGGTTCTGGAATCAGCCATTTCTCAAAGAAGTCCTGGTTTCTTTTATTGGAGAATGGTATTAGAAAGCCAGATCTGGACACAAAGTGCGTTCCTTGCTACCAAGGTGTCCTTGCCTTTAGGGCCTTTTATCTGACAGAACAAAGAAATATATGTGTGCGTGCTAACCTTTATACATACATATCTATAAATATTTCTATGTCTAACTGTCTATATATTAAGCTAAACATGAGTTCTTACTAATGTGTGCAGCTGTAATCCATTTCCACATGGATCATTCCAGCCTTATTCCTTGTTGATGCTTCCATTCCCATCCCAACTGTGAGTAACCCAGAACCTACCATCCACCATCCATTTGCTTATTGTTCAACTCCCGTGTATATGTATAACAGTATCAGAATTTTTAAATGATACTGCCATGGGAAACATCCTTATAAATAGAGTATGGTACTTATGTGCAATTCCTTTGCCTTTAGTTTTACAGATTCCATTCATTTCAAAAATTACTTAGGTAATCTTTCCTCTACCTCATTCAGTGAGGTTTTTCTAAGCATTTTTAATACCATTAAATTCTTTCTGTGGTTTTTCCTGCTATCTCTCAAATTTTTAAATTACCTTGTAAGATCTTCTTACATCAAGGTTCAATCTTTGTATTGTACATTTCTGACATGTTTTGACAAATGTATTTTGTCACTTGTCCACCATTATAGTATCATTCAGAACAGTTTGATAACCTTAAAAATCCCCTGTGCTTTATTTATTCCTTCCTCCCTCTCTCCCCAGAATTCTAGGCAATCTCTGATCTTTCTACTATCTCTGTAGTTTTGCCTTTTCTAGACTGCCGTACAATTGGAATCATACAGTATGTATCTTTCAAACTGGCTTCCTTCACATATCAATGTGCATTTAAGTTTCCGTCATATCTGTTCATGGCTCATTTCTTTTTAGCCCTGAATAAAATGCCATTGTATGAATGTACCACAGTTTGTTTATCTATTCACCTATCAATGGACATCTTAGTTTCCAGTTTTGGGTTGTTAAGAGTAAAGCTTCTATAAGTATTATGTGAAGGTTTTTGTGTGGATATAAGTTTTCAGCTCAACTAGGTAAACACCTAGGAATGTGATTGTTGAAATGTATGGTAAGATTATGCTTAGCTTTTATAAAACTGCCAAACCATCTTTCAAAGTGGTTGTGAGACTCTGCATTCCCAGCAGCAACGGATGTAAGTTCTTGTTGCTCCATACCCCACCAGCATTTGATATTGTCAGTTCTTTGGATTTTATCCATTCAGATTGGTTTGTGGTGGCATCTCATCATTTTCATGTGTAGTTTCATGATGACATATGATGTGGAGCATCTTTTCATATGTGTATTTGCCATCTGTATATCTTCTTTGTGTACGTTTACATCTTTTGCTAGTTTATTAATTGAGGTGTTTTTTTAATTGTTCAGTTTAAAGAATTCTTTGTGTATTTTGGATACAAGTCCTATATCAGGTATCTGTTTTGCAAATATTTGATTCCTGGTTGTAGCTAGCTTCTTTTTTTTTTCTTTTAACATTTTCTTTTGTAGAGCAAAAGTTTTTAATTTTCATCAAGTTGAACTTACCTCTTGTCTTGCAAGGATCATACTTTTGATGCTATAGCTAAATGTATGTTGCCTAACCTAATGTCATTTAAATTTTCTCCTCTGTTATTTTCTACAAGTTATGTAGTTTTGCATTTTACAATTTAGTTCTATGATCTGCTTTGAGTTACTTTTTGTAAAAGGTTTAAGTTCTCTGTCTAGTTTGTGTTTTTGCATGTAGATGTCCAGTTGTTCTAGCTCCATTTGTTGAAGAGAATATCATATCTCCACAGAATTTCCTTAGTTCTGTCACCAAAGTTAAGTTGAATGTATTTGTGTGGGTTTACTTCTGCCCTCTATAGTCTGTTCCATTGATCAATTTGTCTATTCTTTTGCCAATACCTTGCTGTCTTAATAACTATGACTTCAAAGTTGAGAAGTGTCAGTCCTCAAACTTTGTTCTTTTACTTCAGTACTGCGTTAGTTATTCTGGATCTTTTGCCTTTCCCTGTAGACTTTAGAATTGGTCTTGCCATCTACAGAATTACTTCCTGGGAAGTTGGAAGAATTGGTATTTTAAATGTGTTCAATCTTTCTATCCATGAATACAAAAATATTTCTCTATTGATTAAGATTTTCTTTATTTTCAGTTTCATAGTTTTCTGCATATAGATCTTTTACATATTTTGTTACACTTATACACAGTATTTTCATGATGTATTTTTATTTATTTGTTTAACATTTATTTTTAAGGGAGAGAGAGACAGAGACAGAGACAGAGTGTGAGCAGGGGAGGGGCAAAGAGAAAGGGAGACATGGAATCTGAAGCAGGCTCCAGGCTCTGAGCTGTCAGCACAGAGCCAGACATGGGGCTCAAACTCACAAATAGTGAGATCATGGCCTGAGTTGAAGTTGGATGCTTGACGAGTTGAGCCATCCAGGTACCTCTATATTGTATGTTTAATTTCAAATTCTAACTGTTCATTGCTGGTATAAAGGGAAGCAATTGGATCTTGAATATTAACCTTGTATCCTGTGACCTTGCTTTACTTAGTTATTATCTCCAGGAGTTTTGTTTATTCTTTAAAGTTTCCATATAGACAATAATGTTATCTGTGAATGAAGACAGTTGTATTTCTTCCTTCCCAGCATGTATACTTTCTATATCATTTTCTTGTCTTACTGCATTAGCTGGCTTCCAGTACAGTGTTGAATAAGAGTGGTAAAATGGGACATCTTGCCTTGTTCTTGGTTGTAAGGAGAAGGCTTCTAGGTATCATTAAATATATTAGCTGTGGTTTTATGTAGATATTCTTTATCAAGTTGAGGGAATTCCCTTCTTCTTCTAGTTTGCTGAGAGTTGTTACCATGAATGGTTATTAAAAGTTGTCAATTTTTTTCATCTCTTTAGATGATTTATTTTTTAAGGTTTTATTTAAGTTCCAGTTAATTGGAAAAAAAAATTCCAGTTAGTTGACATACAGCGTAATCTTACTTTCAGTTGTACAATATAGTGATTCAACACTTCTATACAACATTGGGTGCTTATCACAAGTGTGCTCCTTTTTTTATGTTTATTAATTTTTGAGAGAGAGAGATTGGGGGAGAGAGAGGGAGACGCAGAATATGAAGCAGGCTCCAGTCTCTGAGCTGTCAGCCCAGAGCCTGACACCAGGCAGGAACTCACGAGCCTGTGAGATCATGACTTGAACCAAAGTCTGTTGCTTAATCCACTGAGCCACCCCCGTATCCCTTATCACAAGTGTACTCCTTAATCCCCATCACCTATTTCACCCACCCACCCCCACACTGGTCTCCCCTCTGGTAACCATCAGTTTGTTCTCTATAGTTAAGAGTCTGTTTCTTGGTTTGCTTTTCTCTCTTTTTTCCCCTTTACTCATTTGTTTTGTTTCTTAAATTCCACATATGAATGAGATCATATGGCATTTGTCTCTCTCTGATGGACTTATTTTGCTCAGCATAATACACTCTAGCTTCTTTAGCATGTTCATGTGATGTGATTTTTGAATGTTGAACCAACCTTGCAAACCTGGAGTAAATTCCACTTAGTTGTGGTTTATAATATCTATTAATGGATTCAATTTGTCGATACTTCATTGAGGATTTTTTCATCTATGTTCATGAGTCATATTGGTCTAGAGTTGCTGTTACTGTGTGTTTTTTTTTTTAATGTAATGTTTTTGTCTGATTTTTCTAGCAAGATAATGCTGGATTCATAGAATGAGTTGGGAAGTGTTTCCCTCCCATGTCAATTTTTAATTTTTCTTTAAGATACGTTTGTGGCCCAGGTGTAAGGTCTAGGAAGAACTACCAGGGCAGTGCTATATATTGGATTACAAAGTATTTTTGTGGGAGGAGAGTGTACTTGAGATGATGTTCTCCCTGGAAATTTGGCATATGACCTTGGTATTTCTCCAGGATGTCATGTTGGCTTCTAAGTAGTTGCATAGACCCTTATTTTGGAGGTAAATGACAGGCCAGATCCAAGTGAATAATTCCCCAAAGGAAAAAAGACCCTAGACAGTGCCTCCCAATTTGCTTAGCAGGTAACATTTTGAGGTATTGGGACTTAAGAGAAAAGTATATTATCTAATAACAGCTACACAAGCAAAAGAGCAGAGATAGAGCATCCACAGCAGCAGGAGCTGATGTGAGGAAACATCACTATTACATGTGGACATTATACTGTTTTCATTATTGTATTTTCCACAATTGTTTTGCAGTTTTCCTCATACAGATATATTAAAAGCTCAGCTCAAGATAATACTATGAAGGCATTGAGAAATGCAGAGATTGTCTTTATGGAAGCAGTAATATAAATTGACCATGGCAAACATGTGAAAGCCTGAATTCAAGAAAGATACTTTACGTATGAACAAGACCACTACGATGCATTTCTGTTTACATATAGAAGATTCCTAGTTCGTGTTTCTGGTACACAGAAATGTAAATGCTCTCACTTTTATTGATAAGGAAATTTGCCCTGACAGGAATCTTTGTTTAATAACTGCAGCGATTGAGAGATATGTCAAGCAGCAATTTATGTATTCAATAGAGTGATGTTCTTAATCACCTAGAAAAATATTATAGAAAGGCAGAAAATCATATCATAGGAAAGGAATAGAATGTCAACAAATGTTTATTTAACTGAAAAGGGAAAAAAATGGGGAAATATATCCAGCGAAATGTGTAAAAGTCCCAACAGTAAATAGAAAGTTACATCGGTTTTAAATACTCTATTAATCATAAGTTATGGTTGGACACAAGAGTGGATACCAAGAGGTGATATTATCTAAGCATTAGGAAGACACTGTGTGTGTGTGTGTGTGTGTGTGTGTGTGTGTATATATATATATATATATATATAGTACAAATGATCATAGTTCTGTGATGTGCCGTAGCATCAAAAGAATAAAATGGGAATAAATGTGACAAAAGAACTGCAAAACTTATACTCAAAAACTACAAAACATTGTAATAGCTTTGTGATGAGAGCAGCAATATGGGGGTGAGGGGACCGGAGATAGGGTGAATGGAACTAAATGTTAAGCTCACAAATATATGCCACGGAAAAATCCTTTCTTCCCCCAAGCTATTTTTTCCATTGTTTTTCAAAGGCCATTAAAATGAACAGCAGGTTGTGATGAAAATTTCATTAAGCCCCAGCTAAATCATTATGAGGGTGCCATATTCATGCCTTTGCTTCCTCTCATTGAGGGGGGAAAGCAGATTTCAGTAGAAAGTCTTTATTATTTCCGACCTTATCCCTGCCAACAGCAAACTAACAAAAATTCAGAAGTTAGAAGAGAATGGTGTGTCATACAAAAGGAGGCCACTGAGGTGACATGGTTAGAAAGAAAATTAGATTTGCTTATGAGTTGAAGGAAAAGTGGCTCTTTTATTCCAGCTACGTTAGTTTTTCAACCAATTAAGATATTTTAAAAGTTACAAACAGGAGAAAATGTATTAATGTATTTTTGTTCGTATCTTTTTCCTCCATCAGAATTTTTGCCTGTCATTATTCACAAAACTCTGGCATGAGAGACTTCCTTGTCTAGTGTCTCTTAACTGACATGGAGTACCAAACTTCATAGAAAATTCACAGCTCAAAACATCTGGCCTATGTAATATAGTTGCATTATACTTGGTAGTCACTAAGCTCTATCATTTAGTCTTTAACTATTAGAGGCTAAGGGTAACAATGAATGAGGTTGAATATTATAATATGGGACATAATATCTGCATCAAAACTGATTAAATAATGATGTATTGGTGGGGGAAAATGTAACATGTGTTAAGTCCATATAATGTGTTAACTGTAGTGTTTCAGAATTTGTATGAAACCCTTCATTTGATCTTTATTTTTTTTTTTATATATGGTTATATGGTTATAAGGTTTTATATATAAACCTTATAACCGAGGCTGCTATGTATAGTTGTCCCAATTTCAGGAAGTGCCACTCTTATGAAGTAAATATTCATATTATCTCCATTTTCAGATGAGAAAACATGACTAAATATGTCACTGTGTGACTAAGTGTCAGGGGCATTATTCAAACTGAAATCAACCTAAACTACAATCCATGCTGTTAACCACTAGTTACGGTGTTTCGTCTGATTAGGAATTTTGCCAGTAATAGTTTAATGTTACTCTTTAGCCCGTGTGTGCCTAAATTCCTTTGAAATATTAGATAATAAAGTATTACTTAATAATTTTCTGCTAAAGTAAGTTTCTAATGCCTCGGTGGTGATCAAATCTCCAGAAAGTTTTAATTGAAAATCAGCTCAGTTTAAACTGTTTTGAGTTTAAAGTACTAAAGCAAAAATGCCTTGGAGAGTATCTTAATAAAAATTTGTTTTAGTTTTCATTATGTCTGGGAGCAAAATAGTTGTGGAATAATAGAAATTCAGAATTTGAATAAAATGTAGACACATTTTAGGACTCTATCCTCATTTGTGAGAGATAGAGACAGAGACAGAGAGACAGAGATTGACTGAGGCAGAGATATGCCTGAGATCACACAGCAAGTCAGTGTTAAAGCCAAATGAGAATCCAGTCCACATTTTACAGGTTCAGGTTCCTGTCTTGTTCGGTTACAACATACATTCTGACATTCTTTATTCTCTTTTTCTTGGTCTTTTAGAAATAATGTCACTACCATTGTGTTGAAGAGTATTTCACTGTTTATTAAATTTGATTGAATCTAAGGCAACCAGATATCTTAATTTACCTAATAAAGCCAAGATAGTATAGGTTTCCCCAAATGTCCTGAGCTCTCAAGTTCTCAAGCTGATTTTCATTCAAACTTTGGGTCGTTAACAATTCAGATGAGAATAACTTTTACCTTGAGGGGAACTTTAAATACCATACTTGAAATAGAATTCTTTTACATACAAAGATTATGGCAGGCTGCTTCTTTTCATTTTTCTATATTAACATCAATGCTATGTTAAACATCTCTTTGCCATGGCCATTTCAGCTTGTAGGCAAATTTGCATCTCTTCCTTCTAGAAACGCAAGAAGCAAAACTTACCTTTTCTTCATTCCCATCACCTCTGTGTGTTCCTCCTCATCTCTCGAAGTTCAGTTGCTAGAATGAGTTATTTGTACTCACTGCTTTAACTTTGTCATCATTTCTTTTAGTGTTTATTTATTTTTGAGAGAGACAAGAGCACAAGTGGGGGAGGAGCAGAAAGAGGGGGCCAGAGGATCCATCGTGGCTCCTTGCTGATAGCAGTGAGCCCGATGTGGGGCTCAGTCCCAAGAACAAGGAGATCATGACCCAAGCTGAAGTCAGACACTCAACTGACAGCCACGCAGGTGCCCCTAACTTTGTCATCTTTTTAAAGTACTATTAATTGCCTCCATTGTTACCCTAACTCCACTGTAATATAATTGTCCGTATATTTGTCAGTTTCTTCCCCTATGTTAAACTCCTTAAATGTGAGGGTAGTGCATGTAGTAAATATTGAAAATATTTGTTGAAAGGATGTTTATACCTCCTCAACTCAATGGGGCCATTGGTGTCTTGGGGATGGGAGATGAAACACTTTAACAAAGATCTGATTCTTCTGCCAGATATTATGTGAGCTATCTCATTTAATCCTCAAAAACTCTCAGGTTAACATTCTTTCGTATCTTAGAAATGAAAAACAGAGGCTTAGTAACTTGCTTATGTTCTTATTATACAGAGAAACTAGAATCGGAACAAAATTACTGTCCTCCACCAAACTACTTGGCATTGAACATAAGACCATATATAATCTGACTGAACCCCTTTTTTCCCTTAACGTTACTTTTCACTATTTTCTGAGGTACAAGTTCTTGTGCTATCTTATCAAACTGCTTTTGGTTCTTTCAGTACTGTATTTTTAATACTACTGTACTTTTTCATATGTGGTTTCTTCTGCCTGAAATATCATTCCTTGTCTTATCTACCCAGTGAATTTTTGTTCACCTTTTAAGACTCCACGCCTTCTCTGAACACCTTTGTCAGGATTTGGCTTAGGCTACCCTATTGGCACTAGCTCACTTCTGTTAGTTCTTATTATTTCATTATCACTATTGTTTATTTACCTCCTGTCTTCTATAATAGTATGTGAATGAAGAGTCCTTAGTTTAATTACCTGTGCCTGTCTGTTTCTTAATGGGCATGACACGTAAAAGGTGATTGTTTATTTTAACTGTGTGTGACAGTCAAACCACTGATTGACATTTTGTAGCGTTTGCTAACTAACACTACCCTGAAATTGGACTAGGTTTCATTTGTCTTTTTGGTCTGGTTTTAACATTCTCTTTTCTTTGTATCCTACTCAAACTCTGCCTTGACCTCCTTATTTGTCTCATCGTCCTGTCTTCTCCAAACTTCTTCTCCCCATATGTGTACCTCTATCATTATTTAATCTTTGAGATCAGTACTTTCAGGTTTTTTTTTTTCTGTGACTTGGAAGTGAAAACTTTGTCTTAGGTCAGAAAACTAGGTATTATAAGATCCAGGATACAAAACTAACATACACGTATAATGAAAACTTTAGATTCACATTAATCTTTTAAATGACTCCAACATTTCACATTTCTCGAAGGAAATATGTTGGCATTGTCTATGGATTAGTGGTTGTAGACGATAATTCTCCCCCACTGCTGTAGGCAAAGTGAGAAGTGAATTGGGTTGAGCTATGAATAATTTTTCAAAATTCAGAGTTATAACTGGGTCTTTAACAGTGTGTCAGCCTCATGGAGACCAACGTCCTTTTCTAAGTGTGTAGAGTAGGCATTGCAGAGGGAGTCCTTATTTCTTATAATAGGCTCAAGATGGGGGCCTCTTAATTTTGGATCTTCTGTTCTACCACCTCCTCCGCCCCCACTCACACACAGTTCGTGTTAGAGGCCAATGGTGAAAAAAATATGACTGATTCCTTTCAACACCTTCTCTCTTCCCTCCAGTCTTCCAAGAAATCTAGCATGTTACCTCAAGGGTAGAATTTCCAAACTCAGGATTCATGAGGGATTTTTAAGTTTTAAATAAAAATTTATCTGCATAAAGCTGAGCATCTACCTTTTTATTCTTCTTCTTAATAATAATAGAGAGAGAGAGCATGTGCATGGAGTGTGACCAGGGGTAGAGGGAGAGAGAGAAAAATCTCAAGCAGGCTCCACGCCAGCTCTGAGCCCGATGCAAGGCTTGATCCCAAGACCCTGAGTTCATGACCTGAGCCAAAACCAAGAGTTGGATGCTCAACCGACTAAGCTACCCAGGTGCCCCTACCTTATTATTTTTATTATAGGAAACATTATATTTTCTTGCTTTTAAGTGGCTACAATAATTGTGTTAATATAATGAATATCTGCCTTCGGTTGGCAATGCTAACTGCGCTACTTTCATCAGAGGGTTGCTGAAGGAAACAAATGAGGTAATGCCCGTGAAAGTACTTTATAATTACAACTAGAACTTGGAATTGCACCACTTATTGTCATTATCACCTCTTGGCTGGTTAGAAACATTGGTACTTTAGGCATCTGGAAACATTATCTAGTTCCCAGTGTTGCTTTCCCAGAATGCTTTTATGTACTGAAAAAATATGATTCGGACCTGCAAAATTCTGGAAATTTAGGATGTGTAGTTGACAGTAACAATAACAACAAACTCAATCGTTACAAAAGTCCTGGGAGAGGTAGTTGCTTTGGTTTTTATTTATATAAATTTCCCTAAATAAAATATGGTTAGGCAATTTTTTTTAATTATTTTAATGTTTATTTATTTTAGAGAGAGAGAGAGAGTGTACATAGGTTGGGAAGAGAGAGAGGGAAACACAGAATCCCAAGTAGGCTCCAGGTTCCGAGCTGTCAACACAGACCCTGACACAGAGCTCGAACCCACAAACTGTGAGATCATGACCTAAGCCAAAGTCAGTCGCTTAACCCATGGAGCCACCCAGGCACCCCAAATTAGGCAATTTTCTACCTTGAGAATTACTGTTCCAAAAGAAAGAAAAAAATTCTAAATTGATACAAATAAAGTTGCAAAGTGTGATCGACATGGATCTAGGAGAGGCATTTTAACATTGCATTTGAGGACTTGGTATATTCTTATTTCTACAATAAATGGGAATGTGTGCTGAAGCGAAATATAAGTGAGGGCTCCCTTGGCCAAAGTTTCATAATTTTCTAAAATTTTAGCTTTCTTTTATGTGGTTCACTTATTCTTCCTTTCCTCCCCCATTATGTTTTTTTTCCTTTTCATTCCTTGTGTGTGTGTGTGTGTGTGTGTGTGTGTGTGTGTGTGTGCAGTCCTCCTTTTCAGCTCCCACATATGCTTGGTTTTATTTAGCATCTTTATCTGTCAGTGTTCTTCCTTCTTAGAGTGTGACGCCCACACCTCCAAAATTGTTGTGCCGTGATGAGTGTACTCCTTGTGTGTAAGAAACTGCATTTATTTGTGAAATTTCATTTCTACTAGAACTAGACTTTGTCATTATTTACACAACTCAAACTTCTTTTTTCTGAACTTCAGAAAATCTTCACTCACAGTTTATATTACAAGACCCTAAAGGCACAGCCTACTACCAAAATCACCCAGTGTTGCTTCACATGCAACAGTTCATTGCTTTTAGTACAGACTTCACAAAAGAGTTAGTTTTCTTCTTGTGAGAACCAGTCAAAAACAATGGGACAGGCTTGGAAAAGTATATGTTGTGACATACTTCAAGCCTTCACTCTGAGTCATCTGTAGACCATAGACCATCAGTATGTGAAGGGGATACTGAGGTTTTCATTCTCATTTTCTCTGCGTCTATGTCTCTGTCTCTATCAGACACAATGAGAAAGATTGTTTTCATAGGTGGAAACACTTAAGTGGATATCACCCTGACACCACGCAATGTAGTGCAAATCCTCAGTGGTAAATATCAACAAAACAAAACAAAACAAAACAAAACAAAACAAAACAAAACAAAACACCATTTAAGTCCATTTGTAGCATTTGCAGAGTTGGGTTGGACAGTTTTTAAGTTTGTAACTAGCTGTTTGTGAAACAGAAAGTATATATAAGTGGTTGGTCATGAACTATCCTCCCTTAATACTTTCAAATATGTATAGATACTGTTTTGTAATGTATCATTTTGGTACATCTTTTGAAAATAATTCACTTTAGTTGATTGCACCTTCTATGATACTTTACATATGCATTTTTCCCCACCAGAAATAATTAGTTAATGCCCATTTAATTTTTATTATAAATATGTTGACATATAGAACCAATAGATCCTCTAAATGGGTATAATTTCCCTCTGATTTAGGACTTATTTTAGGGGTCCTAAAGTACATATTATAAATAGTATATTTTCATCTGTGGTGTGCTACAGCATTGAATGCAATTTTTTTATGGAAAAGATAGGCCCCTGCTACACGATATTTGGCCTTGTGAACATCCCTACAGGCATTGCATGTTTGATGTTTGAGTTCACATTATAAATCACAATGCCTGTTCTTATAATTTAAATGTCTGCTGTTGAGCAGCCCTTTAGAAACTAAATTGAACCGTATTACATTAACAGACAAGCTGAAATAGAAATTCAGAATTGCCCCCTAATTTTACCAACTTTTTAATTACTATTTCTCATAAGGAAATTATGGAGATTGACTTTCCTAAATTCAAAATTCCAAAGCATTCCATTAATTGGGCAAAGAAGAGGGCACTTTGAAATTCACTCTGGTTTTAAAATCACATTTGATGAGGTGGGAAAAATAAAAAGTGAACGGATCAGGGGAAAAGCTTAAAGATACTTTAATTGGCAGAGGTTTGAGTTGCTTTTGTTTAGTTACTCACTGTCCTTTTGACAAAGTACATGTTGAAGAGGCTTTGTAAGTGCTGTTCCACTGAAGGACAAACAAGGGTACTTTTCAATTGAGCCCTTTTAAGTTTTGTTCCTTCACACTCCCGCTGCTGTTGGAGGCTACTCCTAATGCATTGTGACTCTGTGTTCATCTGTGCAGTCTGTCACTGGAAAATGTCTCTCTTCTTGTTGAGCAAGCTAGAGTCTAACCTGCAGGCACCCTTTTCAAAGGCACCACTGTATGGAAATCGACACTCATAAAATGATGATAAAGAAAAGAGTTTATTTTTTAAAGGTCAGGACAAGAAGACACCCTCCAATGCTGCGGAGCCTCTTTCTTCAGTAAGAAGTGTTTTAACTTTAGCACAGTTAGCGGAGTTTGAAGCCTTGTCATTTTTCAACACTAAAGAGAAACTTTGTCTGCTGTCAGCTCTTTTTCAAGTGGTATCCATTGTAGCGGTTTATCTTGATAGTTTTTTATTTCATTAAGTGCTACAGGAAATTAATTTATATTTTCTTTTAAGACCTTCTGACTTGGACTGTGACGGCCCACAGATTACCTTTGGGCTCTTATTTATATAAAGTAGTAGGTCCCTGAGCTGAGATCCAGGATTGTCTGGACAAGAAATCCATTTGGCCAAGAAAACTTCTGTTCTTCTTTTTGACTAGAACTTGTACATTTGTTAGTAATATGAAAGGATGCTTAATATCATGTCCTTAATGTTCATCTTTCTGAGAACAATCTAGCCAGGATTCTTTTCTCAGGTGTCTATTTGTCTGTTAATATAAGAGTTCTATTTGATTCCTGCTCAAACGTGAGTTTGTCTGAGAAGACTCTGTAAACGATCACTCCAACATCTCTATGCCCAAATGCTTTTAATATTTTCGAAACCTTTCAGATAAATATGGCACCCCTATTTTTCTTGTCCTTCACTAAAACTGTCAGTTCCAGATTTTCAGTTTTAATTACACGGATCACTTTAAAAAGACCCACTGACCCAGGCTGTGCATTTCAAGGTAAACATTAACGGAATGTGCCAGCCCTTCTTGTTGCTTATGTGCCACAGCTTTTGGATATACCATTTATTTAAGAGTGAAGAGCCAGCCACCTGTTTCTGAGCCCTCTTTTCCCTCACATTAAAGGTTCAGGCCCTTGCTGAATAGTAACACTCTAATCTGGGGAACAGACACAGCATTTTTCTGAAACTGATTTCTCACACTAGACTAGCTGGAGGATTTTCTGTATTTGCGCATGTATGTGTTTTTTTCACTCAGTTACCCTCAAGGCACTTGTCACGACCATGCATATTAAAATTAATCAGACCTCCTAGGCCTGTGTGGCTGTGTGTTTAACATGAAGAAGTGGATATCAAGCAAATGCCCTAATTAAATAGGCCTGCTTGGTTTTGTTCTAGTGGATGCTTGGTCTTTTTTTTTTAATAGGAGTTGCTTACAGGGAAGGCACGGACAGCATTAGAGTCAGTGGAGAGCTCACTCAGAGTTTCCTGTGCCACCTGCTCCCAGAGTTCTGAGACCACAAGGACTCCCAGTGTGCCTTTCTTAACTACCCTTAATGTTGAGGAGAAGTGTGGCCAAGATGGTAAGGGAGCAGTGAGGCTAGGGCAAGCCAGAATGAGCATATGACCTGGATATTTGGATTGATTAAGAAAGTCCATCTTACGTGATGATAAACTTCGGATAGCAGATTGTGCTCAGTGCTCCTGTTTTTGGATGATGAAGTTTAACAGTTAAGAGGAAGATCATATGTGAAATTTAGAATGCATGTCCTTCCTTTTATGTCTTGAAGTTGAAAACCAGCTTTTATTCCTCTGTCTTTGCAATTAATTATTTCCTAGGTCATCTACATATCACATTTATGAGGCAGTAAATGAGTAAGTGGATAAAAAAACTATATATTTATACATTATAACAGACAAGCTGAAATAGAAATTCAGAATTGCCCCTAATTGCCTACATATATATATAGGATGTGTATATAGTATATAGTATAGTGTATATATATATAGGTGCATATATATATATACAAAAAGTTCAACTCTACCATGATAGTTTTGGTACTTAGCCTATTTTCATTTATGTTAGACTTTTCCCCATAGCTTTAGGGAAGACTGTCACGGGACATTTGGAAGCAAACTTTTATAAAGAGTAAGCTCAAAACACTGAAATGTCTCAGGCTGACATAACACAGTAACTCTTTTGTTTGTGTATTTAATGTCATAAATGAGGTAAACTCTAACACCCTGAACACTGAGTTGGGATTTTAGTCAGAATTCATGTGTGTTATTTGGTCTTCTTTTTGTGTTTTAGAAAATAGAAACAGACAAATTAAGTAAGAATGTATCAAATTAATCTGATATATTATACACACACACACACACATATATATATATATATACATATATATATATATATATATATATATATATATATATATATATGTCAGATGTACACACATACACAGAGACAGAGACTAAATAAAGCATGGAGCCAACATTAGAAACAGTTTGAAAAATAAAGCAATAAAAAACTCATAAAAGTTAAAGTATTTGAAGTTATAGTTTCATAAATTTCCAAATAACCATAGCAAGTTATTGGGTAAAACATTACTCTGGCAGGACATGGTCTGTAAAATTGATTTGTTCCTTCTCAAATTGAAAGGATTGGACAACTCCAAAGATCTGTCATTTTCCAACATTTCTTCCTTCCCTCCAATTGGACCTAAGAAGGAAGAGGATCCATCCATTAACTTATTCTCTCTCTCTCTCTCTCTCTCTCTCTCTCTCTCTCTGTCTCACTCTCTTTTTTCATGTGGGCATGCAACTCCCATGTAGAGAACTGTATCAGCCGTGCCAAGCAACTGTCTGGTACCTGACAGCATCATAGAAACCCCTCCTCTGTTCACTTAGGTTGCTCCTGGTTATTTATTAACACAATGCAGACTGTTCAGTGTGGGTGTATGTGAAATAGAAAGAAAAATAAAGGCCCTGAACAAGTAAATACATCTTTCATCATTTCTTTTCTTTGGTGTGTTTACTGTGTGCTTTTCTTGGTCAATAGAAGTTGTTTGACAGTTCTGCAAAAGGGTAAGAAACCTTTTCTTGAACTTTATCTTTTTGTTTTGTCTCCGTAGAAGTTGCTATTTGCCATTCACTTTTTATTGCAACATGTCTCTATAAAATGTTTTTTTTTTTTGAAGATCGTTACTGCTGTTAATATGACAAGTACAGGTGATTATGAAACATGATAGACAGCTTTGTCAGCTTTGTTTGAAATGGACAGTTAAGAGACTAGAATTCTAAGATAGTTTTCATTTCTCAACTTTTTAATTAGAACTAGAAAATGAGTTATTATACAAATCACCTTTATTACCTCCTTCTAAGAAACATGCCATTTGTTTTCAGGCCTTATGTAAGCTTTACTGAAATATCGAGCCTTGATTTAATTTGTATTTAAGTTCTCTCCTCCCTGCATATTAATATAATATCAATGTTGAGCTCATTGCATGGTATAATTACTGAAGAGATCAGTAGCTGGGAAAGCACACCATAATTGAGCATGTCTGTTTATTATAACAGGACAGTGCTCCTATGCTGTATTTAGTGTGTTAATAGATAAGAATTGATTTGCTGTTTCAAGATGAATTAAATCTCTGTTGCTTAGGCCTTTCTTTTCTGAGAAGTTATGGTTTGTTGTAGAAATTTGCCCAAAAGCTTTCTATACTGTCGTGTGACATTAGGCATGTGGAAGACTGGGGAGCAGAAAGCCAATTAAATGAGCAAAACACACCCTCCTCCCTTTAGAGTTTTGTTATCCTTCTCTGTTTTTGCTTATTTTTTTCCACCATCCCCTAGGGTTTTTGCTTCAGCCCTGGTTCCAGCACTCTAATATTTCCCACCAGTGTCAAGATGCTGCGTGTTAGTGAAAAGAAACACTGAATGGGGAGGTCATGATGTCGAGAGCGGTGCAGTGTAAATAGGACAGGCCAGTTCTCAGCCTTTATAGGGTGTAGTGCTCCCAGTGCCGGGGAGAGAAACATCCATGAGCAAAGTAGAAGGGGGAGGAATTTAACATGTTTGCTCATGTTTTTCCTCTTTGATACTTAAGTTTAGCTATTCTTGTCCTGCAAAGGGGAGGACAGCTACCTTGTTGTTTTACTTGGCCTTTTCTCCATTCAGTTCATGGGACTCATTAGGAAGGAACCACCAGAACTGAAAATAAAATGACGTTGAACATTTTTTAGCACATCTTTTCCACTTAAGGAATATTGTAATTAGGGATTAATAAAAGCATATGAATTAAGTGAAAAAACATTGTAAGCCCTGGAGTCCTTATTTTTTATTGCCAGGATTTTTCCCCCTTTGTTTTCTAAATTTCAAATATTTAAATTAAAAATATTTGCCGGTTTCGAAGTATATTGCATTAAGTAGAGATGGATGTATACAATATTGCCTTTAGAAGTAGCTTACCTAAATTCCAACCCATATGCAACCATCTAAAATATTGTCTAATAATTGTTTTTAAAGATTTGGAGTTAAAGAGTATTAAATCTCTGTCTCTAACAGGTTTTTAGATTTCTTTTTAGTTTTTTTTAAATATATGTTTATGTTCACATACATAAGACAAAATCTCGTCAACTGTTAGGTGTCCAAAATTTCCCTAGAATGAACTGAAAACACACACACACACACACACACACACACACACACACACACACACTAGATATAAGAAATTACTGTTAGATTTTGGGAGCATTTATCTCACTGTTAATCTCTAAACTAAAAATTTTGACCTAGAACAATTTTTGACAAAAAGAAAATACACAGAGGAGGAGGATCTCAGTATGGAACAGAACTCTGCATTCTGTTCTGTATTTTTTGCTCATTACCTTTGGATGCCTATTGGCATCTGTATAAAGTCTCTCTTGATGCCCAACATGGAGTCAATACCTCCTTTCTGTGTGACACCTTTGTGTTTGTTCACCTCCTCACTCATTCTTCTCATTCTGACAGAAAACATTTATAGAGGTCCTAGTATATGCAGGTTATTTTATAAGTCTTCATGAGAAGACAGAAATCAATGATACAGTTTCTCTCCCTGTGTTGCTCACAGTCTTTTGGGGAAGGTAAACCATGCGTTTTCATGGTGAAAGGAGCTGTGAGTGAGGCGGTACAGGAGGCTCTGTCATTAGAGAGGAGAGTCCTTCACTGCATGTATTTATCCTCTAAAATGAGTTAATATTTATATATACCATGTATCTAATGTATACAACATACATATCTGTTGTTGTTTATGTCGTCTATGGATGTCATGTGGCTACCAGGACTGCTCTAGCCAATTCTCTTTATTTAAAATTTTTTTAATGTTTATTTATTTTTGAGAAAGAGAGACAGAGCATGAGGGGTTGGGCAGAGAGAAAGGGAGACACAGAATCTGAAGCAGCTCCAAGCTCTGAGCTGTCAGCACAGAGTCCAATGCAAGGCTTGAACCCACAAACCATGAGATCATGACCTGAGCCAAAGTCAGATACTTAACTGACTGAACCACCCAGGTGCCCCAAGCCAATTCTCTTTAAGTGCTTGTGCAAAAAAGCTCTCACAATATTCACTGAATCTACTCTTTTATAACATACCTTCTTATAGTATAGTTTAACTCATCATCCCATCTTGTCTGGGTATTTTCAAGTTATTGATTTCTGCCCAGTCACATCTTTCTGAGACAAATTTATAGCTCTGAAGAAAATATTCTAATTGCTTTCTTGCTTTCTCCCAAGTTGTCCAGTTAAGAAGACTGAGCATATAATATATTACTTCCCCTTTATCCATCTTTAGCCTTTTCCTCACTAAAATAGTAGAGGATATTATTTTTGACTATTGGTTTAGTATCAGCAGAATGACATTTGTAAAGGTGAGCCAGAAACATAATGATGATGATGATGATGATGATGATGATGATGATGATGGTGATGATCATAATTGGCACCTAGTGTAAATCTTACTCAAAGAACTAAAACACACTAAGTCATGGAATCATGTTTTGATCCATTATGAAAAATTTAAATGCTTAGTCCAAACTCATTAAAACTCCTTAAAAGGTTGTTTTTTTCCTGTAATTATTGCTCAAATTTTTTTCTAAAGTTTTCAATTATTTATTTTAAGAGAGAGAGAGAGCAGAGGGAGGGGAAGAGAGAGAATTCCAAGCAGTATACTTGCTGTGAGCACAGAGCCCAACACGGGACTTGATCTTGTGAACTGTGCGATCATGATTCTGAGCCGAAACCAAAAGTCGGAAGCTTTAACCATTCAGCCACCTAGGCGCCACCATTATAACTCCAATTGTAAACCAAACTGATTAAGTTCTAACACATACAGGTGTATAAGAGGCACATATAGAACAAAGTATTAATACATTTCTTCTGACATGCTCACCTGTCCTGCTGGCAGTTAGTAAAATGCAATCCATACATTTTCTTAAGTTCCTTGCACAAGGAGAAGAGACAATGGTGGAGCAGCCTCAGGGGGATGGAAGTGGACCTATTTAATTTCTTCTCAAGAGTGGAAAAAGAGCCTCAGCTGGCATGTGTTGTAGTACTTGTGCCATCCTGTATATTTTATTGGGTCTCCCCGAGCCCTTTATTAACGTAGGTGGGTAGTCAGCCTGCAGCTGCAGTGAGCTCACTTCCTGTCTAACTCCCCAGCCTCGTTGCTCATTTCCTACCATTCCCTGCATCACTCTTTATGACTTTTGCTCTAGTAATGCCGAGTTGCCCGTGGCTTTTCACAGCCACCATGCTTTTCTTTGCTTATGATGTTTGGTTGCAGTGCCTTTCACCTTACTTTGCACCTGGGTGATGGCTGTTCGTCCTTAATATTTTCTGCTAACTCTTAACGGCTCCCATCATCCCTCCCTTAAGAAATTTTGTCTTTGTGTCTCTCCTCTATTAGATTTTGACTTCCTAGAGCAGTGGTCAGCAAACTGTGGCCTGTAGGCCTAATCTAGGCTGTTGCCTGCTTTTGTATGACCTGCGAACTAAGAATAGTTTTTATTTTCCATTTTTGAATTATTGAAAAAAATCAAAAGAGGAATAATATTTTTTTTACTTTAAAATATTTTATTGGAATCCATTTGATAAAACCAAGTACTTGTTTACGAAAAAGAAGTCAAAGTGGCCTAAATGATACTTAAATGTCTCAAAATTTCCTAGCAGTTTCTTTTCCTCTAGTAAGTTGACAGCTACCCACACAGGTTAATGAAGGAAAGACAGATGTAAGTAAGTTCCTAGGATCTACCCACTACCAGACTGGAGACATCCTTTGTGTCTACAAAACCCATTGTAGCCGGGGAGAAAGGACATGGCTCTTCCCTACTCAATGCAGCCTGTAGATGGAAGTGGCAGGACCCATTTCCTAGGCGTCCCAGACATCTCTACAGCACTTCTTCAGGAAGACATATTCCAAACTTCAGCCCTTCAGTCAGATCAGTGCCTAATCTGTGAAAGGCCACTGCCCCAGTAAGGCTTCATGAATAATCATGCTAGAAAGATGAAAACAGCACAACCAATGGAAAGGACAAGCAAAGTTAGGGCCCTCTTATCAGCCCCTTCTCAGAGACTCAAGTATCCAGTTCTCCAAATGAGAGTATTTTATTATGCATGGACATTATTTGAAATTCAAATTTGTGTCTATAAATGAAGGTTCATTAGAACACAGACAGGCACATTCATTTATATATTGAGGTAGTGTACCATAATATAATTTACTTTAGGGTTACACTGGTAGAACTGAGTAATGTTGCCCACAAAAGCCTAAAATATTTGCTCTCTGGCCCTTTATGGATAAAGTCTGCTAATCTCTGTCCTTGAGGGCAGGGACAGAGTCCCTGTCATCCCATTATCCAAAGCTTCTAGTGTAGTGATTCCTAGTTCAATGAGTTAATTAAATGGTTGAATAAGCTATCTCTGACCTGACCCTCTAACCCACCCTAGGGTTTCTAGCTCTCTTCCTGAAGGAAGTTTAATAGAGGAAATAATGAATTATGAAGACCTGGGTGCTAGTTTTGCTCTCATCATTGTCTGTATCACCTTGCACAACTGCTTTATCTTTCTTTATTTAAAAATAGAATTATTACATTCGATGGATTTCATAGTTCTTTCCAGGTATATAATTCTAGAGATATTCTATCAATGTCTTTGTTAACTCAGTATGCAAAAAGAACAAAAACAGGTTTGGAGAGCTCCTTATTAAGAAATGTGGTCAAAAAGAACAGTGAACTTTTACAGATCAATTATACACCAGGTTTATTACTGGGTTGATTAGGTGTTCCACTGTAAATCAAATAAAAATCAAGTTTATTGTTGGTCTGCACTATGAATCTCTAGTATTAATGTATTGGGGTAGAAGATAAGATCTTTTGTTTTAAGATCCATGGCTTATAATGTATCTATATTGTTTTTTCAGTAAGTTTGATGAAAGGCAATACTTTTATTGAAAGGCAGACACTTTTAATGTTAGATTTTGCTAGAATCCTGAATTATTCTGTTTATTCTCTCTTTCTTTTTTAATCATATTTTTTTCTCTTATATGTACCTGCCTACCCAGAGGTATTACAAGCTAGATCAAGGGTAATGTTGATACTCATCCTACCTACCTACCTTATTTTCTAGATTATGAAAATTCCAGAGTCCTGACATCTCTAAAGTGACTTCCTGATTCTAACAGAGGTGCCAGTTGTAGTCCTGGACAGTCATGAAGGTATCTTACATGAAAATATCACAACATAATTTACAGATTCTTTGGGTGAAGACCCTTGTGCAATTTATACCCTTCTCTGACGTATTTAAAAGGACAATGAAAAGGCAAACAAAGTTAGACTTTTGATTTAAAATATTCTTACTTAGATGAGAATATTCCTGAGTTAAATTGATCATCACAAAAACCTATAAAAATAGTACAGATAAAAGAACTAAAATAGATAATTTTAAAATATTATTCAAATGGATAATTACAAATTTTCTACTGTTTGCTATATACAGCATTAAAATGCAGCATTGAAGTGTAAAAGAATATGTTCTACACTGTTTGCTAAAAACCCTAACTGGTTAAGTGGAATGTCCAAAATAGAAATGGCCTCTAAATTAATCTTTTCCAGTTTTTACACATGTAGGACTTATATGTTAGAAGTTGATGAATGGTAGGAAAATGTGTCCAATAATTTAAAAGCTGCTAAAGGAAGTGAAAAAAATGTGAACATCCAAGAAGAATTTCATAAAAATATATTTTCTAGAAGCTGTGTGTCTACTTTTCTGAAATAACCTCAAGAAATAATAAATAGATAATTTTACATAGCCTTCTCATTTCTAATATTAGGGTCCTGCTGCATTGTTATACAATCTTTTTTGTTGCCTTCTGTAGAAATCTCCTTTTTTTTTCAATTTTATTTTTAATGTTTCTTTATTTTTGAGGGAAAGAGACAGAGCATGGGCAGGGGAGGGGCAGAAAGAGAGGGAAACACAGAATTCAAATCAGGCTCCAGGTTCTGAGTTGTCAGCACAGAGCTGGACTTGGGGCTTGAACTCACCAACCGTGAGATCATGACCTGAGTCAGAGTGGGGCACTTAACCCGCTGAGCCACCCAGGTGCCCCTGTACAAATCTCTTATATTGAGGGCCTGCAAGCAAGCAGTGTGGGACATCTCATTGTGAAAGAGAATACATTTACTCTAACCTATTTGCTTCAGGGTTTGCTATGTGGTCTATCTTGAATTAAGTTAGCTACCATCAAGTATGTGAAGGACAAGTCTAGAGAACCGGTTCCAGTGAGTTCAGAACTACTGTATGTTAAACATTTCTTCAATTCCACAGGGAATATATGTTAGGGCAAATCAGTATTATTGCCACTACTTCTAGTTTTTTCATTCTCTTTTCACTCACTAAATATTTGCCAAGCCTATTCCTCTATTTTGGAATTCTGAGTGCCATTAAAAACATACCTGAAACACATCTGTAAATGAATATTCTTTTAATTTATAAAAATAAAAAGCATTTTAATATTTTTATTCCCATTTAGATTATTTCACCTGAAAATCTATTGTTATTTAAATGTCACAATTCACCTTGTGATTTTAAGGGGGGAAATATTGCCTTTATTTTGCTGCATTTGCTATAATTATAGGCTAATTAAATGGCAAAATATCAATAGCATTATTTTATTTTTTAATATATTAACTAACTTCAATATACATAGTTTAGAATGTATATCTCAAATTACATTCATAACATATAAGGAGATTATTTTACTCATTGTCAAAAATATAGACACATAGTTTCCAGAGCTCAGAAATTATAAACTTCCTTATGAAAATTCAAGGATGCATGTTCTTTCTTCTGGAGCAAAAATGGTACACGGATGAAGAATGACAGTTTAAAAGTACGTAGTTGTGTCTAAAACAAAATAAACATTTACTTGCTGAAGGTTGGTTTCTACCTGTGATGACTACAGAACAGCATGTACTTTGATTAAAATGCATTTGAAACACCTTCTTTCTATATATTTACCTTTCACTTTTCCTGAACACATTTAAGGCTCAGAAACACGGTGATCACGTCCTGTGATGTGTATGTAGGTGAATGAGCTAGTACATCTGTACCCTTCCTTTCCTTATCTTCTCTGGGTGTCCCTGAGCTCTCCCCAAGCTGAGACAGATGGCTGCTGGTTTAGTTATGTGCGTGGGAGAGAGGGACTTCCACATGTGATTTTTACCATTTGGTAGTAATTAGTTTGTTGTATAAATTAACATTAACTGAACCATTCTTCAGGCATTGTTTGTAATTATC
The DNA here is from genome assembly GCF_018350155.1 of Leopardus geoffroyi. Taxonomy (NCBI): domain Eukaryota; kingdom Metazoa; phylum Chordata; class Mammalia; order Carnivora; family Felidae; genus Leopardus; species Leopardus geoffroyi. The sequence continues at coordinate 57,653,112 of NC_059341.1, read as the reverse complement.
TTCTTTGAGTCTCTGAGTTGTATAAAGAGATAAAAAGCAGGGAAGGCATTGCTCCTTCTTTTATAAAAGTGGAAAAATCTATCATTAGACAGAATAGATCAACAATTACTATTGTATTCCCAATAGATGAAAGACTTTGAAATAATTATAAAACAGAAAAACCAAGATTTTTCTGGAACTTAATGGTTTAGAAATACAATTAGATTTTGTGAAAATGTGTGATTTTTTTAAAGGCAGAACTGAATGTAAAAGAAAAATGAAATACAGTTTGAGGGTTGTTTTTCACATCATTTAGCAAATTTCTTTTGGTTCTCACAATAACTACCTCTTGAAGGTCACTGTCTGTCTTGTCTTTTTTCTTCCTTATATGTTGCATACTTTATTTAGATGCTTTCAAATGGAAGTATTTTAGTGTACATTTTATGAGAAGCATGTATTTTTCTGAGATGTAGCATGCTGATATTCATCTTTTTTAAACAAAATTGTTCATGAGTAAGTGGGATTTTGATAATTCAAGCTTTAAACTCTACCGAGTTACTATTCTCTCTCCTCTATCCCCAGTGATGATGTTGAATATGAAGGAAACAATAAATAACCTATGTTTCTTTCAGTTTGGTTTTGGCCTTGCTTATATTATTTAATATTATTTCTGAATCTTCTTCTGGTGTCTTTCTCTAAAGAGATCTAATAGCTGATACCATATAACAGATTGTCCTTTAAAGCATAAATGTTTCTTTCTGAAAAAAAAAATTCCCATCTGTGTTTTTCCTTTGAGAATTGCTCTAAGAAACTACCAAGAAGAACAAATTATTGCTAGACATATTTTGACCCAAAGTATTTAAAGTGTGTCATCACACTTTTACTGTCCATAACACAGTCATAACTTTGATGTTGACAAGAAAATATGATGGTCATTATTCTACCAAGAGTTTCTTTATTGCAGCCTATTAGGTAATAAAACCCCAGTCACACCAGAATTAATATTTGTGTGAACCTGTTATTAGATTATTAATAAAAAGAGAAATATATATATCATAAGTAGCTATTTTCTATCATACAGTTACTGATTAGATATTAGTTGTAGAAGCTATAAATACCAGAAGTAATTCATTTCCTGGCTTGAAAAAAAATATTGTTGCAATTTGGTTCAAGGAATACAATTATTTAATGAGTCTCCAAGATTTAAAAATATTTCAGTATCATTGCAAATTACTTGGAAAAATACGAACATTTTGTCCTTATTTAGAACAGTTACACTTAGTGCATCTTTTTATGTGTGAATGAATAAAATTAAGATGAATAAAAAGTTTTTTTAATTAATTTTAAATCTGTTTTGTTTTGAATTGTTAGATAAGCCATTCATGTATTTATGTTAATGTGAGGTTAAAAGAGCTTTGCCACTTTTTTTTTTTTTTTTTAAGTAAGACTGTTTTAAGAAGAGTTTCTGGATTACTGCAATTGAGGTATTTTTTAAGTACTTCTAATGCAGAACTTATTTTTATGAAATAGGGAAATGAGAAATACTTTGTGCCTAGGAGATTGGCCTACCCCAAAAAGTATATCTTCCTATGTTTTCCATAATCCACTGAGATTCTAAATCATGCTTCTGCTTTGCATATGTATCGCTTTTAACCATTTTTATAACCCCAAAGTTTTGGAATTTTCAAAAATTTTGCCTCCTCAAAATTACTTATGCACATGTATTTTTTTTTCTCAAATGAGAAAAAGGAAATCATTATTCGCTAGTCTCTTTATTTGGGTTGTAAATTAAAGAAACATAAAAGCCTTATGCTCTGTGCTTTTCATTCAGTGTCTAGAGCTGGCTAAGCAGGAAGCCAACTTCATCCTGAAGATGTTTCCTCTCCCTGCCTCCCAGGACAGAGTCATACTTTCTTTTAAATGGGGGCCAGTATAGATTTGGGTAAAATTTTGAAGAGCAAACTTTATGTCTACTCAACATCCATTCCATATACTATGTGTTATCTGCAAATGATATAATTTTGACAAAACACTTTAATAGTATGGTTTTTGACTTGTGCATATTAAGATTCTTAACATTAGGCCAAAATATTATTTCATGTGAGGGAAAGTAGTCTTTATGTTCCTCAGGTAAATTTAAGTCCTAATTCTTGGAAGTGATGCAAAATAAACACTTCTGATTTCAAACTGTTTGATTTTGCTTTGTGTATGTACTTGTGCTCATAAGAGCACATGAATCAAGGCTTACATGCACCTTTTGAAAAAAATCACAATATCCTATCATTCTCATTCATATAAACCTAAACCATTGTTTCATTGTTCCTCAATTCAAAAAAAAATTTATTTCAATATTTCTTCTTTTGGAAAAATGGTTTTTAGATGAAAACCATCAACTGTTGACAAATACCCTACACAGAAACCCACTGAATATATTTTGTGACCACCATTTGAAATGCAGACTCTTGCATGACATGATATATTTTGGAACCAGAGATAAGAAAGGAGGGGGATAAAAAAGAGCAGCTCTTCTGTGGCTGTGGCTGTGGCTGTGGCTGTGAAGCTCAAAGAGAATACATTAATTAACCCAAGAGAATTTCTAGGAAGCTGTACTGAGAAGCTGTAGCTTTGAAATCTAGTGATCTTTATCCACTGTTGGGTTTGGGTCAAAGACCTTGGATAGAGAAGGAAAAAAGGGAAGGGGGTACATTATAGGAACCAGATGTTAAAAACTGATAAAGGCTGACCAGCCCCCTGCTGCTGAAATCTAACCCCACCTCCATCAAAAAGGTGACATTCTCCTCTGAAGCCCCTATGTCCTTCGAGGAGAGAGAGAGACACAGTTCTGGCTCTGCATTTTTCCTTTGGCCTACCTTGTCGAATGGCCCTAGAAGACTAAACAGGTGTTATCTACTTTTGATTTCAGTGCATTTAAATTAATCCTGTCAGCTCAGCTGTTAAAACAACTGTCATCTCCAGCTGTTAGTAATTTTCGACTGGGCACTTTCACAGGTTGCCAAGATCTGAGCCTGCATTGTGTGTCTTTCTGAATGCGGTAGAGTAACAATTTGTGTTTTGGTTTTTTGGTTTTTTTTAAAGGGGCTTGTATTGTGATGCTGCACACGTTGATATGATCGTAATAATAATAATTTCAGAAGACTCTCTGGTACTGTGTTTTTCAATATGTAAATAAACCGTGTACGGTATGCCACTTCTATCAATATTCTGTGGACACGTTACATAACTTTTTGGCATATTTAATTAAATAGCCAATAAGTCAACTTGGAAGTCCTAAAAGTGGGAGAAATAGTAAAAAGTTAGAAGAAGATAGTATTGCACGTGCTTATAAAGCTTTCTGTGTTTCCAGAAACAATAGTTGCTTCTAGCTTTATTTTTTTCTTAAACTGAGGTATTCAGTAAAATGTTTTGTTTCTTTTTAACAGTTTGAGTAACTCTGCACTTTCAAGCATAATGTAAGGTTTCTGACTTGATCTTCTCCTATTGGACATTTTAAATCATAAGAGGAATTTCTTGTGTAATTTCAATATTTGGGATCTATCTCAGTAGCTCTTAATGCTAATATTGTGGAGGGCAGGAAAGGCTATTATGAAATTCAGTCTATTATCAACAATTGGAACTCACTGAAAATGTGTAGTGATCTCAACTCTATCAAAGAAAGACTTTCATTTGCCATTCATGTAACCATCTGGAACCCATGAATATTCCTCCTATCCTAACCTTACACATTGTAAAATCAAAAAATTATAGGTTTTATTTTTCTTTTATAAAGTCTTAATTAGGGTGTTAGTTTTTTCCTGTTAAAAAGTATGTTTCAAAAGAAAAAAAGATATAAATTACTTAAATTGATTTTAAAGTGTTTATGTTTAGAAATAATGCAATCAGATCAATAATGAAAATAATTTTCACAAAAATGTACTAGCCTCAAAATTTCTGGCCAACAATATTGTACTTGAATTCATGTTATACTGATGTGGAATAAATTACACTAACTTAGTTTAACTGAGTTCTATGTTTATTAATATCTGAGGCATTTATGATTCCATATTCATATAAATTTATTTAAAAAGTAGCTAATTTTGAAGAGGATATTACAGACACAAAGTAAATAGTTAAAAATGTAATAAAAAGTGTACAATGGAAAGTATTTCTCTTTCCTACTCCTATCCTTCACTCACTCAATTCCTCTTTTATAAGGATTCATGTAATGTATTTTCTCCTGTACATCTCTGGATTTATTATGTGCATACACATATAGCAATATGAGTGTGTATGTGACAGGGTGTGTATCTAAAGGATATTATACATACATACATACACACACACCCAAAATTTGGATATCATTACCCCTGGATTTATATATTAGTTAAATAACATTCATTCCCTAAGGAAGCACGTGTGTACATGAAGATAAAGGAAAAGATTACAACGTATATGATATACATGTGTACCAATTACATAATTTATTAGAAGCGAATATTGTAATTCACATTGAATAAAGAATATTTGACGGGACTCTGTCAATACTTATCAAAATTAAAATATATCTGCACTTTGGCTTAGTAATTACAGTATTAGAAGCTGAACATTCTCACATATATATGTCAGAATTAGTAAACTATATCATTTGTGACATTATTGTTGTGGAAAAACTAAAAATTTTATACGGGTTGATGTAAGTGTATTACTGTGCATTCATCGGTGGATTTCTGTGAAAGTGTTAAACATTAGAGAAATTTATCCATAGAAATATGGAAACATGTCTGTGATTTATATTTTAAGTTTAAAAAGTTGCATAATAGTAAATATAATATCCTATTTTTAGAAGCATTAATGTATATTTGTATATTCATTTAAGTATTTAATATTTATCTGAATGTATATATAGTAAGTTATGAATACATGTTTTATTTTGGCTATTTTATTAATATAATAACATTATTAATATTATGAAATTTATTAATATTTAATTTAATTACTGGGGATTTGATCTTAATAAAAATGAACATCTTTAGTAATGCCAATAAGAACTACCAGCAGTTTTGTTTTAGTTTAGTTTTGTTTTGTTTTCTTAGAAAGAGAGCATGAGTTTGGGGAGAGGGGCAGAGGGAGACAGAGAGAGAGAGAGAGAGAGAGAAAGAGAGAGAGAGAGAGAGAAAATCCCAAGCGGCTCCATGCTCAGCGCAGAGCCCAGAATGGCGCTCAATCCCACAACCCTGGGATCATGACCTGAGATGAAATCAAGAGTCAGACGCTCAACCGACTGAGCCACTCAGGTGCCCATTTTTAGTTTCTCTAAACACTAATTTACATGGGAAGAAAGTCATTAAAAACTAATATAATGTAGAAAATATATGTGTGAAGTGGGGGGTGATGAGGTAGAGTTGGGGACAATAGGAAAGCTATAAAAAATGTTGCTTGAAGGCTTTATTTCCAAAGCTGTATCTGCAGAAAGAGGAAAGAGTTCATATGACTACGCTTGTTCAAACATACAATGGGAGTCTTAATGGGAAATAGATACGCCTTGCTTAAAAATATATTCTGTACATATTCTGGTAAAGACTAATGTATTTGAATTTATAAGATAGTCTTTGTATTAGTTTCCTCACGCTGCCATAGCAAAGTAACTTAATCTGGGTGGCTTAAAACAAGGGAAATTTATTTTTTCGCAATTCTGGAGTTTATAAGTTTGAAGTCAAGGTGTCAGCAAAGTCATGTTCCCTCTGAGAACCTTAGTAGAATCCTTTTAGAATCTTTGCCACTTCTGGGGCGCCTGGGTGGCGCAGTCGGTTGAGCGTCCGACTTCAGCCAGGTCACGATCTCGCGGTCCGTGAGTTCGAGCCCCGCGTCAGGCTCTGGGCTGATGGCTTGGAGCCTGTTTCCGATTCTATGTCTCCCTCTCTCTCTGCCCCTCCCCCATTCATGCTCTGTCTCTCTCTGTCCCCAAAAAAATAAATAAACGTTGAAAAAAAATTAAAAAAAAAAAAAAGAATCTTTGCCACTTTTTAGCTACTGTTGTTGGCCATCCAGCCTTGCCATTCCTTGGTTTGCAAATGCATCACTCTGATCTCTGGCTGTGTTGTCACATGGTGTTCTCTTTGTGTTTTTACATGGCCATCTTCTTGTAAGGACCCCAGTCTTAGGACCCACCCTAATAATCTCATCTTAACTTAATTAAATCTGCAAAGATTCCATTTCAAATTAAAGGATAGATTCACAGGCACTAAGTTAGAATTTCAACATACATTCTTTGGGTGAATACAATTCAACCCATAACTCTCTTAAAAATGTAAACACAAACGAGTAGGTAAGCGAATTGACCATTCATAAATTGCAATGAATCACATCGGAATTTAAATTGATATATAAAAATAAATATTGAGGGACGCCTGGGTGGCTCAGTCGGTTGGATGTCTGACTTCAGCTCGGGTCATGATCTTGCGGTTTGTGGGTTCGAGCCCCGCATTGGGCTCTGTGCTGACAGCTCAGAGCCTGGAGCCTGCTTTAGATTCTGTGTCCCCCTCTCTCTCCACCCCACCCCTGCGTGTGCTCTGTCTCTCTCTGTTGTTCAGAAATGAATAGACATAAAAAATTAAAAAAAATGAAAATAAAAATAAATATTGAGTCATGAAAGAGAAATAAAAATTTTAGGGGCACCTGGGTAGCTCAGTTGGTTGAGCGTCCAACTTCAACTCAGGTCATGATCTCACTGTTCGTGAGTTCAAGCCCCACATCAGGCTCGCTGCTGTCAGCCTGTCAGCGCTGAGCCCGCTTCCAAACCTCTGTCCCCCGCTCTGCCCCTCACTCGCTTGTGCTCTCCCAAAAATAAAAAATATATATATATTTAAAAAGGGAAAGAAGGAAATATTTTAGAGTTCATAGAGGTCTTGATACAGGGCACTCCACCTAAATGAACTCTTGAGTGGGAAGTCTGGACTTCTCAATGTTGACCCAAAGGGTCTGGGCAGATAGCTGGAAGTGGAGAAAAGGTAGGAAATGCTGAAATGAGGATGAGAATGTCGCAAAGTAAAAATAAACAATCAGAAAATGTTTATGTGCCCCTGAAAGCCACCTTGTTGCCCAGAGATTCAGCTCCCAGACTATCATAGGCATGAAGAAATTTGTAACACCTCGTGACTGGAAGAGCTATATTTAGCATTTATAGATGTTTTTTTGTAACTTGTATTTCCCTTGTGACTCGATTTTGCCAAACACCCTTATTGTTTAAAAAACAAAGCCAGAAATATGACTGCAGTTTGCTCAATGAAACCGTGTTGTTTTCTTTCCATGCCAGGATTGTGACTACAGATAAAAAGGGTTGTTGTTGTTTTTGTTGTTTTAAAGGAGCAAGGATAATTTTTGCATTGTAATAGCATCTCAGTTTTTGGTTTCCATTTTACATTGATTCTGATGCTGTCAGCCAAAGATCAAAAGAAATGTTTGAGTGAAGCTGACTCAGGCTGACCTCTCTGTATTTATGTCCGAGTTAAACATGTCTCCACCACCTATTAGGAGCCGAGTGTTGCAGCGAGACCCAGTCCTCTGACTTGAGTGCTCAAGACTGGGGAGGAGAAGGCAGTGCTACATGCTGCTTGACCTTTCCTCTGTGAGACAGGGGTGTCTTCTGTGTTCCTGCCCCATGCTTTCTTTCAAGCGTTCTTAGGAATAGTGTTGAGAAATATTAGGTCTAAGTGTAAACGACTGGGTTTTTCATTGAACTACGGAAGGTTAATGGAAGAGGGGGGAAAAAAAACTGAGATGGGAAATGGGGGATACTTTTTCTTGGCTGGGAAAGGCATTATTGCAAGTCAAAGCAGGGAAAGAATAGACACAGTCACCATTTGCCTTTTTTTGTTTTTTTGGTATTCATTTTGCCAGAAGAAAATGCGATTACTTATAACGTTGATTATCTAAACCTTAAACTATTTCTTATTTCATAAATTCAAAGAGTGTATTACAGGGATGCATTCCATCTGTATGTACAATGCCCTTAGAAAAGTGGTGAGCAGATGCTTTCCACAGCGTATATTGTCTGTTCAGGCAAATACGAAAATTTAACTGCACATACAGTAAATTATTCAGTCAAGTATGAAGTTTCAAGGTTATTAAGAGGAAGTGGCAGCAGTATATAGAAAATTGGCAGACTACAAAACTTTCATTTAGATGAAGATCTTGATTTTGTTCTAAATTGTCATGCTCGACTATCTGTTTTTATGTTGACAACCAGTCTGATCCTTATCTGTCAGACTCGTAGCACGTTGTGTTTAAGTTGTATAACATACATAAAAAAATTTCTCTTTATCTGTTAATGGTAGGAAATAGGTAAAAAAAAGAACCACCATAACAACAAACTAATTTTGAGTAGCTTGAAAGATTATACTAAACTTAGTAATGCTACTTTTTAATAATAGTAGGTAACATTTATTAAACATATAGTTTTTTCCTCAGGCATCATGCACTTTAGATCTCTCTCTCTCTCTATATATATATATATATGTATGTATATATATGTGTATACACACACACACATACATACAAACACACATACTATTATAGATGAGGAAACTGTTGTCTAGGTGGGCTAAATAAATTGACTAGAAAGGTAGTAAAAGCAAGATGAGCTCAGATATGTCTGGTACAAAACTAGCTTTTAAACCATTGCAGTATATTATTTCTCATAGATTAAAACAATATGATGAACATAGTTAATATGAATGAGTTTATGAAATAATGCACGAATTAATTTATTTATACTGATTTTTTGATAAATACCTGGGCTTACAAAATAATATGACATACAACAAAACAAGTAACAGGGACAACCTTGTTACACCAATTATGTTATTGTATCGAAGACATTTTTTAAAATATATCAAAAGCTCCATGCAAGAAAAAGATATCAGGAAATAATAGATTCCATTAAAAAGGCACATATTTTGTTGGAGAAAAGAGTGGATTATTTCATGATGTAGTGATGTATCTGGAGATAGCCAGTATTTGAATAGACAGAGATGGAGGGAGGGCCCTCTAGGGCTTTGTCAAGTGGGATTGAATTGGGATGAATAGTTTAGTGGTTTAATAAAAACAAACAAACAAAGAAACAAAAAACACAGAGGCTAAAATACATCAAGTATTATCACAAGGAATAAATAATTTAGTTTATTGGGGATATAAGGAAAATAAATTGAGAAAAGGAAAACAAAGTAGATTCCAAATGTAGTTTAGGGTCAGGTTGAAGAAGCCCTAAGTATATAGGGTTCCTGGTAGTTCAGTTGATTATATGTCCAACTCTAGGTTTCAGCTCAGGTCATCATTTCATGGTTTGTAAGTTTGAGCCCCACATTGGGCTCCGCACTTGCAGTGTGGAGCCTGCTTATGATTCTCTCTCTCTCTCTCTCTCTCTCTCTCTCTCTCTCCCTCCCTCCCTCCCTCCCTCTCTCTGTCCCTCCCCCACTGGTGCAGTCTCTGTCTCTCTAAAAATAAATAAATAAACTTTAAAAAAAAAGAAAACCCTGAATGTCACTCTAAAGAGTTAAAACTTTATACGTTAGACATTGAAAAGCAATTGATGATTTTTCCAGCAGGGAATGATCAGATCAGAGTTGTAGTTCAAAATCCATTTTCATCATTGATTATTCTTGGTTATCACACACTTGCTTGGGTTGTTGGCTAACAACAACGATATCCAAACAAACTGTAGTGCCATGCTGATGATACATGTATCACTAAGATGTTTTTTCCATTTTAGTGGGATTTCAGGTGGGAGGTACCCTATAGATAGTGTGTCAGGTAGCTCCATGTTTAGATGATATATCTACACTGGATTTTATGTTGCTTATTTACAGAATTTGTATCTTACTATAAACCTTGTGATATTTATTTCTACCATGAGAGTTTAAATATCTTGAGACCATAAAGCTTGTTTAGTTACTAAATAGCATGACTTCAGTAGTTGATAGTTGCCTAATTTTGTTTATTGAATGAGGGGATAGATGAGGAAGTATTGGATGCCTAGTTAAATAATTATTTGCTAAATGGGTAAAATTTAAATAAACAAAATCCTACAACTCTTTGTCTTCCTCTACCTGCAACTCTCTCTACAACCATTGACACCTCTGGTTTTGTGACCTAGTATCACTTTCTCCCACTGATGAGATAATATTCACACTGTACCATTTTATAAGCCATTTAACCCTTCACTTTCCAGGATAATGCCTACATGTCCTTTCAAACTCAGCGAAGCATCACCTCTTCTAAGAAGGATTCTCTTAAATGCTGGTTAGAAACGTGGCTTCTGTGCTCATTCTTTATGCTTACATAAGATTTACTATTTATACCTCACAGCATTTAATCACTCAATTTCACAGTCTCTTTCTCCACTAGACTATAGATGTCTTGAGGTCAGGGATAATGTCATTTCATCTTTGTGTTCTTAGGCTAATACAGGATTTGGTAGATAGCAAACTAGTGTTAAATATTTGATGAAAGAACGAGCGGTGAAAGGTTGAAAGATTTGTGAGAGGGCTATCAGAGTGTTCTGTGATAGAGGTGGCCAAAACCAAAATAAGGTTTTGGCTTTATGGATATAGAGAAGACAATTTCAGAAATCTTGAAGGTTAGAAATGAATGGGACTTGGTGGCAGACAGTCTGTGAAGATAAAAACGAAGAGGTTAAAGATGCAAAGTGACCTACAATATGAAGATGTCATCAAATGAAGTGGGTGAGTCACGAGATAACCTGATTTCTTGTTGGGACTGATGATGAGTTTTCTTTGGCATATAGTAATTCTGAGTTACCATTGGGCAATACATTAATAATTTAATGAGAAATTGGAACTTGCAAGGGATCAAGAAAGGACATAATTTAAACCATTTTTTTTTATGTTTATTTATTTTTGAGAGAGAGACAGCACAAGTGGGGGAGGGACAGAAAGAGAGGGAGACACAGAATCTGAAGCAGGGTCCAGGCTCTGAGCTGTCAGTACAGAGCCCGATGCAGGACTCGAACTCATGAATGCTGAGATCATGACCTGAGCCGAAGTCGATGCTCAACCTACTGAGCAACCCAGGCGCCCCAGAAAAGGACATAATTTGCAAGGCATTCACATAGTAATGATAGTCGGAATGCATGAATGGAAGAGATTTTAATAGAAACCTTAGAAGAGAAAGGGAGGACGGAATCTGTGGGACACCTACGTGTGACACATTCAGAGGAAGAGTACCAGAGAATAAATGGTGAGAGAGAGAAACAAGAAAGAACAATTTTAGGGAAGTTAAGTTTGAATGTGGTTTTGTGTGTGTGTGTTTTTTCCCAGCTGTATTGTGGCATAACTAACCAGTAAAATGTAAAATTTTTAAGGCATATATCACGATAATTTGATAGATATATACATTGTGAAAGGATTCCCCCCTCCCCATCTCATTAATTCTGTAGTTTTAAGAATGTTGAGTGGCTGGAGTAGAAGTTGTCAGTGGAATAATATTCTATAGTGTGGTTAAGAAATAGGTAGTTAGTGAAGATGTCAGAAGCCAGATTGCAAAGGATTAAGGCGATGAAAAAGAAATCAGTAAGATGGTAAATTATGGTAGTAGTAGAATTAAGATGACTAATTGTTCAAGGGGCAGTTCCCTTTTTACCTGAAATGACATATGCACCTGGAGGATGTTTATGTGGCTTGTATTGAACTGTACTCCAGAAACACAAACATTTTACAAACAATTAGAGTTGCTACTTATCTCTCCTATATATCTGGAAACACAAAAATGTCAGGGTGGACTTTTTGGAGAATCAGATTTCAGTATTAAGAGTAATCACACAGCCAAATGATAAACTGCTATCCGTGAGTAAACCATGTTTTATAAATGTGTCATATTTTGAAATGGAAGAGTACAGAGTTAGTAAGTACATGAGGAATGTGAGTGGCTGGTGTCTATTACCTAAACCATATAGTAGATGTCCACGCTCTGTTATAAAACCCTGAATTGAATCTCATGTGCTTAAAAAACAAGGAAGAGAATTAACTGTCCCTTTAAGTTTGTTCCATGTCTGGTATTTTGCATTTTATGGTTGTAGCATGTATTTCCTGGAAGAAAGCTTTTCTCTTTTCATAGCTGAAAGGTGGATTCTGAGGGCCATCCTCTTTCCGTAGAAATGCTAGGACACGGTAGTAGCACGAATGGTTAAATGAACGAAAATACCTGATTTGTTTCTCCCAAGGATAAAATTTATAAGTGCACCTGAAAGCCTGAGGACCATTTACATTTGAAATCAGCAATAGGGATTGAAGCTAAATCCAAGTATCATTGCAGTTTAACTTACCTAATAGTAATCCCCTACATTTTTTTTGTAAATAAAGTTTGATAAAATAAAGAGTTTAAAAGTGTGGGCAAAAATCTAAGGTGTAAAATTTCATGCTTCGCAAAAAAAGTGAAAATTTTGTATAGAAAAGGTGAGAAATCTTGCAGTGTAATGTTTGACTGTATCAAGCTGAGTTTTAAAATTTCACCAACAAAAGGTATGTTTTTTGAAGCAAACCCTGCAGTAGAAATGTGGGCTTACCCTCCAGAGATTTCACGTGATAGACAAACCACTGGATAAGCTAAGAATTGATTGTATTTGAGTTACTCCTGTGTGTTGACAACCACCTCAAAAAAATCTGTAAACCCTGTGGACTTGGAAGATTGGGGCAAGGCCTTAAAGTTGCCACACTATTTTTTTTATTTTTTATTCATCTTTCTCATGCTCTCTTTTCCTCCTCCTCCTCTTCCCTTCCTTCCCCTCTCCCTTCCCCTTTCTTTTTATTGACCACTGTATTAAAATTAGACTAGGTCCCCAGTTCTATTGTGGCCAGCAAGTCCTGTCCACTGAGTTTTGCTGTCATGCTGTCACCAGGTTTGGGTGTTGTAAAACTGACCCAGGAGCTATAGGGAAGATGAGTAACACCTCTTGCTTCTGGCGAGACTTCCCATCTGCTTTTTTGAGAAAATAAGCCCAACGAGGAATTGGATGTGACAAGTATAGCGATTCCCTACAGTAGTATTTCTTACTGTGGTCCAGTGCCTCACTAACTGCCTCGTAATAACACGGAGCGCTTTTCAATGTGTTTGCATTTTAACCAGCTTTGCAAATAAACTAAGTGTTTTGCATTAGTATCTAATTTAATTTTACAGTCCTACAAGGTAAAATTATCCCAACTTTACAGATAAGGAAAGTCACAAAAGCTATATATGACACTCTTAAAGAAATTCTAATGAGAATACTTGTTTGTATGGTGATAGACCTTCCTCTTTCAGGGCAGTTACTATTGTAAACATAGTTTGCCACGTGAACAGCACAGTGTTCTTTTTCTGGGAAGGCAGTGCTTTAGAGCAGCATTCGATATGACAGGTACAAAAGGAGACAGTAAGAATAAAATTTTCTGCTCTCCATCTATATAGTGGTATAGATGCTTAACCCCTTGCACATTTTGATACAGAAGTTTTGTTTTATACAGAAAAGTGATAGCTAAGTATTGTACCACTTATGTCCCAATTTTGAAGTGTTGTCATATCTTACTTGTCATCAATGATTATATTTTAAGAACTCTTCTCACTATGTTCATTCCTTTGGTTCATCAATCTAACAGTGGTGCATCCATTTATTAGCAAGTATTTATGAAATTCTTAGTGTGTTCAGGCAATGGGTTGACACAATTTCATAAAAAGCCTTATCAGTGTTTGATAGCAGAATTGAGAAAGTATCATGACATCCTCCATTTTCTCACTGACATTTTAGATCTCACTCTAAAAATATTTCAGTTCTTTTAAGTGCACTGTGTTTTGTGCCACTGACATATTTTTAAACAATTTTATATTTACATTCAGTACCTTCAGAGGAGTGGCTTCAAATTACATTAATGGAAAGCAGTCTAGTTTATTATTTAATGTGAAATTCGGTGTGTCCAACTTTAGATTGCCATAGATAAAATAGATTGTTAAACTTTAGATGGTTGTTTCGAGCAGAAACATGCGTAACTATTAATATGCTTAATCTTCTCTAGACCACTGTAATTTTCTGTAGGATAAACTTTTTTAATATTAATAATACCAAAGAGATCTTTTTACTGTGTACTTCATAAAAACAACAAAAGTTGAGAAATACTGAAGTTACCTTTTAGAATAAACTATTTAGTAGCTGGTTAATGTCCGTACATGGACACTTCTCATATAAGATCCTTGTGGAAAAATCTTCCCTGTGTAGAAGATTTAAACTCCATATTATTCCTTTGGTTGCTGTATCAAACTTTATCCCTATCTCAAATTGCTGAGGGTTTTGCTGCTTACCTGTTTCATATCCACTCCTACAATATCTTTGTTCAGAAAAGTTTCAAGCAATTAGAAAGATTTGGCTAAATTGTTGGGGAGAAGGGATATAGGGTTGATTTTGGAAGCTCATTATCATTTTTTATATTTATTTATTTTATTTTGAGAGAGTGGGAAGGGCAGAGAGAGGGTCAGAGAGAGAGGCAGAAAGATAATCTCAAGCAGGTCCCACACTGTTAGTGCAGAGCCTGATGCGGGGCTTAAACCCATGAACCGTGAAATCATGACTTGAGCCAAAATCAAGAGTCAGACCCTTAACCAACTGAGCCACGAAGGTGCCCTCATTACCATATTTCTTTTTAATTTTTTAAAATGTTTATTTTTAAGAGAGAGAGAGAGCACGCGTGATCAGAGGAGAGGTAGAGAGAGGGAAAGAGGATCCAAAGTGGGCTCTGTGCTGATAGCAGAGAGCTCGATGTGGGGCTCGAACTCACAAACCATGAGATCATGACCTGAGCTGAAGTCAGTTGCTTAACCAACTGAGCCACCCAGGTGCCCCTCATTATCATTTTTTTTTAAAGTTCATTTATTTTGAAAGAGAAAGGAAGAGAGCTACAGTGAGCAGCTGCACATGAGCAGGGTAGGGGAAGGGAGAGAGAGGGAAAGAGAGCATCACAAGCAAGCTCTGTGCTGTCAGTGCAGAGTTTTGAGGATTGATCCAACAGATTGTGAGATCATGACCTGAGCCGAGATCAAGAGTCTGATGCTTAACCAACTGAAGCACCCAGGTGCCCCGGGAAGCTCATTATCATTTTTAGGGCATTAACATTTCATCATTATTAATTAATGGACATTAGCAAGAAATTTCGAACTTTAACTTTTAAACAGATCCTATTATTAACCTGTTATTATACCACTATCTTTAGCATTATCACCGCCAAATTAAAGGGCAAGAATAAGTAAGAATGGTTAAAAAGTTGTAATATTACTCCTTACACTTTTATCCACTGGAAGAAAATAATACAGAACGAACGATTTTACCAAAATATTCTCATAGTGTTCCTGTTAGTAGAGGGAGGGAAGAGGGCAGTGAAGTCCTCAGAAAGCTTAAAGAGATGGCATCTTTTCATAAGTACTTACTGTGGTTGAAGAGGAGAAAAAAAGATTTCTAATGATAGTACAGTGACTATTTTCATGAACCAGACTTGGTTTTTGAATTAGTAATGTTGAAGTTTCTATTTTGGCTAAGCAGTCCAAGTATGCCTCTTTTTATACAATAGATTTGTTATGAAAATTTGTGTATATATTTGCCTTTTGTAGATCAAAAATTTTTAAATGATTTTATTACAAATAATTTAAATACATTATTGGAATTCTAATAATTATTTCTTTGATTTAAAAAAGTATCCCATATTACCTTAGTAATTTTCCTCAATTTATTAAGTATTTTTTAAAATTTTATTTATTTATTTTGAAAGAGAGAGAGAGAGAACTGACGAGGGCAGAGGGAGAGAGAATACCAAGCAGGCTCTGCTCTGTCAGCACAGAGCCCAATGCAGGGCTTGAACTCAGGAACCTTGATATCATGACCTGAGATAAAGTCAGACGCCCAACTTACTGAGCCATCCAGGCAGCCCTCAAGTTTTGTTTTTTAAATGCAGCTTTATATTTTATTATTTCCTGAGGGCAGAATTGTATCATCATAGAGTCAGAAGAATAATTGGTCAGAGCTGTAAAGTTAAATATGTGTGTGATTTTAAGGGCCTACTGTTTTTTTTTTTTTTTTTTTTTAATTCTTCTGCAATGTTTGGGATGAAAAATGGAATATGCTATTATATATATGTGTGTGTGTAAAATGTAAATCTAATGCGTGCATGAGAATACGTATGTACTCATATATACATGGGTAAAATTTATATGTACTGAGATTAACGAAATGGAAAGGGACACCCAACTTCAGGATGCCATCTGCATTTTTGCCTCTGATCCTGATTAAGGATATAAACCCTTAATTCTCATTGTTTAAAAATGGCAGCCACAGGAAAGGGAAGGATAAGAATTCTGTATTTTGGGCAGACAGAACAAATAATTAGCTCCTTAGATTTAATCTGAGTCAATAAATATTTTGTTGAATGCTTACTATACCCTAGTCAATGTTCTAGATACAGGAAATACAGCAGAGGACAATAGAGAAAGCCCCTGAATTTACGGGTGTCCAGTGAGAGAAGTCTGATAATAAATATAATAAATAGGTAAAATATATAGTGTGTCAGATAAAAATAAGTGGTATTAGAAAAAAAAATAAAGCAGAAGGTGGAGGTTTGGAAATGTAGAGAAGGGTGAATTTATAAATCCTCCCAGAGAAAATGACACTTGAGTAAAGACTTGAAGTAGTTGAGGGAGCAAGCTATTTGGATATTTGGGAGAAGATCATTCCAGTCAGAGAACAGAGTGCAGAGGGCCTGGCAGATTTGAAGACAGCAAGGTCAATGTGGCTGGAATGAAATGAGCCAAGAAGAGGCTAGAAACGAGAGAGTTCAGAGAGGTAAAGATCGCCTAGATGGTAGAGTGTCCCTTACTGAAAAAAGTGAAAGCAATTGAAGGGATTTGACAGAGAAGTGTGTAAAATGTCTTTATAGCCCCAGAATATTATACTTTTGGACTTCCCTAGAACAGTGCCGTAGTTTTAGAAGCCTCAGGAGTTATCCCAGAACTTCTAAACCAAAATCAGATTAAGTATATAGAATCTGCTCTCACTTGTGGAATTGTTGTTGTTGTTTCACAAATCCATTAGGAACTGCTCTAAGATTTGGATTTGGTTTTTGTTTTTGTTTTTGGACCAAAGAAGCAAAATTTGCAGTATGCAGTCTTTTTTTTTTTTTTTTTTTTTTTTTTTTTTTTTTTTTTGGTCAGGATACTTTATAGCCCCAAACTCAAGAGAGACCTAGTGGTCCCATCACTGCTTTATAATTAAGGAATTTGGCCAGGGTACCCACAAATCCCGATGGGTTCGATAAGAGCATATTCTATGGCCAAGACACATTTATCTATATCCTTAATACTTTAAAAGCAGATTTTTGAACCACTGCCCAGCAAATATTAAAGAGAAAACTTAAGGGTTTTCATATCTCTATTAATCTGATTGTGCCAATACCTAGTCTGCAAAAAACAAAACAACAATAAGAAAAATGATGCTTTTATTTTAGAAGAGTTCAAACAATTAAGGTGCCACAAAAACAGGAGGGCATCAGGAATCCATTCTTGTAATATGATTTAAACTGATTAAGCATCTGGTGGTGATTACGACCACTTTGAAGCTGTATTATTTTTCAGATTTTACATTCAAGTTAGAGTCGTGTTTTGCTTTCTTTAAGATGTATAAAATATATTTACTAATTTCTCTTTAAAGATAGCTATTGTAAAATAATATAGAGCTAAGCTTATATGCTTAGTTCCACTTTCTCACGCGTTTATAAATATACCTTAAACCTTTGCAATGCAGAAAATGTTTAAAATCACACACACACACACACACACACACACACACACACACACACACACACTACTGTATAACAATGAATAAGCACACTAAT
Organism: Leopardus geoffroyi; assembly: GCF_018350155.1. Classification (NCBI taxonomy): domain Eukaryota; kingdom Metazoa; phylum Chordata; class Mammalia; order Carnivora; family Felidae; genus Leopardus; species Leopardus geoffroyi. Next base: position 57,635,224 of record NC_059341.1, on the reverse strand, counting down.
GTAGAATGGAAATTACTATATTGCTGATCTCTTTAGGTAGTTTTCAGTTCGTTCTTTTATGCATTGGAATTGTAAAACCCTATCATTTTGCAGTCAGGAACAATTGGTCTTCATTTACGAGATCCAGCTTAGGAGCTAAATACAGTTTGAGAGTTTAATTCAGACTTAATCCCTCCTACCTAGTTCCTAGTTAGGCCCAGTGGAATATGAAAATTCCGCGACCAGTGATAACTCATGTTTTTTGCCTGCCTGTTCTCCAACTTTCACTGTCATTAAACTCCATGATACGATTTTTCAGTGTTAGCTATGCAGCTCAACTATGAATATGTGCCCTTTGACTGCTTGGTGACTTATGAAATCTGACTACTCATTCAAATATACTTTTCTTTTACTCTTTCCCTGAAATTTATCCTCCAGGAATACTTAAAAGTCTTTAGAATAATGATACATTTACTTTCCCTGCTTTTCTCCATTGACCATCGCTATCTTATTGTGTTCTGCGAGGCTTTGTTCAATGTTGCATTACACTTTATACTAAGAAAGAAAGAATTTAGCTGCCAGGCAAGACTTTAGGCAAAGGACTTTGGATGAAATGGCAATATATAATTTGAGTTGTAAACACTGTAGATTCATTGTAGTTTAAAAGTATTCATCATAACTGAGTTGTAGTTAAAAGGATTTGGTAGACGATTGGGTATCGATAAGTAACAGTTAGGGGTTTTCCAGACTCCCTTTTATGTGGCTGAATGGAGCTGCATATCAGTAAGGTTCAGACTCTTAAATTACACCCTATTTCTTGACCTTGTCATCCAGACTCCAGAGTATTTTTTAGTTTATTAGTTAAATACTACCCAGTGATTTAAATGCCAGAAACCTCCATTTTTTGAAGATTGTTTCCAGGAAGGGAAAATGGTAATCAATAGAGATGCTACAAATATATATATGTGTGTGTATGTGTATATACATATATATACACATACACACACATATATATATTTGTATATATATACAAATGTGTGCACACTCACACATTTCTGAGGGTGGCCTTCTGTAAACTGTAGCTTCATTGTACAGCAGCAACCTTTGGAAATTCACTAACTAATAATGCACAGCAAAGGTTCTGTTCCGTGGCTAGTTCTGCCCACAAAACTCCCATTCAGCATTTTTTCTGTTTTCCTGGATTATTTGAAGAGTTAATAGGCACATACACATGAACACACACTCACACATACATGCTTATCCCACATCACAAAAACCACCCTCACATTTGGCTCTCATCTGATCCTCAATTTAGCCACAAGGCAAGACTTAACGAGTTTGTGTTAACTCTATTAAAAAGATATTCAAAAGGAGTCTCGAAAGGTAAAATTTGAGGAACATAGTTGAGGTAAGGAAAGAGGGAGATTATATTTAAAGTCATAATCTTTTCCTTTTTCATAATATGACTAAACAGATTAAGTCTCTCTCTAGAGCATCTCTTGCTAACATTTTTCATGAACAACTCCATTTTTTTAAACATAGAATATGAATAAACATTGAGGCCTAGACACTCAATGGTATCAGTACTCATAAACATCAAATACTAGATACTCAATATTCTGGTTCACTTTTAAGGTTCTCTTATTGTATATTTGTTGGAAACATGCTATTTTTAATACATCATCTTGATTATTAGAAATCATCTTTCTAATGTAAGTTAAATAGTACATTTAAAACACACTATTAGATGATTAGCACTTATAGCAGTGTCTAAATGGTGTTTGACTAAGAAGTGATATTATTTTAATGCCAATACTATAAAAATGAGATATTCTTTCGTAGACCTAAATAAATTGGTTCTGAGTTAATCAGCTTTATGATCAGCTGAATATATGAGCATATGTATCTGATAGCCACATTTTTACTAAAAGACTATAAAATTATTTGTCTTTCTGTAGAAATGCTTTTTTTATTTTTTTCAATTTATTTTTGAAGGAGAGAGAGAGAGAGCATGAGCGGGGGAGGAGCAGAAAGAGAGAGAGAGACAAAGAATCTGAACCAGGCTCCAGCTCTGAGGTGGCAGCACAGAACCTGATGCAGGGCTCAAACTCATGAACTGTGAGATCATGACCTGAGCCGAAGCCGGATGCTCAACTGGCTGAGCCACCCAGGCGCCCCAGAAATACTATTTTTACATGTTCTAATTACATGGAACACAAAACATTCTATTAAGAATTAAGGATTGTTTCTTACATTTATTAAATGACTACTGCATGAAAGACATTATCCTGTCTGTTGTAGGAAATGCTAAGATAAGTAAGACTCAACTCCTAAGCCTATCAGGAAAAATGAAGAATAGGGCTAGCATTTCATGACAGTTTTCTTATGATGTTTCATTTAACTCAGTAGTTTACAATCTGCTGGGAGGCAGTGATTCATGTATCCGTATCACTGATTCATGTATCAATGATTTGTGAAAAGTATTCTGACATCAACTATATATGTTTATATTCTTGAAAACTCTCATAGTAAGAGAATTTGCTTTTAGAAGTTAAGACCTTATAGGGAACTAGAATTATAAGTCAATCAATATAAAAATATATTTAGGTAAATGTGTATATAATGCCTATTTTTATATTCACTAAAATAAACTAGTAAGGACAGCACACCAATTAAAGAGAAAGTCCATAAAGTCTTTCATATCATATGAGTATATTAAAATAGAGGGTTATTCCTTTCTCGATAAAACTTTTCCAATATTCTTCCCCTGTGGTTTCAGTGAAATACTTGTTAATTCATTTTATGTTAATCTTTTCAATGAAGGATTATACAGAAAACACATACATCTTTATAGGTTAATCTTTAGCAAAACAAGCGGCTTTAGTCCCCATACCCTCTGAAAGTAAGAAACCTGGAGACCCATTCTGTCCCTTGGGAAGGTTGGTATAAAATGTCAGTACCTAGGTCACAAAATGTAAGAAGGCATTCACTCTGTGTCTTGCAAATACAGAGTCGACAAGTGCATGACCCTAGGAGTTAAGAGTTTCCTTAACTCTTGTACCCTTGGTACTCTCTTGTCTCATCGCTGTTAATTCCACCTCTGAAGGCAGAGACTAGGATTATCTTTCTTTTTACTGTGTTGTATTTGTAACGTACACACATTTAATTAATGTACTAAATTCAGATCCTTACTCTTTACAGCTTCGCCATTATTTTGCTTAATCCTTAAACGACATTTTCCTGCTTATTCTAACATGCACCAGGCACTTGAGTAAATTCTGAAGAAGGGCAAGAACCTTTTAGAATTCTCCACCCATTCTCCATTCTTAGAGTAGGGATTTAATGACTTTCTTAAATACAGAATGTTTTTTAATGTTTACATAGGCATTCTGTTTTTCCTTTAGTCTAATTTAGTTGGTTCTTAAATATTCCTATTCTTAACTGTTACTGTTTAGGGTTGGGTATCACAAAATGCATAATGTACCTTCTGGGCAAATAAAAAGATTTTCAAGGGCTATTTTTTTTTTTTATAAGCTGCTTTTGGCTAATGTGCCGATTTGAGAGTCTGTCCCTAACCCTGAGGGCCTAGCAGAATCTGTGGCACAAAATATATGGCACTTAATAAATGCCTGTTGAATAAATGGCTTATACTGTAACTACCAATTTTTTTTTTTTTAAGTTGGAGTCACTCATGATTCGCATGTATTTTGTCAAGAATTCTTGCAGTGATGAAAAAGTATGGAAATATGTATCTACTTATTTTCACATGAGGGGAATTTACAGTTAGGGGAAGATTACTGTAATTTCAGTGGAAGTTCTAAAATCCCTAGGTGAAAGTCTTACAAGAGGAAAGTTTCAAGTTTTTTCCAGGTTTGTCTGGTTTAGTCTTTGAAATGTTTTGCCTTGATAATGGAGTTTGAATTTCAAATACCTTAAATAAGGTTTCAGGTTTTCTTTATAACAGCCCATTTTATATATTATTCACACAGAATTTTCACACATAACATTCTAAATTCATAAATACAATTTTAAAATATTTTCTGATTAGTGGGTAATTTCACAAAAAGCTACGGGATGAATTTACTTCATATCTTCTACTAATTTTTGCTAAAGTCCCTCTTCTCTAGAGACATTTTATTTTACTCTCTGTCAAACTTTAAAAGTATCAGTGTTTCAGTTAATCCATGCTACTTGCAAAGAGACACATCAGCCACCATTTACAAGTTAGTTACTAAGTCTCAGTAACTCATATACACAAACTAATCTTCACAATTCAGATCATCTTGAAGATTTTTTAATTGTAAATTGTAAATTTGTAAAATTTGTAAAATTTACAATTGTAAAATTGTAAAAATTGTAAATTTAAAATTAATTTAATTTAATTTTTTAATTTTTTAATTTGTGGTCTAATTGATCCAAACTTAGTTTTGATATTCACAAGAGAACAGACTGTAGATACAGAACTGTTACAAAGTTTCCATAGATTGCAGTAGTGTTTATGTGCATAAAATAGCCATCACTGTCCAGTTTATTAAACACTGCAGATGAAATGCTTTGAAACACAATGTCTTTCTCCAACAAAAACAACTGGAAGTTCAAGTATACTTGCACAGCTAGGCAAGCCATGTCTTGGATAATATGACTGGAACATGGAATGACTTATTATTTCATATTCGTGACTTGGGTCCCTGAACATTTTTTTTTTTTATTGTGTGGCATGAGTCCTATGGCCTTGCACATCCATGGTAATAGCCTCTTTGTCTTAAGAAAAGCTGCCTCCTCTGTGTAACATGTCTTGATTTCTGGTAGATGGGCTGGGAAAAAGTAGAAGTTTTCTCTGAAATTTTGATCCTCAGCAGTTGGTAGACTGGTAACATGGTTTACTGAGATAGGGAATACTGGAAGAGTTAAAGCAGTAAGAGCTTTGTGAACTCCAAATGCCAATTTTGCTAATTATTTGCTGTGTGAATATAGGTAAGTTTTCCTTGATTTTAAAGGAATATTAATTATCTATCTCAAAGAGCAGGCATAAGGACAAAATGGGATTATATATGTAAAAAGCTTATTACTGTACTTGGTCCTTAGTATGAACTCAATAACTAGATGCTAATTTTTATTAAGGAACAGTCTGATTTGGATACGTTGACTTATTACTAAAAGATAATAAAAGATATTTAGGAGACAGTTGAAAACTGACATGGTCTGGATGTCATAGCTAGAAAGGTTCAGGATTAATTTACGTAGTGGTAATAATGGAACTAGACAACATCACTACTTAAAATATGTTGATTTTATTTTATTTTTTAAAGATTTTTTTTTATTATTTTTAAGTAATGTGGGGCTTGAACTACAACCCTGACATCAAGAGTCACACACTCCATCGACTGAGCCAGCCAGTCACCCCGAACATACGTAGATTTTAAAGAGAAGAGTATTATTCACAGAACTTTCGTGTGTGCGTGTGTGTGTGTGTGTGTGTGTGTGTGTGTGTGTGTGTGAAAGACGTACAGGAGGCAGGCATGGAAAGAAGGGCCAGTGAAGTAGCCATAAGAGAAATGAGAGAACCGAGTATAATATCATAAAAAAGCTATGGTTATTTATTGTATGTATACTATTCAGTTCTTGATAGAATTTTTATTTATTTTTTAAGGAAAGACAATGCTTTCCTTAAAAATTTTATCCAGATTTAAGAGATACTTATGTATATTTTTTAAATCACAACACTTAGGATGTGATTATGAAATAATAAAACTCACATAAACAGAAAATTATTTAAATGAAGAGAAATAATATCTTCTGGCAATTAAGTAGAACACATAAAGTGGGAAAATTAAAGCAAATGTTATTCTATTACATACATTTGTTTTCCAGTTTTATAGTTATAGTGATTATCATATTGAGTTCTAACTGGTAGATTCATTCTATATGGACATGTTTTCTATATTTGATGCAGTTGTGTATAAAGATTTATTACTGGTGAATGTTACATAGTTAGTTCTCTTAAGAATACTTATAGAAAACATACTGTGATAGATACCATATAATTCATTCTAAGAATAACTTGTGGGGTTGAGCTTGATAAAGCTGGAGTGTTATATTTTACTGAGGCACAGATTTGTTGTTTTTGAAAAGTATGGAATATATCAGTGTTTCTATGTATATGCTTTTTTTTTTAATTTTCCTCCTCACATATATCTGGCAATATCTAGATCAAGAAGATTTGATTTTGTTTGTTGCATTCCAACAAAAGTAAAAGTGATTTTGTGTTCTATTACCTTTTTCTGTGATCTCTTTGTAGACCTTGAAATTGAAGTTGGCATATTTGTAAATATGATTTTCTTTCTTAGGTCTTCTGAAAGTTTATTTACTTGGCAGATAAATTATCCTGGGAATTCATTGGCAACTTTGGCTGTTATTAATACAATAGGAAATTAGCCTTCAGAGATCTAGGTTAACATTTCTGTATGTAGTACCATGCAAGTAATTGGTTCTAACGTGATAATTTAAAAATTGAGGCTCTGATGGTGCATAACTCAATTCTTAAAATAGGTTATGCATGAAAGATAAACTATATACCACAAATATAAATCTTGTCTGTATCAGTTTTAATTTTGAAACACCTAGCCAGGCAAAATCTGTTTTGAAGTTAACACTTAAGAAGGTTGTTTGAATGGACAGACACCCCTATCCCTCTCCTAGATAAACAATAGGAAAAGCTAGCTTGCTTTGAAAGCTTTCCTAGGAGTAATGACATATTTGTGCCGATTCATTCACATATTTTGGGCTTCTTGTAATCAATAGCTTGTAGCCAAGGAATAATTTAAGTCTCTCTTGCTTACAATGGTATTCACCCCTTGACTTTGCTCCTATACACATGATGCTTTAATTTAGAGAGTAATGCAAAAAGAAATACCGTATTCTCCTTTAAGAACAGGCCAAAGACAGATTGAGGAAAAATCACAAGTATTATAGTTCACCTTTTCCCTCATATCACATTTACTAGAAAAGGTGATTTCTGCTGTATCACCACTAGTAAGAATAGGAAGAGGCACATATTCATTGTTTAAAATAGACATTATTACTATTGTACTTAAAATGTATGTTAAGGACAGGATAAGACAGGCTTTGAAAATATGTTAACATAATTTGTTAGTTTTTTATTTCAAAGAAATGATCAGAGTTAAATTAGAAAAACAGATAATCCTGGCATTAAGATTCAGGTTTTCAGTTCTTTTCCTTCCTTCCTGCTTCCTTCCTTCCTTTCTCCCTCCCTTCCTCCCCTTCTTCTCTCCCTTCCTACCCTTCATGGATGTTCTATGCTGTATATGATATCAGATGTCTAGTATGGAAGATATAATTCCTATCTCAGTGATGGGAGACTCGGCAAACTCCCGTTCAGTATTCTTTGTGTTGTGCATGTTTGGGGGCTGAGGAAGGACATCTGACAGACAGGCAAGGAAGAGTCAGAAAAAGTTTTTTTTTCTTTCTTCATATACCATCTCATGCCTCCTTTTTATACACAATAGCTTATCTACCTTCTTATAAAACTACATTTCTTAGATATATTTCTTATATCGGCGTGGAGATTTATAATTTATGTTTAAGGTTTTGAAAACATTTTTACTTAAATGCGGCAGTTCTGCTATCTGAAGAAAAGATTAATTGACAACCTTAGGGATAAGGTTACAGATATTCTCTTTGGCCCTTAACATATTTATTTTTATCCTGTATTAGGCTTCTTTAGCTACAGTAAACATGGAAATAGTACAATTTATTGGTACTTAATCTGATTCTTTGTTTAAATGGTGCCTGGCACACATTATGTGCTCAATAAATATTTGTTGAATCCTTCTCCATCTAATAAGCAATATATAATTTCTACTTTCAACGTTCTTGTCAAAATCTGAACTCTGAACTCTTCTGTTATCAGAATTGTTACCAAAAGCTCAGTTTCTATCAAGTACTCAGTTGCAAAGTGAATATTCATATCTTATTATTCTATGTCCAAACATACATAAAGGTTTCAAAATTTTATCCCTGAATCAAGGAGATTTCATCATGTTCCATTCTTATACCATTGTACAGTTGCTTTTATCAAACTCTCCTTTGGCATTATTTCATTACCTGCATTGAAGAATGTAACAAGAAGTGTTCATAAAAAACACTCTATTGCAAGGATATATGGTTCACTAAATCAAATTGGGTGTTCCATTAATGAGGACCCATGGGAAGATTTTCACTTAGATTTGTGCATCAGGAAAAGCTTTCTTACACCTATGCAACTGATTTTTTATCTGATGGACATCATAAAACTATAACTGTTTCTCCTGTAGCTCTGAATAGTAGGAAGTGCTGGAAATTATACCATATGTTTGGTTTATATATGCTACTTTGTGACCTCCCCTCCTCAATTCATCTTATTCCAAATCATTCTTTTTCTGCATTTGTGCACTTGTTTGTATTTTTACATTTTTGGTCTATATGTCCAATTCTATTTTTTTCTCTTTTAATAAGTGGAGGGCACAAAAACGAAAATGAATATTGCAACTTTTTTGAAACCCTTTCATACCTGTTTTCGCTATCATTCCCTCTTTTTTTAATATTGCCTAGTATAGTATCTACAGGAATACCAATGCTAAGTAAATATATAAGCAGTTATCCTTTCTTTCTGTGTTCAGATGATGAGAAAACTCTCCCTCCTTTCAGACTATTTCTTCTGCTACTGCATCCCAGGTACTCAAGTGAGAGTACTTTCTCTTTTCTCACATAATTCTCCTGTGAGTGTAGGTGATAGATATGGTCATTGAACCTTGAACTGTAATGTCATGAATTTATAGCTCATTTCACTTTAAAAATAGTATCTGTAATGTGTCTAGATTTTGTAGTCCACCTCTACTAAGCTGATGTATCTTTGGTTGATTGGAAGATAGACACTGTGGCTTATTTCTCAGATATGCAGCGTAAAACACAATACTGTGTTCTCTTCATAATGACTAAATTCCCATGTTAGCAATGGGTGTTCTTTGTAAGAAATAGAATTAGAGTTAGAATTGGAATTAGAATTAGAATTAGAATTAGAATTAGAATTAGAAAGTCAGTATTGATATATTTCAGATGGCAGTGTTCATCATATGTACAACCCTTGGATTAGAGCAAATGTATAAATCTCTTTAACCCATAATATAGAAAAGAGACATTTAAATTGTCCTTTAGTATAATATAGTATGCAGTATTTGTGGTGAGGATTCAGGACATTAGGTCTAGTATAAGTACTTCTGCTGACTCAACATAAAAATCTCAATGTCGGGGCGCCTGGGTGGCGCAGTCGGTTAAGCGTCCGACTTCAGCCAGGTCACGATCTCACGGTCCGTGAGTTCGAGCCCCGCGTCAGGCTCTGGGCTGATGGCTCATGATGGCTCAGAGCCTGGAGCCTGTTTCCGATTCTGTGTCTCCCTCTCTCTCTCTGACCCTCCCCCGTTCATGCTCTGTCTCTCTCTGTCCCAAAAATAAATAAACGTTGAAAAAAAAATTAAAAAAAAAAATCTCAATGTCAGGGACGCCTCGGTCATTCATTTGGTTTAGTATCTGACTCTTGGTTTCAGCTCAGGTCATGATCTCATGGTTCATGAGTTCAAGCCCTGAGTGGGGCTCTGCACTGGCCGTGCAGAGACTGCTTGGGATTCTCTCTTTCCCTCTTTCTCTCTGCCCCCTCCCCACTTGATCACTCTGTCTCTCTATCAAAATAAATAAATACACTTAAAATATCTGAGAATCAGATGACTTTGTGTCATGTTTGCAACCACACTGAACAATACCTACAATGACATTTTTAGAATGAATCAGATTTTACAGTCTCATTGCTATTTGAAACTTACTATAATAAAATGCTTTGTTTTCTTAAGAACTCAAAAGTGTTTTAATTCTGTAAAATATCTTGTAAAATTACATGCCCACTGTATTGCACCGTTGATAATTTTAAGATGGCAAATGTACTGTAAAGTACAATTATATAATTTTAAATTGTAAAAGCCATTTAGTTCTAAGTTGATATACGACACTTCATATATTAGCCCAACCAGTATTTACTGAGTGCCTATTGTGGGTTAGGCACTATTCTAACTCTTGGGGATACAAAGAAAATAGGAAAATAAGATACAGTCTCTTCCCTTAAGGACTTTACTGTTAGGTGGGAGGAGATATAAAAATGATAATTAAAATAAGTCTATAAATTACAGCATACCCTGACAGATGTTTTGGTGAGACAAAGCTGATATTCAGAAGATACACATTAGTAAGCGTTAAAACTATTCCTTGCCATTGGTTACTAGCCAGTGCCCTAAGCCCCTGAGTGCCCCTTTACTACTCTGGCTGTTTCTATCCTTCCCCCCAGGGCCATTTTGGCATTTCCAACATCCAAGAATTTAATGTCTGGCAATTAATATAGGGCTTTCATGACCATGCTTTAGTTATTGGGTCTGCAGTACCACTTGTTAAATGTGTTAAATTTTTGTTTATTTAAACATCTTTTCAGTATAACCCCAGGATGCAAATATGCACAGTGATACCCAAATCAAACTGAGACCCTGAGGAGGGCTTTCTGGAGGAGGCTGTGCTTAAGATGACTCCTAAAAAATTTGTAGGCATTAGTTAGAGGATAGGAGAATGATGACCCTTCATGGCATCTCCAGTAATTAGTTCATCATTCAGTCCTTATTTGAACAAGTCTTGAATCAAGAAGTGTTTCACAAAGCAGCTGAGTCTGTCATGGGACCCTTCCAGTTTTTGTGTTTTTTTATGTTTATTTATTTTTGAGAGAGAGATGGAGAGTGAGTGGGGGAGGGGCAGAGAGAGGGAGGCAGAATCTGAAGCAGGCTCCAGGCTCTGAGCTGTCAGCACAGAGCCCAAGGCAGGGCTCGAACTCATAAACTGTGAGATCATGACCTGAGCCGAAGTCAGATGCTTAACTGACAGGGGCACGCAGGCTCTTTTTAAGAACTTCTTCCTCTTATTTGGCTAGAATTAGTTAAAAGTATACACTCTACACTTTCATTTTTGTTTTATCGTAAGCTTAAAATAATTACCAAATTTGGATCCTACTTTGTAATTAGTGAGTCTGAATCACTTTTTAAAATAATCGCAAGAGTTGATGATGGGGAGAAAAAGTCTTCCCAATTCTTAAAGTGGTGTGCACGTTCTACAATGTTGGAACTTCAGAATGTCAGATCTCCTCCTGATCCATATATTCACAGCCTTAAGTACTTTTACCATGCATTTACTTTCATATAACAAATACTAGCTTTATCTCTTCGTCTACCGCAATAGACCTACAGTTAATTTTGAACGAAAGTATAACTTTTACAAATTGCAGCTACAGGCTCTCTAGAAATTATGTGGTCTGGTATATCCTCTACCCCTCCACTCTAGCACCTGAGACCGGAAGAAATTCTATGATTTACCTAAAGTTATGTAACTTGCTGAGTACTCACAGGACAAATAGCATTCTCTGACCTTTTTTGTTCTACCTTACGGGAACTACGTGGGCAGCCTTAGTGCTTTTCAAACTATGATTACAGTAAACCCTGCCTTTTACTATTAAAACCAAAAGAATGGTCTTACTATGGTATAAAAACAATTTAAAATTTTAACATAAATGATTTTCTTAATTTTGTTTTTCTTAATTTTACACTTTTTTGAAAAACCTTTGATGTGTCATGGCTTATCTGATGGCAAGACAAATGGAGAATGATGCAGACAAATATTAGTAAAGATTTGAAAATAGTAAAAGTTACTTAGCTTAAAAATGTATTTGATTTATACATTTGTCATACTTTGGAGTTGTAGTTGCATACCTACACTATTAGATTTTCTCTAGGAAATATTAAATATTAAATATTGAATTGAAATAAATCAGTCATTTTCAAAGTAGTATCTTATTCCATTTATGTCATTTTCCCAGAAATTCCTTAGAATTCCTTAGTTACCAGTCAAGATCTAAGTAATAATTGTAATCATTGAAAAGAGAATATATGTGTTTAAAATAAGGACTTTTGATAATTTAAATAGCTGTGTATATTAGTTTGAACCTATTGCCTAAAACCTGTTACCAAGTGTGTCGAATCTACTTTTTTGATATTCTAACTGAAAAGATGTGTTTCTGGTATGATCGAAACACCAGCTGTTCTGGGATAAACTGATGATTTCTTAAGATCTGTATTCTATTATAGTAAGACTTCATTATCCTTGGTGAAAGAATTAGGTAAGCAACAGTATAAGAATGGTCTAATGATTCTTTTTAAAATAAAAAGCACTGAATTGATAACTGGAAACATTGTTCTTATTTTAAATTCAAAGGAGCTTAAATAATGTGTTTTTCCCACTATTTAAAACTTCCTCATGGTCTGCTTTCCTGTTTGTAATTCTGGCCCAAACAAGAAAAGAAAATGCCAACAAAAATGGGAGAAAAAAAAAATTTTAATTTAACAACACCAGGAAAAAAAAATCTATAATTCTTCTATTCTTGTTTAATTTTGGAAAGACTCCTTAGTAGATTTAGACAAGCTTATTAAAGTTAGGGAATTGTATCATTCTTTACATCAAAAAGCATTTCCTGTGTATTCCACTTGTAAATCACTTCAGTGTTTTAGGAACACTTCTAAAAAATGCATAGCATTAATAAACATTATTATCTGTATAAGTGATTTATCTCTGGGTTTCTAATAGGTGAATTTGGAATTGGTTAAAACAAAGAAAACAAAACAAAAATGCTCAGCTATATTTTTTGTTCATATAATTCTTTCTTAGGAAAGTAAAGTTATTAGATAAAAAGTAACCTTTTGAAATAAACATCAAAATTTACTATTTGATTTACTATTTGTAATGCTCTAGACTTTTTCACTGAAATGTTTTTATTTAATTTTGCAACATCCGTCCCTTGTTATTTTTTCCACAAATAATTCAGTGTTTAGTTTAAACACAAATGACACCAGTTCAACATTTATACTAATCCTATAACAACAAACTGATGGAAATGGAAAAAATAAGGTATTAAAGAAAGTAGATTTTGATTTACAGCTTCTAAAGACTAATTTTAAATATTGAAGCATGATGAATTCTATGGTTGTCCAAATGTCTAAATTCAGTAAAAGCTTTCAGGTTGGAAAACAATCACCTCATTAAATTCACTTTGTATAATTCATTATAAACATTTTTTAAAATGTGTGTCAGACACACTTGTTAGTTGTGATTTTTCCCAAGAGGAAATGTCAAGCTCTGATTAAATAGATGATCATTTTTGGGGGACGCCTGAGTGGCTCAGTCAGTTAAGCGTCCGACTTCCACTCAGGTCGTGATCTCATGGTTCATGGGTCCAAGCCCCGCATCGGGCTGTGTGCTGACAGCACAGAGCCTGGAGCCTGCTTAGGATTCTGTGTCTCCCTCTCTTTCTCTGCCCCTCCTCTGCTCACGCTCTGCCTCCGTCTCTCTCAAATATGGATATTAAACATTTTTAAAAACTAGATGATCATTTTTTTAATGCCATGAAGAAAGCTTTGCAATACTTCAAAACTGAGTAATCAGTTGAAGTCTGTACAGAAGAGAAGTCTGTGTCCTCACACAAGACCATTTTTTGCTGCATGTCCCCATTTTATTTCTGTTCATATATAAATGTGTAATGTGTTAACTGAATAAATCAGAGAGCCACCCACAGGTCTGGATGGAACTTTAGAAGTTCTGTCATCCAGTCCTTCATCTCCAAGGAGAGGCCTACAAGGGTATATAGTTTACCCAAAGCTATCCAATGGCAGGTAGAAAAGTCAAGTCAAGAACAGTCTTCCAATGCTCAAGCCGGTGCCCTTTCCATTACTCCTTGTTTCTTTGTTTTGTCAGGGTATTTTAAAAACTTACTCAGAAATTTCAGGTGTTAACTGTTCAGCAATTAAATTCTGATTGAGTTAGGTTGTCAAGAAGACTGAAATAACTGGGTCACAGAAGACGGCTTATTTCTTACAACACTCCTCTAGGTTGTAAGGTCCATGAAAGCCATGAGTGACCAGCATGTTCATTACTGAATTTCCAGATGCTTGTCCAATGTCTGGTACATGATAGATTCTCTAAGGGTATGTTGAATGTTGAAGAAATGGATTTTAATGGCCTTTTGGGAGCCTTTCAGTTCCACCCCACTGAAACATTAACAAAATATGTAACACGTTTTTCATAAAATTTGGATAAACTTACTGTGAAATTAACACAAAAATAAAAATGAAAATTTCTAAGTACAGCTTATACTAAATGATTTTCTTATGGTAGTTAATGTGTGGACTGATATCCTCTCTTCTGCTTCTCTACTTTGCAGTATTGTTGCTATTGTTACCTGTTTACTAGAATAGGACAAAAGCAAAGAAGAGTAATTTTCATATTAAATTCATGTTTGGCTGAATAAAGTGAACTTCTTTTTTTTTTTTTTTTTTTTAATTTTTTTTTCAACGTTTATTCATTTTTGGGACAGAGAGAGACAGAGCATGAATGGGGGAGGGGCAGAGAGAGAGGGAGACACAGAATCAGAAACAGGCTCCAGGCTCTGAGCCATCAGCCCAGAGCCTGACGCGGGGCTCGAACTCACGGACCGCGAGATCGTGACCTGGCTGAAGCCGGACGCTTAACCGACTGCGCCACCCCGGCGCCCCTGAACTTCTGTTTCAACTCAATCACTCAGGTTTTAGTCCAGTTTTCTATATTTCTAAATAAAATAATAACCTAAATATTTTTTAAATTTGTTGAGTCAATAAACATCATTCGAGGATGCCTGGGTGGCTCAGTCAGTTAAGCATCCAACTTCAGCTCAGGTCATGATCTCGTGGTTCCTGATTTTGTGCCCTGCGTTGGGCTCTACACTGACAGAGCAGATCCTGCTTGAGATCCTCTGTCTCCCTCTCTCTCTCTCTGCCCCTCCCCCACTCACACTCATTCTCTCTCTCTCTCAAAAATAAATAAACATTTAAAAAATCATTTAATTATTCCCTTCTCTCTTCAAATTAGTATATCTTTTAGGGATTGCACAATGACTGAGGTTTTCTTCTTATCAAATTATTGCTTCTTATACTTCTAGAAACTAGGCATACTTCTGTCTCTCATTTATTTAACATTAAACTAACATTTAAACTTATTTTCTATGATCTACACATTGTTTTATTTTTATTATTTTTTAACATTTATTTATTTTTGAGAGAGTGAGAGAGACAGAGTGCAAGTGGGGGAGAGGCAGAGGGAGAGGGATAGGGAGACACAGAATCTGAAACAGGCTCCAGGCTCTGAGCTGTTAGCACAGAGCCCAATGTGGGGCTCAAACTCACAAACCGCAAGATCATGACCTGAGCTGAAGTCAGATGCTTAACAGACTGAGCCACCCAGGCGCCCCTGATCTACACATTGTTTTAGATGCCAGAAGATACATTGATTAGCAAAGTAGTTTCTCATAGAAATTATATTCCAGTAGATGTAGACAGATAAGATCACTTCAGATAATATGTGCCATGAAGAAAATAAATCTTTGTGATAAGCAGTGACTATGATGAGCTAATTTAGATATAATGATCAGAAAAGGTCTGCTAAGGAAGTGGCATTTGAACTGAGAACTCACAGGGATGACAGTGTGCTTTTCTTCATAAGAAAGGTTTTCAAGGCGGCTTACAGAAGAGCATTCATTAACTTGATGATCAGAGAGCTTTACAAGCTTGTAAATCTGATTTTACCAGGACACTGAGAGCAGATCCATGCTTTGTGGGAAATTCACTTCATCTAAGCTCAGGAGATTAATTTATTTTATTTATTTATTTTTTATTTGAGTATGGTTGACACACAATGTTACAACACAGTGATACCCCATCTCTATATGTTATGTATGCTCACCACAAGTGTAGCTACCATCTTACCATATAACACTATATAATATCATTGACTCTAATCCCGATGCTGTGCCTTTTAGTCTTGTAACAATTTCATTCCATAACTGGAAGCCTATACCTCCCATTTCCCTTTCACCCATTTTGCCCATCCCCCCCCCACTCCCTCCCCTCTGTTAACCATCAGTTTGTTTTCTGTATATATAGGTCTGAGTGTGCCTTTTGCTTATTCATTTGTTTTGGTTTTAGATTCCACACATGAATGAAATCATATAGCATTTGTCTTTCTCAGTACAACTTATTTCATTTAGTGCAATACCCTTTAGGTCCTTCCATGTTGTTGCAAATGGCAAGATCTCATCCTTTTTAATGGCTACATAATATTCCTGTGTGTGTATGTGTGTGTGTGTGTGTGTGTGTGTGTGTGTGTGTGTGGGCACTCATTATATGTCTTTTTTATCCATTTGTCTATCAATGGACACTGAAATTGCTTCCATATCTCAGATATTATAAATAATGCTGCAATAAACATAAGGGTGCCTGTATCTTTTTGAATTAGTATTTTCATTTTTTTCGGGGTGAAGACCAAAACCGTAATGAGATGTCACCTTACACCTGTCAAAATAGCTAAAATCAAAAAAGATAAATAACAAGTGTGAGCAAGGATGTAGAGAAAAAAAAAAACCCTTTGTGCACTGTTGGTGGAGTGTAAATTGGTGAAGCCACTGTGGAAAACAGTATGGAGGTTTCTCAAAAACTTAAAAATAGAAATACCATATGATCCAATAATTCCACTATTAAGAGATGAATTTATTTAGCCAAAATTCAAATGTATAGTTTTAAAATAAAGAATAACTGCTACTAGGTTCAGAATACTGAAAATCCTCACGGCGAAGTCCTCCTGTAGGTAGATTCACATGGAAATCAACATAATTGTCATAAAGATGTTGGTAAGGATGTTATTAGAATGAGGGAGTTGTATGTATTTGGCATTTATAGCTAATGCACCTACAACACTAAGGATGGGCCTGTCTTATGTAGGCTGTAACTTTAGGCATCCATCTCTACCTTGCTCATGTGCCCAGGTCCTTGATCATTTTGGCTGAGTCTACTTTTCTGCTCCTTTCTTCTATTCTTCCATCCTCAGTCCCCCTTCCACACACACCCCCATTTTTGATGCCTAGAATTCCTCTCTGACTGACATTGTTTTTAGATATGTTAATATACCCTCAAACAAGTGACATTAAATTCTTAAGGACCTTAGGAACCAGTCTGCTTTTTCATAACTCTGATTTTGTCTATTATGTTTTAATCCTGGGGTTTTTTACTTCTCTCTTAGAAAATTATATTTTTTTCTACTAAATTCTTGGAAAAAGCATGGACCCCCCATCTACTCAGTCCTTATGTCTACCTAGTTGAAGATGGCACAAGATATAAGCTTATATAGAAGAGTGTGATTCTAAACTACTTTTACAAAAGCATATGTATATACATACATTTAGGTCTATACTTCTATCGTCCATTCTAAACCTTTCCTTAATGTTGAAAACTGAAGATATACTGGGATACCTCGTGATACGCCAATGGAGATTAGAATGAAGTTGACGTTTCTGATTTGTTGCATGCCTTGAATGTGCTAGATGTAATGCCGTGGAAATGTCTGGTTTGTAATAAAAACCATATATATTCAGTCTCACCATCAAATTCCAGTCGTCGTGTTAATGTAAGTTGCCTTTAGTTCCTTTTAACCTTAAAACATTATTATTTTCTGTCAGTGTAACAATCATCATGACTCATTGTTTCAGTTTAACTTAGCCTAAGTAAAAGTAGTGTCTGAATTTGGCCCTTAATTTAGCTCCAGTTTTTCAAATTCTCCCAACTGTGTTGATTTAGGAATAAAGAAAAAGCATACTCTCCAAAGAAAGGCCGATTGTGTTTTAAAAGGTGGATAAGGAAAAAAAAAATATGGAGAGAAAGGGAGAGAGAGGAGAGGAGAGGGGAGGAGGAGAAAATAAAATATATTCAAATAGTTTTAAAGTTTTACTGTAAGTGTTCAATTTTCTTTGCCTGATATCTTCTCATTTTTTTGAATTTTATTTTACAGAGAGAAAGAGAGAGAGTGTGTGTGAGCATGAGAGGGGAAGAGGCAAAGGGAGAGAGAGAGAGAGAGAGAGAGAGAGAGAATCCCAAGTAGGCACCACACTCAACACAGAGCTGGATGTAGATTCAATCCCATGACCCTGGGATCATGACCTGAGCTGAAATCAAGAGGCAGATGCTAAACTGAGGGAGCCACCCAGGTGTCCCTCTTTTTTCATTTGTATTAGACTACCCGAAACCATCTTCCTTCTTTTACCTTTTATCATTTCAAAGTAATTTTTGAATTACTTTAAATGCAGGAGTGATAATGGGTAATAAAATTAAACTACGCTTTGTTTTCCCCATTCTTTTAGAGGACGGCAGTCATAGCTGTTTTTAACAATCAGACCTAGTGCATGCATGTTTTCTTTACTTCCATTCTTTCTGCAGTTATCTGTTAGCAGTGTCAAAACACGTAGATTAGAAGAGAGGCAGCTTTTAGCCTCATGGTTAGCTGGCCAAAGTGGAAGATGAGAGACAGGAAGGAAGGAAGGAAGGAAGGAAGGAAGGAAGGAAGGAAGGAAGGAAAGAAGGAAGGAAGAAAGGAAGGAAGGAAGGAAGGAAGGAAGGAAGGAAGGAAGGAAGGGAGGAAGGGAGGGAGGAAGGGAGAAAATATATCCTCCATAAAAATAGCAGTGGTTTCCATTAAAAGCACAAAAGAAAAGAAATGCAGAAAAATTGAGCTACATATTCTTCCTTGGGTAAGAAATTGTACCTTTGGTACCTTGCACCCTATCCAAAATATGGGTAATGTCACCTCAGCCTTCATAGAATGATTGACATTCTGAGATGAAGAAAGAGAATCCTCAGGGGAACATGGCTGCCAAAATCACTATATGGAATAAAAGTGGTTAATAATCTTCTTGGCAAAAAGAGCTCTTCTGTTCCATGATGGCAGTACCACCAATTCTTCCCAGGAATTTCCTCTTCACTTTCTGCACACCCAGCACTAGTTCGGCAGGCCTCATCTCTCCAGGTCTAGAACAAAGCCTGTAAACTTACATCCCTGCAACAATTCTCACTCCCTACCAAGACATGCTGTTTTACTGTGCCCCTCTCAGGGTTTCAAATGCCACTCTTATTATTTTACAGTCACATTTAATACTTTATTTTTGTTTTGCTTTGTTTTAAAGTTTGTTTATTATAGAGAGACAGAGAGAGACTGAATGTGAGCGGGGGAGGGGCAGGGAGAAGGAAGACACAGAATCTGAAGCAGGCTCCAGGCTCTGAGCCATCAGCACAGAGCCCGATGAGGGGCTCGAACCCACTAACTGCGAGATCATGACCTGAGCCGAAGTCGGATGCTCAACTGACTGAGCCACCCAGGTGGCCCTGTACATCCACATTTTTCTAACTTTTTTTTAATGCTTTTATTTTATTTTTGAGAGAGAGACAGAGCATGAGTGGGGGAGGTGCAGAGAGAGAGAGGGAGACACAGAATCCAAAGCAGGCTCCAGGTTCTGAGCTGTCAGCACAGAGCCTGACATGGGGCTCGAACTCACAGACGGTGAGATCATGGCCTGAGCCAAAGTCGGACACTTAACCGACTGAGCCACCCAGGCACCCCTACAGTCACATTTAAAACACTTCTATGGCTGTATGTGGTTCATGTCATCAAATGCACTCTTAGACCACCTTCCCAAGGCCTCCAAAATATGGTTGATTTTATTGCTTATTATTCTTCAAATATCTACCCAATATATTGCCAAGTAGAATTTTTCTACTTATTGTATGTGCTTTCTCACTCTATCTCCTGGTTTTATGTTATTGTTCTAGTGTTCTTTGCTGATTTAAAATAAATACTGCCTCATTCCAGAGTTTGGGCTAATTTTAGCCCTGACGTATTTCTTTCTTCTCTATTTCTCATCACACTCAAGATCAGGATCCCCTGGTTACTACTTTTTTTTTTTCCTTTGCTTTATGTATAGCAGCTTTCCTTAAAAAATCTCTCTGGCTATATTGTAAGATCCTTGAAAGCAGGAACCAATCTCTTACAATTAAAAAAAAAAAAAAGTACAAAATGCCTGATTGTTGAGCTTACTTTTTTGACTTATTGGTTTGTGTTTTTTTTTTTTTTTCCTCTTAATGACATACAATCTGTACTCTTAATGGGAAAGCTCAAAATTCAGTTTCAAAATTAAGGAAAAATGATTGCCATTTCTGCTGACACAAAGCTGTTAGGGATTAAAAAGCTTTCATTTAAATAAGTAATTTTTTAGATGCATTACTTCTATTTAATGCATAAAATGTTGTAGTATCCAAATTTTGCAGGTAATCCTAATATGACTATATCAATCTTTATTAAAAACAGAAACCTTAAAATTTTTATCAAGAGACTACAGACAAATCAACATTGATTTAGGGAAAGTTGCTTGGATCATCATGATGCCTGTTAATGATCAGTATTGAACATTATCCTTCAAACACAGACGCATACGCACACCCTCACAATCACACTCAAAAACACAAAACTCTTATCTAGTTAAAACACAATATGCTGGATTATTAGGTTATTTACCAGGTTATATGTACATATCACTTTATGTGTACATGTATTTATATTTATGCATGTGTGTATGTGTAAAAAAATAGGGAAATTGCCTAAAGCCAGATGCTTGAGATAAAAAAAAAAAAAACAAAAAAAACAAAAACAAAAAAAAAAACAATTGCCAGAAAACTAAAATAATAAGAATTTATCATGCAATTAATTTTAGGTCAGTGTTTCTTACTCAAAGTTCACTTTGTGTCAAACCCTGAAAAAATTTACTTCATCTTTGGACTAGAAATAGTTATAGCAAAGGATATGACTGTATTATAAGGGTGCATGTTAAAACCACAGGTATCTTCCTCATAGTCCATGAATTTAATAAAAAACTGCCAAACTAAGCCTGATTGGTTATTTGTGAAATTTGTGTATTAGGATTTATTAAAATTCTTTCGGTATTTGTTCATTTATTTTTGTCATGTGAAAGTACTTGTTGGCACACACTGTGTAGCAAGTCTCAAAGTTTTAGAGTGGTCTGAGACCATTCAGAGAAAATAAAGTCAGGTGATTTTATTGGATGCAGATGATATAATAAGTGTAATCCCTCCCTTTTGCAATTATCATGAATTTGCTCATGAATTTGCTCTTGTGGTTGAAGTATCATGAGGAAAAATTCAGCATTTCTCAAAATAGTATTTGTTAATACTCAATAAGGTGAGAGCACTGTTAAATGATTATTTGTGAAAACTACCATTTTATAATTTGAGGTACAATAGTCAAACATTAAAAATCACTGTGGAATAGTTTTACTGTGAAACTGTCTTATGCTGGAAGAAATAAAGCCACACATTGGTCATAAACTTGGGATGATTTCTCTAGTACAGTTTTTTTCCTATCTGATAAAATGACTTACTAATCTTACATTTCTTGCATTCACTTCGATTGTACTCTCATCTGACCATTTTCATCTGAGATGCTTTGCTCTCATTTGTGTGGAGTGGGGACGAATGGGGTCTCAACCAAGTTATACCCAGCGGGTTCAGTGCCCCAGTTTCAGACACCTAATTCAGGCCCTTTTAAAATTATAAACCATTTAGACACATGGTTTCTGCCGTGAGCCTCACCACTCTGTTATGGAGAAGACATGAAACTTCTCATTCTGTCTCTCCAATCATCTACAACTCTGAGTGACAGAATTACAACATGAGATCACTGCACTGGATCACACCATACAATCTGGCTCCCCTAGCCCTTACTGCTAACGGAGGGAAATTAAGCAATCTGATTATGTCAGTTCACACTTACATTCATTCAAAGCCTTACTATCTCTTTATTTGGGTATCAAAGGTTCTTTATGGTGTGACCTCTCTGTACCTTTCTAGTTATAGTTGTCTCCACTTTTGATATCCATCTTATGCCCTAGATATATAAAATGTCTTTGGATTTCTTGAACATGCTAGACTCTCTTTTGTTACCATGCCCTTTTCTGTATTACTTCCTCTGCTTGGGTGATATTGTCCTCTTAATTCAC